>NW_004567109.1:49781795-49809024 GCF_000260355.1 Condylura cristata | reverse complement strand
TGAGTCCATCCCCTCACACACAAAAAGTCAAGACAAGAAAAGGAAAAATAAAGGTCATCTTTACAAAAGAAATCTAACTAATGAATGTAAATGGGAAAATAGAAAACCTCTGTTTTGCAAATGCCAACATAATAGTATGTTTAGCCAGAGATTTTCAATGTATGTTAACTATTAGAATTTCTTAAGAAAATAAAATCCGAAGTCTTAAAAATTCCTGTATATAGGCATTCCCTATATACTGTATATTAGTTTTAAATATAATAGATTAGCATAATGGAGAAGTTTGGCAGATACTACTTAACTAAGTCATCAACTTGGCATTACCTCAAAAGAGATAAAATCACCTTATTTGCCTTCTGAGGCAATACATTGAGAAACACATAGTATCACATAGATAGTATTATTTCCAAAAATGTTGAATACAAATGTACTCAAGAGGAAACAATCAGACATATACAGATTGTGTGATATTCTACAAAACAATTTTCTGAACTATTAAAAAATGTCAGTAAAAACCAGGGAAGTTATTACAGATTAAAGAAGGCTAAAGAGACAAATAAATGCCATGTGTTTTTCTTGACTCCGTGTGGAAAAATACCTATAAAAGACATTATTAGGATTCTGGGAAAATATGAATATGGATCGTTCATCTGAGGATTGTATGAATCAATGTCTCTTGAGAGTAACAATATTACAACTATGAAGTAGAATACCCTTATTCATGAAAAAAAAAATGTTGATGGATTTCAAGGTGATGCATCCTAATGCCTGAATTCAACCTCTAAATGCTTAGCTTTTGCACATTTATATTTGTATGTAAAAGTAGAGCAAATGTGGGAAACGGGTGAATGTAAGAGAAGGTTATATTATTCACATTTTTCTTTCATGTTTCCATCAACAATCCAAAGAATAGAGTTGGCCCTTCAAAACATACTCACTGTGAGGTAGCCAGACCTTTGTGTCTCCCACTCACATTATTATTAGTCATCTGATGGTGGCTGACACAGGCACAGGCCTGGGCAGAGTCACTCTTTTGATTGAGTTGATCTAGAAGGGGATTCCTAACATTCCTGGCAAGTAGGACAACAAGTGACCCTTATAGCCTCACCTGGATGCAGATCATTGTGTCTACTCTGGATACTTCACTATACATAAAGGGACTTCAGAACTTATGTTATTTCCACCGTCAAAGATAAACAAACAGGCAGATCCTTTGTGCTGAAATAACTTGATAACATACCACATTTTCTCCTCCTATTGTTATGACTGCCAAGGATTTATCCTTGCAGCTATCCATTTAAGGCAACTTGTGTTTAGGTGATTGACTCTAAAGAAAACACATTTTTTTTTTCACTCTGAAATTATGTGCCTGGTTTAGCCTAAAGAAATATGGTAATACATAATCTTAACTATAATATAGTGGAGCAATTTTCCTTTAAGAAGGTCAGGGTTAACCTTCAATGCCCTTACTCATATAAGGAAACATCTTTAACTTGTATCAGCATATTTTCATTAACTTCACATCGCCCTTGAAGGTGCAAAAGGGCTTTCATCTTTAAAAAGGCAACAACTAATTAGAAATAAAGTTACACAAAGGCACAGATTAAGTTGTAAAAATGGCACAGTCACTGCAGACAAGACATTCCAAAGGCACTAGAAAACACTCAGAAGTGCAAAATAGAAACCAGAAACTGGACTCTTTGATGGGAGACATTTTCAAGGTGCAATGACCTTTTTGTTATAATTCTAACATCCATAAAATGTATGTGCTATGTACACATAAACTCTCATCTAAAGGGCATTCTTCCTAATGGTCCAGAGTGGTGCAGGTCTATAATTCAGTTTGTATAAAATAGTCACAATCACAAAGTTTTATATTTTTGTTGCTTTTAGCATGAACTATTATTTCACGCTGGAAATTCCAAGTTTGACATTAAGAGTATCAGGTAGTACCTATATCCATGACATAAGTTAATCATATGTTGTCTATTTGGAAGTTGGAGATTGTTGCTATATACAGGAAACTACAAGACAATGTAAGGAGCATGAAGAGCCAGAATGAGACTTTATGTCCATTTTTGTATTTATGTCCATTTTTGTATTTATACATACAACATAATGCCAAACATAATAACTATTGTATAAATTTCACTATCTCCCAAAGAGAAAAAACTCTTGTCAGTTCTTAGGACCAGGAAAATGTTACTGATTAAAATATTCTAAGCAATTTAATGGTTAGAATCTCAAAAAGAGGAACATATTCAACTATTGCTAGTTTATTCTTCATAAGTGTCATCAAAGAAAATGCTTAGTTTTTGGGGGGAAGAATTAACCATTTTTATTTATCAAAATATAATTCTAAAAATCAACAAGTACATTGAATGACTACTTTGTTGTATCTTCCTATCAAATTTATGTAATATTTCATATGACCCATTTTGAAGCTGCAGTTTCTACAAATATTGTCTTTCTGTTGCTTTTTTCCTGAAAATCTCATGGGAATGGGAAGGAGATTTTTCTGATTATTTTTTAACCTGATATCAAGTATATGTAAGACCATTCTTAGGAACTGTCAAATAGAATCAATTTGACCAACCACATTGGAATAGCTTCCTATTTAATGTGTCCTCATAGAGAGAGAAAGGAAGAATGTCAATAAACTGGAACATTTCTGACCATATATATCTTAAAAGAAGTTGCAAAAATTATTGAATTTTAACATTTTGAGATAGTTACAGTTTTTCTTTTTTAAGATGTATTTATGCATACAGAACTGGGGTACAGGCCAGAAGTGCAGGAGCAGTGAGATGATGCACCAGAGACAGAGTGGGGAGCAAAACAGGAAGATCAAGGAAGTACACTGCTGAGAGAAGCAGCGGGCGGGTCAGGAGAGATCTGCTGCACCATGTGGATCACCTCCTAGGCAGGGATCAAACTCATGCTGAATTGGCTTTAGCTTCTTAGTGCTGTGCTTTAACCTGCTGCCCCACTAAGGAAGACCTGATAGTTACAGTTTTAATAATAAATTCTAGAACTACTGAAGTTGACAAAACAGCCCAGGGCAATTAGAGTTATTACTGTTTATTTTCTAAATGTGTTTGGTGCTGCTTTGACAAGACAGAAAAGATGAGTTATTTGGCCCTGAGTACAAAAATCTATTTTCTATCAATTAAATCTGCTCCTTTTTACTCCACATCAAAATGTTTCCCAATATGGTAGTTATTCTGTTGTGCTTAATTTTATTTTGAAATAAGGTGTTGTATACACCCACACACACATACACACACACACACACATATATATATATATATGTATGTATATATAGTAGTTTCTGTTTTGTTTTTGTTTTTTTTCCTGCTTTTGAGATATACATTTTGAATCTACATGTCAGGAAACAGAAGTGTTATCACAAAGTGAGAGCTGTATGCAAGAACTCAACCTATGTTGAATTTCAATGAATTTGGTGGTCATATGTCATGAAACTCTGTTAAATGTTAACAGAAATTAGAGATAGAATTCTTAAGGAAACTCTCAAGTCACAACCCTTTCTGTCAGCATTTGAAACAACCTAATATCTATGATCTCTCAAGGTACAAGAATGAGCCCCTGAAAATATCACATTCCAAGGTCAGTATAACAACAATACATATTTCTAACGTTGGCATATATAAATTTTCAAATTGAGGTTTTTTGAACCCTTTGCTTAATAAATATGGAAAATAATGGACAATGAAAACATTCAGTTGATGCTTGGAAATATTTATCATTAAAGTAATTGAATTTATTTAACAATTCTCTTCTTACAGTTTAAGAAAAGAAATTTTAATATGAAAATGTTATAGGCTTTTTCTTTATCTAAATGTTCTAAATGGAGGCACAATAAATGTTATTTACAGCTCAACCACAACATTAACTACATATTTCAAGAGTCTTTTCTATTTTATGTATTAACACCATTGCATTCCCTTTATGACAACTTGTAGAGTTTGACTTACTTTAAATTAGTTTATTTTTTAAAAACAATAATGCAAAAATCTGTGGAAATCAACACTGAAGGAAGAGATTAAAGCCTTGACGTTCTTACCAATTCTTATCAGAGTTTAAAGGTTCAAAAGACCACCACTTTTCCTTAACTAAAATCACAACAAAACAAAACAGAAATAGATAATTATAAGCCAGAGAGAGCCTACACTGGAGGGAGAGAGAGATAGATCAGAAGAAGGAAGGAATCTGGGGTTTATGGTGATGACATGTGGGGGAGAGGTAAGTAAACACTGCTGTAAAATGAACAATGATGTATAGGTATATAATATTAACATAAAAAACAAAAATTAAAAATAAAAAAAATCAACATCACATCAGCTTTTGGCTGCTTCAACTCTGTCTCTTGTATTTATGAATATTCAATCTGGACAGGTAAAGTCATGAACAGAGATTTGGAGGGAAGAATAATTTAAAGAGAACCAGGAACTATAGTTCTATCCTACTGGGTCCAGTAACAAATAAGCCTATGGCTGCTCATCTTAGTCTAAGCCATTACTTCTACCATTGTGCAGCAATATCTGGAGCACAGAATAGCTGGCTTTAACACGTCTTTGCAGAGGTAATAGCTTCATAGACAAGAGCAAGCAAAAGAGCGATATCACCAATCTCATAGGGAAAGGGTTTCCATAACAGTACTTATTGGCACATTTCTTAAAGTAGATAGGCTGTGGGTGCAGAAAGCAGAGGGTTCCTTTAAGTCTTTTTCATCATTGTTTTCCATATTCACTTTACCTAACACAGTGCCTGAAACAGTGGCGAGATGCTTGAAGGATTGGGACAAGGTTTACAAATCACTGCTACCAATCGTCTGGACCTCTTCCTTCCACTGATAATGTCTCCAATTACCTGACCAACCATTCAGCCACAGTAAAGAGCCTTAGCTACACATCTGTGTTTGTGTGTGTGACATAGAAGTAATGAATACCCTATTAAGAATATAAATTAACATCTCTTGACACTGCTCTAAGTTATATCTGTTAAATTTATGTAATATGAAATCAAAAGCACAGCACAATGTTTAGAAAGATATGTTTTCCCAGATTTGAGTGTATTACTGGTGTTAGAAATTATAAAACTCCATCACTAAATTAATTGGGAGTTAGGTTCTAATCTTAATGCTAATTGGAAGATTTGGTAAATTATTACAAACAAAGTAATAATTAGATTTTAAAAAGACATTAAGCTGAAAATCAAATTATAAATTGAAAGTTAAGTCAAAGACAATGAAATATTTAAATACAACAGAAATTCTTTATAATGTAGTTTATTGGGTAAATCACAATAAAGATTTACTACTTACTTTGGAATATTGAATCAGATTACAGTTAAGGCATTATTTGAATTATATATCTTATATCCACCAATAAGAAGAAAGGAAATCTTTTTCTACTCACATCTTAAATAACAATGCTTCTTATCGTTCCATTTGTAGAAATGGTCTCCTGCTTACTTGTGATTTTGCACTAGTGTTTATTTGCCCATGTCATAAAAACAATTAAAACTAATCTCATTCAAGATTTCTCTGCTGATATCTTCTTGTAACATCTCCACTTGGATGTTCCACAGACCTTAAACTTACTCTGATGAAGCTGATCACATCATATCTTAATACCTAAATCTTACTAATTTTCACATTATTTACTGTTTTGCTAAATGTATAAAGACAACATTGTATACACAATAATCAATTCCTATCAATTGTCCCTCTGAAACTTCTCCCTATTCCATTCACTTATGTCATCATTGTCCCTGCCCTGGATGGGATACTAAAAACTATACACACTATAAACTAGTTTCTGTGTGTCTGATATTTCCTCTGCCACTGATACCACATCCATTCACTCTTCACTCTGCAACCCAGACTGATCCTCACAAAGGGCAAATATGATCACTGTAGCCCATCAAACAGAATCCTTCAATAGATTCCTTTTGACATAAATTTGTTAACTTAGACATAATCTGGATTGTTTCTCAATCCTGTACATCATTGACTAAACTTAAGAAATAGTACACTAAGGAAATAAACCTATTTCTCTGCTATGGGCTAAATTATGCCCCTGCACCCACTTCCCCCCCAAAGGAAAACATAATTACAGCTTTAGCCCCCAATATGAACCTTGATAGGGCATTGAATGAAATCATTGAGGTTAAATAAGTGAGTCCCTAACTCAGCAGGCCAATGCCCTTATAACAGGAGCCAAGAGCACACACATACACATACACCACACACAAAGATGAAGTCATGTCTTGAAGGGCACATCTTCAGGACAGAAGGGCCTCCCAGAAACCTATCCCGATTGCATTTTAATCATGGACCTTCATGAACTTTTTTAGAACTAAAAAACTGATTTCTGTTGTTGAAGCCAAATAGTCTGTGGTATTGTGTTCTGGTCACTTAACACACTAATTACCCTCTTCGCATTCTTAGCCCAGAAATATCTCACTCTTCCTTTCTGCATCCCCTCCACACTTTCCTCTATGAACAAGCTAATTTCTGCTGCTCTTTCATGCCTCAGCAAAACTATAAATACAACTGACAATCTTGGTTCCTCCTCTAGACAACATGAAATTAATTGTCCCTCATAGATGACAGACACTATTGCCCCTTAGGACTGTATTTAAATAATCTACACCTTAAATTCCACCGAAGTGCATATTATTTTCAAGCAGGTAATGTATTTCATGATTTTTTTTTATTCCCAGGGCACAGGACTGAGATCTTATTTGTTGAAGAAATGAAGTCTACTACCTAGCAAATGTTCAAGAACTGATATATAAAAGACAATATGTGTCAAAAGATTTCATTGAAATTAGGAGCTCAACTGACTGTAATTAAAAACCTGTAAGTAATCGCGAAAGTTAGCAAATAAGCAAGCCCTTCAATTCGGTGTCCAGACATATGGCTAGCATAGGATATATGAACAATAACAAGAAACATAGCAAAGTGGAGATCAGATAGCATATTTGGAATAGATTTAGACGTAAGTAATTGTCCTACATCAAATAGTCTGTGCATTTGTGTATAAGAATACAAATTTCATCTCCTTGATTTCTTCTTCCTACACATACACCTCTCGGAAAAATGGTTATAAAATAAACCTTTTAAGATTTCATGAGATATTTCATGTTTGGTCCCTCTAATGGTTCTATTAAGTCTCTTCAAAGGGGCACTTTTCTACCAGCACAAACTTGAAAGAACAGAACATTTATTCCAAAAGCAATTTCCTTCCCCAGTTATTTTCTGTATTCCCTTGGCAGTGTTTTTCAACAGTTTTACTTGAATAAGAGCTTATTTGGTCCCAAATCAGTTTCTCCTGCTGCTTGAACCTGCAGTCAAGTCTCAAACCTTTGTGCGTGACCCCTTATCTGCTACTATGAAGGTGATTACAATCATACAAGTACATATTTTATTACAAGTTGCATTCAGATAATAAAGAAAAAAATTAAAGCAAATTTTCACAAATTGTATTTTTAAAGACATCCTGTGTTTTTTAACACATTCAAAGAAATCAAAAATTCTCACAAATAGAATTCTCATTTTTATAGGAAAACATTTGTTAAAAATGATAATGGTGAAACACATGTCTTTTGCAGCAACTTGGATGGAGCTGGAAAAGATCATGCTTAGTGAGATAAGCCAGGAAGAGAAAAAAAAATACCGGATGGTTTCACTCATAGCAGGAGTATAATGGACCAGGCGAGAAAATAACAAAAATAATGAACAACCATAGACCAGAGACATTCTGTGGGGGTGGAGTGGGGAATGGGATCAAAAACGGGGGGGGGAGGGAGGGAAATGCACGGGACTATGGTGGTGGCACAGGGGTGATTTGGTGATGGGAAACCCGTGGGGATTACAACTGAGATGAAAAAAAAATGTGCAAAATGATGTAAAAATAAACTTTTTAATAAAAAAAAATGATAATGGTAAAGATGATGTCAGTGCTAATAACAAATTATTTATAACTATATATTATAATAAAGTTGGCAACAAGCCAGTTTACAACAATCTTGCAAAAGAAGTACTCATTTTAATAATTCCATTTTACAGGTAAGAAAACAGACTCACAGTCATTCATTTACTAAAATTGTCAGGTTTTTCAAAAAGAAAGGTATCTGGTATCAGTTCCTTTGTTTTACAAATGATCTCATTAAATATTTAGTAATCACTGATGCCTACACAGCCTCTCCCCCTGACTATTGTGTAGACAGCACTGTGTGGATAGCTGGGCTCTTCTCTTATAGGAACTTCACCCCAGGAAACAGCCAGTCCCCTAGGAAGGGTATGTTATTATTTTTTGGCCACTATTTGTAAGAGTTGAAAGTAATCAAATTGTCCTGAGTAGTGCTGAGTATCAATGAGACATAATACCCATGGAATTTCAGAGAGAAAATACAAGAACGGATTTGCAGGAGATGGAGATCTTGCAGAGGCCCTTGATATCTAGCTGGTGCCCCTACAATGTGGCTATAAACATCTTTCCTGGTGTTCAGTCTTCTGGGATGTTCTAGTAAGAGTGTTCATGTAGTACAAGTAGGTTTTTCCATTTCCTCCAGCTTTGACTCTTACCTGCTTTAGCACCAAGCCTACTGGAGATTTGAAAAAAGCTTCGAGGAAAGGAAAGTCAACTCCTCATTAGAAAGTGGTTATCTGCTTCCTGGTGTCAGAAGAACATTTGAACACAACCTGACTCATTGAGCAGTCAAGGAATAGTTTTATGTATTCACAGGAGTATTTTAAGTGATGCTACTACTAGCCAGACAGAAACAATCTGGTTCTAAAGTTTCGAGTCTTTATTTTCCATACAAGGAGGTATTGTTTCTGTTTAAACCCAACTCCAAATCTGTTCTTTTGTTTGCCCTTTTGATTTCTCTGACCACTCACACAAACCCTGATTGAACACTAACATTAGAACTCATCTCCATGTGTGGATTCTATCTTACCATCAGGCAGCAGTCAGACGTGGACAGCGAAAGCCATCATTGTAGCCTCCTGGTACATCTCAAGGCATTTACATGATTCCATCAGGTTTCCACATTGTTTGCCTTTGTACAAACCACTGTGCCAAAGGTGCTCAGATCTCATCAGGTAAAGAATAATTGTCATTTGTTCTCTAAGCAACACACATCACATGTCACTCGGCAGAGTCCACCGGCCTGCTACTTGTGGATTCTGGGAAGGAAATGGAGGCATTTTACACACTTCCAGCTTCATGGTAAGACTATCTTTATAATAGGATGACAAAGATGTGGTTCACTGAAAGCTTCTGAATCTCTTATAACAGTCCACTAAAGTCAGTCTCTGACTTTAAAGCTCCTTTCTCAATTCATCCTTCCTGCCTCATCCTCCCCCACCTGATTCTTTTCTTCAGTCTTTACAAACAGCTGCTAGTGTTTGCTATCTCAATTGGTGTTTTCAGGTTGCGGTCCCCAGGTGTCTCAAGCTAAAATTCCTGGGGCAGAGAACACTTATAGTTCAGCACATGTTTTCACAGTCAATGGGAAAAAAATTCTTCCTCTACTCCTAATGGACTTCCTTCAGTAATGTGCTTCATGGCACCCCTGGATGTGTAGGGAGACTGACGTTGCCAGAATATTTCTTTTTTACGGCTTTTGTTGCTTTGACAGCTTTGATTTTATGGCAACTTTAATCATGTGTGTCCTATTCCTTCACCTCTGGCATTTTGCAAATATTCCATTTCTCTATCGCTGCTACCATAACTGCCTTCCACAAATTGTGATTCATCAAAACTGTTTTCCACCTGTCCTCTTACGTCCACAAGGGAAACCCCAAAGGGAAATGCATCAAGAAAACAAGGAGATGTTAAATGCTTATGAGTGAGAAAATCTATTAATTAAAAAGAAGAGAAAGGGAAGAGAAAGGAAGAAAAATTACGTGTATAAGTTAATGCATCCCCAAGACACCACTGGCAGTAACTTATGCGCTGACACTTTAAACAGGCTTTATGAGTCTATTTACTCTGTTCACGACTATTCATGAAAAAACGTGCTATCAGGTATAACAACACAATGTACATGTGTTATCTTAAAGATACAGCGAGTCAATAAATCATACCCGAGCTTTAACAATATTCTATTTTCCTTTCTTGTATATTCATAGAATATTGGCAATGGAAATAAAAAAGAGCTAGAGATGGAAAAGACCAAATATGTTATCCATTCAATCTCGCTCTTACAGAGGATCAGTCTACCGCAATATATCTTCGGTGTTGGCACCTGGAAATTAATGTCTTTTCTGTGTCATAGCGTTAGTCACTTTTCTTAGCAGTTTGTTTCTGAATAATGAATTCTGAGATTCCCATTCTTTTCCCTTTAAACTACTACTAAAATTTGACTTTGCTAATTTTCTTGCTTTTTACTTTTCTGCATGCAGTATAAAAATTGCCCCTGCTGTGGATATTTATACTATTCTAATACTCCTGGGATTAATTATTCCCTGGTTTTTATTACTCATCCAAGATAAGCCCAGTGACTACTTCTTTCCTGAGAGGCTGCCTGTAGGAACTAAAACCAACCCCAGTGCCAACTCTTTTGTGTATCCTGTTTCCCAAGAGGGTGAGATTAGGACAATGTCCAGAAGTTAATTAAAAAGGAAATGCCTCTCTTCAGTTATCCTCCTTCCAGCACTCTCTAAACTAGGGGAGCTTTGCCCATGAGTCACTGCAGTTATCTCTCTTTACCCCAGCAACCATTTCTGCCTATTGAAAAACCTATGTTCCTAGCTAATTTGTCTCACTTTACACTTAAATCTTACTTAGCAGCCCTAAACTCTGTTCCTGGTCCAAGACAGTGTGTTCCCTTTTTACAACAACTATTATTGTTTTGATACTAAGGTAACAGTGATTTACAACAATGTGTATGATTTAGACAATAGTTTCATAACTCTTCACTGTTACTACTCCACAGGCACCACCTAGGCACCTATAATCTTCCATTATAACCAGGATTCTCCTTTTCTTGGAAATACTGACATTACTTTTAAATTTAATGAAAGTGCTGTTTCCTTTCTCTTCTAGATCATTAAAGATTTTTTTTTTAATATGAGTGAAGGTATGCCACAGTTTGTAATTCCCTCTCCAAAATGCCAATTCATGACTATTTTAAAGCAGAGTGGTGCTTTTTACAAAAGGTAAGTTTGTTTCCAAGTGATTAATTTTGTGGTTATGTCCTCCCAAAAGATACCATACTAAAAATATATTTTAGAGTAGTTACTATTATTATTTGAGGTGTGTAAATGTTGAAAAAGTGTTTGTAGAGTTTGCAGTATTGATATAAAAAGATACAGAATTAAGAGCTACTAGTTTTTTACTTTTTTTAACCTCCAGATTCAGTATAAAATAAATGTTCAATAAAAGCATATAAAATTAAATGCATATGTTTAGATAATTCATCAATCGTGCAGAACCAAATGATTTAACTCTGTTATAAAATCATTTAAACTTTACAAACACAGAATCAGGGTTAGAAAATGCCTTTGTATGTGTTCAGAAAATATGCTGTGCAGTTTTCCTGTATTAAGACTGAACCTTGAAAGATCCTTGCAAGTCAAGGGGCAAATTATGATATAGGGAGGCAACAAGATTAAAAGACAGAGAAAGAGTTAGAATGCAGGTGTCCCCACCCCAACATTTGTCAAGATTGTCATATTGATTGAAAGGAGTGAAGACCATATCTGGGAGTCAAATGAGAGCATTCTATCAACAGTCTGGATGGCACAATGGTACAGAAGTATGACAGTGGGTGAAAGACAAAGAAGACAATGAAGGAGAGTTACAGAGATTACAATGGGAAGACTAGAAGCCTGCAAATAAAGATTTTGCTTTTTGTTTACTGTCAAAGAGTTTATAATTTATCCTATTAGGAGACAGTCATTGAAGTTTTTTTTTTAAGATTCATTTATTTATGCATACAGAACTGGGGTACAGGCCAGAGGAGCAGGGGCGGTGAGAGGATTCACCAGAGACAGAGTGGGGAGCAGAACAGAGAGATGGACAAAATACACTGCTACACTGCTGAGGGGAGCCACAGATAGGTCAGGAGAGGTCTGTGGGACCATGTGAATCACCTCCAGGGCAGGGATGGAACTCATGCTGAAGTGGCTTGAGCTTCTTAATGCTGTGCTTTAACCTGCTGCGCCACCAAGGAGGGCCCTCATTGAACATTTTTAAGTAAGAAAACTTTCAGTATCTCTCTGGCCTGTACTTAGTATTAGGAACTGATTTGAACAGAAAGAAGAGATGTCAGAAACCAGCTAAGAGGGATTTTTAAATTGTCCAGGTAAGGAAAGGAGACACTGAACTGATATAGGAGCAGTGAAAGCAAAAATAATAAGTAACACTAATTAGAGAAAACGGGTCTAGCTCAAAGCAATTGAGTACATGGTGTGTGTTCTACTAAGGTAGAAATGTGCCAGAAATTGTTACAGAAAATATATAATGTATGTATGTGAGTAGGAATATTGAAGGGAAACTGAGGTGGTCTGGATGAGATTTTTTGGAGATGGTAATTCCATCTGTTACATGTTGTGTTTGATGGACATATCCATTTCAATAGAATATTGATGACACTATAGGACTGGATGAGATTGACATGACTAACATAAAAAAGTTGTGTTATCAACTGTGAGGAGTTTTTGAAAATTGCTTGTACAGACAGACTTACGATTCAGTAGTACTAAGGTGAAGCTTAGGCCAAAAATAACCAATCAACCAACAAACAAAACACTACCCAGACCTGACAAAATCTACTTGTAAAATCTGTTAGATGGGTACAGTCCCAGAGATCCTGGATTAGCGTTGTTTCACTGATTTTGTAGGTATACGCTTTAAACTAAGAAATACAGCCTACTACTTGCTCTTAAAATCAATTTAGTGGGTTGCAATAAGTGTCTTAATAAAATTTAACAAATATAAGATAGAAAGGATAATTACATATACCTATTGCATATGTAAGTAGGTATATGTGTGGAAGTGTAACGTGCATGGACTGTGGTATGCATATGGGTGCTTGTGTACATGTACTGGTTTATAATAGAAATCTAATATTTTTTCTCTCATTGTCAAAAAGTCTTTAAGCCACTGTTGAGTGCTATAGAGGAAAAAGTAATTTAAAAAAATGTTAGAATTTATTTTTAATGTCAAAGTGGTCAAATTCAATGGAGAAAACTGAGGTAGATATTAAGAGACATGATTCTATTTCTAACTCCATTTTCTACTGATTTTTTACTCCAGCGCAAGTCAAGAATTCTAAATGATTTTATTTCTAAACAGGGACTATAACAGCATTTGTAAACTAGCTTATTGACAACAATTGAGTAAGACTGTATATGTCGAGTGCTTTGAAATTTGAAATAGACTCCAAACAAAAATATCACGTGGGATTATTAAACTTTTAGAAAAACATTGCAGGTTATTTGGAATAGCTCCTTTCACTCATGAACTGTATTGATTCTTTCTGTTAAGTAAAAAGTTCTGAATTTTATTTTAATAATAAACATTCCTATATATGTTATTATTGGTTCCCAAGGGAAATCTATCAAGTGGGTAGGGAAAGTCGCTTTATCCAAATTTCACAATGAGGAAATCAGTTTTGGGGAGGTAAAATCATTTATTTGCAGCTTAATAACTCTCAAATAGGAAGAGATATTTCTGATACAATCATGAAGACTTCTGTTTGTACGGAGTAAGTATATTAATAAGTATATTAATCCTGTGAAGCTAATTATCATAATAGTTTTCCTCCAACCATCACCCACGGAATTCAATATTGTAGACACATACTCTATAGTTCTAAGAAAATATTTCCCTTTTATGTTTTTGCACAACTCTTATATGAGTTCAGTGGTTGCTTACCTACAACTTTATCCTTCTTCCTTTCAAATCTTAAATTATCAAACTCTATCATAAAGTTATACATTCTTTTTACTAATGATTGATTGTACAGATGGGCATGTGACCCACTATGGCTCAATAGCTCTAAGAAGGAGTCTCCTGAATGTAAGGGGAGGGATATAGCAAGAAATACAAAAAGAGCTGCAATTGTATTTTTTAAAGATTCATTTATTTATGCATACAGAACTAGGGTACAGGTCAGAGGTGCAGGGGCGGTGAGAGGATTCACCAGGGACAGAGTGGGGAGCAAAACAGGCAGATGGCCAAAGTACACTGCTGAGGGGAGCAGAGGGCTGGTCAGGAGAGGTCTGCTGTGCCATGTGGGTCAATCTGGGGCTGGGGATTGAACACACACTGAAGTGGCTGCAGCTAGCTTGCAGTGTTGTGTTTTCACTCATTACACCACCAGGGTAGGTCAGGCACTGTATTCTTTTGAATGTTGAAATATCTCGAACTGCAACAGGCATAATGCATACATAAGGGAAACTAGTCTGAAGATCTAGATGTTACCTGAAGTTCTGGTGGGAAAATGGAAAGAACCTTAAACTCTGATGATATTTTTCAGTTGCTTAACTGATCAACTTTGGAGTCATCCTATAGCAGAGCTATTGTTTTATACTTAAAACAATAAAGTTATTTTGAGTTATTTTTTGACACTTGCAACCAAACATATCCTAAATAATAAAATTCTCTTACATTGGTCTATAGGTCAAACTTTAAGACTTAATACATTAAGTTTCCACTTAACTGCCTTTGGTTTTATCATTTTGTTAATTTAGAAATATCCTAATTTGACTTCTTATTTTTAGCCAGTTAATCTAAAATGCTGTTTTATAACTATTGTGTCTGAGGGACTATTTTCAAAATTGGTTATATCTTTAGAGAATTCAATATTTTATAAACAATCCAGAAACACACTGGATAAAGACGTCAAATATGCTTAAAAGAAATATTCATTTGCTATTAGTCTCCCCCAAGTGTTTAATTTTGCAGCTATTTAGTTAATTCACTTCTTATTATTTTGACTACTAGGCACCATTATGTATAACATAGTAAATATATCAGAAAAAATAGTCTGGTCTAGCCAATGTACAGAGAGAAACAAGAATAACCTTGGTATGGTATCTTCTGAAATTCTATAAAATATTGGTTATGCTTGTCTATGCATATTTTGGGGCTATCTACATTTTTTTCCAGAGTCTCAAAGAACTGAGAAACACTGTGATAAAGAGAATATCTTTCTTTACTGTTATTTAATCAGATTGACAGAAACACACACTGTTCATTCAAATAAAGAATAATTTGATTTCTGATTTGTCACTTCATATAAACATAGCTCATGCACAAGGCTATACCAGGTGGCAAAGGCTAAGAAAGTAAGAGAAGCAATAGATGCTTCTTCAGAAAGGAAGATATAAATTAGGAGGTTGGATTTTTAGTTCTGTACTGTTTTATCTACAACAATATAGAGTAGTTACATTTTCTTTACAATACTCAGTAATTTAAACATGAAAAATGCATGAATTTTTTGGTAATGGTATTGTATTCATAATATTATTCTAGTAAACTTTGGGGGATTCTGTACCACACATATATCACAGTGTTTACCATTTCAATCCCATACCTTACAACCACTCTGAAGTTCTAGTTATAAAGAAGATATTTTCTGTTTAGGATTAAACTTCCATTTTTTTTTGTACCTCCGAACATACAATTCCCTGTTCCATCATGTTCTCTCTTTTGCTTATTGCCTGGCATATATCCTAAACAATATTAAGTATTTGTAACAGACTCAACTTCCAGAAGAACGTCCTAAGAAGAATATGACATCTTTGCTGTTTGCTTTCAAAGGCCCACAAGCACTTATTAAATAAGTACTTATTCAAAGCTGACAACTATTTATTCAATACCTCTAAACACTGGAGATATTAACAGTGATCTAAAGAGCATTCTCTCATGAAGAAAATATCTAGTGGGAGTTATAGTTAATGAGCAAATAATCACATAACAAATGGCAGAGTTAGTAAGTTCTCTAAAGAAAATGAAATCGAGAGTGAGAACTGAGGGGTGGTGGGCAGTATTGTAGATAAAGTGGGGAGAAAAATCCCCCACGACAAAACTCAGAATTAAGTAAAGTAAACTGTGACAACTTCGGAGAAGAGAGTTCAAGAAAGAGAGACCAGCAACAAGCATGGGGATGGGAGCAAAAAAGAGAAGGAACAGATGCAATCAGAAGAGTTAAGAGAAAAGTGAAATGAACAGAAAAGTAGCTGAGTGCCAACTCAGGCTCTTGGAAGCTCTGGCAAGGACTTGTGACTTTTATTTTAGTATGATGAAAGCATGGGGAAATTTTGAGCAAGAAATAAAATCGTGTTCCTGATTGAAAAAGTCAATCTAACTACTCTGAATAATGATGGGGTATTAGTGAGGAGGCAGGGAGACACAGAGGAGGCTGCTGCAGAAGTCCGGGTGAAAACTGAGGGTGGCAGCTTGGATACAAATGCAACGAGGAAGTAAATTTGGTGGGGTGGTTACAGAAAAAGCCACTTTTGTATCCTAAGTGGTGAAGAGAACAGAGGAAACAGATGTGGGCAAAAATCATCTCCGATAGGCAAGAGGATGTTGATTGTATGAACAAATTAGGCTACCTGAGAAACACTGGGGACCTCTGGATAGTCTGACTGCTGAATGTAAAGTGAGATCAGTCTGAATTAATATGTATGAGTAGGAATGAAAATCATTTTTATGGTAACAGACCATAGAGTAAACCAGCTAAGGAAGGAAGGAAGGACATGAAAGGTAGTAACGGACAGTGAAAGGGGTAGGACCCACGGTTCAAAGATTTTTGAAGTTGGAGAACTTGAAAGAGTAACTTGGGGGGAAAATGTGATGAATAAGGAATGAGACACCTGAAATTGGGGTTCTGGGTAGAAAAGCAGTGACAGGTGTGACCATGAGAGTGAGTAGCTCTGTGGGGACTCAGACAAGATCATAGGTGTGTTCTCTTAGAAATAGGGGATGGTTTCACTTATAGGAGGAATGTAGGGAAACTGAACAAAGGGTCAAGAAAAAGACAACACTTGCAAGCTGACCACAGATCTTAGGTATCCAGCAGGGGAAGGGTAGGAGGAGGGGTCGAAACAGGGGAGGGAAGAGCACAAGGGAGGTTGGTGGTTGAGTCACAGGTGCTGTGGTAGTGAGGGAACTGTGGGGACCACACCTGAAGGGAGAAATCATGTATTATGCAAAAATGAAAGATGATGTAAGGAAGAGAAAAACTGAATTAACATAAAAAAAATTCTTCTTTCAGATGTTTCTTTCCTCTGAGAAGAGGAAACATACTAAGGGCCAATATTAGACAAGTCATAGGGTATTTGAAAAGGCCAAAACATGGGAGGCTCTCCAGCCAGTTTAATACCATATTACTATGAATAAATTAGTAAGAAGACTGTTTTTCACTGATGCTAGGGCCCACATTTTCCTGCCTATGTGGATCCTGAGGTCCAACTGCTAGAACCTACGTACTATCTCCCTGTGCTCTTACTAGAAAAATGGGTCTTGCATCTGCCTCCTTCTATCTGTAATTTTCATTAATAAAAATTATACCTGGGAACAAATGCGAAAATAATAATCAAAGTCTTTTTCTCTTGTGTGTGTGTCTAGATTTTTTTTTTTAATTGGCCCTCCATAGTGGAGCAGGGGTTAAAGTCTCAGCACTATGAAGCTTTTAGCAGCCACTGTAGCATGAGTTCAATCCCCGGCCAGGCAGCTCCACATGGCGCAGCAGACTTCTCCTGTCTCTTACCCACTGCTCCCCTCAGCAGTGTGTTTCACTGGATCTGCTGTTCTGCTCCTCACTCTGTCTCTATGAATCCATTCACACATACCCCACACACACCTCTGGCCTATCCTCCAGCTCTTGAATGCATAAATAAATATTTACTAGAAAATGTATTTATTAATTAAGGACCATTGTTTTATATCTTTGTTAATATATTGACAACATATGACTTCCCCCTTTAGGAGTGGTCATCCTAGCTCTCCTACCATCAGAACACCCATAGTCCAACCCACAGCCTGTACTCACCTCCTAAGCCCTCCTCCCCTCTTGGCTCCCTCAGTTATTCAACATCATTGGGCCTTTGTTACAAAGGAAGTTTGAAAACTAAGATTGGGGAGAAATTCCTCAAACATAGAAGAGTATTCAGAGCATGCTGGGTAACTAACTATACAGCAAGTATAAACTATAGGTATTTACATATATTCCCAGCATTTTTCACAGATAATACTTAATAAAAAAGTATGTATTCATTTTTACTGAATAAAAACATAAACAGATAGATAACTACTTTTTTATTGTTAGTAGTTTTATTGTTAGTATGATGAAAATCCGTTGTTATCACTATCTTAATGTCTAATCCCCACTTTCTTTAATTTACAAATAATATCAGCTGGACTGGGGTATTTGAGGATTAAAGCAGAATATCTTAAAGCATTAAAATACCTATCTTGGGCCCTCCCTGGTGGCGCAGTGGGTTAAAGCACAGCACTGAGAAGCTAAAGCCACTTCAGCATGAGTTCGATTCCCGCCTGCCCCGGAGGAGACCACATGGCGTGGCAGACCTCTCCTGACCAGCCCGCTGCTCCCTTCAGCAGTGTACTTCATAGATCTGCTCCCCACTGTCTCTGGTGAAGCCTCTTGCCACCCTGAGCCTCTGGCCTGTACCCCAGTTCTGTATGCATAAATAAATAAATCTATAAAAAATATATACCTATCTTTAGGAATGGTAATCTGATATGAATGAATGCATTGTACACATTTTCTTAGTGCTGTGCTTTAACCCGCTGTGCCACCAGGGAGGGCCCGCATTGTACACATTTTAAAAGTTTATAAATACAACATAATGATATATGAAAATATTAATAAACTATAGGTAAGTGAACAAAAGCTGGGTCATTTGAGCCCACATTCTTTCCCACATAACTGTTCTATGAAGGTACTCTATCTCTGCTAATGTTTAAGAATATAATGTTTAGAACATAATGGAATATCCACTAAATAGATGTTTATTGAGCTTCTACTATTTTCTAGAAATTCTAGTGTTGGATAGACCATCCTACACTATAGATAAAAATCCTTATTCTGATGGCATTTTTAATTCTAGGAAAAAATATTTCCTATATCAGAATTATCTATAAGTGATAATAAAATTCAAACATGTTTATGAAATGTCAAAAAAGCATAAGAAAAAAATAAACTCACTTGTGATGTCGCTAAAACAACTTTTGTCCTTTTGGCACACATTCTTTCAGGTCTTTTCTAAGTAGATAAATAGTAATATTTTATTACCAAAACATGTTACCTGAATATAGTTTCCATATTGCTTTTGTTCACTTGCCTACAGTTTATTAATGTTTTCATATATCATTGTGTTGTATTTACAAACCTTTAAAATGAATGCACAATGCATTCATTCACATAAAAATACCATACCAGTGCAACTGTCATCATTTTGAGTTTCCAATTATTACTATTATAAACAGTTCTGGGCCCTCCTTGGTGGTGCAGTGGGTTAAAACACAGCACTAAGAAGCTAAAGCACTAAGAAGCTAAAGCCCCACCCCAGAGGTGATCCACATGGTGTGGCAGACCTCTCCTGACCCGCCCACTACTCCCCTCAGCAGTGTACTTTGTGAGTCGGCCTGTTATACTCCCCACGCTGTCTCTGGTGAATCCTATCGCTGCCCCTGCTCCTCTGGCCTGTACCCCAGTTCTGTATGCATAAATTAAAAAATCTTTAAAAAATTCTGTGGTTTACATCCCTGAGCATATTTATTTGTACATTTATCTGATTGTTTTTTTTTTAAAGATGTATTTATTTATTCATACAGAACTGGGGTGCAGGCCAGAGGTACAGGGGCAGTGAGAAACTTCACCAGAGACAGAGTGGGGAGCAGAACAGGCATAATGATGAAGTACACTGCTGAGGGATACAGTGGGCAGGTCAGGAGAGGTCTGCTGAGCCATGTAGATCACCTCCCAGGCTGGGGATGGAACTCACATAAAGCGGATACTCCCTGCTTGCAGTGCTGTGCCTTAATCGCTACGTCACAAGGGAGGGTCCTGATTGCTTCCTTAGAATTATTTAATGAATGAGAAAAAGCTAATCTGATGGGTAACCATATTTTGATATAGTTAATATATTTACCAAACTCTTCTCTGGAAAAGAAGATTGTACCATCTTCACTCTCACTGCATTGTGTAGAAGAGTACCTATTTCCTATATCCTAGAAGATTCTACCTTTCTTTATTATTATTCAACTTCTGATGATTGAGCCAGCGATTCTCACAATGGAGACAGAGTTGGACAGTTGTCACTACATGATAAGTCAATAATTTTTTTGATATGTGCCATTTATCCACAAGAATTACGTTGTGCCTGGTAGGATCTTACCTGTCTCTTTACTTATAGGAGTGTTTAAGACAATTCTGAAGGAAGAAAAGAAAAGGGGGAAAACAGATATATCAGTAAACTATACCCTTCTGGTTATATCAATCCATCTTTTCATTAATAAATAATTTGATTGCATTAAGATATATTTAGACAGCAAAGGTACTAAGAGGTACAATTTAGCTCTGCAGATTTTTCATACTTGGTACACACAGAGGTCAAAAGCAAATGGAAATATCATTGGAATTACATATCATGCATCAATACATCATCAAACTGAACAATTGAAAAAATAAGTTCTGTCCATGGAATATTCACATACTAGCCAGTCATAATCTGTAGAATTCCACAGAAGAAATGCTACTTAAGTGAACAATTCTTTTTTCTTGTATGGTTGATACATTTCTCAAACTGTATTAGTTCACTCTTATTGATGTGTGCTAAGTGTTAGAAATATCAGATTTCATTTACTCAATGCAGATAGTAATCAATCTCCTATTTTACTGTTAAGACATAAACTGATAAAGATATAGATATAAATGCAAGAGTGTGGACTTAAAAAAAAAAAAAAAGCTTTACCTGAATCCAAAGTCCATGTGTAAGTTCAAACTTTATGCGCACTGTTACCTGAGATGTATCCAATCATCACTTAACACCAGGGATAAGTTGAAACTCCAGTGAGACAACCTTACAGGTCACCTGCCTGTCAGTCAGAATCCATCCCTTCGAATTCAGAAATCTGTTACATAAGCTCCCACAGAAATGTGGAGAGTCAAGCTGAGCCTGTGTGAACTGAGAAACCACATGGAGGGCACGACCCTTTATTGCTACTATTGGTGCTGACAGGGCCTCATCTCTCTCTGCATGGCCATACCCCACTACCCTTTAACCTTCCTGTACCAGGAAAGCTATTCATAACCAGAACAAAGGTTAGCAACCCCTTTCCTCCATCACAGGTGATACCTCCACCTCTTTATAGATCTACCCTGCATGTGCTGGTTAGAAGCTGTACTCAAGCTCCTGTCAAAATCCTCTTATTTCCTCTTAACTATGCCCTTTGTCTGCCTTAAACTTGTATTCCATGAACAAGCCCTACCTTCTTAGACTCCAAAATATGCTGCTACCATCTACTTTAACCTCAGCCTTTCCCATTGATTTCCGGGGACATAATTTTCCCAGTTATATAACTGGAGCCCACACAAGCATGCTAATGCTGCCTTTCTCTTAGAGCCAGATCTTCATGTATTCTTTAGAAAAATGGAAGTTTACTCTCAACATTCTCAGTGCAGTGCCAGCAAATCACAGGGTAGGTTCTCCATCGATTCTGGTAGATGGGCAAAGGAGAGTCCTGGAGCCCTCAGCAGTTTTTCCTGGGCTTTAATGCTCTTTCTATGCCAGCTGTTGTGGAGAAGCCCACAGACTGGCAAATCTGACAAGGCAGGAAGGCTGGAGGCACTTGGAGGCTGGCAGACTTCTCCCTGCCTTGCAAATCTTTACTCTCTTTGGGCTCTCTGGTGTAGTCTCCTGTTCTCTGTCTCTAGTAACCATTCAGCTATCACCATCCTCTACCGCCATTTTCCTCTGCCCTTATAGCCTTAGCCTCCAGGCTCAGGTATGCCAACTTATGCATGCCCATGCATACCCCAGGTGTCCACCATCAGGCATGTGCACCCCAAGCCCATGCGCCCAAGCACCTTCTGCATTCAAGGCCTTAGGGAATAGGCACAGGCAATAGCAGTGAAAAAGGCTGAACAATTCACTTGCCCTACAGTCAGGGTTAAGATTGACCATTTTTTGGATGTACATATGATGTTCGATACAATTTTATAAATTTCCTCCTTTAAGCTTCAGCATGAGTCTAAGGAACAGATTCTTTGTCTATAGGTGCGAATTTAAGGCACAGGCCGGTTACGGAACTAGTTTAACTTTTACACAATGAAGTTAAGATTAGAAACTGAGTCTTCTAAATCTAAACCACTGTTTTTCTACCTTATAATATTAAAATGGAATCATTCCCTAGTTTGAAATAAAGGTGACCTATTTTCATGGCTAGATTAAGTAATTTTCAACTGAATGAAAAACGCTTGTGTCTTGACAATGTTGGTCCTTTGGCCTGAGCAGCAGGTCAAAGATCAGACATAGGTATAGACATCGTGCATCTGTATTGTTGGATCTGAAATGTAATTAGTAAATAGAGTTGGAGGACTCCCTGGTGGCACAAGGGGTTAAGTCTCAGCACTATGAAGCTGTAGGCAGCCACAGCAGCATGAGTTCGATAACAGCCAGGAAGCTGACCTACTTGGCATAGCAGACCTCTCCTATCTCACCCGCTGCTCCCCTCAGCAGTGTACTCCAGAAGGTCCACTTGTTTTGCTCCCCACTCCATCTCTGGTGAATCCTCTCAACCCCTGCAACTCTGGCCTATACCTCAGCTCTTGTATGCACAAATAAAATAAATCTTAAAAAAAAAATAGAATGCTTGGTAATGATAGAGGAATTAATTGACCTACCCAACACTTGAAATTTGCAGAGAAATTATGAAAGTGGAAAGTTCCTCACTGCCTGTCTTATGCCCCACACAGTTCCCTCAGCAAGATACGCCTTCCCAACATGAGTCCCATCTAAAATATCCAATTAGTAAGAGACCTTAGGCATCTCAACATGTAAAACAGCATTCAAAAGGATTATGATTATATAACATGCCGTATTTCCCTCCAAAAAAAAAGAGTTAAAAAAGATTCTGCTTTATAGCTCTTAATTGCCCTCATAGACTAATCAGGAAAGAGAATGGTGCTATCGCCTCTCTCTAACCTTTTGATCTGCTCCCTGCCAGGGCTTGCTTCATTTACCCAGAAATCACAAAAAGAATAAAATAAAGGGATCAAGGCTAAAGTCACCCTCTTTGCAATTTTCTTTGACTTGACATGCTTTTGAGTGCAAAGCCAATTCATGGAAGATTTATACTTAACAAATCACAGGGTTACCAAACTGATTGTTGTGAAACTTTTTTTAACCAAAATATCCCTTTATTTAAAAAATATTTTTTCTTAAACACACTGCAGCCATTATGTTAGCTGATTACAATTAAAAGTTCTAATTTTAAGAATTTTTAAATTCTAATTCTAAGATATTACAACCACAATATCAACATATGCATCTTGAAGTTGACCTAGTAAAAGAGGAGGCAGTTTCTGAAATAGCTCTTATTATTCCACATGTGTAATAATAGTACTGGAAATAAGACTGGATTTTAAGTGGCTATTGTGCCTTATTTTGAATACCATTGCTATTAGTTCTCAAGTTTATACACATTTTGTATAACTGCTCAAGACATTGTAGGGGTTACTTAGAAAACAAATGTGATAGCATTTATCCTATTGATCCCTGTCTGCAAACAAAGAACTTGTATCTTCCGTCTAGGCAACATTTTCTTAAATGTCATTCAGTATTCACCAGAGATACAGAATAATAACATTTTCCAAATCTGAATTTGTATTTAGGTTGTTTCTAGTTATTCTAAAATGTAAAGGAAGTCTTTAGTTCTTGTTTGTGGGAGTAGCTGGAAGGAAACCATATCCAAACTCAGGTCAGTTTACCCTAGGTAACATACTATAGTATACTTACTTCTTCTAAGATCAGAGAAGAATCACTTGCTTACTGTTTTTATCTGAGTAATCTCCAAATTTGAATTGGAGCAATATATACCTCTAGAATCACAGAATATTTTTTAACTGCAGTGGGCCTGGGTGATTAGTCAGTTGATGGGTGAGGAACTAAGGCCCAGAGAGGCCAAATATGATGAATCGTCCCTTTCCTTTACTAAATATGTTATTTTCCTAGTCTTACTATCATCCTCTTAAAGGTATCTTCCAAAAAGAAAACTAAACAATAAATCATGAATGTGGTCAATTATTACTCATAAACTTATTGCACTTAAAAAACAAGATATTGGCATGTTTAGTGAAATAAACCAGAAAGAAAAAGAAAAGTACTGGATAGTTTCACTCATAGCAGGAGTATAAGGGATCAGGAAAAAAAAAAAGCAACTGTAATAAAGTAAATATGAAAATCAACAAACAATTATAAACCAGAGACTTTCTATGGGGGTGAAAAGGGAATAGGATCAAAACTGGGGTGGAAGAGTACCATGGGACTACGGTGATGGCACATGGGTGAAGTGGCAGTGGGAAGTCCACAGGGATTGCAACAGAGATGAAAAAAAGGTAAAAAATGAAGAATGATGTAATATGTATATTCATATATTGGGAATGTATATTTATATATTTTATATGACTTACTATATATATTATTTACTATATGACTTACTATATATATTATATATATATATTATATATATATATAAATAACAAGATATTGGATTAAGAATTGATTTTCTTATCACTACCATTTTTTAGATATTTCACTTGAAAAAAGGAGAAAATGTCCTTTATGTCATTTGTCCATAATTCATACCAATATAACCATCCACATCACATTAACCAGTTAATTGAATTAGAAGAATGGATATATTTTAAGTGGGCCAAAATATATTCTCATACATGTAAATTGTTCTTCTCTCTTGATTCCACATTTTGTGTGTAATTAGAAACTACCAAAGATTTTAGAATTCTCATAATCCTTTCACAGAAAGGATTCCTACTCATAAGAACCAGTTTAATGGCCCTCCCTGGTGGTGCAGCAGGTTAAAGCACTGCACTAAGAAGTTTAAGCCACTTCTGCATGAGTTCGATCCCTGCCTGCCTGGGAGGAGATCCACATGGCGTGGCAGACCTCTCCTGACCTGCCCGCTGCTCCCCTCAGCAGTGTACTTTGTTGATCTGCCTGTTCTGCTCCCCACCCTCTCTAGTGAATCCTCTCACCCTCCGCATCTCTGCCTGTACCCCAGTTCTGTATGAATAAAGAAATAAATCTTAAAAAAAAAAAAAAAGGAACCAGTTTAAGTGCTGCTTTTCACTCTCAAGATCAACGAGAACATAGCTTTTTTATTATTTCAAAAAAAAACGAAACATAAAATATGCTATGTGTCAGAACGGTTCTCTGTTCTCTCCTCTTTCCCTTCAAATAAAGTTTCTCTCTTCCTCTTAATTTTCTCCATTTACCTATACTATAAAATTTACTCCTTTCTACTTTCTATGATAGTTTAATCCCATGGGCCTTTCCCAAGTTTCTTCAATTAACCTCTCCATATTGGCTCTTATGCTTCCATTTTCAAAAAGGCTCAGATTTCTCTTGTTTTAAATAAACTTCTACCAATTATGTTCTGTTAATTTAGCAATAAACTCTTTCCAGTAATTTTAAATGGTATTCTCTAATTGGTCTTGACCTGTTCTTTTCTGGAGACTCTTGTCTGCTTAGATTTCAGTGATGATATAGTCTTAAATTCATTTTTCTCTTTTCTTTCTTTGATTAGCTTTTTGCTCTTTCAATTTACTCAGTTGTATATTCCAAGAATCTGCTCTTGGTTATCTATTTTCTAATCTTTCTTCTGAGTCTTTCAGTGACTTGAATCACTATCTCCAAATAACCCTACTATGTGGATGGTTTCTGTGCTTTTCATGCAAATACAATCTCATCTCCACAACTGTGGAATTGCACATGCAAAGATCCAGGACATGAGGCCCTAGTCAACTACTTCTGTGGGTCAGTTCTCCTACAATTGCCTCATTCCACCCGAGAAGATTCCAGAATCCTCCACTAAATGTTCAGTAGTATAGCTAACAGACGAGAAGAAAGAGAAAGAGTATTATGGAGGAATTTTGCTTCTCATTTGGTCAGTCCTAGAGTCCAAGCATATAAAATAATGCCTGGTACATACTAAATACTGAATAAATATCAAATGTACAAATGAATAAATGGATGATGGAGTAAAATAAACCATTTCCATGTTGAACTGACTACCATTCTAAAGGATGATATGTCATAAAATAAGTTACAATAAAGTGCTAAATTACAGGAAACTACATGGCTTGGCAAACATGCAGCCATTTTATGACTGTGGAGTAGGAATAGTAGGAAAGAAGTAGCAAGATTCTGGCTATGATATAAGTTCTGAGAAAACGGGAAAGATTTTTGTGGGCAGAAAGTGGATAAGACTTTATTTGCCTCCTGATAATTCCTCTTCCTCTAAGCAGGAAGTTCTTGAAAGAATATGCTGTTTTCATTCTTACTTCTTCCTCTGTTCAGCATATACAAGTAGACTTGTATCCTTACTATTCAATGCAAATTATAATAAGATAGGTAAATAATATTGTCATCTGTAGAACCCAGTAAGGACTCTGAATTTCTCATTTTAACTAATCTTCCTGTGGTATTTGACCATATTGGCTCTTAAACTTGAAACACATTTGATTGTCTTATACGTCTTTGAACATTTACTTGAGTTTTGCGAGCCTTTCTATTTCTAGACATTCTTCAAATTTTGCTTATTTGCTTTAGGTATTGCATAAAATATTATATACCATTTATATGATTTTTACATTAATAATTAATGTACCCAGAATTAATCTCTTTTAACTTTGCCTCAGATTTGTCTCTTCTCATGTATTTCAACTTTTGGGACGAAATATCCACCAAACCTAGTTAAAGTGTCAATGAATCTAAAATACAGACAGGTAACATGTAGAGAATGTTTGCATGGTGAGAGGCTATCAGTATAATAGTTAAGAGCACGACTTACAAAACTAGGTGACCAGAGTTCGAATCTATGTTGTTGTTTTTTTTTTAAGATTTATTTATTTGTACATATAGAACTGGGGTACAGGCCAGAGGCTTAGGGGCGGCAAGAGGCTTCACCAGAGACAG
>NW_004567109.1:49764224-49781695 GCF_000260355.1 Condylura cristata | reverse complement strand
GGGTCAGGAGAGGTCTGCCACACCATGCAGTCACCTCCAGGGCAGGCGGGAATTGAACTCATGCGGAAGTGGCTTTAGCTTCTCAGTGCAGTGCTTTAACCCGCTGCGCCACCAGGGAGGGCCCTAAATCTATGTTTAACAATGGCCATATCACTTACCCAATCTGGCTCCAGTTTTCTCATCTGCAAAGTAGGACTGATGATATTATTAAGCTCAAAAGTGCTGTTGTGACTATTAGTAAAATTTTCAGTGCCTGGAAAACTGCCTTGCTCATAGAAAGTCTTGTCAAGAATTTGTTAGGCAGGTGATCAATAGAGGAAACAATAAATCAGAAAATAAAGAGAAATAAGGGCGTTTAGAGTTGCAGACTGGATAGTCAAGGAATGCCTCAATAGAAAGGCAATATTTAGGCAGACCTAAAGGAAATCAGACAGAAAATTACTTTGTTATAAGGAGGAACATTATAGGATGTAAGCACAAAGGCCTTGAGACAGGAATTGGCCTACTGTGTATAAGTAACTCTGTGGTTAGATAAAAACACAATAAGAGAGCATGAGAGTCATATTAGGTAAGACCATAGGGGTAAAGAGTGGGATAGAGAAAGTGCTATTTGTGGATTTGGGAGATAGGTATTTGCCATTTTGACTGTCATTTACAGAGGCTTAGTCTGGCTGCAGACTAAAAATAGTTTGAAATGAGGCAAATAAATCAATTATGAGGTCATTGCAATGTACCAGATTAAAGTTTATGACTGTGACCGGAAGAGAGTAGTGAGATGCTAAGAAGTGGTCAGATTTGAGATATATTTTAAAATTAGTCAATAGATGTTGCTATAGATTAGATGTGGGGTGTAAGAAAAATAAATGAATCCAGCTTTCTAAACAATAAATAAATCTAAGCAACTGGAAGGAGTATTACAATTAAATCAGATGAGAGCTTTTATAAGAACAGTTTGAGGAAGATCAGGAATGTGGTTTTGGATATATTAAGTGTGAGATGCCTGTTTCCTCTCCAAGTTGAGATGTTAAGTATTAAGTTGAGTCTAGAGTTAAAAGGAATAATCAGACTCAATATCCACACTTGGGAGTTATCAGTGATAGATAGCAATTAGAGCTCTAAGAGTAAATAACATAATTTAGGAAGTGAACTTAGCAAATGGGAAGCAGGAAGGGGTTGGGGGAAGGGAGACACACACACACACAGAGAGAGAGAGAGAGAGAGAGAGAGAATATGAGACTATTTCTATGGTACCCAAAGTTTTAAAATACAAACCAGCAACAAACATAAAAGACTGTGAAGGAGCAACCAGTGAAGCTGAATGTAAGCAAATCAATGGGGTATCCTGGAAGTGAAGGGAAGAAAGAATCCTTTTAAAAAAAGATATATTTACTTATGTATACAAGAACTGTGGTACAGACCAGAGGTATGGGGGTGAAAGTATTCACCAGAGACAGAGTAGGAGGCAGAACAGGCAGATTTACTGAAATACCCTGGTGAGGGGAGCAGTGGGTGAGACAGGAGGGGTCTGCTGTGCCTTGTGGGTCACCTCCCATGCTGGAAATCAAACTTGTGGGGCAGTGGTGGTGAATAGCTTCATAGTGCTGTGCTTTAACCCCTTGCTCCACCAGGGAGGCCTGGAAAAAAAAAAACATTTTAAGGAAGAGGGAGTGAGAAACATCATCAAGTGATGCCAATAGGTCATTTAAGAAGACAGCCAAGAACTGAGTTAGTTTTAGTAACTGAAAAATGTCTTTGGTGAACTTGAAAAAAGTTTCCTTGTAATCATGTAAGCAACATTTTAAGATCAAGAGGCAATGGAAAAGAATCCAAGAGAAATTTTTCTTAAAGTAAGAAAAGAAGTGGAGTGGTAGATGGCAAGTTAAGCAAAAATAAATAAATAAATAAATAAAGTTAACATTTTTATACAAAATATTTTTTGGGCCCTCCCTGGTGGCACAGTAGGTTAAAGCAACACCACTAAGAAGCTAAAGCCACTTCAGCATGAGTTCAATCCCTGCCACAGAGGTGACCCACTTGACACAGCAGACCTCTCCTGACCTGCCAGCTGCTCCCCTCAGCAGTGTACTTTTGTCGATCTGCCTCTTCTGTTCCCCACTCTGTCTCTGGTGAATCCTCCCACAGCCCCTGCACCTCTGACCTGTACCCTAGTTCTGTATGCATAAATACACACACACACACACACACACACACAGAGTAATGGTAAAGGTCCATTAGAGAAAATGATAGTGCAAAAGTGAAGTTAACATTTACTTCTCATGGGAGCCTGGAGACCACCTTTTGCCTTTGAATTCCACTGTTTTCATTGTTCCTATTTACCTATCAATTTACTGCATCTAATGATCAACAGTTCAGATGTAAAGCATATTTTCTGCCATCAATTTTATTAACATTCCATTTTTGACTCCCAAATTAGAAATCATGTGAAATTTTTCATAGAACTTCCTCCACTGCTCATCTTACATGAAGACAAAGTTTTCCATTTTGCTACCATTTTTCCAGAAGCTCATGCAAGCATGGAATGCTCATGGTCTCACATCAACTTAATCAATTCTGACTCACTTCACTACAATGGTAGCCACTGGAGAATTACTTTCTCTAAATCCATTGTTACTCAAAGTTTTATTCTCACTTATTTTTCTGTCACATTTATCCCTAGTATTGCACCTTCTGATCAGACCCAATTTACAACGAAGGACTACAATAGCAACCAAATTTCTATATAACTCAGAACTAAGAAATAATTCTACTAATTATATTCATCACATTTTTACTATAGTCCTAGGTGGCTACACAAATCTCTCACGTCTGTTGTCAGGGTTCCTCATTCTAAGGTTATCTGGTTCACACATGATGCTTATACTGAATCTCCGTGACATGTTTAATCCTCTGCTTGGCACTAATTATACAAAGGTCCTTGACCTCAAGAATTGTATGTTTTATATTAGGAAAAAGAAGGATTCAAACAACATGTAAGGGCCAACCTTGGTGGCACATCAGGTTAAAGCACTAAGAAGCTAAAGCCACTTCAGCATGAGTTTGATCCCCCCCCGGAGGTGATCCACATGGCGTGGCAGACCTCTCCTGACCTGCCCGCTGCTCCCCTCAGCAATGTACTTCCTCAGTCTGCCTGTTCTGCTTCCCACTCTGACTCTGGTGAATCCTCTCACTGTACCTGCACCTCTGGCCTGTACCCCAGATCTGTATGCATAAATAAATCTATCTTAAAAAAAGAGGGCCTTCCCTGGTGAGCCAGTGGGTTAAAGCACAGCACTAAGAAGCTAAAGCCACTTCCTCATGATTTCGATCTCCACCTGCCCCAGAGGTGATTCACATGGCACAGCAGACCTCTCCTGATCCACCCTCTGCTCCCCTCAGCAGTGTACTTCCTCGATCTGCCTGCTCTGCTCCCCTCCCCACTCTGTCCCTGGTGAATCCTCTCACTACCTCTGCACCTCTGGCCTGTACCCCGGTTCTATATGCACACAAAAAAAGAACATGTAGAAGGAAAATAATGGAGAAGAGAAAGATTGAGGAAGAATCAAGAATATAAACAAAAACAACCTTTAATAAAATTTGGCTCATGTTTTAACAAAGGTATTAAGAAATTAAATAACCACAGAATAAATTATAAGAGAGAGTCAGGATGTCTGTCAGAAGAGGTGGTATTTGATTTGAGAGTTAAATGATAACCAAAAACTTTACAGTTCCACAAGACGACACTGGACAGAAGCTCATTCTAAGCAGAGAATATTTCTAGGGTGAAAATGAAGCATGAAGTCCTGACTTTCACATGGAATATTCAATGAATCCAGTGATGCTGGAGTACAAAAGACAAGCCAAGGATTTTGTACTATCTCGTTAGGAATTTAGGGACTATGAAAAGATTTTTAAAGAATGAGTAGATATTTCTGAATATATCTCTGAAGAATATATCTCAGAAGTGAACACACAATTCTATGTTCACTTGCAGCACTATTTACTTCCACCAAGGTATTAAAACTGCCTAAATGCCCAACAATGCATAAAGGTGTTGTGTATGCACACTATAGAATACTACTCAGCCATTAAAAAATTTTAAATCTTCCATTTGCAACAAGATGAATATCCTTGAGGGGATTATGCTAGGTGAAGTAAATCAGAAGGAGAAAGACAAATGCTGCATGACTTCACTCATTTGTGGAATATAAAGAAAACAAAAAGCAAACTTTTGGACTCAGACTACAGAATAGTGGTTACTAGCATAGAAGGAGGGAGGCAGATTTGTGTAGGAATGGGCAATTGGTTAATGGTGGATGGTGAACAGAAATTTGAATAAGGCATAGTGAGAAAATATAAACTCAGCACCTAAAAAAACTTTACTGTTATTTAACATTAAAAAAAAAAAACTGACTGAAGATATGCATCTCTGGGTTTAAGAAATACTTTTGGTAGTTAGTGGAACACAAAGTGGTCATGGGGAAGAATTTCAATATAATTAATGAAAAAGATGGAAACCATCTAGAAAACAGTCATAAAGGTCTCTAGAGCAATTCTGTCAGAAAAGAGAATAGGTTTAATATTTTTTTAATGAAATTATAAATGAAAATATTTCCTGATGGGTTGGATTTAGGGAGCTCTGCATGGAGAAAAGTTAAGTTTCACTGAGATACTTTAGCTGGGGGAACTGCGCGTACAGTGGTGCTTGAATGAAGACAATGAACACAGGCAGCTTTGTAACAGAAGGAAAGGGAAAGAAACAAGCAGACTGGGCTTGAGATGCCTGTAAAACATCTGGGTACATAGGTCCAGTAAACATTTGAAAATTCAGATCTGGAGTTTCTCAGACATATTGAGGCTGAAGATATTTATTTAGGTGTCATCAAGATGTAGGTGCAAGTTAAAGTTTGAAACAGTGGACAAAATCCTCTGGGAGTGCCAAGCAGGAAAAAAGAGGATTTCATGAAAAAGATATATGCTTCGAAGGTTGTAAGTGTTGTATCCAGAATATAGACTTTTTACCATCTGTACTTACCACCTATTTTCTCAATCCTATAACCAATAAAAACTGACAAGCTCTTGCTCCAGAACTTAAATCTTAAAAAAGTACTAGTCTCCAACCTTTCCCCTATTAGCTTCTTTCTTCTTTTTTCCCTCCTTTAAGATTTAGTTCTATTTGCAAAGAATGTCCAATGTTTATTTAAACTTTCTTTTTTTTTTAATAACAGGTGGCAGAAATTTTCAAGGAGTTAGTTGCATATCAGAAATTCTTTCATTATGTCCTCACAGTAATAGTTTAATTTGAAGATTGCATAATTTTAGTCCATTATCACCCATTTTGCTTTTATAATAAATATGAGTACTTTATCATAAGATATTAACTCTGATATGTGGTAACTATTATAGCACTTGCATCCAGAAAGTGATTTTTTTTTTCACACTTGAGTAGATTTAACACTCTATGGTGCCTTACAACACTTTCTGTTGCCCAGTATGTTGTGCAGCTACACACACACACACACACACACACATGACTTTTATGGATAAATTCACCTATGCCACAAGGTACTGCAATATAAAAGATAGCATTTTTAAACATAAGACATATAACGTTTACACCCTTAAAGAAAGTGCAAGAATTACTACTATATACAGTATGGCTTGATTTCAGCAATAAATTGTGGCTTGAAGCAAAGAGGCAAGATAAAGAAACACTACACTCTTGAACTGGAGTATTTCTTAGACTTTCATTTGAGTACATTCAGGTGAGAAACCATCATTAATGGATTAATTAGTTAACTGATATATATTATGACTGGAATTTTCCAGAAAAAAAAAAAAAGGAAAATAACGGTATTCTTTCTGTGCCCATTCATATATTTAAGGTCTCTCTGTATAGTTTTAACATAGACCAGCAGCACTTAATATATAGATAATTCACTTTAAAATTAAAATGATTGCAAGACTATAATTTTTATAAATTTTCTTCACTAATTTTTTTTATGTTATACTTAAAGTACAGTAAAATACATCCCAAGGTTTTCTGCACCTCACAAACTTTATAAAAATTTCTTGGCCAGTAACTAAAAGGCTGGCCTATTGAGACTGGATATAATAATCCTGAGTAGGGTAAGCAATAAAATTATTCCTAGGTGTATACACACTCGTTTAATGAATTTTAAAACTCTGTATGTTCTTAGAATTCAAAAAAATATTTTAAAATCTGAAATTGGGCTCTGGCTTCTTACTAATCCTACAGCTAAATCTTGTAACTCCAATCTTCTCATTTCTTAGGTCAGAGTGAAAATTCTGTTCCAAGATAAAAGACAAAAGTAATGTATATTGAAACAACTGAGGTATCACATGGTATTCCTCAACAAGTATTGTCAATAATTATATCTATATGCTATAGTAAATAATCAGCATCAGTTAATAGGTTTATTTTCATCATTACTTTCTATTCTTAAAATGACAATATTTTGTAATATACCCTGTTGGTATTTTTAAGTATAGCTCTTTTTTAGCATGCTTCAATTGCCAAAACTCTTCTAAATATACTTTCCATGAAGTTCTCTTTTCAGCACTTGTAAAATTTGCACTTGATATGTACACTGAGAATATTTGAAATATTTTTAATATTTAGAAATGTATATGAATATGGGATCTAAAAAGGGCTAAAATTGTCAGAACCAGAGAATAAGATTTAACTATTTTAAAAAAGAAAAAAATTAACAAAACAAAACCCCGAGTACATAATGCATGTACAATTAGAAATAAAATTATTTTCCAATAAAAATACAAATCTTGCATCTCTGGGAGATTTTGCAATTTATTTCTTCCTCCCTCCCCTTCCATCATCCCCACAGGTCATAAATATACAGAAACATTCAACTCACAGTATAGTCTTCTGAGTATCCATTTACCTTTCATCATAGAGAGAATGACCAATAGATTCTTATTCTTTGTTATTCTTCAAACATTTTTAATCCCTAATAGTACCTTTTATCTCTGTTCTTTTGCATAAGAATCTTGTAAAGACTTTATTAAAAATCTGCTAAAATTTTGTCAACCTGTTAACCTTTTTTCCAATGACGCATTTAAAGCTTTGCAAAACAATCTGGCAGGTTAATAAAGTACAGTTATTTTAGAAAGGATCTGCTCTCCATTGCTTGTGCACACTTGTATGGATAGCCAGTTTCGACCAGTGGCACTGTGGTTTCACAAACAGATCCATGAGAATGGGATGAACCACTGTTGCACTGATTTTGCAGAACATGGTCTTAAGGCTACTTCTGTACTATTTTCAGGATCAGCGATTTCAATAGAATGTGATCTGAAATTCCTTCCTGCGAGGATCCTGCCTTCCCTTCCAGAAGATCCTGTTTCTCCACCCACTAATGACAACATTCCCTTCCCTCCTCAACAGCTGTACATCTTTCAATCCTTGTGCTGGATGTCACGGCCTCTACCACATGCCTCAGACTCTTTCTGGTGTCGCCTGGTGAATGTGGAGAAGAACATAATTCTCTTAGTAATTCATAAGGGCTCAAATGACAAATGAATTTTTCTACCCCTGCTGCTCTCTAAACTTTGGGAAGTATCAAGTGAACCATTAACCATTTTTGTGATATTCGATTTGGGTGACCATGCTGAGAACAGTTGCACTTTAATGCTTTTTAAAATCTATGGTGAAGGGCTATATTGTGCCTAGTTCTATTACATTTTTCTACTATATTTTCATTTTATTGGACCATTAATAATTTATTTTCTTTATTTTTATTATAACTCTATAATAACTGCTATATGTTCTTTATTGTTTTCTTATTTCTTTTTTATAATGGTTGTAAAATTAATAAAATCTTTGATCCTATGTTGGGAGGTCAGCAGGGCCGCTGAATTACCTTCTACAAACTTGATATTTGCACACCTTCCTCACCTTTTATTTGGGCATTCTGGCACATGTAACAGTTGTCATTAGGTTAGTGAATCCACTTACATTTGTTTTTTATAAATTCACAAATTACACATATTATATGACTCAAGAGATCAGCTAATGTCGCTACAAAAATGAAATGATTTTTCCTGGTAGCATAAAAAGTCCATCATTCCTCAGAAAAATAAAGGTATTTGTAGAAAATATATGCTTCAAAGATGTTAATAAGTAACATAGAAACAAAGTCAAAGCATGTAATATTATAGGTGGTAATAATATTAACAATGCAACTGAAATCCATTTTTAAAACTACACTTTTGAAACTTGTCAGAGGGAGGATGAAGGTTAACTTTTGTTAACAAGAAGAACCATATTGGTCCATAATCTCAATAAGGAAAAAAAAATACCCTGAAACCTAGTATTTCACTTTTTTGGTGATTAGTTTCTTAATCTCGAAACTGAAGAGTCTACTGGTTTTTTTAGATGTCGATGATAAATAATCAATTCATTTAAATTTTATTTATTTATTTATACTTAGATTAACAAAATTAAAATTCATTTTTTTTCCCTATCTCTGTCTTTCAATTTCCCTAAGTAGCTATGTTCTTTATGGAGAAAATCATGCATCTCCACAGCAAATGCTTTAACACACGGAGTGTTCATGAGGGCAGAGACCATGCTGAGCTCACTGCTGCAGCAATAGTGTCCAGAACTTCAAAGAGTCTCAATAAATATTTGCTGAATAAATTGATAAATGATATTTATGTGAGTATGTCAGATTTTATATATCTTATGTTAATTTAAGATATACTAAATCACACAAACATCAAGTTACAATATAAAACTATACTTAGAAAAAAATCCCCATGTTGAAAAACCTTATAGAACTTTACCTGTTTGGTTATATAGATATTATTTGATATCATATAAACAAGGATTTATAGTTTTTTCTACACGAGTAGGTCACATTCTATTTTAATATTTCTCTTTCCTGTATAGTACATATGAATTAAAGAAAATGTTTTTAAATTTTCTATAAAAATGAAAAATATAATAAATCTAGTTATTGCTTTTGGACATGCCTGTCAGTTCTTGTCAGATATCTTCCTGATCTAATACATAGTGCCCCACTGGTTTCAAATTTAGCAAACAGCAACACTAATTAGCAAATAGAGCACACATCTAATAGGACTCCTGCAAGACAAGCACTTTGAATTTTTGCAAAACAGCCAAAGATAAAAGAAAATAATATGTCAGTCCCATAATTGATCATTATGTCATCTACCTTTCCTTATACAAAAACCACACTTGTAAAGCATTTGCTAAAGGCCATTTGATTTTCCTCAGATGTGAACACCAGGTCTAATTAAAAAGAACATTTAATTTCTAATAAACCTCCTTTCTTTATATGTTTCATGTTCATGAATACATTTCTACTTAGTTGTTGGTATCAGGTCTTTGTAATTTTAAGTGATAAATAATTAAAACAGTAGCCAATTCCATTTTGGAATTTACCAAAATAACCTATTTTTTTACCTGATCTTTGGGTTGGTGATATAAGTGTACATCTAAAGAAATACAGATCAGAAAACTACACAATATTTTCTATCTTTGAGCTCAGACCTCAGAGGATCTTATTTATAAAGTTCATTAACAATTAGTGATTCCTATGTAAACAATGGGTCTTGAAAGGAAGCCACACTGAATTTGAAAATCGTATTATATTGGTAGCCAACTTCCAGTTTGTACATTAAACTGGAAAAAAGAAAATACATTAACAGATCAGAAACTTACCCATTCAGGTGCCTAGTAATATACCTGTGAATTCTGGAATCCAAAGTGAGCTAAACAGAGATATGCATTATTTAATTGTGCTTGATATTCCATATATTCGAAACGTTCTATATGTAAGATAGATATTTACATTAATATAGATCGAGTAATAGAATCGAAGTGAAGAGAAAGTATATTCTTCTAGGCATCCTAGCTAGCAAGAGATGCCAATTTTAAAATAAATAATTAGATAATAGAATAAGGGAGATATTTATAAAGATTTTGGATTAGTAACAGTGAGGAACTACCGCTTAGCCTGATGGGCAGCTTAGAATTTAACATAAATGAGGAGACAGCTGTAGGGTGAGGATCATCTAACCTAATACAGTCTTACTGACACCACAGGCAGAGATGTGAGGAAATAATGTCCTTATACTCTCTTTTCCTTTCCTCCATTAGACAAATGGAGGCCTTCAAACCTACGCAGAAGTCCGATGCATGAGGACCATGTTAAAACAGAGCATAGTAGAGGAAGAAAAATGAATTTAGTAGAGCCAGTGGCTAATTCTGAGCACAGGACAGAACAAAAGAGACAATCCATTACAAGTCCAAGAAAGCAGACCTGGGGAAACATACAGACATGGGAAAAGCAATAGGCTATAAGCTAAGAAAAACAACTGAGAAGTCATGCTCTCCACCAGATCTCAGAATGCAGTATACATAGGAATACTGAAGAAATTCAGTATTCCCAAAGGAATACTGAAGAAATTCCAAGCAAACAGGTGAAAGAAAGGGAATTAAGTATTATAGCACAACTGTGATATACCAAACATTGTACTAAGTGGTTTTTTGTTTTAGTGAGATATGTATTAATTATTGTAACCTGTCAGTAAGATGTTGTGATAAAACAATTTTTAAAAATATGGAAACTGCAGCCCATTATATGTGTACCTGCATAGTACCACTTAGTTTCTGCAGGTTATCCACTAAAGCAAAGGAAATCAATGTTCCCTTTAGAGTAAGCCTTGTCTAGTGATGAATCATGGCTTCACGAATTTTCTGGATAAAATGTTTGTCCCTTTTCCAGCAGTATGTGCAGCTCCTTATCTCACCAGGATCTCCAGAGACAAAGAGTATGAGATTGTGCTGTTCTTTATGCCAAGTCACCTTCTACTAGATCTCTCATTATCCCTCTTCAAATGGAGCCAAGGAAAGTAAGTCAGACATAAAGTCTTATATTACGTATGGAATCCATTAGGTAATTCTACTTGGACCTAAAAAATAATAACTCTACTTTCCGTCCAACTTGAAATTGGCTGTCACAATCTACTCTCTCTCAAATCTATTTCCAGCAACTTTACATTGTAGCCATGGTAGCATATATTTGTCTTATAGAATCCTTTTATCAACAAAAATAATATTAGTATCATTGGCTCTGGCTTTACAGTTTTCCTTAGAGCTTCCCTATACATAACAACATCATAACAACTCTTGAGATTTAAAACTAACAGTTAAAATTCAGAGAGGTGAGGTTCTAAATTAAGGACCCAGATGGGGTTTATCTTATGGATGCTTTCCACTGGATCTATGAGGTAGGTTCTGTTAGTAGTCCCATTTCAGAGCTCAATAACTGAGACTTACAGTAAGTCATCTGCAGTTGATCTCACAGCTTGATAAATTAAGCTTTAAGCCCAGGAATTCTGACTGCATATCCTGTATTTTTAACCAATTCCCTGTTTTTTCTCAATATTTTAACAGAGTAAAACTGTTTCCAATCCTCTTCTGTTGTCTCCCCAGCAACTGAGAGAAATGTATGAATTGGCTTCCACTGTTTTTCTCAAATAGTTACATTTTCTCCTTTCCTCCTAATTTATGTACTACTTTCTTCTTACTCTCTTCTGGTAACAAACACTTATTTCATGATTATAACACTTAGGTTCACTTTGGACAATATGAGGACATCTTCCAACACAGCCTGATTGTCTACAACTTTTTCCCAGCAATGTCACTTAGGCAATAGATACTATCAGGTCATTGAATTATATTCAAATGTGTCAGTGTAGTAAAACCACATCAGCAAAATTGCACATGCAGCCACACTGCTGATAAGCACACTTCTTGAAGTGCTTCCTTATTCTGGTCAGGTAATCAGCAATCATGGAAATAATGAAGAACAAAATGTACAATCTGATGACTACATTAGCGACATGAAATTAAAACCAAAAAATATTTGAGTCCTAGAAGCACTGAGACTGGTTTCAATATGAAAAAAGAAAAAAAAAATCAAACTTTTTTCTCCCTAATAATTAAAGAATCCTGTGTGGAATCTGAGACTTAAAGACAAAATTGTTTTATTTGAATTTTCAGTATAATAACATTTTCAGTATAATAATGTTTGAAATAGTGACTAACCAAACTCAGATGTGAGAAAAGATGACTTCAGAAATACCAGACAAAAGAAAATGAAAGATTCTCAGCATTATCCAGAGAAAACACCAAAATGTACTGGTTTGACTTTGGCATGTATAAAAGCATAAGCTTCTACTTGTATGTGTCGTATTTACTTCCTTTACCCAGACAGGCTTTTGACCCTGTGCACACTGACTAGGCTTTTTTTTTTTTTTTTATCATATAATTTTGATTCTGCATTCTCATCTCTTTTTTCACATGTAGCATAAAATCCTTGTTTTTTGTTCATTACTTATGCTTTATCATATGTAATCGGCATAGGTGCCCACAGGACAGAGGGACAGCTGGAGTTACTATGAAGTCAGCGACATAAATTTTGCAGCCAGCCTGACATTGATTTAAAATGCATTTCAGACTGATGAAAGCTGGAGGATTCACAGTCCCTGAGACTGAAGTTCTCTCGTTCTCTACTGAACAAAGAGCACCCGGGGAACCACAGTGCCCCATAAACTTGTTTCAGCTGTGAGGTGACATTCACCATAAAGAGGCATGTTGGGTAGGTACAGCTGAAAGGACTGGATTATCATAAAGCCACATATCACTTGGGTTTGGAAAGTCATTTGGATTGCTCCTGGCATTAAATGAATCAAATTAGCCTGATCACATTTTCATTCATTCCATAATAACTTCAGGATTTTTTTTTCCCCAAAAATGCCTAAATTTTTCTAATATATGAGATTTCCTGGATACTTAGATTTTCATCATTGAGAATTTTTCACTAATTTGCTATGGAAAATTAAGATAAATTAGTGTGTGTCTGTATGACTCAGTTAACATTATTATTAAGTGGGGAATAAAACAGGATGGTTAATAAGATATCTTTTGGGACTCCCTGGTGGCACAAGGGATTAAAGCACAACACTATGAAGCTACCCACAGCCAGCATGAGTTTGATCCCAGGCCAAGGAGCTGACCCACATGGCACAGCTGACTGCTGCTTATGTCTTGCTCAAGAGTGTTCTGCTCCTCACTCTGCCTCTGGTGATTCCTCTCACCACCACACCTCTGGGCTGTACCCCTGCTGTTGTATGCATAAATAAATAAATCTTAAAAAAATAAAATATCTGGGCCCTCCCTGGTGGCGCAGCGGTTTAAAGCACAGCACCAAGAAGCTTAAGCCACTTCCGCATGAGTTCGATTCCCGCCTGCAAGGAGGTGACCACATGGCGAGGCAGACCTCTCCTGACCCGCCCGCTGCTCCCCTCAGCAGTGTACTTCATAGATCTGCCTGTTCTGTTCCCCACTCTGTTTCTGGTGAATCCTCTCAGCCTCAGCATCTCTGGCCTGTACCCCAGTTCTGTGTGAATAAATAAAATCTTAATAAATAAATAAATACTAAAAAGAAAATATCTTTCACCTCTAAAATCCAGTTATATGGCCACAGTTTATCATGAGAGGAAAATGTCTCCTCTGACCCCATGGGAATAGCTGGAAATAGTCACTTATTCTGTTCTCAGATTTTTTAGATTTTAAACCATAATGGACATCTAGAATTAGGAATAAAGACAACCTTGTGGTTTTTTACAACAATTTGAACAGGTGCATCTCAAAAGATTTTGCTAGTTTGTTCACACTCTAGCTCTAGACACTCTAGCTGTTTCCTATAGAGTTTCAATTTTTAAAAGATTGATAGACAAGAAGATTATTAGCCCTTATCACTTGGCAATGCAGACAGATGTTTGAAGACTGAAAAAGATGGTTACTTGAGTGTGCTCTAACAAATCTGATTCTTTATCATCAGAAATATCCTCATGCTGTGGGTCATGCTATTTGCTTCCAAACAGATTTTTCTGGTTACAGAGAGCTCATATTGAAACAAAACTGAAGGAAAAAAACATAGACCACTAGAGTTGCATTATTACCAACAGATTTAAACGAGATCTATGATGGAACTGAAGAGGAATGATAAGCAGGGGGAGAAGAGATGCAGTGAACGACATCTAAAATGTATGCTCCATTGGATTCTGACCAAAACCAGGGTTCTGGAGCTTTTGCATTCTTTGTGTTTGCCATTTTATCTTGTTTATATTCTCTCCTACTTGATTCCTTCCTGCTCTAATTCACACACACACACACACCACAAAAACTTAATTCAATTTGCCTATTGATATTCTCTATATCCTTATATTGAATTCAGTTGTCCTATGTTAGCATGTTGCGTGATCCAAGAAAACATAGTCAGGTTGCAGGAAGCTTGAACCACCTCCTCTGTCACTAAAAAGAAAATGTTAGCTCTTCTCAAGAGTTGTAAAATCATCTGAAGTAAAACCTTAGAAAGAAACCATCTACAATCCCCTTAATTTAATCCATCCTTTATAAAAAGGTCTATATTTTCTTCAACCAGCACCCGTTAATTTCTATATCCAATGAAGAAAAATTGAAATGGCTTATTAACACTAATTAAATAAGCACTGTAATGATGACTAATTTTCAGTAGTGAGATGGGGAAAAAATATCATCTCTACTTTTCCACTCTCAAAGCTTATCATTTTGCTTCTTCAGAAATGTTAAAATAAATACATACAGGAAATAATGCATTTATTTGCTAGGGAGGTCAGACTTAACTGCTTTTTCTTCCAATAAAAGTCTATTTAGTGAGAAAAAAAAAAAAAAAAGGAAAGGGAAAAATAATGGGCAATTAGGAGTGATTATTTTGTCCAAAAGATAAAAGAAAGGAAAGAGGCTGGTTAGCACCAGATCCTTAGTATCAGAGAATGTATGCTATTGGCAGCATTATCTTCTCTTTGACCTCAACCCTATAATTATGCTTTTGAGTAAACTCTGAGTCAAGAAGGATGAGGAAACATTTAGGAAGACAGACCTCATCTCTGCTGCAGAGGAAGCACATACAGCAATGAAGCTTCTGCTTCCGCCAGTGAAGCAGAATGTGCACATCTGTAAATCAAGAATGTATTCTAATTCACATTTCCTTATGAGTAGCTGGACAAGCACAAAGTGCTAGAAATCACTACAGGTATTCATCCCAATGCCATTTAAGAAAACTTCTAATTTTTCTAAGTCCCAGTTTCTTCATCTATAAAATGGTAATAATAATGCCTCACTTGCCTAATTCATAAATTTACTAGGAGCATGAAATAAATTAATAAATCAATTTTAGTATCTTCATTTATTGAGGGCTCAGATTACAAATATGTGAACAATTTCACAAGCATTATCTCAATTAGTCATTAAAAGAAATCTATGAAATGTGTATGAGGGATCCTGTTTCGTAACTGAAGGGTATTCAATAAATTAGAATCCAGTGGGAAAGCAGAAGGATTTCATTCAAAGATTTTAGGTGACATCATATGTCCATGAGATCAAAGAGATTGTTATCTACTCTTTAAATACCAAGAAGAGTATTTTCTTCTCCTGACCTGCTCACTATCAAATAATAATGTTTGATCATAATAATTGCACTTCTGTTGATAAGAAAATTCCATAATCAAGTTTAAATTACTTAAATCACCAAAGTTGGGTTAAATCAAAAACTCAATGAACATGTAGAGTAATGAAGATTTTTTTCCTTTACAGTTAAAAACCCTTTTACCTTTCCACCTTATTTTTCTATTCCTTAAAGGCTGGGGAGGAGGAGCTTGCTATTTGTCATTAGTCTTTTTGCTCTTGAATGCTGCTAATAATTGCCTTCAGCCCAAGATACCATTCCTTCATTTACCTAAAGATGTAACATTTTAAAAATTAAAGTCTTCAATTTCAAAGGTGATATTAAGCCATCTAAGGTCACCTCTGCTTTACAAAATCTAGTTAAGGGCATTTAATTTCTCTCACTCTAGAAAAAATACAAATAACCACTTTAACCCAACTATTCTCTAATTAGATCAAGAGCATTAAAAAGTCACCTGTCTCCATTTACACTCTCCAGCTCTAAAAGACATGAAGATCTGCCTGCTTTGGATGGTTTTTCCCTTAGGTAGATAATTGAAATTGTGAAATTGTTCTAGTTTGGCAACTCAAGCACTGAAGTGTCATAGTGGTAAGTGTCAGAAGATAAATACAAGAATAGCTTCTTACAAATATTTTTTTTTTTTTGCAATATGGTGTTGCATATGGATGCCTTGAATAAGTAATGTAAACTGGTCTTTTCTAATTTACATTTAAACAGGGGCTTAAGGAGGATCAGGGAGCACCACTCTGCCTGGAAAAGCTAAGCCTAAAAAGAGTGACAGGGATTGTCATCTGTATTATAATCATTACCAACTTCTGAAAAAAAAAAAAGACCCTTGTTAGGAATAGATCTGTCTCTGCAGGGGATATCCAAGGCTGCGATGCTTGCATAAAATATGAATCAAGGACTAATGCCAAAAAATCCAAATTGCATTTTTAAGAAAGGATGTTACATTAAAATAGCGATAAGCTGAGTAATTAAGGAGAATTTATGTATCTTATAATATAATTAATGACATAAAACACTGAAGCTTGAAATGTAAAGTCCATCTATTTAAACTTTTACTTCTGGATTAAATATATAGCATTAGCATAAAAATAAATTTAGAATGGCTAGATCAATAAGTATAAACTCAACATGGATTAAATATTTGTCCATTGTGAATACTACAAAAGAAGGCAGGCATTGTTTCTTACATTAGGTTTTAGTTAACTGCAGGGCATTTGCTAAAACTAATATTAATATTATCTTAGTTAACTTTTCATATATTACAAGTGCTGGGTAAATAAACCCTGTATGAAATCTGGAATGTAATTTATAATGAATTTGTGCTAATGATATTTAATGTGCCTAGTTAAAATGGAAGCTTTATTGAGAATAAATGTTGCTCATTTACTTCAAGGGGAGTTACCAAACAAGTGCAATTTGATGGTAATTTAAGAAATAAAACAATGTTAGCTAATGTAAGTATACTTAATATTTCCTTATGAAAATGTAGTACATGCCATATAGTTTTCTTAATTGTTTAAAAAAAAAACTCAAACTTTGTGGACATGCCCAAAGTTCCATCAAATAATTTTTTTGAAAATTCATAGTTGTGGTATACAGGATAATGCCCCCCCCCAAAAGATTTCTACTTTTTAATCCCTGGAATCAGTAAATACGTAACACCATTCTATGACAAAGGAGACTTTGCAGATGTCATTAAAGTTATGAATTTTAAAATTAAAAAAAGTTATCATTCTTCTGGATCATCCAAACTTGTCCTGTCTCATGACATGCCTTTAAAAACAGATGAAGTAGGGCCCTCCCTGGTGGCGCAGCGGGTTAAAGCACTGCACTGAGAATCTAAAGCCGCTTCCGCATGAGTTCGATTCCCGCCTGCCCCGGAGG
>NW_004567109.1:49756155-49763719 GCF_000260355.1 Condylura cristata | reverse complement strand
TAAATAAATCTTAAAAAAAAAAAAAAAATGAGTGCAATTTGGATGACTTCCAAAAGCAGAGAGGGACTCTTGGCCAAAAGTTAGCAAGAAAATGTGGTTACAGTCTTAGCTGCATGGAATTAAATTCTACCAAGAATCTAAAGGAGCCTAGAAGCAGTTTATTGGGGAAGTAATTTACCTCATCTGACACGTGGATTTTAGCCCAGGAGACGCCATGTGAGTCACCTCTAGGGCAGGCAGGGCTCAAACTCATCCTGAAGTTGCTTTAGCTTCTTAGTGCTGTGCTTGAACCCGCTACCACCAGGGATGGCCCAGAATTTAAATTTTATATGCTAAAGTTTTAGAGAATAAGTTCTTTAATTCTTTAAGTAATTCAGAGTTTAGTTTTTCTTTTTCATTTTTCACAGTAAAATGTACAACCTTACTTCTTTCTTGTTTCCTATAATATCTTTTAATAAAACACAGCTACACTTTATTCATCAATGGTATATTATGTTTAATCAACATTAAGAAATATATTTATTTTCATTTTACCAATTTGAAGTGGTATTAACTTTTTGCATATTCCTCAAACTGATAAAGAAGAAAATATCTCATACCAAATGTACCCCTTGTTTTATTAAATATAGATATGGCACCCATACATTCAGAAGTTCAACTTCCAGAAACTTTAAGCAATTACTTAGTTTTAAATTGTTACATCATTCTTCTGGTCTTCTGCACACTTATCCCTCAAGCTTTTATAGAAAGGAAGAAAATTCCTCTCAGAAGGTAACAGGAACATGTAATCAACACTCAGCCCCTTCTCTCTCTCAGTTCACTTTACCACGAGAGAGCAGACTTGTCTATTTGACAGTATCCAAAGGTATAATAATTAGTCTGTTGATCAGAAATTGCCACTTTTTCTAATTATGTTTTTATATTTGGAAATCAGCATTCAATCATGTATTTTGAAGTATGAAAGATCTTTTATATAATAAAGAAGCATAAATATAAGTTATTCAAATAGTTGTGTTAATGTGCTTCTTGTGAATAGCTACCTGATTTTAGAGAGAAACAGGAAAATAATCTCAACATTATTTTCATTCCTCTAACTGGAAGTCAAGAAAGAAAAAACAACCCAGCAAATTCCCACACTCTATAAGAAAAATTCCCAGGGATCTTCAGATTGTTTATAAGCCTACTCCTCCTGTGTTCACTTAGCAGTTTATTTCTATCTTGGTGTTAAGTTATTATTCTGAATTATAATTTTTGGACTTACTTGTATTTCCTTTTCCTTTATCTCCTCTTCTCTTAGAACTTCCCTGCTACTCTTGATATCTCTTTTCTTTATATTCATTTCCAACTTATCTACATATTCCACTTCCCAAGGACTCTAAATTCTGTCCCCTCCATTGCCACCACCTACATCAAAGCTCTAATCAACTAGCTACACCTCCTGACATCTAATCTTATCTCCCTTGCATTTCTTTCCTATTCTACAGACTTGCAGATCTTTCCAAAATGGAAATCAGATAAACTCTCATGCTCTTGGCTACCTCTCAGCCTTTCCTTGCTTCACTTTTATCTTCTAAACTGGTAAATATACATTGAACTCTCAATGTATGCTGAACACATTGTGCTAAGTGTTTTACATATATTATTTCACTCAGTCCTCACAGATCATTCTGAGGTTGCTATGCAGCTTGTGGCATCCCCCTTAAGCATTTCATAAAGTTGACATTACCATGGTTAAGTAATTTTCACAAAGAACCTCACCTGATTACTGATAGCTTTCATTTGAAAACAAGTAGTTTGAGTCCATATTCTGCATTCTGAACCCACATTCATCTTTCTTTTAGTTTCTCAAATGCCCACTGTTCTTCTTTATTCTTTTTGTACAGTTTTACCTCCCTACCTGAACCACTTGCACTTCACTACTCCTGCTTCTTTATATTGACTCAAGTGTGACAACTCACAGAAGACTCACAGAAGTCAATGCTGTCATTGAACACTTACTTCTTTCTTCATAGCAATCAGCTTGTAATTGCTGACTCATCACTGTGTTTATTTCATTAGTAACTTTCTCCTATACTTGACATTTTTTAAAAAGATGTATTTTTATTTATATCCCTCAAGTTATAGAAGAGCTATGATATAGGGCAGAGGTATGGGTTGGGCGGGGGGTGGGGTGGTGGAAGAGAGTGGGGTGTGAGAGGATTCACCAGTGACAGAGTGGGGAGCAGAACAGGCAGGTCTACTGAAATACATTTCTGAGGGCAACAGTGAGATAGAAGGGTGAGGTCTGCTGTACCATCTGGGTCACTTCCCTGGCTGAGGATCAAACTTATGAATAGTTTGATAGTACCTAGACTTTCATCCCTGAATCACCAGGCAGGCCCAACTCATGGCATTTTTTTAACAGATACAGGTCAAGAAACAGGGATATTGTCTACTTCTGCTACCATGCACCTCAGTGCTCATCCTTATCTAGCAAGTAGGTCCTCAACACAGGATTAAAAACTGAAGTAATGCCTTTTTCTGCTTTTAACTGTAGTCTCACAAATTAGCAAGCTCATCTCTTAAAGTAAGACTATATAGTTATTTTTGAATACCACATTTGCAAAGCTTGATTCAATAAAACTCAATTTCCTGCTTTAGTTTGAAAATTTCATGAAAAGAAATTTGAATGATATGATTTAGATCAATCCCTATCCTTAGTTCAACTGTCTTGAACTAAGACATTCTCACAGAGAATGTTCTGTGCTAAGGGGATACTCCTGTTGGTGTTCACCACAACATCCAATATTCATGACTGGATCATGTCATATGTGAAGTCCAAATGAAGAATAGTAATGTAATAACTAATTTCTATAAGCACAACCTGTTGCTAAAAGTTTTATTACCTATGCTACTTAAAAAAAAAAAAAAAATAGTGGCCCTCCCTGGTGGTGCAGCGAGTTAAAGCACAGCACTGAGAATCTAAAGCCGCTTCCTCAAGAGTTCGATTCCCGCCTGCCCCGGAGGTGACCACATGGCGTGGCAGACCCCTCCTGACCCGCCCGCTGCTCCCCTCAGTAGTGTACTTCGTCGATCTGCCTGTTCTGTTCCCCGCTCTGTTTCTGGTGAAGCCTCTCACTGCCCCCTGAGTCTCTGGCCTGTACCCCAGCTCTGTATGCACAAATAAAATAAAATCTTTAAAAAAAAAATAGTTATAACTCTTTGAGGTAGGAACACTCATTCGTACATTTAGCCCATTTCATACATGTGAAGTTGTTAGAACTCTTTGAGGTAGGAATACTCATTAGTACAATTAGCCCATTTCATACATGTGAAATTGAGATGTGGAATACTTAAGTGCTTTACTCAGAATCATAAAGCTGGAAAATGACAGAATGAACCCCAAATCAACTAACTCCAATGTTTGTACTCAGAACTGTTACAAACACTGCCTTTTTAATGGCTAACCTATTTGAGCATACAGTGTAACTCAAAATTTACAAGATGATAAACTGCATTAGTACACAGATGCAAAGGCAGGACTCCACCCAGTAATTACCCACAAAGCTTGCAATACAAGAGTGGCATGTTGGGAGGAGGATGGAAAAGATACATATAAAATATAGTCAGGGTTATCTCTGTCTAATGATAGTGAGGGAGTAAATGTAAATGAACAAGGTTATGTGAAGTTATATTAAACATAGTAATGTACACATGAATATAAACATGAAAACATAACAAATATAGCAAGGAAAAAATACACAATACTGTATTTATTGAACATGACTTATCCTGGAGATAATAATGAATTTCCTCCCTCAAGAAAGCACAATAGGGTAAATGCATATACTGATCAGAATGATATGATTATGTGCACACATTTTCAAAGTTGGAAAAAAACTCTATTACATCCCCAACGTTTTCTATTCTAAAGAGAAAATCTTTATAAGAGAAAATACAAATTGAATTTCAGATACTGACACATTTTATTTGGGGGGTTGAGGGAAAAAAATAAAAGAAAATAATTCTCCATAAATCCTGGTACATTATCAAAATGGTAGATTAAATTTTCCATATTAAGTTGACTATTTAGCACATTATAAAATTTAAAATGACATTTCTGTTTTAAATGATTACAAAGCATTGAATTTGAATACAATTTAATAAAAGTATGCAAAATACATTACCATTTGCAGCCAATCTGATCAATTTCATAATACTACATATTATGATGTAGAATACTATTAAAAATATATTAATATAGTTCTCTTCAAAAGCATTTTCTTCTGCTCTTGGACATATGACTGAATATTTTAATTTATCCTCTAAACATTATCTTGACACTATTGATTTCTGTAATTGTTTTTTGGATTATTAACTATGAAACATTCCAAGATTTCAGTTTTATGAAGTATGCAATGTGCAATTAAATTGTATTATATGACTGCTAGATATCTTAAAATGTTCTCCTAATTAAACCAGAGAAACTCTTATGAATGGGATCCTTTTCTAATTGTCATTTATTCTAATTCTGATCTGCTTAAAGAGTGAACTCAATGTAGATTTAAAAACCTAAGAAACATCAATGAAATCGTATATTCGTGATTCACGTTTTAAACATCTATAGAAAATATTCAGAAGACTCACGTCTTTCCAAATAAAATAATAACTTCACAAATTTTAACAATGCAGGTCTAGTAAAGACATTTTTATTTGTATTTTCAATCACTTTTCATTTAGTACATAGATATTATGCATCTTCTATGTAAAAGACATATTTCTATATTGAAATTGGAAAAGTAGTCAGTTATGTTTTTCAGTTGACATCTGACTTGCAATATTTTTTTCAAAAGTAATTTCAAGTAATACTTTTTTTTTTTTAATAACTAGATTATAGGCTTTGAGGGAATAAAAGCAGGGCCAATACACAACTGCTGTGGGGTCACTGAGCCCATCAGTACAATGGCGCCTTCAGCCCAACAGGTGGGCAGGGCTCATCAGCCTTGTCAGAGCACAAACCTGTGTTTGCTTCCCCACATAAGGCTTCCTTTGCTCCCTCTTCCTGAATCTCCCTCATGTACTTCTTCTTATGAAATCAGCCCCGACAAGCATCTTACAACCAACAAACACCACAGTGAGGCTGACTCTACACACTAAACCAGCTTACAGCACCTGATTCCCGTTTACACATGCTTGTGACGTGAAGTTACGTCAGCACGTCTACTATTTCCCGTTGCTTTCCAGAACTTATCTACTTAACTTCTGACTAATTACCATGCCATTTGCATATTTTACAAGAAGAATTCTCTTTAAACTGCATTCGCACCATCTCCACTCCCCAATCCCCACCTGTATTTTTCCCTGTGCCCCATATTCAGGGGCACCGATACCACACCTTTGCTCAAGGCAAGAACTCCGAAGCTAGTCTAGGGGGTCTCCTTTACTCACTGCACACTTTATCACCAGCGCATTATCACTCACTGCATACCGATTGCCTTCACCTATTAGTCATGACCACTTAACTTCGGGGTGCTCTGAGGAAGCTGCACAATTCCTGGTCAGTTCACTCTCTCTTATAAATGCCTATTTCTTTCTTTCTTTCTTTCGTTTTTCTTTTCTTTTCTTTCTTTTTTTTTCTTTTTTTTTTTTTTTTCGCCTTCTCCGTCAGCTACTGAAACTCCTCCCTGGTCTTCATTCTCAGCTTTGCGTATTATTTCACTGAGCAATAGAAACAATACAACAGGCATTCCACAAGCTCTTGCTTCCACATCTCTGTCCTCTGCATCCGGATACACTTAAATGGGGCCTCCTACAGCTGGTCACGCTGCACTTCATCCAGACATCTTTCTCCAAAGGAGGCTTCAGTCAGCTACTTCATCAATTCTCTCTCTTTCTCTCTCAGGGTATTCCATAAATATGCATTTTCCTATTAAAAAATAACCATGACTTCCTACATACTTTCCCAGCTACTGCTGTTTCTCTGTCCTTTATAACAATTCTTTCCCAAAGAATGATCTATTAATACTTCGTCTCTAGTTTCTCTCTTCTTCTTTTCTTTCTCTCTTTGTTGTCGTATTTTTTTGAACCAAGTTTGTTCAAAGTGAAACCTTCATAAGGACAACAGCAGTACCCCATATTTTCCTCTTCAACAAAAAAATATTTTTTCTCCACATAATTTATTAACAGGAATTTGATTTCATTCCTTTCCTTTTTTGATGCCACAGAATCTCCCTTACCCTTGAACATCTGCCCCCATGCCCAATCTCCTCCACACTTTCCTCTATTACCTCTGGTAACCATTATCTTCTTTTATGCTAAGTTCAAAGTATTATTTCTTCTATTGTTTGCATACATTTGTTTGTTGGTTGGTATTTATATTCCACAGATAAGTGAGACCATCTGATATCCAAGAAATTTCAAATCATTGATGTAAATCATTTGACATTGTTTTGGACTGAATTTCACCCACCCCAACCCACCCCCAAAAATATACATGCTAAAGTCTTTCCCAACTGCCATATTTTAGAAAGAGATTATACTAAGAGGGAGAGTCTTTGAAAGGGTGATTAAGTTAAAACGTGATCATTAGGGTAGACAGTATGACTGATGTCTTCTCTGAAGAGGGAACTTTGATACAGACAGGCAGCAATCAACTACAAAAGGGAGGCTCAGAAGAAACTGAACTTGCTGACACCTCAACTTCAGACTTCTTACCTCAAAAACTGTGAGAAAATAATTTTTGGTTCTTAAACTACACAGTCAGACATACTTTATTAGGGCTTCCTCAGAAAACTAATAAAACAAGCTTGTTTATCTCCAAATAATATACTGGCATTGTTATTTCTTGGTTTCTCAGATTTAGGCAATATATATTGACTTACTTCTGAAAATGATGAGAATTTACATCACTTTCACCACTTTCTCATCCACATCTGCACATGGGTAGCCACACTGTCCATCATTTAAATATAGTTACTACATTTCATTGATCTAGGAGACTATTGATTTTAAAATGCACTGTCATTTTTATGTACCACTAAGAAAGAAAAATACTACCAATTAAACTATGACACAAAATTTTCTTATCACTTACACATTCTTTTTAACTGGAATATAGTTTTTTTTTTTTTTTGAATTAGCAATCCTAAGTATTATTACCTATCATTATTACTCAAATTGAAAGTATAGTGCAATAAATTATTTACACTATCTAAACTTTCTCAAATTTGAAATCTGACTGTCACAAATCACTATTTGACTCAGTCGTACTATCCATGTATTTCCACGTTAACATCCTTTGTACCATCACAAATGTTGACGGTGTTGTTTTTATAAAAGACTCTTAAAAACCAGCCTCCCTGGTGGCATAGGGGTTAAGTCTCAATGCTATAAAGCTATGGCCAGCGACTGACTGGTGGGTTCAATCCCCAGCAAGGGAAATGACCCACATGGCACGAGCAGACCTCTCCCATCTTGCCCACCGCTGCTCCCCTCAGCAGTGTATTTCAGTAGATCTGTCTGTTCTGTTCCCTACTCTGTCTCTGGTGAACCCTCTCACCCTCTGCACCTCTGGCCTACACTCCAG
>NW_004567109.1:49742750-49755450 GCF_000260355.1 Condylura cristata | reverse complement strand
AACTCATGCTGCAGTGACCACTGATAACCCGATAGTGCTCAGCCTTAACCCCTTGCACCACCAGTGACAAGAATGTAAAGCTTTACTTGATAGCACTAATCAGTTGTTTATTTCAAAGTTTCTGTTATTAAAGTACAAATGTTGACAGACTATGCTAATGGAAAGACTGAATTAACTTATTTTCCCTTGCTCTACAGAAATCACAAACTGTTTTCATAAGAAGAGAACATGGCTAAAAAATAAAAGGTAAAGCTACAGTTTAAATGCACAACAGAGTTATGTAAGTTCATGAATAATCGTGTTTTCTTTCTCTGGAAATTGTGATGTTTGCATTATTTTATGCCTTTACTTTTGTTATTTTCTATGAATTATTTACTCTAAATAAATATTGACTCATGCCTAATTTGGGGTTTTTATTTCAGTCTCCATAATTGCATTTGTGTCAGCCCCCACTAAAACTGGAATTTTCGCCGACTGCTTTTCCAGCAGAGATGCCTCCTTGCGATTTCAGAACACAGTGTCATGGTGCAGGCCTTGGCCCTTGCTGTTCCCTGTCAGCATGTTATTTCCAGACATAGCAGCCTGGCTCACTCTGTACTTCCTTTGGGCAGCACTCAAATTTAGGGAGAAGTCACTCACCTTCCTCTATAAATAGCAATGCCAATCACACATAGGTTTCCTGGAAAAATGTAGGAAGCCTGCTTACATTTCAATCTTACATAAATAGTGAGTATTGTTTCAGTCTAAATATTTCCCCCAAAATATATAAAATAGAGTAAAAACTTCTATATTATTTTTTCTGAAACTAAAATTTAAGGTGTTTTGTGTATGACGTGTGTGTTGCTGAATGTACTAATCTTTCCCACATACCTTGTATCCCCTTACTCTGCTCTTAGCACTTGTTACCATACCCCACAGCATATCTCACATTTACTTTTAACTGTAATTTCCACTCTAGAATGTGAACTCCACGGCAGCAGGAGCGCTTGTTTTGGCCTCTGCTGTATCAAAGCACCTAGACTAGTGTCAAGCATCCAGCGACATACAGAGAAAATTAATTTTTAAGAATTAATGAGGGCTCTCCCTGGTGGCACAAGGGGTTAAAACACTGCATTATGAAGTTCTCCGAAGCCACAGCAGCAGGAGTTCGATCTTGGGCCTGGGAGCTGACCTACATGATGTGGCAGACCTCTCATGACCCATCCAAAGTACCCAACAGTGTACTTTGTCAATCTGCCTGTTCTGCTCCCCACCCTGTCTCTGATGGATCCTCTCTCTCCCCATACCTCTGGCCTATACCCTAGTTCTGTAAGCATAAATAAATAAATCTTAAAAGAAAAAATTAATGATGTGAACCTCCCTGGTGGTGCAGCGGGTTAAAGCACAGCACTAAGAAGCTTAAGCCACTTCCGCATGAGTTTGATCCCCGCCTGCCCCGGAGAAGATCCACATGGCGAGGCAGACCCCTCCTGACCTGCCCGCTGCTCCCTTCAGCAGTGTACTTCGGCGATCTGCCTGTTCTGCTCCCCACTCTGTCTCTGGTGAAGCCTCTCACCTTCCGCATCTCTGGCCTATTCCCCAGTTCTGTACGAATAAATAAATAAATCTTTAAAAAAAAAAACAAAAGATTAATGAACAAGCAGTTTAGACCTTTCTGCATTACCTTTCTCAAATACATCTCAGATCCAGTCTTCTTTTGTACCTTTAAAAGTTTCTTTTCAAATGCAGGTCCCAAACTACTGCTCTTGTCTTCTAATTGGTCTCTCTGCCTCCAGCACTACTGTTCTCAGAACATTCACGATAAACAGCCCTACTGCCTGATCTAAAATACAAGGCTGGCCAAATCATCCCCCACCACAGACCCTCCTCCTCTGCATGCCATCAACTAGAAGACAAGAAGACATAGAAACACAAGGACACAGTGATCATGGCCTTCAGGATTTCCTCACCTGTCACCACCACAGTTCACCCATGGGTCTCCCTCCATGGCCTGCCTTGACACAATTCCTCACCAATATTGATGAGTTTACTTCTGTCCATAGCACACTCTCCATTTCTTTTTCCATTTAACTCTTTCACCTCTGTTTGGACTCTTCAAGTATCAATTCTCCTCCAGGAATCATTCTCTTACCTCCACATGTGGGGCTGCCTTTTTCTTACTCTCCACACAATTGTCACAGTATAGTCTTTATTGTATTAAAAGACCTATCTACCACTCTAGAATTACAATACTGAACTACAAAGACAATATATTTATCTTTGATATATGACCCAAAGACACTTCCATGAATGATTTTTTAACAAAATAAATTCAATTATGATATCCAAATTATACATATTCTCAAATATGTTAGATTAAGATTGCTAACTTGGAGTTACTGAAAGGTCTATAATACCCAGCGACCTTTATAAAGAAGGGAAATATCAGTTCATTTTTTTTTTAAACCAAAGAAAACAATCTATGTCCAGAGATGGCAGAATGTCCCAGAAAACAATGATAGTGAACTACAGGATATGTTCATAATGGTAGGGACTACGCAGGAGAACAGAGTGTCTGAAGGAACTGAATCTCAAGGCTAGTGCAGGTGGAACAGTGGTGTTTAAATTGCTGAGATCCACAGTAGGAAGGATATGGTACAGTCAGGAAATGGATGAGGCAGTTTCCTCACCAAGGAATCATCAAGCTCAGAGCCAGTGGATCCTTAATGATATTAGATGTTAACATTTGAAATTTGGAAGATCCAGAAATGTTGAAATTCAAGGGCAGAAAAGCAGAGAAACAGAAGTTGGTTAGGTGGTATACAATCTGCCATTTGCAGACAAGAGACAGAGTCACCCTACCTCACCCATCCTTAAGAAGAAAGATATGAGCGGATTTGGGTTTTATGGAATAAATTAATTGGGGAGATAAAAAAGTCATCTCACATAATACATTTTAAGTGTTAAAAACAATACATTGCTTAATACATTTCTGTGCAGATTCAACAATATTTCTATAATTGCTGATATCATAAAATTATTTTTACCCTCTTCAAAAATAACTAGAATGGATTCCAGAAATAAATAGGAAAATGAAAAGAAATCAAGAAAAGACTAAAAAAAGAGTTTTTCTACGTCTGAACAAGCTTTCATTGCAGAAGCTGAGTTAAGAAAAGAGAGAATTCCCTGTTAACTATATGACAATTCAGTGGTATATTAGGTGATTCAGAAATCTGCTTAGCATTGGAACACCGGGAACTTTAAAAAATTGCACGGATTTCTGTACCCCCAAACTTACCTCCTCATCCTGCTTGAAATTCAATTTCTGAACATAAAGGTTAGGGCTTTGTATTTAGAAATCTCCCAAATCATTGTTACTAGGTGTGGTCCTTGTTTAGGAATTCTCACTCTATTTATTCCAATGTTGGATAACTGGAAAGTTACTCAAATCCTAAACACTGGGACTCCCTAAGCCTAACAAGAAGAAAGAAATTCTTCTGTCAGTATCCCCAGAAACTGTAGTTTCTTGAAGAGTCTTTTCAACTCTGAACTTCATAAAAGTTTATTTAAAAAAGAAACAAAGGAAATCATCGCACTGTTTTTTCTCCCTTCCTGCTTCCCTCTTCTCTGCTATTAAAGTCAATCCATTAACAACAATCAATTAAACAAATTCATATAGTATTTCATCATTCAGGAAATTTGATTTTTTTTTAAAAAGGGCTTACAATACATCTTAATCTACTCCTCAGCTCAACTTTTCCATCCTACTAGTCTGGAAAAAAAGTGAGGAACCTATTTCCACTTTTTAAAAAAAGTTCCTAAATTAAAATAACTTCATGGAAAAAATATATCCCACAAAAATGGTATATCAAGTGACCCATGTGGGTAGAAAAAGAAAACTATAGTGTCCCCAAGGATTTTGAGAATAAGATCTGAGCATTACAAGATGGAACCTTCCATCGTATTGCTGTTCAATTTAATTAGAGTTTAAGATGTGCACATGTGAAATTAATACTCAGGATCCTGGTGATTTGAAAAGCAGCAATCGGGTACCATTTGAATTCAAAGTCTTGTAATCCATCTTTTCCCATGAAACAACTAAGTACAATATGATACAGGTGCTCAGATTTCTGTAGAGAAAAAGCAGTGGCCCCATTTTTAAGAAAAGAAAAATGTATATGTAACTTGAATACAAAAGAAGGAAATGGTATTTATACCAAGGAGGAATTACAAAGTGTCTTTATTTTTTTGTCCCAAACCAATTAGAAACCACCACTTAGCTCTTCACATCTATTAGGAATGCCATTGCACAAAAGCCAGTGTTGCACACTTAAAAGTTTCGGAGCCTCACCATGCACACGTCTCTCTGTCATAGCTTGGTATGGTCAGATGTGAAGCTATTTCTGCATAGAAGAGACCTAGACTAGTTTTACCTGTCACTCCTTTCCATGGTTGCTATTAAACACTGTCCAGGTAATATGCCCCAGGAAAGAAGTGTGCTCTCTAACACATCACATGGTCCAAAGATGTTCTTCTGACTCCTGCTTTCCAGTCTCAACATCTGTTTTCCACTGATTAATATATCTCACTGAGGCCACAGATGTGGGGAAAAGGTAGAAGCCAGGTGGTCAGTGTTGGTCCCTGCTGTCAGAAGCAGGGTTAACAAAAAGTCTCTAGCTCCTATTCAGTGAGAATTAATATAAGGTGATACTGATATTTCATGACAAGATGAAAGTGTTGTTCCACTAAAATCCCCAGAGAGATTATAGCCAAAAGTTTGAAAAGAAACTCTATTTTCACTAGTAGCATGTGACTATCAAAAAGTTATTTTAAATCCACGCTGACTAAACTGATCAGAGATAACAAAATATTTAAGGCTCTTCTGGTCAAATGGACACCAAAGCTTGCTGGATAAAATCCATGCCAGTTGAATTTATGGCACTTCCTAAGTCAGCAAGTTCCTGGATTTGTCTGTTGTACTTTCTGCTAAATACTATCAGGATCCTTGAATAAAGGTTCATTTCAGTATTACAGCTAGCAAGATTTTTAACGATTTCACTGCAACCTCAGAGTTTTGAACTGACAATAAGCTCACTGTGTCTGTGTATAAAGATAAAAAGTATTTTTAAAAAAAAATACATGTTAGTAGAAAACTAAAAATAGCAAATGGTCCCATATTTATATCTCAGTAGTCAGAATACAAATAAACATCCTTGGTGAAAACACATCAGTGCTTCCAATTAAGGCAATATAATTGCATGCTTTGAAGTGGAACAATGGAAAAATCTGACAATCCATTGTATTAATATGAGACACAGACTTTAGAGACATATAAAAAATAACATTTAATCTCTGTAAGGCATCTGCTTCTATATACTTTTTGCATAACATTTATGTATTGTATGTAAACACACACATTAGATAGATAAATAGATAGCTAGATAGATAAACATATGTTAAAGAGCAAGAGAAATCTGGTGCAACCTACTAATTCACTTTAGTAAGCCATTTCACTGTTACTGCTTCAAGTCTATTGTCTGTTACGTTTTCATTGTTTTCAAGAGGTGCTAGAAAAGCTTAACACTTTTATATTCAGTCAATTATTTTACTTACATGCCACAGATCTCAAATGACCAATGGGTAATTAGAGCACAAAATCTCAAGTAAACCAGAAAGACATATAAAAGCTGGGAACATGTTTCTTATCCTATGGATGTCATGAAGTGTTTTATCTCATTTATAAAGTGCATTGTGATACATAACCATGGAAAAATGACAGGTCAACTAATACTCTTTGATAGACAGCAATTTAGACCCCACAGTTGTTTTCTTAACTATTCATGAGACTGTGCAAAGTTACCATATAGAAATGACCCAACCAAAATTAAGCATTATTTGCAAATTTCATTACGAATATTGATTCTGGGCCACTAGACTCTGGTGATTATTTCAAAGTTAAGCTTAATCATCATCTATATTTCCGTATCCAGAAAGGCCTAGACAACAAGTTACAAAAAACTAAGAAGCTGAAAGGAGTGAGGGGGTGGCAGAATTTAAGATCACTAATAAGTTGAATGATGATTAATGATGAATTAATATTCCAATACCAGCAGTTATAATGTATAAGCCTTTATAAATTTCTTTGCAAGATGGATTATAGGTCAATGATTATATAACATGAAAAGAGGCTTCATTAGAACATTTTGGTCTCCATCTGGAAATCAAGTGGCCAGAAAGTCAAGCAGTTCTAAAAGACAGCAAAGCATTAATCACTGTTGCCATGCATCCATCACAAATAGATCAGTTGCAATTAGGACAGTTTTGTTTTCATGCCAATCTCTCAACCTCTGCCACAATTACAACAAATTCTCTTTCTGCCTTTTCTGAGTTTTAACTTTAAAAACTCATCAGCCGTTTTGTAGTACATAAAATTAAGTATCCACAGTATATGAACTGTAGTCCATTAGAATTGAAAACCAGGTTGGAGTAACCTTCTGTAATGTAAATGTTATGATATAAAATTGATTTATTCATAACCTACACCACTTTGTTGTGAAATATTCAATGTCCTGGTTGTAAATTCTTTAGTAAAATGCACTGCATTGAACCCAGAGATGTACTTCATCTAAAAGTGTCAAAGCATTTTACAAAGTACCTTCGAAACTCTTTCTGCTACTCGTGTCTAAGTTTCAGCCTGACAGGCTTGAGAATGAAATCAAAATACCCATCAGGGCAACCAACATACAAAGCATATGCATGGCCAAGTGCACCATGCCTGCCCCGGGATCACGCTGTAACTGGACTCTGTGTCTCACTTTCCAGTTCATTAATCTGTAACATCAAAAAGTAAATTCAGGGGCCTCCCTTATGGCACAAGGGGTTAAAGCACAGCACAGTAAAACTATACACAGCCAGGGCAGTATGAGTTCAAAACCCCAACAGTGAGGTGATCCACATGGCACAACAGACCTCAGCAGTGTATTTTAGTACGTCTGCCTGTTTTGCTCCCCACTCTGTCTATAGTGAATCCTCCATACCTTACACCTATGGCTTGTATCCTAGTTCTTGTATGCATAATAAATCTTTTTTTTTTTTTAAATTGCCATTAGAATCTCAGACACAGATTTTAAAAATTAAACCAGGGGTATACTAATCAGCAAACATATGCACTCTCCAAGAAACTGAATCAGGATATAACATTATTAAGGGCATCCACTTAATTTCTAAATGTGGTTTTTTAATAAATGAATAACTGAGAGTTGAGTATATCAATTGTCCCAGACATACTGAGTTCAAAGTTCTCGTTTTAAAGGTCTGGTCAGTATAGATGGTTTGTCTATTTGATATAAATAACCTAGTGCAGAAATAAACATTGTATGTCACAATTTTTAAAAAACAGTTCATTCTTGAGCTCTCGCTAGTGGTGCAATGGGTTAAAGCACCACATTATGAAGCCTTCCGAAGCCACTGCAGCATGAGTTTGATCCCCCGCCAGGGAGCTGACCTACATGGCATGGTAACCCACCCGCTGCTCCCCACAGCAGTATACTTTGGCAATTTGCCTGTTTCGCTCCATACTTTGTCCCTTGTGAATCTTCTCACCCACCACACTTCTGGCCTGTACTCCAATTCTGTAAGCATAAATAATTAAATCTCTTTTTTTCTTAAAAAGGTCATTCTTTAATGACATATGCCTTGAAATAAATCTTAAAGTAGGAATATTTATGCTCTTAATAAAGATAGATATGGAGGTTTAATAACAATAAAATGGGGGTGAAATATATGGTAATCCAGGAGCTGCCCTCATTTGACAAATGGCATTATTATGCCTGGAAAGCCTAGACTTCCATGAACAACTTTTCAGGGGTTAAAAGCTTTATGATTTTGACTTTGTCACATTGAGAAATCATTCTGCTGGTTCATTTAAGAGTCTTTGTAAATTCTGAGAGATATTTGAAGTGTTGTGTCAGGTTTAGAGTTAGGTATTTGAAAGTGTTGGCACTCTCAAATACTAAGATGGAATTACAACAAGAAAAAAATAACAACACAGTAACTTTTAATTCATTGTTGTCTTAGAGCCTGAAGGCCTCTGAGAGGATTAACAAAAGACCACTAAGAATAACATGCTCGACATAGACTCCAAAGACGAAGAAAGTAAACAATGAACCTCAAATAGTTCAAGGCAAGGCACACTAACAGTATGTAGGACCAAAAGTAAAAGTCTAAAAGAGAAACTTAAAAAGCTTTGAGATTGGCCTTTAGGATGGCGTATATGAGAAGGGGAAGGATTTCTAGTTAAAGCCTTTCAAGATCCAACAGATTATACTTTTGATGACCAATGGTGTCATCCTGACCTTGACTGCTACTGTGGGAAATAGTGGGGCCTATGCCATTCAAATATGGCTATGCATTTGCTCCACGTCAGTTAGGTACTGAGGATAATGATGGCTCAAGAATAGAGGTCTTTTTGCTTCAGTCTTTGTTCTCTGTGGGAGAAAAATCTGAGAAAGATTTTCTATTATACCCCAAATAGCATTTTTTCTGGCAGTCCATAATAGTGGGGAAAGGAAGAGGATTATTAAATGAGGGGAATGTTTGACTAGGGAAATGCACGCTTAAAAAATTACAGTCTATGGCTTGCCAATATAGTCGAGAATTCTACAGTGTGTTTGGAGACTCAAATTACCAATGTGTTTGGAGAGGCCAGTGTTTCCCCTATACCACCAAGCACTGTGTCCTACATCTGGGTGCCCTCCAATTTAACTTAATTCTGATATTATCTACCAGGAGATAGTATCATACTCCACCAGCTGAGGACTCAATCTTATAAGAATGCCTACTTCCTCTCTCCAACCCAACTTCAGATGCCAATGACAAGCCCATATTCTTATCTGTACCCTGACAAACTCAAGTTTTAACTAACTTTTCCTCAGAATTCAGATGTCAGTCACAAGTTCAAGTTATTATCCATGTTTCTGACTAACTGGCTATAAGACAGATGTTCTCCCAAACTCCTCTGTGGAACTGATTAATTTGTGAGCCCTCCCTGGTGGTGCAGCCGGTTAAGGCGCAGCACTACAAACTAGCGCAGCTGCGTCAGTGCAAGTTCGATGCCCAGCCCCAGAGGTGACCCACATGGTGCATCAGACCTCTCCTGTCCCGCCTGCTGCTCCCCTCAGTATTTTATAGATCTGCTGGTTCTGCTACCCACAGTCTCTGGTGAACCCTTTCAATGCCCCAGCACATCTGACCTGTAACCCAATTCTGTATACGTAAACAAATCTTAAAAAAAAAAAAAAATGAAAAAAAAAAAAAGAATTGATTAATTTGCTAGAGTGTTTCACAAAACCAAGATATGTATTTTCTTCATTTGTTTATAGGTTATAGTAATGGAATGTTAGGAATGTCAGGAGTAGCAAGATGGAAGACAAAAGTAGGGCATTGTATGGAGAAAGGACATGTCCTTTTGTTTGACATTAAAACAAATCTCTATAAAAATACTGACTTTTACTGTTTTCATGTCCTATTCAGACATCATGTCACACTCCCAAATCTCTACATGTTCACTACTGGGAAGCTTTTCAAACCATGTCCTTTGAGGTTTTCAATGGAATTTTTCTTATAGTCAAGACTTGATTAAACCACTGGCTATTATGGGCTGATTCAAACTCCAGGACCTTTCCTTTCCTTGAGTTCAAAGGAAGGACTAAAGTCCCAACCCTCCTCTGAGCAGAGAGCTCCTATCCTTTGGTATGATGCAAAAATAATCTAATTAACATTTAAAAGAACTTTTTTGCTCTCATCATTTAGGAAATTCCCAGGTTTTGAAAATTCTGTGCCAGAAACAAAGATGAAGACCTAATACATAGTTCTTATTATATATCACAATATCACAGTACTTTGTGTAAATTTATTTAATTTGAAAGTCATTCAAAGGTAGGAATTAGTTCTATTTTGTAGACATGAGAACAGAAACAGGAATCTTAAGTCATCTGCCAAATGCCATTCAGTGACTAAGCTATGGACATCAGATAACACCCAAAGGACCAGAGTGATGAACTCATTTTATTCAGATGAAAAATAACACAACTCCATCAACCTCGTGAAGAGAATCAAACCACAACAACTCATCCAGTTTCTGAAAGACTTCACATTCAATAAGCAATAGCATGACAGAAAACCTATGTAAGGAATATCTCACTGATGCAATTTCAAATGAGGACCATCTCCTGAAAAGTCAATATTTTTGCAAAGATTTGTTTTAATGTCAAACAATTAATCAAAGCAATTAAAGAAGTCCACAACTACAATATCAAAAAGAGATTATTAAAATTATGCTTATTTGAGGCATTATTTCAAGTGTCGATAATGGAATCACTGATCTGGTAAAGAACCCTCACCTAAAATTGCATTAAGAGTTTCATTATTTTTTGAAAAATGAGAAAACATTGTCTTATACAAACACCTTCTTCCACATAATAGCATTCAAATGTTATTTTAAAAGCTGAGTCCTAAATATCTCAGCTATAGTTGGATTAGTTTTTAAAACTGAAATGATTTGTGAATTCTGAGAAAATCTTAATTTGGACTCAATAAGATTAACCATTCACAATAGAAAGCCAGTTTCAAATGCAGCATTTGGGAAGGATCATCCATCACTGAGACCAGCACATTCTCCATGCTAGACTGAAGCTTGGAACTTAATGGGAAGTTACTGACAGCTTTCGTCTTCACAGCTGCCCCTGGAATTTGTTAACAAGTCAGCTCCCCTGACAGGCAGATGCTAGAAGAAAATCATAATACTCCAATGAACACAATACAAGAAAACAAACCCTAGAGACTATTTCTTAAATCTTTTGAACTAAGCAATTGTACCTTTTAGAGGTCATCAACCAAGTAAAGTTAATAAATCTAGCCATATGTTTTATCACCTTTGATGTAAGAATTTCTAACAAATAAATAGTGAAAAGAATTCAGTGTGTCAGAATTTCCAAATTCATTTTCAAATTGCAATTCTCACATTACAGTTCTAGCATCAATTTGTCATCAAACTCCAATTAAAGTGTATATAGTGCAATAACATATATTGTCTTAATTCTGAAAACTATTCATCTGGAAGAGGTACTATGCTGATACTAAAAACAATAAGAAAAGGTGCTTGATATTTTTTTTTTCCCAGATAAGTAAACTGAGGCTCTCAGAAGTTAAGAAATAGGCTTAGATCATATCATACTGCTAGATTTTGTCAATGACCAATATTTTGTTTTCCACAGAACTAGAGATGTTGCCTTAGATTTGAAGTGAGGATAAATACATTTTTTATACCTTAATGTGAATTAGCAACATTACTTTTTAAAATTACATGGAGTAAGAAAAGGTTAGAACCAAAATTTCCTATACTTTTTAACTTAAAACAACAGATGCTCTCTCTACTTCCCTCCAACCTTTCTTAATCTCTCCCTCTCTTCTCAGATATTTTGAGAAGATCAGTAGATACATATATAGAAGTAGGCAGCCTCTTTGTAAAAAATCTGATTGGAAGAAACCCTCTGTCAAAATTCTGATCGCACAGCTCTCATCACCAGCATTTCATAGTTCCTTACATTTCCATTGTGAGTCATATTCTGGAGTTAAGGCATCAAAGATTTGTTAAAACTGTCTTGTTATTCAGTGAGAATGAAGGTGTGTTACATTAAAATATTATAAGCCATAAAATCATTCTACAGTCCTTTCTATCCTATTAAATTTAATCATCTAGCAGATCCTTAAAGAACTAGATCACCCAGAACAAGAACAAGTAAGTTTGATATTAGAGGATGGAGAAGGGAAAAGGTTAAGTGCTTTCATAGTTTTGGTATTCTGAAAATATTCATTTAAATGCATTTTGCCAGGTTTTTCTCAGGACTGATAGAAATGGTCGGTGAATGCATTCCTACATGTAGCATTGCAGCCCGACAGGTACATTCACACTGCACACAAATGGAACCATTTGCCCTCAGCATGGTCCAGCCCTCCAATGGCTTCAGAAGGTTCAGACCCACAGGGGTAGAGCTCAGAGTGCCACCCACACATGACTCGATACACACATTTTCTGTCACCTTTTCTTCTTTCAGGCTCTGTATTTTGTTGCTCTTGTTTCTGACAGTCAAGGGGCAAATGAAACAGAAGTGACAGATACATTTTTCATTTATAAACAATAATTGCACATTTGTCAGTAGACAATCACCCAAATATCAACAGCATGTCTAGGGCTGGTGCCAGTGGTAATAGCATGGCTCATCCAAAAGCAGCTCCTGGAATCACAAACCACCTATCAGACTCATCTCTGAAAACTCTTCCTCATCCACCCTATATTTAAATAGAGTGCCAAAAAAAAAAAAAAAAGAGGATAGTTATTTGAGAAATGCATTATTTTAAAGTGCATTTTAAAACCGATCCTAACATGGAGGGGAGGTAAATTTCTCAAAACTTTTCTCTAATTTTTTTTCCCAATATTCTCGTGTAATATATTCTAGTGTCAAGAAATAAAATATTTATTAATCACCCTAGGGGTAGTCCTCTAAGAACACTGCTAGAGTCATGGAATCATCCATTGTGTTCCCCCAAAACTGTTGAAACCATAAGTCAAGTCTCTATAGATTTAAATGTTTCATCATTATGTTTTCATATTACAACAAAATTGTCCTTTAAAAATTGCTACTATCGGGCCCTTCCTGGTGGC
>NW_004567109.1:49736815-49742506 GCF_000260355.1 Condylura cristata | reverse complement strand
AAAGAGTTAATCTCTTTATTATTTAGAAATATATTTTAAATATAGTTTAAAAAACTGAATAGGGGCTCCCTGGTTGCCTCGGAGGTTAGTCTCAGCACTATCACCTCTATGGCCTGATTCCCAGCAGAGAGTTAACCCACATGTGGCACAGCAGACTTCTCCCCTTTGCAGTGTATTTAAGGAATAGACCCATATGCTCTATTCCTTCTGTTTCTGGTGAGTCCTCTCACCCCCTGTACTTCTGGCCTACACCCCATTTCTTCTACACAAAAATAAATAATAAATGAAAATTAATTACTGAATAAATGCTAAGCAAAGGACAAGAAAGCTCCTAAGTAAGGACGAATAATTGGAAGGGTAACTATCAAACACTGCCTAGAATTTCCATATATAAAATAAAAACCAGGTAGACCAAAGAAAGACAAAACCATCTTTAAATTTTTTAATTATGGAAAATAAAATTTTGGTTGGGAAAATCGATTGCTCAAAGTTTTGGAAAGTTAATAAGTGCATCAAGAGTAAGACAAACAACCTTTGAACTTCTAGAAGTAAAATTAAACATAGAGTAAAGTATGTAAACAACCTGTTTGTTATAACATTAGAAAACTAGAAATAATCTAATATCCAACTTTAGAGTTTGAGTTATGTTAATGGTATTATAGCTACTATATTGTAAAACAAAGCTGAAAAATGAGGAGATGGAAAAGACTGGTAAAGTAGGAATAATTATTAAAATGGATTGACAGGCACATGAGTTCACTATATTCTCCTTTCTAAAAGGATAGAATTTTTAAACTACACTGGCAGAAGAAAAGATAAGAAAGTATAAGAAAATGTAGTAGTAAATGTGTTACTCTTTTAGAAGATGATTTTAGGGCAGTTTAGTTTTACAAAAAAAATGAACAGAAAAATACATAAGTATCCCATGCAACCTTTGTTCCATACATGCAGAGCCCCTCTTTTATCAAGAACATTTATGGTATAACTTTTACTAAGGATGAAACTATACCAATATGTCAGAATTACTCAAAGTCCATAATGTACCTACTGGTTCATTCTTGGTGTCATAGCCTCGACAAGTTTGGGACAATGTGCACTAACATTTCCCCATCATTATAATATACAAAGTATTTTCACTCTCCTCTGTATCTTTCTTTCATCTGTCTTCTGCCCTATTCCTGAAAATACTGATCTCTTTAGTCTCTGTGAAGTTCTTTCTTCCCCAGAATTTCATATAGTCAGGGTTATATAAATGAATAAGTTCTAAAAATTCTTTTAGAATATGTATTTATAATGGAAAACTAATCATTTGGAAATAAACATTGTACTAGCCACAGAAACCCATGGAAACTATAATGATTCCTCCATGAAAGTAAAAGTATTCATAATATAAATTTTCTGGAAGATAAAGAAACCTGATTTTGATAAGAATAGTTCAACCATAGAACAGGAAAACAAAGAAAAGAAAAGAAAAGTAATTGTTGATGTAGTATTATAAGTAAAGAAAGGGCTTCTTTTCACAAACAAAACTCTTGGGAAACAAATATGTGCCCTTGGCAATGAAACAACTTAATAGACTGACTCAGAATAAAGTCTGGATTGTGGACAGAGAACAAAGGGAAAGAAGAACCAGCTAAGTATTCAATAACTGAAGCTATCAGGATAAACATAGGAATGTTTTATTGACAGAGTTTAAAGATAAAGAATAGACATATGTCTATTCTAGGACTTCGTTGAGAAGTCCTAGAACATGTCTAATCTGCAGAAATATTTGGGTTGCTCCTAATCTGAAAGAACTTCTATATTGTTTTCTACCTGTTTAGTATATTTTGGAAAGCAAGCATGACCTGAGGTATTGTTGTCTTTGGAGATTAAGAGAAAGGCATTGAATGCTCTACTATCATTTTTCTGATCCTCTCCAATTAAAACTAGTTGCAGGCAGTTATGTGTGGCCTTGTAGTGTGGTAACTGCTAAATAATTGGAGTTGAGATGTCAAATATTTCCCGAATGAGCTCAAGGTCCAAAGTAAACCCTGAACTGCCATCACAAAGTGAGGCATTTCAACATCTGCTTCTGGATGGCTTAGAAAAGATATACATCCGATAAAACATGTGCATCATTGCTTGGAAGGAGGGGTTAAAAAAAAGTAAGAAAATGGGGATAAGAAAGGAATCTCCTTCTGTAATAAATTAAGAGGATTATCTTTTAAAATTGTGGTTTCTATAATTTAGCTTCAGAAACTCAGCCCTAGAATGATAGACTCTGGACACATTTAATTCCCTTCAAATCTAAATAAATGTAGAATGCCAGAGAAAGGATTCTTTGGAAAACAAAATGATACCATAAGCCATTCTCAGAAATGACTAGCATATTGGTGGAAGCTTTGCTATTTTTGACAAAGGGGTATCTGGCACCTCTAAGTGCAGATAAACACAGGTGTTACTAATAAACACAGCCAAGCTTCATCCCCTAGTGAATGCTCCAGGTTGCTGCCTGTTCTGTCATGCTGAGGTGAAGGTGAACCAGGGAGAGCTGTACTCCCAGCTGGGAGACTCAGATTGCAGTAAACTTCTCTTCTAAAGAAATACTTAAGACATGAACTGAGATATTGATGGTTTCGCCAACCTAAAATGTGCAAGATAATATGGTGATTAAGGTCTATCATTTTCATAAGGGAAGTGAGACCTCACACCTTGGTTAAAAGGTGCTTCTGAGACTTTCCTGGAGCTGGGGAATCAGCATTTCACTGGTTGATATAGTCTTTAAATCCTAATATCTTTATAGCCAAAATGCAGACATTTTAAATTAGAAGATTGCACTAGAAATTAGTTTTATGTAGTCCCTCCTTCTTGAAACAATCATTATAAGCAATCCACGATACCGTGAACACAGCTATTTGAATTATGTTTTATTAAACACAAGCTTTCCAATTCTTTGAATCAGCATTTTGGCTTGGAAGCAGCCTTTGCCTCACTATTTGGAGTAAGGACACGTTTGTGCTTGTCTCTTTTTATTGCTTTGGGGATTTTCCCAATGTAAATCCTCCTGGAACTCAACTCTCCAGCTTCATACAGATGTACTGTAACTGACTCTTTGTTTATGATCCTGTATCCAGCTTTTTTTTTTTTTCTTTTAACTAGGAGTAGTCAGATTAGACACACTTCTAAAGAACCTATTGTGCATTGTGAGCACTATGTGCTTAATTGCAAAAAGGAAAAAAAAAAAAAAAAACAACAACAACATCCCAGCTGCTTAATTTATGAATATCAGTAACAGGGCCAACAATTTCGACATGGAAAGTGGAACTCTCATCATTCATAAAGTTGGCAAGAGTTTCTTCTGAATTTCAGACTGAACAAGAATCTCTTTGTTTTTTTCCAATTACTTTTCCAAACAACTAAATTAAGTGCTGGTGGAAGGTGCAGGGTTTTCTGTGCAAAGTCCTCTATTTCACCAGTGAACAGGTGCAAGAGAGGGAGTGGCATTTCTGACATTCAAACTTCAAATTCCACTGGCATGCCTTAACCTTAACCTAGATGCTCTATTTCTAGGTATCAATAAAGCTGAGCTTTTGTGAACTATTGTTTATTCATTGACATCTGTAAAACCACCAATTACAATGGTGATTTTTTTTCACAATCAGCTAGGCCTGGAAATACATTGCTTCTCTAATGTATTACCTCATACACTATTTGCTCATTTCCTTCTGTACTTGGCCCAGAGCCATCAATAGTATAGTGTCTCCTCAGTGCCCTCCAACTAAAACAGAAATTGTTTGTTGAGGATGGTGAGGGCCAGGCCAATGCCAATAGCTCTTTTCAGGCCTTGCCTGATTTTTCTCCAAGCTCCCCCTTCTCATCTTTCCTTTGACAGAATATACTTTTCCCAACCTGATAGTAAACATTTTCAGGGATGACCCAGTGAGATGAGACAGTCAAAAATGTCCCACTATTGCCATGTGCAATATAAATCTTTCCAGACCATTTTGAGAACCAAGGGGTACTTTCTTAGGTACTCTCTTCAGATTCAGTTTCAGAACATTCTTGGAATAACTGTGGGAATACAGGTAATTTCAGTCTCAGAAATTAAATTATCCGAGGTGAGCTCCAGGAAGAATTTGCTTTAATTATGAAAGTATTTTCAGAGACAATTAGTCTTAAAGTGGAATTTCAATGTATTACAAACAGATGATCTCTAGCATGAAACAATATCAGAGGAGTTAGTCATGAGGAGTACCTGTTCAACAATAAGTAAAAGGAGTCAGAAAAGTAAAACACATGCGCATGGAAAATGTACTTTTTAAAAATAAAAATGACAATGATCCATAAAACAAAGGCATTCCATCCTCAATAATCCCGCCAGAGCTTCTAAAATTCCCAAGTGCAATAGATTTTTGGTTACTAATAATTGAGTTTAGAGTCATGCCGACAAATTGACGACAGCATATTCCCATATCCCGTTACTAATTTCTTTAACAAGGTTTCCTCTGAATGTTTTCTACTTTTTATCCTTTTTGTTACAGAAATTCCCTTTACCAGAGTTCATAAAGCACTCCTTCCATCTAACTTCTGGGTTTTTGAGGAGCAGCTGTCAAAAAAAGATGCTGTAATTGTTACTGCCACTTGTTTCAGCAAAGATCCAGTTTTGCATAGCCACATTGGATCTATGACAAGAATATATGCTTTTGGATACATAAAGATATACATTAAGTGACAATTCAGCTGAATATCCAGAAACTCTCTTACGAGTAGGCATTTGCTCACTCATTTAAGTAAAAGAGACCTTAAAGTGAAGATATGGATCAATGCTACCAACTTTAATTCAAATATAAGATGGATTTGGTTTCCTGGACTGCTCAATAGCTCAATAGGCTCCAAGTTATAATATTCTGCATATTAGTATTTTTTTAAAAAAAATTGCCATTAGACTAGATATTTCATGTTTTGTTTTAGTTACACTAAAATAGATCTAATACTACTTCACTACTTAGTTTTAGACAACATACAACCTCTTATGTAACTTATTCCTCATGAACAAAATAATGATTACTTATATTCTCCTTACAGTCAGTGTGGAATTAAAAGGTTACTATAGCAGGGAAAGTAATTTAAGTCACATCCAAATACACAGGACAATTATTTATACCCCAAAAATCTGATTGCTGCACTATCAAGGCAATGTTTATGAGATTTAAATTGGCAGCATATACTATATATGAAACATGTTCATATATGACAGCATAGTATACACACATGGACTATTAGCATATGAGAAATAACATCCTTTAAAAGGAAAGAGAATGGACAATTGCATCTAATTATAACATTGATTCACATAACAAATCCATTTTTTATAATTTATTTTTATTAAGATAATGTTGGCTTACAACATTATAGATGATTTAGAAATGGAGACTCTCGCCTATTCGGGTATATGTGACCACAACACACCCAACCAGCAAGATACACTTAGTCCTTCAACATAGTCCATGGTCTTCCTTCCCCTCTTTCTTTCCTAGCCTTCCCAAACCACTCTGATAGTCTCCGTTTTTTGTTTGTTTGTTTGTTTGTTTGTTTTGTTTTGTTTTAAAGATTTATTTATTTATACATACAGAACTGGGGTACAGGCCAGAGGTGCAGGGGTGGTGAGAGGATTCACCAGAGACAGAGTGGGGAGCAGAACAGGCAGAT
>NW_004567109.1:49711224-49734755 GCF_000260355.1 Condylura cristata | reverse complement strand
GCTTAGCATTGTTTTCTCTATAGGCTGTTTGCTCACAGATCACCATATTATATCAAATCATTTATCCTTAAAATGGGACCTACCTTGCTAGTCCTTATGGCTTTGGGAAATCCATGATATCTCAGGAGGCAGACTGTGTCCCCTCTATGCAAGGGAGAGCCTGCTTTTTCCACCAGGTGATACTAATTTACCTTGACTACTGTGGTTCTTCCTCAGGCTCTCTTTCCTGAGATTGCAGCTTCCAGGGCTTTGTTCAGGATGGTTGATGCTGTTCTGAAAACTGAGGATAGAGGAATAGGAATGGTATATAATTGTACACTAAGAATCTGAATTCTGAGTTCTGTCTACAAAGCAGTGCTAGTGACCACCCTGTTCACAGAAGTCAGGACACAGAATTGCCCTTGCCCAGCCATCCTGTGCCCTGTCCCTCAAGATTAGCTGAATGAAGGCTAACATCAGTACCAAATGGATGTGAGTCTGGCAAAACCTGAAAATGGTAATAAAGGAAGGTAAAATATAAATAGACCTCAATCACAGAAGATTCAATTACAGAATCTCCAAAGGTAGCTTGTGTTGCTGATCCTTTTTATTATTTTCTATCTAACCTTTCTCATCCCTGGTAGGAAGCTACCTTTTAGTATCCTCCTACCCAGGCCCACAAGCTGGCAATCTCATGCCAAATCATCTACCCACAGAGCCATCAAGTGCTGGCATACATTTTTTCAGCAAAAGTCTTCCAACATAACCATTTTTAGTCTTTAGCTGTTAAAGAAGAACAGTTGTATCTATGTCTACATTGGAGAAACTTCCACATAGAACTTGGGAACCACTGACAGATCATTGGCTCAAACTAAAACAGTGTAAGGAGTTATAAAGCCTATGCTGTGCATTGTAGCTTTAAGATCTGAATATGTGACATGACCCAGTTCACTGTGTGACAGAGCAGGGACTGCTCATGTGATACTGCACATGCTTCCTGACATTTTTTAGCCCCACCCTCACCCCCACGCCCACCCCAGAAGGTAGGGCAGACCAAGTGACTTTTCTGGCCAGTGGGCTGGGAGCTGAAGAGATACTCTGTTCTGACACACTTGAGATGGGGTGTGAGCTCCCCAAAATCCATCTTTTGCTTCCAGAGAAAATCAGAAAGCCAGCTGGCAGCTAACAGGCTGCATCAGTGAACACTGACCTCCACAGGTCGGTGGACTGTAGTCCACTGTAGTGCACTATAATCAAATACCTAAAGTGTTCATTGGGCTCTCAGCAAGGCTACCTAACCCTGATCAGTAAACACAAGCCACAAAGTGAATTTAAGTCACATCTTCACTTAATCCTACTGACCCTGCAAGTTCTCTATCTACTCGCTGCCATATTTTATAAGTTGTGATTTTCTTGTTTCAGGCAGGAGACTAATTTCTGAAGTAACTGAGATACCTCATCTTAAGAGCTGTGTATAGGAAGGTGAGCTCAGCATTTCAAAAACACATTAAAGGTTTCTAGTAAATTTGAGAACTATTAAACTTATTTACCTTAAATAAATCCCCAAAGTCTTCATCACTTCTAATTTGTACAGGTCACTAACCAAGAATAATACAGACCACCCACAGAGAAAGTTGAAAATTTTATTGGTTCCAACTTAGTCATGTGAATGGCCTCCAAAGATTTCCAATCCCCTTACCCCGACTTCATAGAATTGTGAATTTATGTAAACCACCAACATTTTGAGGTTAGTGGTGCAAGGAATAAACAGAGAAAGCTAAACAGATAATTCAAGCTGTGTAGCAATTTGGGAAAAAATAGTTCTATCTCAGATTAATAAAACGAAATTGTGTTTCTACAACTATGTTGCTTCCTGTTACTGCCAAATCTCTTTTGCATTTGTATGATCAAAAACTCATAATCCTATTGAATGCACACAAAATTGGATAATAAAGTTCTCCAAGTGTTATTGTTAGTATCAGTTCACCAATACCAGCAGAAAGGAAAGCTGCATACATATAAGATGCTACAGTATTATAAACTTCTGAATTTTGTAACATTTTCTTTTTAGTGTTCAAAATATATGTCCAAGTTAGGAATTGAAATGCTGTTCCTATCAGAATAGATATATCTATCACAGAGAATAGTAATGTGATTAGCTATTAACTACATGGGAAAAACAGAATCATTACAGTTTATATTTTTGGCATGAGGAACTGAAGGAAAGTTTGGATACAAAACCAATAGTTATTCTGAAAAGCATTTTTTTTCCTTTCCACCACAATATTATGTTTAAGCTGCGAAGTAAAATGTTATCGTGTACCAATGCCACAAAAAATAGAAGATTGTGCTCATAGATGAGAATGTGTTGGGGGAGAGACAGAAGGCCAATGATGATTAACAGAAATTGATGATACAATATTGATTTTCATTTCCTTTCTCATGCCCAAATTGCCATAAGACAGACCACAAAGAAAATCCCATAAGACAGCAAAAGTTATGAACATAAACTCTTTCATTGAAGCCAAATGCAGCATATTAGAAGAATCTCAAGGGCAAATGTTTCCTTTGGAACATTAAATTGGTACAATACCAAGTATATTTTTATGAACCCTTAAAACAATATGACTCATAGAAATTCTATGAAGTAGGATGTAAGTGGAGAGAGAAAAATTCTCTCCAAATTCGGCTTTATCAGATTTTCAGTTATTTGACTAGAGGAGAGGGTAAATGGGAACGCACAACTCTAAAAATGAGAGAGCAAGTTCTTTTTTTTTTTTTTTCATTTTTGTTTTGCTTTGTTTTTGAAGTTCTAATAGTACTTGAGAAGCTCCCTAAATTTCAAATTGCACTCCCTGCTCAATGGCTATCATGCTGCGATTGACTTCTGCAGATGGAAAGAGGAAGGGTATTATGGGACATGGGGAATAACCTTCTGTAATGTATCCCCTGTTCCACGTTACTGAATTATTTATGCGCCAGTTGTTTGCAACATGTTTATCATATAGATTATGCATATACCTTTTAGACAATGAAGAAAAACAGATATAACTTCTTTCATCGCACTCTGGAGATTTGAAATCACTAAAGACATGTAACTGTGTCCTAAAATAGCTTAGGTGATGTTAAGCCAAGGAAGTGTGTCTGTCTGGAACTGGGAGTGACAATGTTTCCATGTTTCTATTTATTTAATTCTATCCAAATATCACTGTCATTTTGCTTTTTTGTAGACACGTATTCAGCACCGAGGTTAATGCTTTCCTTTAATTCCAGCATATACAAAAAAGTGTTTCATGTGTAAGAAAATCTAGCCCATGGAAGTTAATCAGTTTGCTGAGGAAAAATCAGGAAAATTCCTTTAACTAATTTTTAAGCACAAGATTTTCACCACAGATAGAGAAAAAAGGAAAAAAACAGCTAGGTAATATGAGAGCAAAAAAATGGAAAGGAATAGAGAGGCCTAGGATGATATAATATCCTCCAGTATTAAATTTTTAATCTCTTACCAGTGCAAGCAATTCCTCTCTGTCGGACAGTGTCACCTTAATGCAACCTCCCGATATCCTGATGACTTAGTGTGACCCATGGAGAAGCTCTTGGTTATGTATAGTTTTCTGTGAATCTGGGTCCATGGTGAGAAATCATCACACTAAGTTTTTCTTGATGTCAAGCAAAAGCTAGGTAATTAATTCTTTACCATTCGTTTCCTTCCCCATGGTTTATGATCTGTCCTTATCCCTTTCCTTAAAAATTATGACTCCTAAAATATATACTGAAGAAATTAATCAATAAGATGTGTTTTATGAGGAAAGACAATGCTATCCATTAGTTATGTATTAGTTAAGATAAAAGGAAAGCCCCAAATCAGAAATTTTGATATTTACAACTTTCCAGAATTTCTCATTTCTCATGTAGGAGATTTAAGGAGAGAGGAGAATGTTAATGATTAACAAGAGGTGGACCTCAAACAATAGTTAAGGAACTTGTGTGATGTTAAACTTTCTTTAGTATTCAGAAACCCCACTGGCTTTAACTGAGGTTCCTTACACAATTGAAATTAGGGAGTTAATGCACAAGGGTTCAAGGGAAAGTAATTTAATAATACTGTGAATGCTCGAACACACATGCAAACATTTGGCTAAGGATATGTGTGCTTTTCTGACATCAGAGTGTAATATTCCATAGGCCTACCATACGGCTCTATTATGCAGAAGGATCCACAAGAGAACTCCTGTTATGGAGCAAAGCTGAAATATCGGCCTCTTTTATGCAGGCAATATTCCATTTTAAAATGTTTTCCAATCTGGCTCAAAATAACCCCCTCTGTGAACCAAATGTGTTTGGTACCAAATATTCTCCATGGTTTTCCTCCAAGGACTGAGACAGCCTCCAGGTGTTAGTAATGACCTAACCACACAAGAGCCAGCCTATTTTCCCCCTTTTACTCCCAAGAAAATAGGGATAAGCCTCCTTCTTAGTCTACTTTGCCTCAACAGCCTTCATACATCTGCTGATTATATATTTGTAAATCTCTCCTTTTATCTCCCTAACAGATACATGCTGTGATGAGAAATGCCGAAGCACACATTAGAAGCAATGATGGTTATCAGCCTAGCAGAGGCTGATGGGCTCCCTCAGATCCCACCATGGAACCAGTGGAATGCCAGAGAATGACTGGCTGGGGAGCCTTTCCACATTGTCAAGAGCATTGGAAAAAGCCTGTGAGAGAAGGATGAGAAAAAACCTAGAGAATGGCAAATGCCTCAGTGAAGCAATCTGTTACACTTCTCCTTGCAGAGTGGGACGCCTGGCCTGAGATGAGAGAAGTAATAGGACAGAGAGGAAGCGAAGGAAATAGAAGCCGAAGAGCACAGTGCAGAGGGCGAAGATTTATAGCAGGTATCGTAACCACTCTAATATTTTGGGCTTCTCCTGAACTTAATCCAACTTCCATGTTACTGAAAATTTATTATTTCCCTTATGTATTTGTAGAAAACAGGCAGAAATGAGTAAGAAAACTGGAAAGAGACAGCAAAAAAAGGAGGCAGAAACTGAGAAGACTGGGAGTCCAATTTCTGTTTCCCCCTTTTTTGTCAGACCAAGTAAAACATTTAAAATCATCAGCAGATATTGGCTGAGCCTCATCATTTTGAAAGTGGCTATTCAAACCTTTTAGAGAAAGACCTGGTCCCTGAGCCAGGTATTGGCCAAGGTATGACATGTACTAATAGCACTTCAAGGACAATGGCCTTTCAATGACCATCAGGTACCAATGCTTTTAGATTGGCCAATTTTGTGTGTCAGGAGGCCAGAAGACATACAATCACATAAGAAAAACACTTTAATCCAGTCATTATAAGGTAGGAAGAGAATAGAGTGGCTGTGGTGTTTATGGGTATAGCTGTAATTTCAGCCTAGGCTCATTCAGTCAAGAAGATTGTTTCCAGTCTACTAGAAACACTTCCAATAAGCTTGAATTACAACTTCAATATCTTTCTACTTCTTTTCTTTTCTTCCTTTCTTTCCTTTTTATTTCTTTTTTTGCAAGTTAACATTGGAAATAAAGAGATTTCCTCAATTCCAGTTACTTTGCTGCCTGAAAACCAATGTGCATCCTCCCTTCTAGAAACAATTAGATGTTTAATTTTAATCTCTCTACAGAATTGGTAGTAACAAAATCAGTCTTTCATTTTGTCTTTTCATTTATGTTTCTTCAACTGATCACTGGCCTAAAAAAAAAAATGAGAAGAAAGATTTCAGTTACCATCTTCTACGGTGATTGTTAGTTTTTTTTTTTTTCTTTTTTTCCCTCACCCCCTGATCTTTCTTATTAACAACAGCTACATCTCTTGCCACAAACTCATATAATTCCTGTCGTCTATCTTTGCAACATCTAATTTGTTATGATGTGTAATGCATGCAAATGTAATTGCAGAGGAGGGGTTAAGCAGAATGACAACTTAAAGATGCATTTTTTTTTTTTTTTTTTACTCTGTCACTCCCATAAAAAACCATAAAGCTATCTGGGATAACTAGATGACAATGTGGGACATATGATGAAAACATTAGAATGTCAAGGATATCAAATTAAACAATAGAACTGTCCTACTGAAACTGCATCATCTGCCTTAGACAAGGAGAGCCCTAAACAGAGAAGTCCCAAACAGAAAAATCTGCCTTTAATTTTTACAATGTGATGAATAAAATGAAATCGTGCTTTCAATTGTAATTTCTGGGTGAGAAATGTATAAACTTCCTTTGTCATACTATATAATTAGTTACCTTCAAATCAGTTTGTAAAAATTCATATTAACAAATACAGTAACCAGGTAATTAACTGAATAAATCTTAATGGCATTACCTGCAATCTTAAAAGTTAAGGGCTTTTAGCGCATTCCTATGTCTAAAAAAGAAAACTACAGTGATATGGAAAATAAGTTACCTCTTATAAATCAAATATTGTAAAACATGACATTTCCATTGAAAGATGACTAAATGGTATGTCTCTTAAACGATAGTGCTAGTATTATCATCTCAAAATTATTAGTCAAAATTACTTTTAGGAACCTAAAATATGATCTCACATGGAATGTGAGTTTAATACTTTAGATCCCAAGCCAATGAAGAGACTTCTCCTTCTACTTCCTTCCTTAAAATGCTGACTTGTGATTTGCATGGTGAAAAATGAAACTAAACTTTCTTAACCAGCCTTGGACCTGAACACCTGCACTTGAAAACTAGGCCTTTCTCCCAGCCATGACTGAGACATTAGTGAACAGTACAAGAGGCAGGGAAAGCACTGTTGCAACATGTCACCATGAGAACGGACACATTCAACCCAGGTCTGCAGCAGGGCTTGGCAGAGTATTTAGATTTTAACACATATCTTTTTATCATTATGAAACCTGAAGTGGGATTGACACAGTAACTTTTCACTTGGGAAAATGTAAACCTTTGGGGATATCCACATAAACCTTGCCATTCCCAAATTAATATTCTTTACTTAACCTAAGTGAGAAAGGGCCTCCAATTTTACACTACCCTGGGAGGCACACACATCCAAGATGGAAACCAACTCACATAGTGACCTGTACTTTCAACATTTCTGCTAAAAATGATGCTCTTCAGGCTGGCTTCCACTCCCATACTCTATGAGCTCTCAGAAACTTATTTATGATGTTATGATTCTCCCTGTATGTATCACATAAATTCTGTCCTATCACTTCTTCATGTAGGGAGACTTTTCAGGTTTCAGGTTTCTCATACTGAGACGCCGTGAAGCCCAGGTTTGTTTTAAAGAAAGGGCAGTTCAGGCAATGTATCAGTGATATGGGACCCTCATCAGCATATGAAGGATGAGATGCAATACTAAACGGAAGGGGGCAGAAGGAGAAGTTGTGATTTTAAATGGCTTGGGATCAAAAGTGTTAAGGCATTTCCCTGTGTGACAACAGAATTCTGTCAGTTGGTCATCTGGTCGTTTAACAACATTGTGTCCTTCTAAACTAAGGTCAACTTTTGGCCTGGATTAAAGAGGATCTTGCTCCTAAAATCTGAACTACAGACATAAGAAAAGATGGCAATTCTCAGCAGATTCATCTGAATGCAGCCCTGGGGGAGGGGATGGGATGGGAAGCTGAGTTGGTTTATAAAATGTGTTTATTTCTTTCTTGGGCTCCTTTCTCAGTAGATCTATGATTCTGGCCCCAACTAGGTCCATAACAGCCTCTCTAGTCTTTGTACAACTCCTGCTAGCTAATTCTTGGATTATGCTCAAGGACAGAAAAAGCTCCCAAAAAGATTAAGATCTAATAACATGTCAGTGGTCACTTCTAAAAGCCTTTCCTTAATTATATAAGTTCCTTTGTGACTGGGCCTGTACACAGATTTCCAGGCTTATCCTCCAGTTCTCCATGCTCCCTACTCTAAACTTCAATCATGATAAGTCAATTGTTAAACACTGAATGGACTGTGCTATTTGAACGCTTCACAACTTTGCTTACACTGTTTGCTTGTGAAACACTTAACCCCATCTCTTTCCTCTTGGCCATATCACTGACAAAATATTTTCCCTGAGTCTCCAAGTAGGGTTAACTGGTCCATCAGTGTGATGCACTGCCGAAGACCCCTTCAGAACTTCAACCACATTACTTGCAGCCTCTTACTTGCTTCTCCTGTATTCAGACATCTGTCAGGAGTCCAGTGTTCTCTCCCATTATGTCAGAATTTTTTGAATTCCAAATCATGACTCCTGGACTAAAATAGAAGAGGAAAAGAACATGGGAACAAATTTTAAGAACCTAACTATGACTCTTTTTGGACAGGGAAAAAAGTAAAAGCAAATGTGGTTTAACAAAGTTTGTCCCTTAAGTGCACAGAGAGATGATTTAAAAGTCATAATTTCAAATCACACTGACCAAGGATACTGTGAAGCATGAGAAATATAAATCACTATAACAGCATTGGTGGCTTCTGATATCTAACATATATTTTAGTTAGAATGATTCTGCTACTGGTTTCAACAGGAGGGAAAAAGCTCTTTCTTTTAATAATAGTAGTTGGACATCCATTTGAACAGTGTGACCCACCAGCCACCTTTAAGAATATTCATCACCTGCCTTGTTAGACTTAGATGCCGTCCTGTGCTGGGAGGCAAACCAGTGAACTCTGTGACTTCCTTAAGTCCTTCTGATTTTAGTTCTTTGATTTTCTATTTATGATCTTGCAGGGCAGAGGAATGGAGTTGATTTATTCACATTATGCCCATTGATATATTTTGAATAAGGTATAGTTGGATGTTTTCAGTGACTCTTCACACATCTGAAGGTCGATGACCTGTGAACTGCCCCAAGGCACTCTCTTCAACCTCTCTTTTGAGTATTCCCAGTCTATTCAAGCTCTATCTTAAGCTCTTCAGCCTTCAGATAAAGATCCCATGTTTAGTATTGATGATATGAGTCTATTGCGTACCAAACATATGTCTATTCCTCCAATTAACAGGCATCTCTAATAAATAAGCCAACACAGTAGTAAGGCTAGAACTTCATTAGAATATCACAATGCTTATTGATCATCTGTGATCTCAATGTATTAAGTGCATTGCCCCCAGGTAACACCACACCCTGAAAGAGTTGGCTCACCTTTTTTTTTTTTTTTTTCTTCCAAGCCCATCTGAACTTGTCAAATAAGGACTTAATTAAATATTGTGCTACAAAAAAGGGCTTCTTCGTATCTTCAAGTGGCCATTTTCACATCTCCTACTCAAAACTCCATAGACTTCCACCTCTGCACAAACATTCCTTTTTTTTTTTTTTTCCTTAAAGAAATAGCAATCTGCTATGATGGTAGTAATTTCTATGGGAAGAGTATTTCTTACAATTTGAGAATTTTGTTGTTGTTGTTGTTTTTCTCTGTTAGGGTTCATGTTGACTTTAGAGCTTGTGGTTATACCATGAATGTAGAGTGAGCACCTTATGGAGGTGCTATTACACCTATTGAATCTACACAGAAAAGGCACACCATGGGCAGCCTTTTTAACAATTGCTAGTTAGTTGCACTGTAGAATCAAATGACTATATTCCTTCTGTATTCATGTAGTCAGGCTTGTTTTAGTAAACCCTGTTGAGAAATAGAGCCACTTAATAGTTTCTTTAGAAATAACACCCACAATTGAAATGAAATATCGCTATTCATGAAAATAATCCTTTTACAAGATGATTTTACATTAAAGAAAAGTATTTTGTTTTGTAATTTGTTTTTGAAAACATAATTTGGAATTGTATAATGGAATTTTGATCAAAAGTGTGAATAAGTTTTCTGCAAGTAACTACAAATCCTTATACACACTCTATTTCAATAGTAATTATTTCTCTCAATCACAATGTAATATGATTCCTATTCTTACAGAAATAATAGAGGAAGTTACTGGGAGACAATGGTACTGACAAAACTTTTCAAACTTACTTTTAACTTTGTCACACACACAAAAAATGCTAATTGAAACAAATGTATATACATTTGTTTTTGTTGCTATATTCCAAAAAGAAAAGGGAAATCCAAAGTCATGAAAGTTAAGAAGCATTTATTAAATATCTATTGTGGTCCGGGAATAGAGCAAAATGCATGAAATTAGATGCTGCCATCTGAAGAGTCACTGTTGGCGCCATCAACACTGGTAAAAAAATATCAATGTACAACAGTTATGATAATATGGATGTTTTAGCAAAGCAACTGCCAAATTTTATGACTTTACCCAATAAATGTTAATGTGTGACTCACATAATAGTCTAATTCCATATGTTAGCATGAAAATTCCCACATTTCAATTTATAGAAAAGCATTTTTCTGTGGTTCCACTTTTCTCTAGGGTTTTAAAAGGGTTCTTCTCATTCAACTGACAATGAATGGTAAAAGACAGGAAAGGTCACATGCAAGGGATACTTAAGGGTCAATTCTAAAATTCATTCCTATTAGATTTGTTTGCTTGCCTTTGGTAAAAACTCAGTCAAATGGACATACCAGCTACAGAGACTAGGAAATGCATCTTGCTGTCTGACCAAAAGGAGAAAAAGGATTTGGTGAGCAACTAGCCTCATAATGACTTAATAGAAGAACATTAGATGGAAATCAAAATTCCATTCTCTCTGTTGAAATTACCTCTCTGATCATGCATGTAATTTAACTTTTCCATTAGCGTTTTTAACATATTAGTCATAGTTACTTTAAATTCTCTGTCAAATAGTAGTTTCAATATCCATGTTGTTACTCAGATAACTATTCTGGCAACTGCCTTGTTTCTTTAGAATGTTTTTCTTTTTCTTTTGGATGTCTCATAATTTTTTGACAAAAGCCAGACATCTTATATAGAGTGATAGATATTGAGATAAATATTCTTGGGAATAAGCACACATTTTTTTTTTTCTGATCACCCATTAATGAGGCATTATGTGAATCTAGACAGCATTTGAGATTTGTTGTTCAAATGGCCGCCCTCAATTCACCATCAGCTCAAGTCCCACTAGTGATATCTTAGGTTCAATGAGTGAAATAACTACCAGAGATGATTTTTTAAAATGATTTTCCCAGTTGGTATTATCTTTCTACTGCATTTTTCCCAGAGAGAATCTCTTCCTGGTAGAGCTCTCAGTTGTATTCTGCTATTATTTTTAATCCAACATTTGTTATGCTTACTATAGGTCAATGTGGTGTCTCTGAGGCCAACCACAGTCTGTCTTTCATACACACACTTGCCTTTCTTTCTGCTGTAGCACTGAGCTATAACTAAATATGCACCATGGGTAGAACATTTAGAAAAAAAATCCCTTTCCACATTGCAGAGAACTTTAGTCAGTGCTCTAAAACAATACCTTTTTACCTCTCTCCTTCAAAACTCCGCATCTTCAAAGAGTAAGGCTTTTGATGTGAAAGAGAAATAGAAAAATCATCCTGGGTGGAGTTTTTGCAATGGCTGTTACTCTTTTCTCACAAACAGCATCATGAGAAAACCTATCTCAGAACTCTTCCCATCATCTCTGTTAATATCTTAGGAGGTTAATGCTTTTCCTGCCAGACTTTGAGAATGTTAAAATATCTGAAGCCCAAGGGACTCTCCAGTCTTATGTCAGCCCACATTCCACTTTCAAGATTGTTAACACTTTTTTTGGTAAGATTTATTTATTATTTATTTATGCAAACAGAACTGGGGTACAGGCCAGAGGTGGAGGGGTGGTGAGAGGATTCACCAGAGACAGAGTGGGGAGCATAACAGGCAGCTCAAAGAAGCAGTGGGGAGCAGCGAGCAAGACAGGAGAGGTCTGCCACTCATGTGGGTCAGCTCCGGGGCAACCTGGGGATAGAACTTGCACTGAAATGGCTGCAACTCACCTGCAGTGCAGCTTCCTAGCTCGTTGTGCCACCAGGGCGGACCCTGTTAATACTTTTTAACTGTACCTTCTTACCAGCTTTTATAACAGTCAGTGGCGATGCCGGAAGAAAACAAATACTTGAATCCTCTCTCTATATATATAGTCACCTTGCCACCCACAAGATTTCCTATGGCAATTCCCTGGTAAATTCAAGACAAGTCATTAATCTGCAGTTTGTCAGGCATTTCCTTGCTGCACTGCTCTTCTCTCATCTCTCCATCTCCAAACTGAAATAGAAACTGAACTGTCTATAGAGTTCCTAGTTTGCAGTTTTTATGTCAAAACATTGTCTCCTCACTTGCACTGTATAAAAAAAGAAAATCTGCTGCCATCTTATTTTTTGTCCTCTGTAGATCATATGTCTTTTTATCTGGTTGCTTTTAAGATTTTTACTTTATCACTCATTTTGAAAGAATAGGTTATTTTGTGATACACACACACACACACATATAAAATTCTCTTTGGGATTTCTTGAGTGTCTTGGATTTGTGGTGTTAGTTTTCATAAAATTTAGGAATTTTTACCATTTTTATTCACTGCCCTGTCTTTCAAGACTTTACTTCTGCACAACTTTAACTGCCTGAACTTGTTCCACAGCTGCCTAATGGTCTTACTTTGTTATTAATATTTACTTTGATTCTTATCTTCACCTTTTTTTCCTTTTGAATGGTTTCTATTGCTAATTCTTAAAATTGCCTAATCATTTCTTCTGCAGTGTCTAACCTGCAATTCATCCTAGCCAGTATATTTTCACCTCAAACATGATAATTTCATTCCCAGAAATTTGAATATGATTTTTAATATCTTCCATGTCTTTATATAACACTTTCATTCTTTCCTTTAGCTTTTGAATATATGGAATACAGTTATAATAAGTGGTTTAATGTCCTTGTCTGCTAATTCTAACATCTGTTTCAGAGCTGGGGATGGTTTCAATTGATTAACTTTTATCCTCATTATGGATTTCATTTTCCTGGATCTTTTTATGCCTGGTAATTTGTTGGTTGCATGCCAGAAATTGTGAATCATACCTTGTTGGGTGCTGGGTATTTTTCTAGTCCTCTAAAAATTCTGAAGTTTTACTCTGGGGTTCAAAAACATTGTGATACATTTGGGTCTTATTTTAAAGATTTTTTACTGAATTGAGACAGTAGTCTTTGTCTATTTTTTTTTTTTCTTCTACTGAAGCTAAGACCCTTCTGAGTACTTACCTAATACTCTGTGAATTACATGATTTTCCAGTTAGGCTGAGAAATTAGCAATCTTCTTTGCTCTGTGTAAGCTCAGCATGTATATGTCTTCTAATACTGACAAGTAGTTCTTTACTTGACCTCCAGTAATGTCCTCACCTATTTGCTGAGCATACTTTGCTAGTTGCTCCAGTTGAACTAGTTGCATATGGCTGGAGTTACTTGTTTGCTTACTTGCTTAGTTTTGTGAACCTTGGTCTCCCTAGATTCAACTTCTGCCCCCCAAGTCAAGCTCCAGGCACTTCAACCTGGACATCCTCCAGGAGTAAAACTGGGGCTTACCTCATTTTTCCCCTGACTCAGGAATCACTGTCCTTCTTTCTCCAAAGTGTGTTTTATTAAAAAATTCTAGTTTAATCTATTTTATGTGCTTTTTCAGTTATTTTAAGTGGGAAAATAAATCTAATGTCCTGTTAGTCCACTTTTATTAAAAGCAGGAAACTTAAACATATTTGAGTAAACAAAGTATGTCAAACATTTTCAGAATACAAAATCTTCTCAGTAGAAACAACTATGCATAAAGTAATTATGATGAAATGATGACATAGTAGTTTTAGCCCTCATATTAGTTGATTTTTGTGTTGTTGTTCCTTAGTACCTAGTATCCATTCTCCTTTTTTCTCTCTATGTCATTAAAATTTACTTAGTCAATCTGCTTCCTCACTAGCTTGGGTGGTTTATTTGATACTCCATTCCTGGGTTAGACTACTGGAAAAGAGTGCTTCAATGTAGTCTACATTTTTTTTTTTTTTTGTCATGAATCAGATTAAGTAAACCTCTGTAGATTTAAGAAACATTTGTATTTCCTTTTCAGTGAACTTTCAGTTCATATTCCAGGTTCATTTTTTCTAGGTTGTTTATCCCTCTCTCAGCAATTTCTCTAAGCTCTCTATATCGTTGAAGGACTGATCCATTTGTCTCATATAACAGTGGCACTGATGATATAATAGTTTGCCCAATGAATTCCTTTCTTAAGGAAATTTCATTTCACTTCACACATGATCTTTATTTTCATATAGTAAATCTTTTTTTTTTTTTGACTTCTAGGTTTTTAATCATGGTTAGTTTTTTCTTGCTCCTATAAGGCATTTTCCCAATATTTCATTTTAGTACTTCTATTGTTTTACTCATGTGACCTCTTTAAATTTAGTCCATATTAAAATTATTAATAATCTTTCTCAAATTTCTACAATGATTCATTTCTGGATTGCTGATTGATCCACTTTATTGTAATTATTTTTTTCTTAACATTTTTATATTAAAGTGTTTCATATAGTTCAAGTTCCCCAGCTAAACTAAGAACTCCATCCCAACACAGATCATATATTTTCTTCCTTTACTTCCAAAAAGCCCTTGGCCAGTGCTAACATAACAGTGCAAGTATCTAGATGTTGATGCCAAAATATAAAAGAAGTTTGTGTTCTCTTATCTTATTCATTTCCAGCAAGTTCTAGTAAGTAGTATGTTTCTAATGACTGCTCAATTACTAGTGAAAAAATCTGACATTACTCACAGTAATTAAAGATATACTTTCCTTGTGTTATGGTAATAATTTGAAAAACCTAATGGCATGTGGATGTCACATGCATATATGTATGAAATGATAAATGTATAAATATTTTATAATAATGGTATACTCATCTCATAATTCAATAGATTTTATATGGCTTCATTTAACTTTACAAGTACTTTCACAGTGACTTTTCCTATGATTATATTCTTGTTTAAGTCTTACAACATGATCTCATTGATACCTATGGATTAAAAATAATTTTCCTCATATTTCTTAAATTTATGGTTTCCTAAATATTACATATATTGGACAAATTACAAAACTTTCCTGAACCCGTTCCCTCACTAATAAAAAGGAAAATTAAATATTTTTTCAAATCTCAAGCTTTTTGTAAAGCAAGCACTGACCAATTTTACTAATGAGAGATTTTGCATGACTACTTTGCACCAGTCTGTCCTGGCATACTTCTAATGATATCAGGATCACCTGGATCAACAGCCATTGTGCATACTCTAATATTTTTCCACACAACTGTGCCCAATTCAATATTATTGCCACTATAACGATGGGCACTAGTTTGGGCCAACATGGCCTAGTACTCTCAGATTTTCTCAAGCCTGTTCAGTTACTGGCATAGAGGCCAGTTTTGCTCTGCCTTTCTGATCACTTTCAGAGGCTGCTTGCACCCCAATATGCGTTTGCCATTTTTATAACAAGCTGGAGCCTAATTTGGAGGCTATTTCATCTTCATTACAGCCACTATCTTCCTGCTTCAGATGTGGGATTCCACAAACCCCAACGACGAGCAGCTATCACGTTGGCCAGGAAAGAGAAATTTCTCAAGGACGTTTTTTACTGTCTAACGCAGAGCCTCACATATAGTCACTGTTCATAAAGGACACTATCATCTCATTATTATCTCATCACCCTTATTTTGAATTGTTTATTTCAGATTTTATCTCTCTCTCACACATATGCTTTCTTGTATTTGTACATTTCCTCCCTTTTTGCTAGTTTGTAATTTTTTTTTCTCTATATGCTTATTTGCTCCAAACTATCTTTAACTTGATTCTTCTATTCTGAAGTCTGTACTGCATCACAGAAAATATATAGAAACATGATGTTCTCTACTTCAATTTAACTGATTGTTTTCTCTATGTTACCTGGAAGAGGCACAGCAAATGTAAGCACCCACTGAATCATCACTCCCGTGATAAGGGCAGTTCCCCTCTCCCACTATGCATTTCATTTCTTCCATACCCTCCTTTCTCCATGTAGATTCACCACAGGTCTAAGCAGAAAACTTCCCCACTTGCAATAGTACCAGAGAGAAACTCATGTCTACAACATTATGACCTTTACATGGGCTCCATGACATCATACACAGGGCCCAGTTTACTGCCTCTGAATGGTGAATAAGTGTAATCACCATGTATTGAATGTTGGCTACTTACCAAGCAATATTCTCCAAGTGTTCTGGGTGTTATCTCATGCAATCTTTGACAATATATTGAAGCAACTATCATAACCTATTTACCATGCTTAAACTAAGGCTTAATGAGATTAAGCAACTTAACAAAGTCAGAGAGCTAGTAAGTAGCAGGCACCAGATGTAAATCTAAATGTGTTGGGCTCCAAAATCTATGTGTTCTGCATAATAAACCAATTCTTCAGAAAGGGAAGCACAGCCACCCTGTCACTGGATTTTTTTTTTATTTTAAACAAAAAGCTAGAAAGGATGACAAAATACTCAAGATTTGGCTTTGAATCTGGAAAATGCCTTTAAAATGGTCAATCAATGACCTCTGAGTCACAGGCAGATATCAGTGTGTGTCAGGAAACATGTGTCAATGAAACAATTTCCTGGGATGGGATGGGGTGGGGTAGGGGGGATGGAAAATGTTTTTTGAATCCTCCACAATATTTTTCTAAAGGTAATCTATACGTTTCCTTGAATTTTGAAATGGGGAAAATGTCAGCCTTGCTTTTTACGTTTTTCTTTTTTAAGCTCAGGATGATCAAATGTTGAAGTTTTGACACTCTTAACTGATAAGGTTTCAATATCCCTAGAACTCCTTTTAGAGTATGAACAAATTGCATTTCTATCATCTGCTGTTTGTTCTAAATCCTTGCCTGTTTTTCTTTTTTAAATAAAAAAAAAAAACTCTGTTTTTAAATTAGTAATTTTCACTACCTCATGCAATCTTCTAAATTACTTTTTAGAGTGTCGGCTATTAATATTTTAGGTAGCTTTGATGTTTTACTTTATAGTCCTCAATTTTATTTTACATTTCACAGGTTCCTAGTTGCAAATAATCCTACAGGCAATTTTCTCACACTGCAACTATTCCTTGAAAGATATGCTAATGCAGTACGACACTTGCAATACTGGGGGTTAAGTTAATCACCCAAAATGAGTTGTATTACTGTCAGCGGTGTATAAAGACATCCCATAGTGAATTACAAGGAAGGCTAGCTTTAAAGCGGCATTTCAAAATATACCCAAAGCTGGAGATGAACAAAAATAAGCATTTATTTCAAAGTCCATTGAGCTAAAGAATCAAACATTTGTTATTTCTGGTCTCAGAGTTACCCAGTATAAATAAAGGGATTCATATCCTTTTCAAAATTTAATTACCAGGAAAACCCTTACAGATCACACACTCTGTCTCTGGGCAAGACAAACACTGCAGAGCATTTTCTATCTTCATATCTGTCTGCAGAGAAAGAAAGAAATGACTATTGCTCTCTGTTTAGCTGAACCACATGCCAGTGCTAGAAAGCCAGAGAGCAAACTGCCATGTGCTGCTCCTTCAGCGAAGGCAGCACCCCTGGTAGCATCACTTTCCAAAAAGATTTTGCCAAAAATCAGGAGACAGGGCATTGATTATGCATGTATTAATACATTTCTTTCCACTGCTTAGCCTTTACTTGTACTTTAAGTGTGGATTAAATAGAACATTTAAAGAGCTGCCAATGACATGACCCTTTCAAATCTTTGAAATCCATGTCATTTGTAGTACAAGTTAGTACCAACTCTATCACAATGAAAACTTACCCAAGTCCCCTAAATTCTGGCCTCTAGTATTTTTTTTTACTTTGTTCTTGGGAGAGAAGAGCAATACCTTGCTCCTACGTCCAGAAGCAGAGCCACACCACAGCTCCATTTTCTATCTATCTGTTCTTCTGCTTACAGAGCCAAGGGCAGACAGCACTGTCAGCCTTGATTCTGATTGGTGGTATCACATGCACTGCCATATGGGCAGCAGCTTACAGACTTTCAGGAAGGCTTAATCCTTCTGTCAGAGGCTACTTCTCAGTAGACTGGCTGCTCAGAAGCAAACTGAGGTAGAATTCCTAACTGCATTTTAAAACCCCAGCAAGACTGCACTTCCAATGATCTAAATTTTTCTGTCTTGCAAAAATATTGAAATAAGATTTAGTTACAATGTTGTGATATGCATTTTTATGAGAGAAGAAATATATTGTGAAAAGCGCATTACTTCACTTGAAAAGATCAAGAGAGTGGGTAAGGAACAGAGGTTTACCAGGAACATAGTATTTATTTGCCATGCATATTTGATATGAGTTCATTAAATACGCAATAGAAGTGTCAACATAAAGTGCTGTTTAGATCAAGCTATGAAAACAAACGGCCTTGGTATTAACATTAGAATATACTAAGCTGTGGTTAAATATAAGCCTTATTTACTATACAGTAAAGAAATATTTTATTGGCTATTGTTAAATAACCATCTACTTAGCCTAATTGAATTTGCCCTTTATTTATAAAGACTGATGGGTTGAGCACTATGACAGTGCAGCTGGCACGTTTACATACTATCGTTGTGACATTACATGGATTTTTCTCACCCACTGACATTTGATAATTAGCAATTATCACCAGTCCGTGCCTAATTTGAGAGTATTTTCTCATTCTCACTGGACCATTGCCGAAGTGATATCCAGCGAGGAGGCAAAGCACAGAATCCTGTCTTTAAGGAACACTTGCTGTACAAGTGAAGTGTGTCTGACTGCACCACAGCGTGAAAATTCACTCACTGGCACAAGGAAGTGTTTCATAAGATAGAGTAGACTCATTTGAGTCTCTTCAGGGATTTGAATTTAAACATGGATATTTTGGATTAAAACGCAGATACCTCAGGCAGAAGTAGAAGGCTGGATAGTCTTTCTGGCGCTCTGCCTTCTTGATGATCATTAACATAATGCAAAAGTATGAAGATAGCAGACTATTATTATCCTGATGTCTCATGCAATATGCAGGAAAACTAAACCTGCTGTAATTAATACTGACCTTTTTTTTTTTTTTTTTTTTTAACTGGTAGTTCTCATAGCAAAATAGCAGATTTTAGGGAAGACAATGAAGAGAACACACTGCATAGTTGAAATTTTAAAAACCCAGACCTTTGCCTTATAAATGACTGCTACGGCTATTCTAACTTTAATCCTTTAGGATAGTGGATGTGAAGGCCAGGGGTAACAATTTGTTGCTACCAAAATATGTAAATGCTTTCAAAACATAGGGAATACATTGAGATTTAGTAGAACTCATCTCTAAGATGCTTGAATCATGTACTCAAATGCTTTTCCCTAATTAAATTAATGATGCAAAAAAAGACATTGAATATTCTTAATCTGTGCTGAATTATTTAGTTGTTACTTTGTGATTTCTGAAGTACCTATCAATGGAGACAGAAGTCAGAGGTGTTAATATTTTAATTGCTTTTTAATTTAATATGAGTATAAATATTTTTTGTTTCACTCTACTAAATTTTTTATCAAAGAGTTTGAGTGGGTAACTATTTTTCAAGATTCAGAATTTGACAAAGTTCATGCAAACTCTAAAATTAACTTCTTATTTTATTGATGAAAGTGAATTTCAAATAATATGACTTTAGCTATCTGTCATTCTTCCTTAATTATTTTTCTCCAAGTACCTTGCTGCCTTCCAGAATAATTCCAGGTAAGGTATTCCATGTCAAATTTGGACTATGACAAACAGGGAAAATAAAATTCAAGGTTGGGCCCAAGGTTTGAAGTATAGCACTATGAAGCTATCTGCAGCCAGTGCAGCTCAAGTTCAACCCCAGCCGGGGAGCTGACCCACATGGCACAGCAGACATCTCCTGTCTTGCCTGCTGCTCCCCTCAACAGTGTACTTAATCAGTCTGCCTATTCTGCTCCCCACTCTGTCTCTGGTGAATCCTCTCATCCCTGCACCCTTGGCCTGTACCTCAGTTCTGTATGCATAAATAAAATAAATCTTAAAAAATTCACACATCCTCACTAAAAGAAAAACAACGGTTTTTACCTAAAAAACTAGACAACATACAACTTTGCCTATACTTCAATGCAGCTATTCATGACTTTGCATAAATGTCTCTTTCAACAAGCATATATGAAATGTACTTCATTTCTTTCTCTTCAGACCCATCCACCACTAAAATCTTAGCTTTTAGCTAAGATTAGCTTTTAGCTAAGGGATGCCAACAACCAGCCAATAAAGTTCCAGTTCAATTTAAAATGATTTTTTTCTGATTTATTTGTACCACAAACTACAATAAAGTTAAATTATAATTTTGTGTCGATTTTACCCACTACATATGACCTCCTCAAGAATAGGATATATGTGTTAATTAATTATATGTTCTAAGTATATAGCATGGTGCTGTACACACAGAAATAACTCTAGAAAGGGCCCAATTTCTGCCTTGGGAAGCTAATTGATGTCATTCACCAATGAGATGGAAGTATCTACTAGACAGAAGAGTAGGTGAATATGAGGTAGGTGTTTAGGAGGGATCTGAGTTAGAGATAAAGGCAAAAAAGTCATGATTATATAAATAATAGGGCAATAAGGACATTCATGAATTGTTTTCTGTTTAAGCTTCCATGTTGAAAGTTAATTATATAGACTTTCTGTTTTAGAGTTGCTACTACAAAAATCATTTTTATTAACTCAAAAGTTCAAGAATCTAGATACCCAAAACATCCCGTACTCTAGATTCAGAAACAGAGTTTTTGGTTTTTTTTTTAAGATTTATTTATTTATTTGTACAGAACTGGGGTACAGGCCAGAGATGTGGAGGGTGAGAGGATTCACCAGAGACAGAGCGGGGTGCAGAACAGGCAGATCGACAAAGTACACTGCTGAGGGGAGCAGCGGGTGGGTCAGGAGAGGTCTGCCTCGCCATGTGGATCTCCTCAGGGCAAGCGGGGATCGAACTCATGCAGAAGTGGCTTAAGCTTCTTTGTGCTGTGCTTTAACCCACTGCGCCACCAGGGAGGGCCCCAGAAACACAGTTTTGATTTGAACTAGATTGTAGTGCTATTGTTTTAGCAATGAGAATAACTCACAAGAAGCTATTGAATAATCATGCCAAACACAAAAATAAAATGTTGAATTAAATATCACTGAGTTCTAAAAGGCATGACACTAAAGAATAGGTTCTTCTTTGTGGTATAAAAGACACAATCATGTCTGTAACTCTAACATGCTATGATTTCCAAACCCATGTTAATGAGGATTATAATAAATATGTATTCACTTGTACATGCAAAGGAAGTAAAAACTGTCCAGCGAGGTACCAGAAAGACTGAGGGTTTAAAAGAATATATGCATGTCTTTTCTAGTTCCTAAAAGTATAAACAGGGGCCCTCCCTGATGGCACAACAGGTTAGGATGCAACATTGTAAGCTAGCCACAGCCGCTTCAGTGCAAGTTCGATTCCCCCACCCAGCAGGTGATTCACCTGGAGTGACAGACCCCTCCTGCTTTGCCCGCTGCTCCCCTCAGCAGTGTACTTCATCCATCTGCCTGTTTTGCTCCCTTCTCTGTCTCTGGTGAATCCTCTCACTGCCCCTGCACCTCTGGCCTGTACCCCAGTTCTGTATGCATAAATAAATAAATATTTTTTAAAAGTATAAGCAGGAGACTAGGAAATTATTATATATATATGAATATATATAAATATATATATTCATTTGCTCTTAAAATTCATCAAAAAAGTGTAAGTACTTTACTGTATGTCATCACTGTTCTGTGTACTAGAAATAGAATAGTAAAGAAATTAAGCAAAATTTGTTACTCATAGTATATTATTGAAAAGGAAGAGTAATAAAATGAATTAAGTGGGGGCTGGATAGTGATGAGTACCAAGAAGTAAAATGAAGCAGCAGAGGGGAATATGAAATGGGACAGCTGATTTGAATTAAAATGTTCAATAAATTTACACATTATAACAAATATCTAAAAGAAGTCAAGAACAAGTGTTGTGATATATTGGAGAAGAGAATACCTGGGAGTAAAGTTCATGAAATAGAATGGATTCTGAAATATTCTAAGATCATAAAAAGATGTTTTGTGTGAGTAAAGAAAGTAGGGTAGAGTAGTCAGATTGGTAACAGGTACCCCTGTCACAGCAAACCCTTAGACCTTCTTAAGGACTGACTATTACTTGCTTTATTCTGAGTGACAATCGGTGAAAGGAGTTGAGCAAAAGAGTTTTATGATCTAATATTGTTTTACACTTCTAGATATCAGTATAGCCTCTGTGATGAAAATAGACTGTAGAGACACAAGGACTGAAAAAGGAGACCACTAAACAATAGTTGTTACACCCCCAAGAAGGAGGTGATGATGGCTTGCATTGGGTTGGGAGCAGAAGACATGGTAGGAAATGACCAGATTTAGGATATATTTTGAAATTAAAACATTTCCAATAGGCTAGTTGTGATTTATAAGAAAAATGAAAGCATGGATAAGAACCATCATGTTTTGGTCATTATCAATTAGAATAAAGAAGTAGTCATTAACTAAATTGGGGAATACTATAGGAACTGCAGGTTTGGTGAAGGATGGTAAGAAAAATCAGTTCTATTTGGGGTTCCATTTGAGGTGTCTGCTAATCATTCCAATGGGGATGTGGGTGGACAGTACAAAAACTACATTGGAGTTTAGGAATGAAATCTGGGCTAGAGATACAAATAGTTATCAGTACATAGATGGTGGGAGGAAAATATCAGATAGGAATGATGATCTAGGAGATTCAAATAGTAAATGGACTTAGAAAATCTAGAAAGATTGGCTGACAGCACAAAGGACCTAATACCTACAGGATCACAAACTCAAAACAAAACCAAAAGCAATGCTCTGGTACAGGTAAACAATCAGCAGAGAGAACAACTTAGGGCTATTGCTTTGCCATCTGTGCCAAACATCGAATGGTGTTTAGACTGCAGACATTTATTGGGGAAATCATAAAAGGGAATTAAACAAGATTGGCATAATGGACCTGGCAGACCTTGAAGCAGAGAGAAACCACAATACAACAGGAAGCCCATCAAAGAAGTCTCACCTAGAGTGAAATGGCTACACCTGACATTTTTGACCAGTCATTGGTTGGAACCATCGAGCCATGCCAAGGAAAAAGTACAGAAAGTTGCTAACAACTGGACATTCAGTAACATACTTGGTTTGGCCATTTCTTTCTCAAAAGGGGATCAGAGCAACATATCCTTGCAGGTCCTCCAGAATAACACTTTCATAACTGAGAAAGTTGAGGATGACCGAAAGGAGATTATTTGGTTAATCAAACATAAGTTTTTAACTGTCTAGGGGAGGAAGTAAAAACATGAGATATATAAAAGGATAGTAACAAAAGATGTGTGAAGGAGATTCATCCATGTCAAAATTCTAGCAGGACTTCAAGACTGCCCAAGTCAAGGTACTAAAAGAATTAAGCTCAAAAAAAAAAAAAAAAAAAAAAAAAAAGAGTGGCGGTCACTATGTAGCTTTTCTATTAAAGAGGTTTTGGATGGTTCCCTGGGAGTAAATGAGTGGCT
>NW_004567109.1:49699208-49710929 GCF_000260355.1 Condylura cristata | reverse complement strand
AGGGGAGCAGCGGGCGGGTCAGGAGAGGTCTGCCACGCCATGTGGTCACCTCGGGGGCAGGCAGGAATCGAACTCATGTAGAAGCAGCTTTAGATTCTCAGTGCTGTGCTTTAACCCGCTGTACCACCAGGGAGGGCCCCCAGAAATCCTTTTGATAGGATTGAAAACCTGACTGGGGAACTAGGGCTTGATCTCAATTACAATACCAAGCAATCAGCAGGTGAGAAGTAGACTCTGAATTCCTACTACAATAGATGACAGATCCACTCTTTCCCTTTTCCTTGTACTTTACCCTTTCCTTTTCTGCTTTCCCTTACAATTAATACTGTACGATTAACTTATCAATAAAAAGCCCAGGATGCTGCTCTTCAGCAGCCTGCATTATGTAGCCTGCTCCACTAGTCCCATTTCTTTCTCATTGTGGTGTTGGCAGGCGCAACAGCAGAAGCCTGAAATTTTCTCTTTACTCCTGCTAAAAGAGACATGAGACATGGAGAAGGACACCATATTCTACAGAGGGCATGATTGATGTTTCTGACTAGAGAAACCGTATCAGATGTATTTGCATTTTTGTTTGTATATAAATGTTTCTACACAATAATCAATCCATAGTACTGATCTTGAGAATTACTCAAAAACCATCTTGAGTACTTAGTCTGAGACAGAGCTCATTGTCTGCACTTATTTAATTTAATGTCAGCCAACTTCTTGATACAACTGTAATGTAAGAAAGGTCTTTACTAATTGTTTCACACTTGAAAAAACAGATGCAGAAAGGGCAGGTGCTTGTCTAAGGTGATACCTATTTCACAAAAGGACTAGGATTTCTCAATTAGTCCTCTAACTGGAAATCTGGTCCAGTTCCACTAGGTTACATCTTTACCATAACCTTACAAGATGCCCCGTATCAGGGGGATTTTAACATTTTATCTTTCTAAAAATATTTGTTCAATTTTTGAGGTATGGCATTACATATACACCTGCTAGGTGAATAGGCATATGCTTATGTATAATATTATGTATGTTTACATGTGATTCAAGATTCCCACCCCCAGCCTTTCCAGGCCGACTTGACCTTGAAATATGTGATCTCTAATAGTCATTCTCCATAAGTTAATATATAATTTTACAAAAATATCTAATTCCCTATGCATTTGTTTTCTAGACCACTTGTTAGATTGATTGATCAGCTTAAATTTACAGGTGTAGGCAGCCAACTAAATGGGATTAAATAGAGAAAGTTGAGGGCCAAAGCATCTCTGGCTTAGGCTTACATTAAGAATAGAAAAGGAGGCCCTCTCTGGTGGCACAAGGGGTTAAAGTGCAGCACTATGTGTCATCTGCAGCCACTGACGCATGAGTTTGATCCCTGGAGGGGAAGGTGACCCGCATGTCACAGCAGACCTCTCCTGTCCTGCAACACATTTTAGTAAATCTGCCTGTTTTGCTCCATACTCTGTTATACTGGTGAATCCTCTTATCCTGTGTACCTCTGGTCTGTACCCCAGTTCTTGTGTGCATAAATAAGTAACTCTTGAAAAAAAAAAAAGAATAGAGAAAGAACTTCACACAACAGCAATTATTGGTCTAGAATCAATCAGCAATGATAAAACCAAAGTTCCAGATTCAAATAATCTATGAGTATTTCATCCATATCAAAGTAGGATATTATTTTATGTATTTTCATTTAAGAGGTTGGTTAAGGGCCCTCCCTGGTGGTGCAACGGGTTAGGACACAGTACTGCAAGCTAGGTGCAGCGGCCACGTCAATGTGAGTTTGATCCCCGGCCCTGGAGGTGACCACATGGCCAGGCAGACCTCTCCTCACCTGCCTGCTGCTTCCTTCATCAGTGCACTTCGTGAATCAGCCTGTTCTGCTCCCCACTCTGTCTCTGGTGAGTGCTCTCGTCACCCATGCACCTCTGGCCTGTACCCCAGTTCTGTATGCATAAATAAATAAATCTTTAAATATATATATATAGAGAGAGAGAGAGAGGGCGAGCGAGAGAGAGAGAGAAAGAGAAGTTGGTTAATAGCTAGCATATATGTCAAATACATTTTTTATTAAAATTATAATATATATATTTAATAGTAATATGGCAAGCAATTAAACACTCAGAAAAATTGAACAGTTCACTATAATAAAAGATTTTGCACAATTAACATCTACTTTATCAGATGTATATCCATTAGTAGAAATCATATAGGCCCTAAAAAATTACATTCAGTTTTTAATAGAAGGAAGTATTGTTTTATAAAAATAAAATTATCAAAATATATTTAAATAACTGCCTCAGAATGAAGGTGAAATTTTTAGCTTTCCCAACAGAGCCGAAAATATTTGTCAAAGCTTGTTTCCTGGGATCTCTCATCCTTGTAAGTGCCAATCAGTCCACTAGGCTGGTGATGAGAAGGGAAGAGGGAACTTGAATCACAAAGCACATACTGTTCCCAACAAGAATAATCCTTAAAGATTGATATTTACCATCTTTCATGGAGTCTACAATGCAGGTTTTCTAGACTCTGAATGACTTTTTAAAATGAAAGCCATTATAAGTTTGATGAAATTTGTTAAATTACATTAAATGTATATTAATCTCTCTAGCGTGACAGAGCAATTCATACTGGGTCAAATTCTTTCTCCACAACTTCCGGGCGCATCTGCAGACTCTGACAATGGCATGAGGGAGTGAACCGCTTGCAAATGTGAATATTTTTTTATCCAAAGCAGGTCCACATCCACAGAAAGTACATATGTCAAGTCTAAGTGCCCAAAAAATGAGCTGCAAAGTATTTGCATCACTGCAAGACTCACTTGTCACTAGTAAAATCTTAGAAAACAATTCACTAATAGTCCCACTGAAGAGGTTATAACTTTTTAGATTAAATCAGCAGTGATTCCGCTTTTATTGATGTCAAATATGGTTCTCATCAAATTTGGGTAAATTAGCTCACTTAATTCTCAAAACAACACCATGAGGTAAATGTTACCACCTGATCTTTAGATATAGGAACTGAAGCTCTAAGAGGTTAAAAGTCCTGTGCAAAACTCCAGTTTAGAGAGTAAGTGACTAGTTGGAACTTGAGTGCAAGCCCAGCATGCTGGTGCTGCCTCTGCTCTGCCATTGCCTGCAGGATGGCTGATTACAGCCTCACGCACTGAGACCATTTCAGAAGTCCCTACTGCTTATATCAGTGCATGAAAGGTCAAGTGTGGAATTAGGATTTAGAACCTGCAAATAAAATACACACACACAACATGTCCATGTATATTCCCTCAGAGACCTCTCATGTTCCCTTTAATCCAATTACCTTTGTGCACATGCTGTGATAAATTGCGATTTTCACATTACAGTGGGAAAATATGAATATCAAAAATGAGAATTAACTGTGGAATAATTTAGAATGGTAGTTATAAAATAATAAATTATGCTAGGAAAGTAAAATAATGTGCCCAACAAAGAAATGTCTATTTTTGGACAGAATCTCTAGTACCTTATTGATAAACCAATATCTTATTAATATCTTACATTCACTGAGTGCTTATTTTATGTGATACACTTTACTTATAATGTCTCACATAATCCTCATGGCAATGAGATGGATGCTATCATTATCTTCATTTTTACAGATGATAAAATGAAGAAAGGGAGATATTAAATAATTTGCCCCAGCTGAACTGGCTAACATTTTTTAAAAAGACTTACTTATTTATGCATACAGAACTGGGGTACAGGCCAGAGTTGTAGGGGGTTGAGAGGATTCACCAGAGGCAGAGTGGGGAGCAGAACAGGTGGACTAAAACACACTGCTGAGAGGAGCAGTGTGGGCCAGGAGAGGTCTGCTGCACCTCACGGGTCAGCTCCCAGTCCAAGAATGGAGCCCATACTGCAGTGGTTGCAGATAGCTTCATGGTGCTGCAATTTAACCCGTTGGGCCACAGGGGAGGGTCATGGATAGCACTTCTAACTTGGTCTTTCACACCTCAAATCCATTCTCTGTATTTCCCCTTGGCCCTCCTGAACTGCCATATGGACTTTGAAGATGGAAAGGAAGTGATACTGTGAAGTCATGAATTGAGAAACATATAGAAATCTTTATTATCAGTCATTTTGGATTGCTTGAGATTTTTCAAACGGCACACTACATACACAGGCAGCAAACTGTGTGTTGGCAGAAGTTAGTCCATAAAAGGCAAGAGTATTATGGAAAAGAAGAGGCTTTTATGTGAGGAAATGAATTTTTAGAAAAACTAGCTTACGCAACTTAATTTTTCAATTCCTTCCGTTTTACAGTGAAGAATTAAATAAGAGTTATAACATTCAGTGTTCTGAAGTTTTGGAGAATAGAATTACTTTTTAAATTCCTTTGTGAGACATGAAATATTGTAGTGGATTAATATTTTTTAATGATACTGTACAGGTCTCACTTGGAAACAAAGACTAGAAACATCTCCATACCAATACTTAGAAAATTTTCAGCGTCCTTTCCTTGATGTGAATGATGAACTTCAGTGTCAAAACACTTCGTAGCCAGGAGAATAAATATGAAAACATTTCCAAATATACATGTCAAAATTTAAAAAAAAAGAACATTACCACCACATACAAGATATATATTCTTGTTCATGGATGTGGTTGAAATGACAAAGGCAGAAAGAGAAATATGTGAGAATGGTTTCTGTATGCAAAGATCACTTAAGAACCTCAAGAATTTCTAAGGTGCCTGTGAATCTTCAACAGTTTAATATAAATATCAAAATAAAAATACCTTTAAAATAAATGTATACATTTTTAAAAGTAGCATTGATAGATAATCCAGCATACTCTAAAATAATGAAGACAAAATGGTGATGGTGTAGATCCTGTAATTAGATTACAACCACTTACACTAGTAATTTTGATAACGAAAAAGTATGTCATTAATGGGAACACAGGTAATATCTAAACAAGACCTAATTCACATCACACATCAGTCAAAAAGCTACTGATTAGTGCTTTTCTGTTTTTCTTTTTTTCTTTTTTTTTTTTTTTTTTTTGCTTCCAGCCTTGTTTTATAGGGATAAAAATGAGCACATCTCTGAACCTATTTATGTGTTTTCAAAAAGTGAATATTTTCAGGACCAGCCACAAATATGATTCCTGAAAAATATTTACATCCCCCTGAATGAAAAGGAGCTGCAAAAGAAATGCTGCAGACTTTCCCCATCACTCTGCCCCTCATTCCCCATTTTAGGAATCACTCCCCCAGTAACCGTTCTTTGTTTTTCATTCCATCCTGCTGAAATCATGTCAAATAATTTGGGGCAATGTTCACAGCAGCACTCATATCACACTGCTGCTGAAGGTCTGAAGGAATTATTTTGACTCCCACATTGCCAAATGGACTCTGACCTTCACATGTGATATGCAGAGTTCATTATAATTCTAAGTACTGCTTCAAATAATTCCGGGTAGGAGGGTATTAAGTTAAAAATGATTAGGTTTTAGTCTGAATATGTTCTCAATTTCAATTAAAATCAGCAGCCAAAAAATAAAAACAAAAAACTTTGTCTGACTTACGGGGAACCTATTACTTTCTTCTAACAACTTACTATTTGCCTCTCAAAATTTGCTGATTAAGCAAAGAAGTAGAGAAAAGAAGGGGCAGGCTCTGAGCGGCATTGATTGAGCTCAACGATGTACTGACACGCATAGTGGGAAGCAGGCAGAAGGCTGAGGAAGAAGCGTTGCCTCAGCCCAGAAGAAGGGGAAATCCAACAGAAGAGATTTAGTCCTCATTAGTCCTGCCAGCCCATGCCACTGAGCTTGTTAACCACAATGTGTTCTTAACATTTCTGTTCCCAGTCCACAGCTGAAAGGAGGTGATGAGAAAAGAGAGAACAAAGTTTGGGGTTTCATCTCCAGTAAATTTTCTGTCCAAGAATTTAGGAACTGTGCTTAAAAGCAATTGCAATTCAGAGCATCTCTAATCTACCTCACTGCAAAAAAAAAAAAAAAAAAAAAAAATCTCATCTCCATTACCTTCCACACACCAGACAACATCAGTGTCATCATTTCATGAAAACATCACTCTACCAGCTATGATATCTGAAGGTGACTGATAATAATTAGTGTTTCTTCAATTACAGCCTCTGACAATGTCACTGATAGGCATGTCATGGGTAACATTACATAACAAAAGCTATGTTGAAAGTATTTTGTTAAATGACAACTCCATCACTTATATTTCTTGCATCTTCAATTCTCTATTCTTTTAGTAGGATCCATACAACTGCTTCCAGTGGCATTTGCAGAAGTCCAGTTGCAACTCTAGTACCAAATATACCGGGAGCAGTAGTAGGTTTATATGTAGAAATACATATCCAGAGTTTCAAAAAAAAATGGATTTGACTCAAGCAAAAATATCACCCAACCAAGTGTGTGTGTGTGTGCGTGCATGCGCACGTATATAATACCTATTTTAGTGATGCTTGGAGTTAAGAGTCTGAATTATGAATTCATATTTCTTTTATGAGAGAAAGACAACTCTACACTTTTGGAAAATTTAGTTCATCATGTACATTTGGCTCTCAAGGGGAAACTTAGCATCACTGCATATTTCCTAAATTAATCCGATTATAATGATTTCTATATTTAATGATGAGCCACAAATGTTTTTAATCACACCTTGTTCTCTACGGTACAGCTTGCACAATACTACTGCATGCTTGCTAAAGAATAGCACAGAAGCATCCTTGTATATGAAGGGAGTACCTGGTTATGCCAGGAATTCATCTTCAAAGCTCAAATCACTATGAGAGGGCAAAACCCACAGATTTGGAACTAAACTAAAGTCTGTCATATTCATATTTTCTTTGGCTTTCTCTCCCCAGCAAACTGGATGATTCCAATAAAAAGTATTCACCTTAGGGCCTAAAATAATACCCTTAAAATTAACAGGATAATTACCCACTTTGTATTTGTCTTTTACTCTGAAGACACAACCTTTGTGTATGGCTCCAGGAAGAAATGCTGAGAATTTAATAGAGAAAAAAAAGTATCAGGATTGGGAGCTCTCAGCTTCAAAAGGCCACATTAAGGACCAAGACAAACCTGAGCACAGTAGAAGGCATTTAGTGATTCTTTTCATTTGTGATTTATAGGCACTTGCATAAATGTAGCATTACAAATAAATTTTTAACCAGAGTGGGTGGAAATCTATAGAATTAGTTCAGTGTGTTCAGTAAGATGGTTGGCAAGGGCTAGCTTATTCACAGGATCAGTTAGGGTGAAATCTTAGAATATTCATCAAAGACAAACATGGAATGAGATTTGTTATCAGTTTTCTGGAGCTGCCGTTATGAAGGAGCACAGATTGGTCGTCTTTGCAGTGTCAATGTCTTGTTTATGAGCTATCGGTAGGGTTGGTTTTTACTGATGACTGTGATGTAGATCTTCTCTGAGTGCCTCCTACCTTCTCCCTGTCAGATGCATTCCTTGGCTTGTAGCTGCCATAGTCCCTATGTCTTTACATTACTCTTCCCTCTGTCGTTATTTTGTGTCTTTGTTGAAATTTCCTCCTTTTATATGAATATTCATCATACTGGATTAGGACCCATCCTAATGATCTTCTCCTAACCTGATCATCTGTAAAAGTCATATTTCCAAATGGGGTCACATTGAGAAGTGCTAGGTTAAGACTTCACCATCTTTTGAAGGACATACTTCAACCCATTACAGGAATTAAATTATTTCCAAAAATATCTATTCATATAGGAGTATGTTCTTTAGAAAAATTATTTTTCTGGAGACTCCCTGGTGGCACAGGGGTTAAGAGTCAGTCTATCACATTATTGCTATAGCAATCTGAGTTTGATCCATGGCACAGCAGGCTCTCCTGTCTCACCTGCTGCTCTCCTCAACAGTGTATTTCAGTAGATCCACTTACTCTGTTTCCCATTCTGTCTCTAGTGAATCTAGCCACCACCGCCCCCCTCCCACACACACACACACACTCACACTTCTGGCCTGCATTCCAATATATGGATGCAAAATTAAGTGAAATAAATCTGTTTTAAAAATATTATAATCCGGGCCCTCCCTGGTGGCGCAGCAGGTTAAAGCACAGCACAAAGAAGCTTAAGCCACTTCTGCAAGAGTTCGATCCCCGCCTGCCCCGGAGGAGATCCACATGGAGCAGCAGACCTCTCCTGACCCGCCCGCTGCTCCCCTCAGCAGTGTACTTCGTCAGTCTGCCTGTTCTGCTCCACATTCTGTCTCTGGTGAATTCTCTCACCCTCCACATCTCTGGCCTGTACCCCAGTTCTGTACGAATAAATAAATCTTTTTTAAAAAAATAGTATAATCCAAAGGCATACTTATCTCATCGAGCCCTCACAAGCTACTGACATTTTAGTTAAGTGTCACATATAAATATATAAGCATATGTTTTAGGGAAAAGGAATCAGGAACTATAAATTGATGAAGAAGATTGAGTAGGCCCATCTTCCTCAAGTATGAGTAGGGAGTAGCTGACTTTGGACATTCTTATGAAAATACAAGGACACCACGTATCTCAGAACAAGGGAACATACCTGTGGGAAATGGGATGCCTCCAGATGGGTCTTGTCTCAGCATTTTCTTTTCCTATTACTTCTTACCAAGTCAACATATTTTTTGTAAGGATTTAGTTATTTATACATAAAAAAGTTGGGATGCAGACCAGAGGCATGGTGGGAAAGAGGATTAACCAGAGACAGAGTGAAGAGCAGAGCCAGCAGATTGACTGAAATACACCACTTAGGGGATCAGGAGAGGTCTGCTGCACCATGTGGGTCACCTCCCTGACCCGGGATTGAACTCATGCTGCAGTGGCTTGGTTTGCATCATAGTGCTACGACTTAACCCCTTGCTGTTTAACCCCAGACAAGCCCTCAAATTAACATATATTTCATGCATGACAATTGCTAAGTTCATCAGGCAATACTGACTAATACAGGTCCATGATCATATTCAGCAGATAGAAATCTCCACTCTGGAACTAGTAGCTATCCTTATACTATGCATTCAAATAGACCAGTGGTCTACTGGTAAATATTTACCAGCTAACCCTCTAGAAAAAAAAAAAAATTCCTGATCTTCCTACCATTTCCATTTTATAAATACTTCCCACCACGACCAATTTTCAACTTCCAAGATGTCAACACTTAATGCAGAATTAGAAAGAAATGTACATTTGGCTTTAGGGAGATGGCATAAGTCAGAGCCAAAGTACCACTAATGCCAAGGTATCCCTCCATCTCCACAGAATTTTACTCCAAACACATTAATCCTACAAATCAGAAACACTGATTTGTTCTTTATCTAAATACCTATGGCAATGTCAAGCGCATAGTGGTTATAGATCTTAAACAATTTTATAGCTAGATCATAGTCTATCCTGTATTACAGTAATCTCTGAATACATCCTTAAAACAGAAAACATTTGATTGATCTTTAGATTCTATATGACCTACTTTGTGTCTAAGTGTGTTGGTATGATAAATGTCTAGTTATATTTTAGAGCTAGTTGTCAGATTTCTTACAGATAAAAAGCAATCTAATATATCTTATTTATTTCTCAGAGAATATCTAGGGATGTGATGATGGTTAATAAATATTTGCTGATTACTCTTTGTAAATCATATTCAGAACTTTTAAATGACACAAACTGTAGTTCCTATCTACTAATTTTGGATTATGCAAGGGCACAGGAATCTTGAAAAGAATATAGGGCTTGGGCATCTCTGGTGCTATAAGTATTTAAAATACAGCACGGTGAATCTAACCACAGCTACTGCAGCACTAGTTTGATTCACAGCCAGGGTGTAGATCCACATGGCACAGCAGACCTCTCCTGCTCCCCTCAGCAGTGTATTTCACTAAATCTCCCTGTTCTGCTCCCCACTCTGTCTCTGGCAAATCCTCTGACCCGCTGCACCTCTAGCCTGTATCCCAGTTCTTGTGTGCATAAATAAATAAATCTTTTTTAAAAGGAATACAGGTGTTTTGAGAAGTTTTGGGTCCCCCCCCCCATCCTTCTTCCTCCAAATCTTCAGCCATTTAAGCTAAGATTCTAAGGAACACAGTCTGAATTTTACAACACACAGTGTTCTCTATACTTAATCTAAAATTTAATCATGAATCAGTTCCAAATTTCTTCAGGAGGTCTGCTCCATTGTCAATCATCTCTAGAAAAAAATATTTTACTAAGTAATATTTTACTAAGTAATATTTTACTTAGATAGGAAGTAAAATGGCAGGATCATAGTTTTAAAAATTAACAATTATTTTTACTCTTTCCCTACAGAATGATAGGTCCCACATAACCAAAGACCTCTTCTTGTTCATTTTCCTTTAAATTCTTAGAATCTAGAATATTGACTGGCAAGTAATAGATTGTCAATTTACATAAATGAAAAGATAACATACCTATGGAAATAAAAAGGGAGAAGAAAAAATGAAATCTTGGGCAGATACTCAAATACAAAAACCATATAAAAGTATTTTGAACTGGGCCTACCTGGTGGTGCAACAGATTAGGATGCATCACTGCAAGCTGGCAGCAGCCACTTCAGTGAGAGTTGGATCCCCACCCGGGAGGTGACCCACATGGCGTGGCAGACCTCTCCTAATCCGCCCACTGCTCCGCTCAGCAGTGTACTTCGTTGATCTGCCTGTTCTGCTCCCCACTCTGTCTCTGGTGACTGCGCTCACCACTCTTGCACCTCTGGCCTTTACCCTAGTTCTGTATGTAAAAATAAATAAATCTTTAAAAACTTATTTTGAATTATGAATTATTTTTTATATAATATTTACTCAGATAATCAATAAATTTATTGACCAATACAGAAAACATAGGTTCCAGATGCTATGGCTGATGGCTATAATCCAATTTTAGCCTGCATACCCTATTTATGTCTGCATTTCTTTGTATTGCACAGGATAGGTTTATCCCATTTATTTATACCAAAGACTACTGAATTTAACATCTTTCTTTATAATCTTAGTAGTCTTTAAATATTTGCAAAACCTTACAAGTATTATAAAATCTTTGCTTGCAATTTGAGTAACGAGCAATATCTCAGAATTACATTTGATAAATGGTTTTCTCAAGAAATGTAAATTTTATTGATATATAGAAATATATATGCACACATATAAGATATATATAATCTTGAAATATTATTAGACATTCAATGTCATTAAAGAATCTCATATGTCTCAATGCCCTTCTCTATCACATATTCACTCAAAGTTTTATAAGAATCAAATTTACATTATTTTTCATATTGAATCCAAGCTTTAAGTTTCAACTTTATTGCTAACTTTACAGGTATTTGTAAATGAGATTAACATAGCAGGCTAGCATTGTCATATTGAGTTCCTTCTGCTTATTAAAAATGTCAGCAAGAGATGCGAATACAACCATGTTTTAGAAGTGGTGCTATGCCCAGGATGGGGGGCAGGGAGAAGGGACGATTTTTAACAGCATTTAATATTCACAGACTCATTTAATAACAATTAAAAAAAATAATTTGGAGACTCATCATCATATCAACACAAATAATGGTAAAATATTTGCATTGAGGCCCTCCCTGGTGGCACAGCGGGTTAAAGTACAACACTGAGAAACTAAAGCCACTTCCGCATGAGTTCGATCAGCGCCTGCCCCGGAGGAGATCCACATGGCGAGGCAGAC
>NW_004567109.1:49694932-49699108 GCF_000260355.1 Condylura cristata | reverse complement strand
TCTGCTCCCCACTCTGTCTCTGGTGAAGCCTCTCGCTGCCCCTGAGCCTCTGGCCTGTACCCAGTTCTGTATGAATAAATAAATCTTTAAAAACAATTTTTTTTAAATTTGCATTGTAAGGACTACACCTCCAAATTTTCACATTTTCTATCACAAAACTAAAGATTTTTAAAAGATGCACATTCATTTACTTAATAACAAGTATGTCTATACAACTTTTAGCAGTTATTTGAATTCTTGCAGTGAACTACTTTTTTTTTATCACAGGAATTTTTTCCTTTATTTTTTACATCATTCTTCATTTTGTGCATTTTTTCAGCTCAGTTGAAATCCCACCACCAGTTCACCCACGTGACATCACCATTGTCTCAAGTGTGCTCCCCACCCCCATTTGATCCTGCTCTCTCTCCTCCCCAGTACAATGTCTCTGGTTTATAGTCGTTCATTGTTTTTCATTTTTACTTTATTACAATTGTTTTTTGTTCTTTTTTTATGACCCTTTTATGCTTCTCCTATGAGTGAAACCATTCAGTATTTTTTCTTTTTCTTTCTGGCTTATTTGACTAAGCATGATGCAGGATTTTTTTTATTGAGGTACATTGGCGTTAGTTTCAAACCTCTTCAGATATTTGCTACACCATCCCCACCACCAAAACACCACCATCATTTACCATAGTCCTTTTAGTCCTATCCTGCCTTTGTTCCAAGCCTTTCACCTCCCCTTCTGGTAGCTTCAATTTTGCAGTCAGATTTTTAGGGTTTGATATGGCTAAGTTTTATCTGTTCCTCATGCTTTATCTTTATCTTCTACTTGAATGAATCATCTGGTATTCTCTTTGTCCTTCTGACTTCATTTAGCATAATCCCTTCTAGTTCCATCAACTTTGTCCAGAAATTAGAGGTAGTTTCGTTCTTTTTTATAGTTAAGTAGTATTCATTGCTAGATATATTACATCTTCTTTTCCACCCCTGTGTCATTGGGTATTTAGGTTGTTTCCATAACTTGACTATTGTAAACAGTCCTGCCATGAACACAGACATGCATATATCCTGCAGTGTTTTTTAGGCAACTGCTCTTCTATTAATTAAAAAATATATAATTTTCAACACCAATACATTTTGGTAATGGATTTGATGCCATATTTTTAATTTAGCATATATGGGACTCTCTGGTGGTACAAGGATTAAGTCTCAGCACTATCAAGCTGTCACCAGCCATTGCAACATGAGTTGGATCCCCGGCCAGGGAGGTGACCCACATGGCACAGCAGACCTCTTCTGCTTACCTGTTGTTCCCCTCAGCAGTATATTTCAGTAGATCCACCTTTCTGTTCCCCACTCTGTCTCTGGTGAATCCTCTCACCCCTCCATACTTCTGGCCTATACCCCAGTTCTTGTATGCATAAGTAAATTTAAAAAGCAAAACTTAAAAAAAAAAATACTTAATTAACATATAATTTAAACACTTCCCTGTTGTAGGCACTTCAAAGATTTTATCTAAGAACATATGTCATTTGTGTTCTTTTATTGTTATATCTTACCAACAAATTGGTGTAATATACACAGTATTCATACCTTGAAACAGTTGATTTGTAATGGTTTTATGTAATGCCATTGTTTGAAGTAAGCAATTCTTCATGAGCAACTCCTTAGTATCCTTTTTACACTATGTTGAAGTAATGGCAGTAAGTGACTCTTCATTGCTTGCCTATGTACCATGACTGTTGCTAAATCAATTGCATAAGGCTAAGTGAATTTTTTCCTTATATCTGGTGCTTTTTTCTTGCTAGCCACATGATAGCTTCAAGTGGTAATATTGGTAATTTTCACAGAGATTTCAATTTTATTTTAAAAAGTTATTTTGTTTTCTCCCTATCTTATTGCATTATTTCTCTACAGCCTCCACCTTTGAACCTTTCTTCTTCTCCACTTCACCCTTAACCTCAGAAATCTTACTTTAATTATAAATGTTTACCAATTTATTTTACATTATCAGTTCATTATTTTGATTCTTTACTTTGTTCATATATGTGAAATCATTTTCCTTTGTATTTTAACTTACTTTTTTATCTTCCCATCTTAACACAATTCCCTTGAGCTGCTTCCATTTTGCTATAAATGGTAACATTGCACCTTTCCCTACAGATGAATAGAATTCATTGTGTATTTAAACTACATCTTCTTTATCCAACCCCCTATATGAGAACTTGGGTTACATACAAATCCTAGCTGTTGTAAATAATACTGCCACAAACATTATGGAACATAGACTTGTTTGAGCTGACAGTTTTGATTTCCTCAGATAGCTACCCCAATGTGGGATTGCTTAATTAAGTGGACATATGTTCTATTTTTTGGTTGGTCCATTTTGCTATTTTGGGTCTTCTCCCAGGAGTTCTGCTTTCTCTAGCAGTAGCAACTTGAGAGTTTGAAGAAAAGCCCAAGAAAACACAACCCAGGGAGCTGGGTACCTCATTCCTGAATTCCCACACTGGCCAGGAACAACATGCATGTCCTTGAATGTATGTTGTGTTCACGGTAGTTTCTGACTGCATGCTCTATGTGCAGACTCAGAGGTCACACAGTGGGTAGTGATGGATGGGATGGATGGGAGCTCACCACCTTCAATGTACATGGTCTAGGAGTCCCCTGCACCAAGGTTAGACACACTGTGTGCAGAGTTCCTGTACTCTCCCAGTACTGATAGGAATAAGTACCAGGAATTGCACCCATTACAGCCCAATCTTTTACGGACTCCAAAGGCAGTTACAAAGAACCCACTCATGAAATTATTCATATTCAGAGTTTCATTCTGTGCATATTGGACTTGGGTCAGCATTGCTTGGGTGGCTTGCTCTGCTCTAGCTGGTGGATACAGACAACCCCAGGAGCCCAGAGACTACCCATGGGACAGACAAGTGATTCTTACCACTGCTATACTTACCACTGCCCAGGTGCCCCTTGCCTATTAGTTGAATAGTTGCCACGTGCTCTGGCTTAAAAATCTGCACTCTCCTTTCTGAGCAGGGGCCTCCATAAAGCCTAGTGGATTCAGTGGGGCAAAGGCAGGTATCCCTTCCACTGAGTTAGGAACATTCCCTACTTAGTTTCTCAGTCTTTTCTAGCCATATGAAGATTTCTAGCTCCTCTTTGCTGAGACACTGATCTCCAAGTCTCCAAACCCATTCCAGATGTGTCTGCTCCCTCCAGGCACCTATCTTTAATATCTTTAAAGGAAGTAACTCAAGGATTTTGTCTGTCCATGATTTTCTCCCTTCTGTCCAGATTTGAATTTTCAAGAGCTTCTAGAATGATTTCAAGTGCACTACACAATGCTGGGAGACATCTTGAGAGTCATCGTTCATTTTAGAATTTCAGAACAGACCCTCCCTAGTGGCACAACGGGTTAGGGTACAGTATTGCAAGCTAGCTGCAGCCACCTCAATGTGAGTTGGATCCCCAACCCCAGAGATGATCAACATAGAGCATCAAACCTCTCCTGTCTCGCCCTCTCAGCAGTTTACTTTGTCAGTCTGCCTGTTCTGCTCCCCACGCTGTCTCTGGTGATTCTCTCACCACCCCTGCACTTGTGACCTGTACCCCAGTTCTGTATGCATAAATAAATCTTTTTTTTTAAAAAAAGAGGATCTAAAATTACATAGGTAGAATGACATTTAACAGAAATTCAGGACATGTCAGAATTCACAGAACAACAAACTGTAGATTTTAAATTCACAAACACAAAGTATGTAGAGAGTGCTATATTGGGGACTGGCATCATTTGTCTTTTGTCTTCTGTTTCTTCAAATATTCACAGTATTAACTATGAAATTTTATTTTCTTTTGAAAGTTCTTATTTTTATGTAGTGATCAATGTCAAGTTTGAAGACCAATTATTTCCTCTCGGTTTTAACAGTTACACTGATGTAGATATTTAAGTTAGCCTAGTAACTTCTGAAGCGATCTTGAATACAACATGGTCATGATGCATGTGTAGATTTCACCTGTTATTACACAATTGGCTAATAAGCCATGATAAGAGCATGAGCTGAACAGATGTGTCTGAGCTTTGCCTGCATTTAATTGAGCACAGTACACATGTGCTGAACTAGTGAACTCACTTGTAAAATTTTATATGAGCAGACGTGTGTAGGCTTGAATTTAAAAAAAAAAAAA
>NW_004567109.1:49693918-49694726 GCF_000260355.1 Condylura cristata | reverse complement strand
GCGCGGGCACACACATGCACGCACGCACACACACGTTATGTTGTTTGGTTGTTTTTTGCTTTGTCATTTTTACAGGTTTTAATATAATGTAATATTTTAAAGGAATTAAATGTAACAGTCTAGGAAGCATTCTGTAGAAATCTTAGCTGTCAAGAAGGTGACTCGAAAGTGCCTAGGTACATCAAAAATGCCTAGCCCCACTTAACACATATTTGAACTGTTTAGTTTGTCATGTCCCCAACAAAATTCCCTTCTGAGAATAGGCGTAAAGGGGATAGAAGGAAATAAAAAGGAAAAGGAATGGAAAAGGAGGAAAGGTGGGGAGAGGAGAGGAAGAGAGGAAAGGGCAGCTGAAAGGAAGGGAAAGAGGGTAACGGGGAAAAGGAAATGAAGCAGGGAGTGAGGACATAAGAGAGGAAGGAGAGAAGGAAGAGAAAGAATGGAACTTGAGCTGGCGCTTTGTGAGCATCATACGAATATGCTCCTAAATGCTTCTGCCCCCTCTTCTTTCTCTCTTCCCAGCTTGCTCCTCATACAAACCTCCACAACAGGAACTCTCCTCCTATGCCCTTCCACATAACTGTTAGCAGACTCAGGAGTGTGTCTTTATTCTTAGATGACCTAACAGAAGAAAGTATGAAGATGTGTTCTTTGGTAGACTAGTAAGTGACTAAAAATTTTTTTGTGAAGTTGCAATGAATTATCCCAGTAATTTTGGTTTCCAGAATCGATGACTTTAAGAATCACTGGGTGAACAAATCCTTCCTGAGTATGTATGATGGGAAAGTGAGCATTAAAAAAAGATTAC
>NW_004567109.1:49640968-49693023 GCF_000260355.1 Condylura cristata | reverse complement strand
TTTTTTTTTTATATTATGATTTTAATTTCCTATTTTAACTTCCAACATAGGAAGGTCATAGAGATAAACTTGTAGAAAAGACTGGCATATTTCAAACTTTATTCTTAAAACCCAGGACTTTAAAACTTACAATAATCATCATATATCAACAGGAAGCTTTTATTTGCACAAATGCTTCACCAGAAAAATATACAGACCTTACTTCAATTTTGAATATTCAACTCAACATCCATCATGCAATATTGGGAAAACAAGGGCCCATACATTATTTTTTATCTCTTTATCCCTCAATGGGCCTGTGGAAATGGACACAGAGACATAGGACATGGCTGCCCGCATGTGCACTTGCGCGCGGGCACACACATGCACGCACGCACACACACACACTCCTTGGCTCTGTTTTTTTATTCCCTTACATCTCTTTACTCCCACCTGTTTTTTTTTTAATCCAGGAAGAATTTTCTAGACTACTCAGAGTAGAACATTGCTAAAGTCAGACAACTGATTCAATATTTCCCACCACCTCCATATAACCAGTAATCAGAGACAGGATGAGTCTTGTTCCTGTAAAATGTCCTTTACACTATCATCTGTAAGCATTTTCTATAGTATTTCCTGTTAAAGATTGCCCTCTTGAAATTGATCAGCAGTCAATCCTTAGAGTTCTGTTATTAACTGTGCCTCTCCTCTAGTTCAAACATAGTGTAGGATAAAAGATTTGGATGTAAGAACTGACACCATAAAAATCATAGAATAAAACATAGGTAAAACACTTACAGCATAAGCTTCAGTGATATCGTTGCTGATTTGTCTCCAGTAGAAAGAAAAATAAAAGATAATATAAACAATTGGGACTACATCAAACTAAAAAGCTTCTGTACAGAGAAAGGAACTATAACTAAAAAGAAAAGATAGTCTACTGAATAGAAGAAAATATTTGAACACCATACATCTAACAAGAGACTGATATCAAAGGTCTACAACAAAGAGCTTTGATAACTCAAAAAAAAAAAAGAAAGAAAGAAAAGAAATAACCCATTCAAAACTGGGCAGAACTAACCAGGCACTTCTCCAATAGGCACATGAAAAAATGATCAATATCACTTATCAAGATCAAGGCAATATAAATCAAAATCACAATGAGCACCTCACACCTGTGAGAATGGTTCATCAAAAAGACCAATACCAACAAGTGCTGGTGAGGGTGTGGAGAAAAAGGAATCCTCTTACACTGTTGGTGGGAATGTAAATTGGTTTGACCACTATGCAAAGTTATATGGGCTACCACTCATTGATCAACAAGGTAAAGTCATGCCATGTGTGGCAACACAGATGGAGCTGAAAGGGGTTATGTAAGTAAGGTAAGTCAGGAGAAAGACAGATACAAAATGGTATCTCATAGAGAAACCAAAGGGTCAGACAACGACAAACTTTAAAACAAACTCTTGAAAGCTGCCCATAGAAATAAGGCATCCAGACAGAGGGATGAGGGGGATTGAGAACCAGAGAGGAAGAGCGCATGGGACTATGGTGGAACACTATGGGAGCTTTGGTGGTGGGTGCACTACTATGAGTATACCTGAGGGGAACTCCTATACTTCCAAAATACCAATAACAGTGTAAACCAATGGTATTTCAATTAAAAAATATATATATATGTATATATATATGAACTATATATTTAAATATATAAGTATATATAAATATATGTTTAATATATAAATATATATTTAATATATATAATATTTAATATATATACTTACACAAGTATATATATATATATATATATTTAAATCAAAATATATTTTGAAAGTGGGAGAAGATTTTGTTCAATCCCCTCATTGCATGTATGAAAATATTGTAATTCATTAAAGCATGTGGTAAAATGCTAGGAAAGTTCAAGATCAGTCAATGAAAATGTTGGAATGAAAATACAATACCATAGACAGTCCAAATACATTCACAAGTTAATTCCTCCACACACATTATAGTACCCGTAATATGTTCCCCACAGGCTTAAATGCCCATTTTTCCATTAATACAAGTCTGTAACCTGAATCTTATGTATTAGCTCTTTTATCAGACAACAAACTAGCAGCTACTTGAGGAAATGAATTCTGTGTCTCATTTTGTAAAATGATTTTATCCTTCCTTTATTATTCTATGATGGATATTCTTTCACATTCATATTACTGTAGCATGATACACACATGCTGTTTTATGAAAAAAAATCCATACTTTAGAATAGGCGATTATACAATCTTGATATAACCAATGTCACCTAGTATAATAAATGAGTTAATAAAATACACAAAATGACTGCTTCTCTTCTCCACTTTCTGTACACCATAGTGAAGGCTGCTACAAGTACATACAATACAATAATTATTATTGCTTTCTATTGTCAAAATATATTGAAGTCTTAACAACTACTAATGAGCAAATATCAACAGTGTTTGAGTTGGACACACTTTACCCAAAATAAATAAATAAATAAAACTCTCAAAAGTAGACTTCTCATAAAATCCTTAGGTTCCTTAGTATCCACTGAAAGAAAAAAAAAAAAACTATAATCATATGTTTTTTTCTATTTCCAGCATATGTGATTAGGATCATAGCCTAGGCTATGAGTTATTGGCTTAAATGCTATTTTCTCCAAACCTTTATTGCTAAAATTTGTGTTTCAATCAACAATCCCAATACTGTTTTGTCGACTTTAATCTTTCAAGATACTATTTTTCTGATGCTCAGGCCATTAACTTTCTGGCTCACATCCCAGCATTTTATGGTCTACCTTTCATACCTAGAACACAAGTTTTCCTTACATCTTTTTTTTTTTTTTTAAGATTTATTTATTTGTACATACAGAACTGGGGTACAGGCCAGAGGCTCAGGGGCGGTGAGAGGCTTCACCAGAGACAGAGTGGGGCAGAACAGGCAGATCGACGAAGTACACTGCTGAGGGGAGCAGCGGGCGGGTCATGAGAGGTCTGCCGCGCCATGTGGTCACCTCCGGGGCAGGCAGGAATCGAACTCATGCGGAAGTGGCCTTAGCTTCTCAGTGCTGTGCTTTAACCCGCTGCGCCACCAGGGAGGGCCCGTTTTCCTTACATCTTTTAATATTGATTTACTTATTAAATCCAATAAGTGATCATTTGTTATTTTTCACAAACCACTAATCCACATTCAAGTAAAAACATTTTCTCAACTAGTTAGCATGCATACAACAGGTATGGGAAATCACCTAAAAAGTTTCATCTAGTTGGGCCTGGACTCAATTTTATCTACTTTTCTGGTCAAAGTCTAAGCAATAAGCAATAACACTGCTGTTTGTGCCTGATGTTGTAAACATGCAACATTAGGCTATGTCCATATAATAAATTACAAAATATCATACACTGGATGTATTACCCAAAGTTGTTAATCTCATTCTCAATATACATTTCTGTGCCATTCTTCTAAGGATCTCTTCTGTACTGGTTCGCATTCACTAACAGATACTGTGCTAAGCACTAGAAATATAAAGGCAAATAAATGAAAGTACATACTTCACTACCTTCACTTCTCAATACCCATCTCTTTCATGCACACACACACACATTCTTCTCTCAGGCTAATTTGTAATCTGTTCTCTCTAAAAAGACAAGTGGATAAGTGCTATGATTTTTCCTCAAGAATCTAGCTACATGCTCTGAAAACACAGCAAATCCCCCAGCTGACTAAATCTCAAAACTCTTTTGTGATTTCAGTGTAATTCCTATTAAATACCCTATTTGAAAGGTCTCCCTGACACACATATCACTTCATTTCCCTACTTTGACAGACAAATTAAATAAATTCACCCACCAATGCTACTTTAAGCCTCCTTCAATGAGTGTAAACTAGCATGTAACACTGCAGAACAATTTGCTGTGTTTTAATCATGGAAATTCTACTCTACCTTCCACCTAAGGGAAATGTTATAATAAACAAGGCCAACTTTTGCTTAAATAAACAAAATTCTGACTTTTCTACAGCTCTCTTACACATCTGTATCATATTCCAGAGTTCCACACAAATTCTCCCTTTTAGATTTTTCACTCAAACTTGCTGGGATTTTTATCAATCTTGCTATCTCCCCACCCTCCATTTTGTGAGCTAGTGGATCTCTGAAAGACCTCAGTATATTCTAACTCCATTCTCATTCCTGCCAAACCTTTCCATTGCTCAAGATTCTACCTTTCGGCCTCAAGAGCTCTCCACTCTTCTAAGCTGTAGAAACTTCTTTTGCATCATAGCTTGACTTTATCCACATAATACTTAAAATAATATCCTATGTTTAGATCTGTTCCAAACTGGACTTGAAATTCTCAGTGTCCTGTTCAGCTGGGATTTCACTTCATGATTCTCTTATGTTTAGATTTCCCTGATTTCTAAATTCTATGACTTTTTTTTTTAAGATTTATTTATTTGTACATACAGAACTGGGGTACAGGCCACAGGTACAGGGGCAATGAGAGGCTTCACCAGAGACAGAGAGGGGAGCAGAACAGGCAGATAGACAAAGTACACTACTGAAGGGAGCAGCGGGCAGGTCAGGAGAGGTCTGCCACACCATGTGGTCACCTCTGGGGCAGGTGGGGATCCAACTCACGGCTCGAGTGACTTTAGCTTCTCAGTGCTGTGCTTTAACCTGCTGTGCCGCCAGGTAGGGCCCTCAATGACTTGTTTGTAATTTATTCTATCCCTGTACTGAATCCTAGCATTTCATGTATTCTAGGAAAGAATATATGGAAAGACCATTTGTTTCTGAGAATGTGCTTTTTTGAAAATGTCATGATTTCAACTTTTTCACTTGGTTTTTAGTTTACTTCCCTTAATATAGAAGTTATTTTTCTTCTGTGCATTAAAAGAACTATCCATTGCTTTCAGTCTTAAAGTGTTGCTAATAAGATCTTCCAGCCTTAAAGTGTTGCTAGTCCTTTATATGTTCCTAGTTGTTGGTGTTTATTTTTGTTGTTGTCTATCCTTGGTATGTTTCAAGTTCTTCTCTTTGTTTCTGGGCTCCCAACAACCAATCTTCCCTTCTTTTATTAAAAATAGTAGCTTTATAATTTAACTAGACCCATGACAGATCAAGCTAAAGTCTGTATTCCCAGCTTCCCTTGGACCAGGGTAATCATATAACTAATTTGAGGCCAACTATGTGAGCAGAAACTATATATAGCTTCATGAATGGACTCTGTAAAGAAATACAGATGGCCTCACTTTCCCTTTTTTCTGTTTCTGCAGACTTAACACATATGTATGGTGAAAGCTAAAGCAGTCATCTTAAACCAAGAATGGAAATCATATTTTTAAAATGATAGAGCCAAAAGATAAAAGGTATTTGGCATCTCTATAACATGAAGAAGCTCTAGTGTTTGTGGTCAGACAGATATTTGAGATAGAATTTCCATTTTGTTGCAGCCACAATTATGTTGGCCTTCAAAAAAGGAGGAAACACTATTAATAATAACATTCTTGGCCTCAAATTGCATTATGATCATTGTAGACTTTTAGCAGCCCTTTTAAATATGAAGAGATCTTTATATGTACTGAAAGTTGTCTTGGCATAATTTGTTTGCTAACTTCCTCCCCTTTACTTTCTCTCAAGAACAAGTTTTTGGATCTTTACGATTGATCTTTTAATTTTCATAGTGCTTTCTCCCTTTCTCCTATTTTCCCTTTTTGTTCTAGCCCAGAAAGTTGTCCTCATTTTTTTCTTTACAGTCTATTAAATTTTTTAATTGCCATAACATAAAATCCCTGCCCTTATTTTTTTTTATTATTTTTAGAATTTTACTTTAGTTGATAGATGCAGTATCCTTGGACATTTCTCTGAAATTACTGTCTGTAGTGGTATCATTTTCAGTGTTTTCTTCTGATTCCTTTATTTTTTGTTCTTTTTTTTTCCCAATAATTTTGTTGTTTCTCACTATTTTTCCCCATCCTCTATTGACTTTACCTATCCATTTTTATATATTTAAGATATTAAAAACATTCATGGAAGCCTTGTGAATTAGCATGTTGAATGTATTTTAAGTTTATTGCATAACAATCCATATTTTGTGGGGGTGGGGAGGTGTTTCCAATGTCAAGATTAAAGTTACTATTTCCTTTCGGACCATTAAGTTGCTTTCAGAGACAAGCTGCCTACTATTCCAGGAGATAGGAAGAGATAATAGTTGTCCCCAGGCTCTACATTTTACTAGAGGAGAGATGAGCTGGCTATCCAGGCTTTCAATATGCAGATATAAAATTCAGCATTTAACTCTACCCTCCCCCACTCCTTTTGGAGTACCTGAAATCAAAAACTTTTGGTTCAATTTCTAAAGTTTCTAAAGAAGTTGAAACTCTATTTTTGAGTATAGAGGCTTCAATTGCCCTGGGAGAGGGGAGAATAAAAACCAGAGCCTCTGAGCTGGGCCAACTTTGGAAGATAAGCCAGAGAGTCTAACTGAGCCACTGCAGACACCTTGGATTCTTTCCACACCTCTTTCATGCCTCCCAGGGGACCTGGTGCCTCCCTTTTGGAGTTTTTACAAAGCAATTTTAACCCCCTCTTCTCAGTACACACTTTTGCAGTCATTTACACCAACCTTTTTCACCTTGACTAAATAAGACTTAGTCCTTAATCCTTATCTTCCCCCAAATTAACTATCTATAATGGTCTTCTTTCCTCTTCTCATCTATTTTTAAAATTCCCTTACTTCTGCTAAGCTTTTGAAAAGAAACTTAGAGAAATGTGTGTCTAATCATCCAAATAACCTCACATATTTTTAAGTTATCTTTGTCTAAAGTATGTTACATCTATGTTATCTTGGACTGTTTCAAATAACAAATTCTCCAGCTTATTATAATAATTCCAACCTGGTATCAAAGTTAACACTTAGCTTCAATACAGAAGTAAAATAAATAAATGAATAAATAAAATTTTAAAATGCAGATTACTCTCCTTTTTTTTCATTTTGGCAAACCTTTCTAGAAAACACAAATCTTATTTAAAGTACCAACTATAGATACTTATTTAAAATGAAAACAGCCTCTTCTTCCTCCCTGAGTAACCAATTTCACAGACAGGATTTTGTTTGTAAAATTACTTAGAAGTGAAGATAATATTGGCCAAAGAATCACATTAAGATTGCTCCAGAGCAATAAAAGCCCCTAGAAAACTTACTGTTAACCTCATTCTTTTGCATCAAGTCCCTTGAGTCCAGGGAGAAAAAATCATTGCCAGCTACTGTTTGAAAGGAGATCTAGGATACAAATAAGTCCACTGAAGTCTCCAGAACAAGATATGCTTGGTCTTTTGGCAAACTGTAATCCTGAACCAAGCCTATCAGAAAAACTTAGAAACTTGTCTGCCTTTCTAGAATGCATATTGCAACAATCTTCCAAGCAGACTATGTCTTTGCTGAATTAGTGCGAGGAGTTTGCAACACTAGTGAATAGAAAATTAGTCCTAGAAAATGACATCTTGAACTTCGCAGTTACATACTATTGGATGGCCTCCAATATTCAGTTCTATTAATGTCCAAACCCTACAAACCTTGCATCATAGGCTATTAAAGACTTCTACTTCTTACTCATTGCAATAATTCAAGGGGGAAAAAATGCCCTCAATTTCTTTTCATGAGGTTGGGTATGTTTTTTATTTCCTCATTTCCACCCCCTTTCTAACAATGTGCTCTATGTTTCCACTTGCACACCTAATGGATATTATTGTGCCCATAGTTCTTTTCTTCATTATTTAATTATATTAATTTGAATGGACAGATTTTAAACCCCATTCTATTTTATACATTCATCTGGCTTCCACCTTAGTACAGAGTTAGGCTGTTTGCCTACCCTGACCCTTTAAATTTCAAAATTTTAATTTTCTTTGTTTCTCTCCTCTAACCTTTCTTTCTCAAATAGATTTCCAGTTTCAAAAAATCATGCTTAGTGAAATAAGCCAGAAAGAAAAGAAAAAATACTGGACGGTTTCTCTCATAGCAGGAATATAACAGAACAGGCGAGAAAATGATAATAATGAACAACTATACACCAGAGATATTTTGTGAGGGTGGAGCGGGAAATGGGATCAAAAACAGTGGGGGGAGGGAAATGCACTGGACTATGGTGATGGCACATGGGTGATTTGGTGATGGGAAGCCCAAGGGGATTGCAACTGAGATGGAAAAATGCACAAAATGATATAAAAATAAACTATTATATATATTAAAAAATCATTTCCAGTTCCTTGGAGTTCAGTCAGTTTTCACTCTTTTTGGGAAAATGTTAGATTTATAACTCAGACACTTGGTTTAGAACTTTATTCCTGAGAAAAAGAATTTCCTCTCAACTTTGTGGTAAGAAAGGTAGACACAGGAATCAAGCCCAGTGCCTCTATCATGACATCAGTGCTGATGAAGATCGACCAACCATGATACAAGAACTACTTGAGCATATGCAATTTCTAGAGTCTATCCTAGAATAAACTAGTAGTGTGTGTGTGTGTGTGTGTGTGGTCAATTAAGTTTACCAAGATGGATGGCCATCGCCTAATCTTTAACTCTTAAACGAGCTTCAGATGACAAAAATGTTACTACATGTGTGCAAACCCCAGGTAGCTCAGACATCAAATATTCAAGTTGAACACGAGGAGCTCCCCACATTAGCCAGTGATGCTACTGAGATGAAAATAGTAGACAGAGGGATTAACCACAGGGAAATAGATTTTTACTTTAGCTCATTCAAGTCTCATGCTGCTAGGCCTTCACCAGATTACCATCATATTATCAGCCAACAAGATGCTTTATGAAGCTCCCTCATTCTAGATTGAAATACAGCTGAAGTGACTCCCAGGCCTGCCCCTGCCTAACTGTGTGACATCGTGAGAGTTGCATACCCTCTCTAAATAGTCACCTTTTTACTTACAAAACTTAGTAACAATGTATACATGGAAGCTGATTTTGAGGAGTCTCTAGAAAAATATGCACAAATGATCTAACATGCAAAGTAGAAAAACAGCCAAAACTTAGAGATTAGTTCCCTAAAAATAACATCATCATTGTTCTTTTTTGATTTTTTTGAGGTTGTCAAAATTATTTTAAGTGTCAGTTGTTATATTCTTTAAAATGTTATACAATAAGAGAAAGGGTGGATGGTGGAAGAAGGAAAAGGATGGGCACAAGTGGTGGAAGATTAAGAAAAAGTATTACCTACCAGTCACAGAGCTACTCAGCAGAAGCCAAATATGTTTGATTTTAAAGAAAAGATGTAAGGCCTTCCTGGTAACTGAGGGATTAAGTCTCAGCACTATCATCACTATGGCCTGAGTTTGATTCCCCACCAGGAAGTTAACCCACACAAGTTGCAGCAGACCTCTCCTGTCTCACTTATTGTTCCCCTCAGCACTGTATTTCACAAGTCCCCCTGCTTTGCTCCCCACTCTGTGCTGGTGAATCTTCTCACCCCCCCACACCTCTGTCCTACACCCTGATTCTTTTATGCCAAAAAGAGATAAGATATAGCAGTTTTTATAGGACTTAAGCACTTGCCTAATGCAAGTTCTCATCCCTCACCCACCTGCTACCGCCACCATTTCTCTAGCAATGGTAAAAGTGTACAACACAAAACAATCATGTTTTTAATTTCAGAGATATAAATGTTAAGCATTCTATTTCCATCCCAACAGGTTACTAATATATCTATTTTCCAGGTTCTATTAATAAGTGTGAATTTTTTAATTGGGAAGAATTTATAATGTCTTAGATATATGTTTTTGTATAAAAAAGATTTCATGTTAGCAAACATATAGTTCAAATATTGGATTCAGAAAATCATTTTAGATTGTTTAATTTGTTAGTCTTCTTTAGAACTGAAGAAGTGGTTTTCACTTTTAAGGTGTAAAAAAAAAAAAATCCTAAGACACACATTAATAATATGTTTTCTGGCCTGTCGCTAGAAATTTGGATTCAGTGTGTCTGGGAGGGTGTCCAGGAAACTGGTTTTTAATACATGTTCCAGGTGATTCCCATCAGAAGGATCTTAAAGTCATCCAGTTCTGGAGAAACTGAACTGAGGGAAAGCTAATATTATTTTACTTCCATTTTATACCCTCATATTGCAAAACTAAAGAGATCTTAAAATCTCCCATCTTCTCTTCACACATTTCTTACAGCTTCGAAAATTATGACCCCCATACACACAGTTGCACTAATATGTCTCTTCCCATTTTAATAGATTTGCTGAAACGTCAATCATATTCTACGAACAATTTGAGAAAATAAACCACAAAAACTATTGAAGTCAGAGAATGGTAAAATCAAAATGTTTTTTGTTTTGTTTTGTTTATTTTTATTACTAGTATTTTTCAAAAGGATGTACATAATTTGGAATTATTTGGCTAGTCAGTTCAACTAACACTACTGTTGTAAAGTCTATTGAGACAGACATAATTAAACTAGAGTGGCAAGGCCACAATTTAAAAAAATCAATCAAAAATAAAAATAATGCAGCTCTGAAATTGCAATGTAAATTCAATGTAAATATATTTATTCATTCTTTTTATTAGCTAGTATTTATTAAGCACCCACTACATGTCAAGACATCATGTTTCAAATTATTTTAAAAATGCATCTATTGTAGAAAGCAAAATATACTCACACGGGATAACAGAGTGACATTTACAGGCTCTTTGGGGTAATATTTAAATGTATTTCTGGTTTTCAAGAGCAGGTCTTTGAACAAAACAAAACAAAAAAATTACTATCGTGCTGAATTAAAATAATCACCACAAATCATCACTGAAATCTTCATAAAGTGTGACTCTCAATAGGTTCCCAGTAGTCTTATTTTTAAATTCCAGACCATGTCGCTCACATCATTCATTCCTATCACTTATTTTGAACCTCACTAAATTCAGTTTCACAATAACCCTGTGTTAAGGTACAGATTATAATCTGTTGACATTTTCTAATATTATTCACCTATACTCAAAAGACAAAATTAACATTCTTTTTAAAAACACAAGTGAGAGACATCTGGGAGAAATTATTTGTTAAAAATCATATTTTAATGGCTGAACACAGATTACAAAACTCTATGTATGATCTTGGGCAAATCATAACTTCTTTAAGCTACAATATCTTCATGAGCTAAACAAGAGTAACAACAACTCATTGCAGAATTGATATATAGGAATTCTTGGACTTAATTTATGTAAAATAAAAAGTAAAGCAGAGAATTGGCAAGAGTAAGTAATCAATAAACAGCATTTGGATGATGAGTTAATGAAGAGGATGCTAGTACTGAATAGGTCTCTAATTGTTTCCTGTGTGTATATTTTATTCCTTCTGCTAGACTGCAAATTATTTGTGAGCAATATTGTGTCACATTTTTTATCACCAGTAATCTGTCACAATATTAGGCACATAATGTGTGTGTGTGTGTGTGTGTGTGTGTCCATTTATTTGAACTAGAAATTGCTGTATCAGTTGACAGGAGTATATATATATATTTTTTTCTAGACATGTGAGCCATATCGCACCTAAGAATGCAACTTGAAATATCTCCACTCTAGAGAAAACTAAGCTACGAATAAACTACAAGTACTATCACAGTAATAACAAATTGCATTCTAGTGCTTTCTATGTGCTAACACTGTTAACCACTTTGCATGTATTAGTTCATGTAATCTTTTCAACAGTCATACAAGACAACACCAGTAATATTCTAGTCTTTTGGATATGGGAACTGAGGATGAGAGAGCTGAAATGATTTCCCAAGGTCGCACAAGTAGGAGGTCACAGGCACAACATTCAAAGTCCACGGTGTTGGTGGTAAAGTCTGTGCACCTGTCATTCTGTATTTTAGCAATGGAAGATTTTTTTTTTTTTAATGTGAAAAAGGAGAAAGATTTTGGGTCTGAAATGCAGGAGGAATAATCAAACAGATTCAAATCTAATAAAATGAATTGTTGACCTTAGGCTTCGTTGCTTATTTTTTAAAATCTCAAGATAGTAAAGTGATTGTTAGAGTTTCACGATCTCCCTGACGAGCAAGTTTATGCAGAAAAGTAGCTTAATTAATACTCATCATGCAGTTCAGGCAGTGACATGTACATATCATTGTGGAGGAAATCATTTTGTTGCATTTTGAACCACTTGAAAATTAGTGATGCCAACTTTAACAGCAAACTCCAGACTTATGGGCTTTGCATTCCCTTGCCTCCAGCAACACACACATTCTAGTCTGCCCTAGAGTTTGCAAGCAGGAATTTTTACTTTGTTATTGCTTGATGTTGTTTTATCTTTATTTCCCTGCAGTTTTGACAGAAACAGGATCTGAATTTCTCTCACATTTCAGTCTCTAATTCTAACTCTGTAACATCTTCCAAAAAAATTGAAGGAGAAATGTGGACTACTTACAAGTGGTCTTTATATTGGCCTTAGCAGAGTTCAACAAACATTTGTCGATCATCAGATAGAGAATAGTTGAGATTTCTCAGGCTAATCTCTGTCACAACTACTCAAAGCTGCCATAGACAGCACCCAAGTAAAGGTAGGGCTATGTTCCAACAGAACTTTTATTAAAAGCTTATACAGGACCTAGAGCTCATCTGAGGTTGATCAAAGCCCATGATCTTAAGAGCCAAACTGTTCTTCAACTGCTGTCATTTACCTGCACGTTATACCAACATTTCATTTAATTCTCACAGCTGCCCTTAGATGTAAAGAAATGAGATATGCTCCAGCAGAACAAGTAGGCAAGAGCCAGACATGTGGTCAGCTAGGGAGAAGTTAGGAACCAACGAATCACACCCAGGTGCTTTGTTGACAAACTCTTGCTGTCTTCTGTGCCTTCTTCTGACTGCTATACAAGGCCAGAGCCCTCGCCGTAATTAAAAAAAAAAAAAAAAGAGAGAGAGAGAGAGAACTAGAAACATTTTTAATATAAATGAGTTGAAATAAGAAATAATTGGCTCCAATAAGAGTAACTTGAAGAGAATTGAAACACTGAATTATTGACTAAAATACTTTGAGAATACAGAGCTCTGAGCTGGCCTTTGACATCTTGTCAAAAATATAAAAAATAAAAAGTTGGAGGTTGATGCCAGTCTGATGCTTCAAAACAATAAGGATATAATTAATAGCTAGGCTGGGTTCAAAGTTCTTTTTCATCAGTTTTATACTTAATCTCTTTCTTATTGTGAAATTAAATTCTAACTTAAATTAAAAATTAAATGTCTATAAGAAAATTCTCTTGTGACATTCTGACTTCTTAAAGTACAAAATTTTATTACTGTAAATCTTAAGATTAGGAGTATGTTTCATTTGTTTGTTGTAATAAATTGTATTTATTCATAATATAGTTGATAGATTATATTGAGTTTAATTTATTCATAAAGTTTCTACCTTTTAATCAACCAAATGATTTTTTTAAGCAAAGAAACCTGCAATTAAGAAAAATGCTTTGTATAGAACCTTTTTTAAAACAATACAGAAACTTATTATTTTTTCCTGCTCTACTAATTTTTCTTATTCCAAAACTCTCTGAACTCTATTGAAAGTTAAACTGCTTTTGGTCACCTTTGCAAAATATATACCTAGAAAATATAGTGAGCAAGAAGCAAGAGTATCTTAGAAGCTTAACCTAGATCCCAGTCTGTGAAAATGATAATTTCTACCTAGTTGTTTTGTTTGTTTGTTTGTTTTTAATTGTTTGAATAAAAAAACATTGCTTTTCAGGAGGCACAGGGGTTAAGTCTCAGCACTCTGAAGCTATTTCCAGCAATTGCAGCATGGTTAGATTTCTAGCCAGGGAATTGGCCCACCTGGCACAGCAGACCTCTCCTGTCTTGTCCACTGCTCCCCTCACCCTCATATTTCAGTCAACCCACCATTCTGCTCGCCACTATCTCCTCTCACATCTCCCCCTCTGGCCTATACCCTAGCTCTTTTATGCATAAATTAATAAAATAAATATTTTTAAAATAGCTGATTTTAATTAATTACAATGATGAAATTATGAAATTGAACATTAGGATGGAAATGGTGTGCTGAAGTTGGAGTGAAAGTTTTATTATTTAGATTCAAATTAACAAAGGAACAATAATGATAGGAAAAAGGTAGATATTATTCTTGCATGCGCAGAAATCCTATATCCCAGCAGGTCCTTAATGTAGTGCCTTTAGGCTTTAGTAGCCTAAACTGAATTAGTGAGAGCTGCTTTTCACAAAGTAACTATTATCCAACCAAAATCTGAAAAATAATTCAGAGGGTATTAGACTTCTTTAGAGAAACAGAAGCAATAGAATGTGTGTTTGTGTGTCTGTGTTATGGGGGTGGATATATCATCCTCCATCATCACCTGAGCCAATTACTTTTTATATAGTGGCTCAAGTGATGATAGAGACCGATGAGTTCAAAATTTACAAGGTGGGTTGGTAGACTTCAGACCCACGAAAGCTTATGGTGCAGTTCCAGTTCAAAGGCCTGCAGGCAGAGAATGAGGAAAGTTGATGTTTCATTTCCAGCCCAAAGTCAGTCTGCTGAAGAATTCCCTATTGTTTGGGGAGGCTAGTCCCTTAGCTACTTTACCCACAGTGCAATGATTTAAAGGTTAATCTCACCTAAAACTACCTTTCCTTTAGTTGGTGCATAAAATTAAATATTATATCAAGAACATAAAACATGATGTCTGGAATATCAGAAATACAAAATTAGTCCCCAAGGCCAGAGCTGAAACCCACTGTATGACATCAAACCAATCTCATTAGCATATGGCTCAGAGAATGGCTCTAAAGATCAAGTGAGAAAATAGGTGTAATATACTCAAAACAGTCCTTTGCTACAACTAATATGTTTAAAGTAAAATTTATATTACTCGCATTAGATGTAGCCTCCAAATTCATTACCTACTTTTCTTCTTGCCTACATGCTGTGTTTCTCAATGTGGCTAGTGGATGTGCTAAATTAGTCATTCTCTTCTAGGGCATGGCTGTGGCAGTGGTGTAGTTTTGATATACATCAGAATAAGCATGAACCTATTCCCCTAAACCATATACCCTACTGTAAACCAATGCTACCTCAATTTAAAAAAATCAGATAAGTTAGTTTTTCCCTTGAAACCTTCCAATGACTTCTCATCTCACCCTGAGCAAAAGTCAAAGCCCTTATAAGGGCCAAAAAGAGGCTGCACAATAGGTCTCCTATCCTTTCCCACATTCTCATCTACATTGAAGTCTCTTTGTTGTTCCTTGAAAGTAACAGTCCTGTTGCATCAGCATGGCATTTGCCTTTCCTGTTCCCTCAGTTTGGACCATTCTTCTCCCAGATGCTACATGGCTCCATCTCTTTTAAAATTTGACTCAAAGTCCTCCTATTCAGCAGGGTCTTGACTTACCACCCAAGGTAAAACTAGAATCTCCCTCTCAATATACCCTCAATGACTCCTGGCCTGCTTTATTTACCCCATATCTCATTTACCTCCATTTACTTGCAGATTTTTATGACTCCAATTTTTCCTTTGGGAAGAAGGAATTTTTAATCTGTTCTCATTGATTCACCATTTTGGCTAACACAAAATGCTTGACACAAAGTAGATGCTCACTAAAGATCTGTTAAGTAAGTTAATATCTTCATGCAAAAGTCCAGCGCACTGGAAAAAATAAACATTACACAAACAACAAAAGTATTCATGAATTTCTAGATGACCAGTCCTCAGAGAATTTTATTTCCACATCATTTCAGTGTTCGTATCATGTAAAGTCACCATGGCCTCCCAGGAAATACCCTTTTGTCCCACTAAGACACAAAATACAAAGCTGAATAGATCACTTTATCGATTCAGTACAGCTAGTTCTATGTTCTACTCTGACACCTAATATTGTCGATACCACTTCTGCCCCACTTTTATCTACATTTTGAAAGGTGGTGTTTAAAATGATAGGCCCCATTACATCTTTCTCCTTCCTCTCCAAAAAGTAATCAAGGGATAAACACTCAATGGTATGAAAACAAGCACCATGTTAAATGCTCAAATGACAGGGGGGGATGCCAGGAGGTTTCAGATTTCCTGCCTCACGCCTATTTTTTGCATAGGGATAAAGGAAAGTTTCATAATCCAAATCCATTCCTTTTTGAATGCCTGCTGCCTGTGTAAATAGTGCTGAGATAAATGACTCTCTGTCCAAGGTATTTGTTCCTCCACAGTTGTTAACAGTTCTCAGAGCAGTTGCTGCCTCAATCAGTACTGTGGGCTCCCCCTCCACTTCCCGGTGTCTTCACACCCTACTTTTGTCTCCTTCCAGATGGCCTTCATTACAGGGAGAAATTTTACCAACAGGTGCTTGTTGTGCCTGGAAATGCCATCCTGAAATTCAAGGAAGAGATAATCTCCTGTGTGTATTAGTGGTGTGTGGGTTTAATTGTATGCCTGACTTGGGAAGCCAACAGTCGGCTGACATTCTTCTTGACACTCCTATGCATGCTCCCCACTCATAGGAAAGTCTATCCAGCTTGCAGGAAATTGCAATCTCACCATCTTCATTTCACTCCTGTAATGCTGGATGCCATTGGGAGATACTCCTCCCCAATTCACGCTACCAGGTAGAGTTAAAAAGGAAACAGTAAGATGCCACAGAAAACTCTGAATATTCATTAGCTTCCTTAACCACATACACTCCTTCACTGACAGCTTCTAAATGGGCTAGCAAAACCTTTCCCTTTCAAAATGAAAATCGCCCTTCTCTTTGTCAAGTTAGGTTTTGTGTGGGGTTATGTGGTCACACTTTAAATCTGACTCCTAGGAGTCATGTGCAAAACAACCAGAAGGCCGTAGAAAAACACAAACTGACACTCAGCTCATTGATCTTGGGAGAAATTACTGAGGATGGGGTGGAGGGGATTTACTCCTGACAAGAAGAAAGATTTTAAGGCCACAAATGATGCAAAATTCTTTCCGCAGTGCACATTAGCGATAATCAGAGAGCGTTGCTATGGTTCAGTAGGAATCAGTACTGAACTTCGCAGAACTCTTTCAACCTTTCCTCTCTCACTGTGTAAATGTGAAAGTAACAATAAATCTTGTTGACAATTACTTCCACGTCTACTGGCATCAAGTCAGCAGCAGTCTGAAGAGTATTGTGAGCGATATGGGTAATGGAACCAACACCCATTAACTATCTCCCTAGTTTCTCCGGTGACTAGGAGAACATGTTATTTTTCCCCAGTGAGCAACCCTTCCAAATGTTGAATTAGTAATATTAGCACCAGATACCACTAATTTGTCAGCTAAGCTGTGTTTTTCCATAGAGCTTGTAGTGGGGTCCGATTACCCTTTGCGACACAGCTGAGCAAAGATGAAAATCTGAAGACAGTTTATTTATATAATTTTGCCAGGCTTACGGAAAACACATTAAACCAGTCACAGAGGTAACTTAGTTGCAGTTCAAAAGACTGGCCCAGACTACACACAGAATCCTGACATTTCAAGAGCAGCCTCCAATGGAGATGGCAGCACCAAAAGTATTTCTGAATTTTACACTCAAGTTTTTATTCATTCGGCCCTTTTAAATGTGAAAATACTGTTTGTCCTGGATTAAGAAATAAATTGTTCTCTCTTTCCAGCAATCTCAGAGTTTTGTGAGGAACAGGGTTAGAGAAGGGGAAGGAGAGGCGAGAGGTGTCCTGGAAACCCACAACTGAGTCCATCTGACTCTGCTGCCTGCACAAGAGGTTGAGGCAGGCCATGTGTGCCCAGCTGCAGCGTCAGCTGTTCGCATAAGGGGTGGAATGTCTAGGAGCATGCTTGCTTCCAAGTACACAGATGCTGCCCAAGTTTCAGATTCAAAAAGGGACCCAGCACTGATTTTGAGGCCTGCGAGGCTCATCAGAAATTGTACTCTGAACTTCCTTTATTTAAAAGGTTCCACCTACAGAGGCAGTAACTCTACCCCACAAGCAGATCTTTGAAAGCTAAAAGGGTTATAATTCCCAAGTGTCTCTCCTCCTCCTCTACCCCAAGCAAGGAAGCAAGCTCCTGGGGTGACATAACCAGGGGGTAGAGGACCAGACAGGATAGTTCAGAGTCGGGGAACTCCATGTGTCATCAAATACCTGCAGTTTCTTTCCCATTCTCATTCTTCCACATGGAGTTTTTCAGAAAAGAAAATGTGTGCAGAAAACTCATTACCTGCAAACTAAGCATTGCTTAACCAAAATAAGTCTCTCCTGTTTCCCTACACAGGTGAAAAATACCTACACTTAAGGTGATGACTTATTGTCCAAACCAGGACACTTTTCAGGGAGCTATTAACAATATACAGAATCTGTGTAACCCAGTGCTCTGCAGGGCAAACTACAACTGAATGTTTAGGGTTCAGAAATGGTAAACACATCCTTTAGTGGAGGTGGGAGGGGAGCTGAACTCTGCACTTCGGGATGAGACTAACAATAGAATCATCCACATTTCTCCACTCTCTCCTCCAACCATTAATTCTTGTCCCAAGTTGAGTGCATGATTGGATTTGTGCTCAATTGCTGACTTTAACGTTTACTATCTCATGAGTACAGTCTGATGAGGGTACCTGTTACCTGGGGCTCCCCAAGTCTGCTTCCTAGTTTCAGAGCACATATTCTAGATATTTGGGAATAAATATCTTCTCCTGGCATATTGAGAATGGATTTGAGAAGTAGGAGGAAAGGATCTAGACTGTAGACTTTGGATGCGGACTGAGGGGAAGATGGTGTAAATATAGGCTCTGGATCAATATTACCCTTTCTTGCTCACAGTGTGACTTTAGCAAGTGCCTCACTTCTGTGACTTTCCATTTCCACTTCTGTAAAGTGACAATCACAGAACAACCCTAGATGATTCTTATAAGAATTAAAGGAGATAACTGTGTGCATTTAATTATTAAGCACAAGACCTAGTACCATGAAATCAGCTAGTAAACAAGAGAGGTTGTTAATATTATATTCTCACTGTCACTGTCAAGTTCAGTGGCCTGAAGTCTGTTGTTCAATGTTAGTGGCCTTGGGCTTTTTTGTCACCCTGTAGCTCATTACATAGAAACTGCAGATTCAAGGTAGAAGACAGTAGTTTAAAAATAACAAGAATATCTTGTGAAAGAGTGATTCGTTCTTTGCTATTTTTTACTGTTACACAACAGATTAACTGAGTATGAGAACAAGTCAGTTTTTTTAAAACCTGCTTATAGACTCCAGTCTTGGCCCATTTTCCTTAGCGTTTTATGTCCCAACATGCATGTAGATATTTGCATGGTCCCTCCTAGCATTTTATTTACAGTATTCCTTTGTGCAATTCCTTAGGAAGTATCCTCAGAGTTTCAGATGATTCATCGGGCTGGGCATGGAGGGGGACGGGAAGATGCCCTGAAGGAGTTCTTCACTCAGAAGGGGAAGGGCAGTGTGCTAATGATGAAAAATCTAATACAATTTTGCATGGTATGAGGTTTCAAATGGCCACTCAGTTCTTTCCCAGCTGCTGGAAAGTCAAAGAACCAATAGATCTTTTTTCAGCTGACAGTTCTTCACACCTTGTAATGCCCTCAGCAAAACTGTTTATAAGTGGTGACAACATCTACAGACAGTTTGTTCATTGTTCTCCCACCTTCCCTTAAAAAAAGTGATATGTCCAAACATAAACTTGAAATAGTAGTTCTTTCTTACATGAGTCAAGCCTCAAGTGATGAAAAATACAAAACAGTGAAAGAAAGTGTGTTAAAGCTCTGGAATGACAAACCCCCACCCTGTGGATGACTGACTTTTCTATGAAGGCAAGTAACCCACTTTTTTTTTCTCATATGTCATCAGTAAAATGCACACAGTAACATTGCTTTATGTTACTTCTATCAATTAATCTTCCTAAAGCAGTAAATTTATGGGATGAATGTATCAAAAGGATTACAGTTGAATTCTTGTTTCCCAAATAGATTCAAACCAAACTTTATAATCCCAGATGATGCTGAAGGGTGAGTTTTTTCAGGAAAAGCTTGTCAGAACCCAAAGTAAAGATGGGTAGATGACCTTCAAACTGAAGTCTAAATTTAAGTTTATATTAGGGAAGCAACCCAAATCTTTGTGTCAAAAATCTAATACAGAATAAACCATGGGAATAGTTCAACATCTTAAAGTTTGTGGCACACTCAGACCCAATCTGGTGCTGGTTAACGGGCCTTTTGTTAGAGTGGGGAACTAGTTACAACATTAGCCCTGAACCATGAGCTACAGATTCAGCTGAAATACCCACTAACTAGCTAGACTAAAAGAGATATAATTTTTCCATTTAAGAATGTTGGGCAGGATTCAAATCCTACTTTGAATTTACACTTTGTTTAAAAATCATTCTTGATGGCACATGGGTTATTTGGTGATGGGAAACCCTAGGGGATTGCAACTGAGATGGAAAATGCACCAAAATATGTAAAAATAAGCTATTTAATTTTTTTAAATTCTTCAGAAAAATAATTTCTCTACATGAGAATAATTATGAGAATGAAGCTAGACATAGAAATATTCTACTGAAATATTAACTCTTCTTTTATTCATATAACCAACATAATTTTTGCCATTTACTAGGTTAGGCCATCCAGATGCATATTTAAATCAGATGTATAAAGTATAACCAAGCTTTAGCTGAAGAGTAGATATATAACAATCACAATGCCATATAATAACTACGGCAAAACATCTGCCTATACTATGATCATTGAGATGAACTTACCAAGAATCCGACAAAGTTTAAAACACTATGCATGAGATGAAAGAGGGGAAAATGTGAATTTTCAGGGAAAGGGGAAGAGTAAATGTATTAGAGAGATATGATACCATTACTCAATAGCAACAAAAGCACACTTGATGTCCCTGGTTATGAGTCAGCAGTGAAACCATTCCATGTGGTGCTGTGTTTGTCTCTAATCTTATTTGACTGCAGGGATACATGTGTACATTAGCCAAATGGGTAAACAAAATCAAGGTAGTAATTTTTCTCAAGTGAATACAACAAAGCAAAATCAGCATGGGAGTTCAGAGGTTCTGTAAGGCAAGGTTTACAAAAGTTGATGGACAAAGGGATTTGTCATGTAAGGAAGCAAGTGAGAACACTGAGTTAGTATGCAAAGCATAAAGTAATAGATCAATGGATTATGGTCCCAATAGACAGATATCACTGTGGTTCCAAAATGTTTTGAGAATGAAAAGGCAGCTGGAGGTATGGGGTAGGGAGAGCAGAGGAGTCAAGTAGCAGAATAATCAACTCCTTTGTATTTAAATTATCACAAATGAACTCATGAAGTTGGGGCAATGATCTAAGAGTAAAACTTCAAGTAAAGGGGAACCACCTGAAAGTCAGTAGAATAGATGCCCAAAACAATGGAAGAACAGCAGATAAGCCAAAATTAACTTTGGGATATGAAGCATGAAGAAGAAACCTGGAAGAGACAAGGACCGAGAGTACTATTTCACCTCCATGCTAGTGGGGCGTGTGTTATGAAGAGACTAAAAAGAGCTCCCACTTGGTAGGGATGTAAGGAATGTAGTCCTCAAAACAGAGCCAGCTATCCATTCCAAAAAAAAAGTGAAGGGAACATTTCAAGGTACAGTCAGGCACAGGTGAGATATTGTAATAGAATCACATATCATATCATTACAAAATCATTGTGGAACAGAAGGGGCCAGGAGTTTAGTAGAGGGAGGGGCTATGGATGAGCTTTGTGGGAATTAGTGTGGAAAGCAATGGTCTAGATCCTGAAAGCTCCTCGGGTGACTGAGATAAACTTAAACAGTGCAAACAAGGTGGACCACATTGGAGAAGTTCTGGAGGGAAAGGGTAGGTTTGTGGGCTTCCATTTTGACTATGAAGATACAAGGAGAAAGCTGTGTGAGGGCTCTTTGACTCCAGAACTTCTCTAGCTTGTAATAATAATCACAGTAAATCATCTGAATTGATCAGTAAAATGATTCTTTGAGTTTTCTAATCCCAGAAAAAGCAGTGAAGAGTAACATGAAAGAGATATCAGATGCTCAAAAGTGAATGTGACAGGAACCAAAATTTTTACACCCAATAGTAAACAATGGGTATCCTTCCACACTTAATTACTTTTAGGCAGTGGTCCCTCCTTGCTACATTTGACCATTTTCTTTTGTCTAAAAAGGCAAAATATTCACAAATTTTTCAGTCTGCTTTTGTTTGAACTCATCCATGAATTGGAAGTTACCCCAACAGTAAGCTAGAATAGAACTGTAAAGATTAACGATGCTTTCTGTAAAGAACAGCAACTCAGATTCTCATGAAAAAGACAATGGGTTTGGATCTTATTAGGGAAGGAGAGACTTTTTTTTAATATGAAGAAAATAAAAAGAAATAGTCCAGAAGAAAACGAAGGGTCAAAGAATTGTCTTCCCTTTTTAATGCTCCAGGGCCTCTGTTGAGCAGGGAAAATTGAAATAGACATTATTGTTGTCTCTTGCCTCTGCTTGTCCCATTTTGGTTGCTTTATCTCCACCTATAACTTAGAAAGAGCAATTATAAACAAATGGGACCCAGCATGAGCACCTCTCCAGAAGCCTCTCAGGGTCAATTGTCTCCTCCCAGCTCCTGCTCCAGCCGCGTGATGCATGGCCCCTTGGATGTCAGCATGAGGAGGAGCCGAGGATGCAAGCGGCCTTTGATTTAAACCCATGCCTGCTTTTGTGTGCTCCACATGGAATTGTATCCAAAAGGGAGCCTGGACAAAGCTCTGCTACTTTAAAATACAGCAATGGGTATGGGGTATATGATGAGCATACAGAGTGATTCAACAGGAAAAAAAAAAAAAAGGCGATGGAAATCATTTCCCATTATAATCCCGGCGAATTGCCTTACATCTCTAATATAGATCGCCTGGGAAATAATTTAAAAGCATTTAAAAATATCTTCCATTTTCTATTATGAGACTTTGGATTTCCACAGTTTGAAAGAGTGAAGAGACTATAGCTTAGAAAACTAATTACAAAACATAAAAATGTTCAAGTCTAATGGAACATATCAGATTGGAGGTAGATTCCAGCAATGGCAGACAGTATTACAAATGTAGCTGGAATGAAAGAGGCACGTCTGAAATGGAGGCAGCAGTTGCCACCTAAATGTCTTGTTCTCCAAGTCTTTGTTTTACATGTTCTTTGTTCCTGTTGGCTTACTAATTAGCTGTGATTTTTTTAATGCCCCTTATAGTAGGTTAATTTTGTCTAACTCACCAGCAGGGGTTTTTGTAATACATAATTCACAGAGCAATGTCAATGATTAAAATTCTTTCATTAACACAGCACCTTAAAGATAATAAATATGAAGCATTTAGCTCCCAATCTATGGGTGCAGAAAGCCTAATTTTCCATGGAAAGAAAATGCATGCTCAGATAACTTGGCACTAGAGAACAAAACGGAATCTGTTGGAGGGTATTGCAAACACAAAATCAAACAAATCAAAGAGCGCTTATTTTGAGAACAATAATGTAACAAGGGGCTTTCAGAGAAGGAATTTTAATAATGTATTTGAAAAATAAAAAATTGCAGGTAGAAGTGCTCTTCTCTGGCAATTTTGTAGGCAGTGCTATGGCATTGACAATGATCAGCTAAAGGGAAGGTCATGAGAAGGCTGGCTGGAAGTTGTCCTGTTACTGTGAAAGCTGCTTTGGCCAATATCTCTCTCCTCAAGGATTTTCACAGGACTGACTACCCCTGATAGAATAGCAGCAATGCTATCATTAGACACAGGTCTGAAATTTCATTTTGAAAAGTTTAAATAACTCTTAGAACACCTGTTCCTCTGAGCTCTATCACTTCCTTACCACCTACACCCAAATGACTCTTATATTTCATTTGCTACATGCAAGCTCTGTTTGCTTCCATGTATTCATCCTGATACCAAAAAAAGGATAATAATTGCAGATGCCTTGGCAACAGCAGCCACGAAAAAAAGAGAACTTGATCACTAAATGTGATTTTGCTTAGAGTCTTTTCCCCAGTGTGTGTAAGTGTGTGTGTGTGTGTTTTCTTTTCCTTTTTCAAAGAAGCACCAGATTATCTTTTTATTTTTTTTGGACGGGGAAGGATTTATATGTTTGTGGGTAGTTACAACATAGAGCACTACTCCGATTCAAAACATTTCCCTGCATTAAATTTATTTAATGGGAGTCGCTTTGCACAGAAACAACTAAAAGTTCAAAGACATGAAAGTAGAATTAAAAACCACAAAATTGTCACTGGGTCCAAAGGTTATGGCTCAGCTTTAACAGGTGGCCCTGCCATAATGCATCTTCTGTTCTCAGTTATGGTTCTAATAGGTTTTCCTCCAGAACCAAACTGTAGTGTCAAACTAAGTCCTCGATTGGCATTTTGAACTGAAGATACATGGAACCCAGTAAGAAAAGGAGTCTCTTCAACATGTCGTCCATTCAAGTGAATAGCCTGTTCACTTCAAGATGGAGGTTAGCAGCAGGCCAGTCAGTGATAATCTCATGGCCTTGTTCCTGTTCTCTAATTTGCCTGTGGCTAATTTCATAATTTCTATTTTTAGTGTTTGCTTGCTCCCATCGCTCTCATAAGCACAAATAATTGCTTCCATTTTTTAAAAGAAAGAAAGTAGCAAATAGCCCCTTAGTAAGGCAAGCCACTGAGAGCTAGCTACTAAAATTAATATTGAATACCACTAAGTGAAATTTGCTACTGATCAACACATTAACAGGAAAGTTGTGACAAATGGTTCTATTTTAAAAATGATAGGGAGGCAAACTTAGTTCTTCTAGCCTAGGCAGAGTTTTAAGCTAGAAGTGTTTTAATTTCACACATATAAACCAAAAAAAATTGATTTTTTTCCTTGTTTCCACTTATGGATTAAAGTCTGGGTAGCTTGCCAAGCTTGGTCAACTGATTACTGTTAACGATAACAGAGGAGGTGGGTGCAGAGTGACTGATATCCATAACTACTGAGCAATAGATACATATGATTCAAATAAATCAAGAATTTTATATGGATAGATTGAAACATAGCTTGAGCATCTGAATTCATAGCTCTTCAATGCCACATAAAAGAGGATGGTAAAAGGCTAAGACTGACGCCCTTATGTCAAATCAATCTCTTTCCTCCCACTGGAAAGATTCAGTTGAGATTTTTTTCTCCCTAGAGCAGCCATGGCCATATCTAATCAGATTGGTCTTAATATCAAAACTAGATTGACAATTTGTTAATCAAGTTGTTTTACGACTTTTATGCCATGGCAGTCTAACTTGTCCACCAAAGTTGGCTATAGTGATGTGATGATGGCTTTGAAATTGTTAAGTTTGGGAAACTATGATATATGTCCTAGAAGTCATGTCCTTTCACCCTTTATTCTAATCTTTTATCCTGAGTATCTATGGAGCACATACTGTGGGTCTAGAAGTTCCTGACAGGGTTTTGGATTTCATTCTACAGTTTGTAGGGATTCTAATTTGTGGAGTGACATGATTAGACTTCACTCTGTAAAAAATCACCTTGGATGCTGTACGGACAACAAACTTTCTTGGGACAAAGGAGCCAGTTAAAAGACTAGTGCAACAACAAAATAGTAAGATAATCACTAGGTAGAAAGGGACATTGGTTACGGAATGTGGTTAACTTTAAATATATTATCAGAGTAGAATCAATAGATTATGGGGGAAATGAGAGACAAATCAAGTTCATGAGAATGTAAATTCTATTATGACTGTGTGTGTGTCCCACTGAATGATAATCTGAATCTACAACAGAATCTGTAAAATAATATTGAATCATTCACTAACTGCTGATAAATGATATGATTCAAAAGGCTTCAAAAAGAAAAATTAGATAAAAGGAATTGTCATTTTTAAGGGTGGAGAGTGGTGAAGGAACAACTACAGAGGCAAACGAGTTGTTTGTTTTAATAGTGGGTGAGTGTGAAATCACTCACTCATTTCTGGACATGTTAAGTTTGAAATGTCTTTTAGATACTCAGTGGAGAATTCAAGTTGAGAGTATATATGTGGAGAAGAGGGAAATCAGAGATAGAGCAGTCATTGCTAGGGAATAAATATTACTTAAAGCTATGAGGCAGATGGAATTGTCTCAGTTGAAAATACCATAAAAAGTTTGAGAAGAAAGTCTGGGTCAATTGATATATATATAGATAAGGATCAGGAAGATAAGGAGGCAAAAAAAAAATAATAATAAAGCAGTAGTCAGAATAATCTAACTTATTTAAAACATTTATATGAAGTTGAAGACCTCTATATCATCATTCTTTTTTCCCTTTAAGATTTTTTTCTTTGCTTATATTAATATTTTGTTCTTCTCCACTTTCCTCAAATATAAATATTTCACTTTAAAATTTGAAAGAAGCAAACTTTCAATTTTTAAAACATGTTAACATTTATTGTGTATATGATATATATAAATACATAGCATATGTAAAGTTTAGTTTTTAAATGTATTTAATGTTCCATAAGCACCTGATAAATCAACTCTTGCTCAAAGTTATGTAACCCATGAATTCTGTTTTTTATGTTCTATCAAAGAAGATATGAAAAGGTAATTACTAAGTCTTCTCCACTTGTTGTGTGTTCTTAGTCACTAAGCATCTTTGCCAATGTACTGATGTTAAGAATGTTCTTTTATGTTTAGTCTTTCAAATGGACAAACCAGATCTGCCTCAAAACATGAATTTGAAGAAGTCCATCATAAGAATGCGTACAAAAATAATAGCTAAAAGTAAACAATGCAGCACCTTGTGAAGATAATTATTTTGGTAAAATATCCACCATACTGACCCAGTGATATAAATAAATAATACTACATATCAGCTAATTCCCAATTCAAATTAACACAGGAATTATAACTTTTGGTATCATAATGGGACCTGGTTCTTAAATTCTCAAATTATTAATTATCTTAATAGGACTAATGTAATATTTCCCCAATAACAAAGGCCACTACAAAATATTAACAAAGATATTAACAAAATCAATTTTAAGCAAATGCACAGCTAGTTCATTTTCTTTTAGTTGTATGACTTAGTCTAAAATGAGGCAGAAAATAGCAAGAACTTTGTTGTTCCTAGATTATAATCTAGGAACAACAAAGTATTTAATAGTACTGTTGTGTGTTTTTATTTTAAACTTTGACACATATGAATAGAAGAAAGACATATTTAATAAAAGAAAAAATGAATTAGTGGAAAAATTAATGCATCCTTACAAACAATATATTCTTCTGAATTCAAATTCAGTAACATATTAATAATTTAGCCACTGTTAGATTTCACTGGTATTTAATTTTCTAAACAAAACTAATATTTATTTTACTGCTATTCTCAGCCAAAAAACAAAGTATTCCCCCACCTCAATGACCACATCAAAATCAAATGTTCTACCTAAACTTTTTACCTTGATCTAACAGGGGAATCTATTCTAACATAAATGAAAAGGATGCTGGTTATTGAAAGGTAAGATATCTCTAAAAACCAGATACAAGCCAGACATCCTTTTAATATGCATTGTCAATTTGACAAATTCAGTTGTTTTCTTGAAACATCTACATCCTCTTAATAATTTTCCCATTATTTTCCTATATCTATTATTATTTAGGGAACTGGGCCACTAATTAGTGGTGCTATTATTTAAAATATAAGCCAAAGACTAATTACTTAAAAATACATCTTTAATATTACAAAATTAAATTTTTATGTTATTCAAAAATTAGAAAAGCCCAAAAATAACATAAATAAAAAAATGACAATACTCCCTTGAAGACATTATATCTTTACCATGTAAATATATCACTTTCTCCTTTTTAATGTTTATATAATTTTCTGTTTAAAGCTGGAATTCTTTATTTATAAATTAGGCTTTTTTTCTTTTCATGAAGCATTGTAAATATTACCAGAATTATAAGTATCAGCTCTAAGACACTTTTAATGGTTGCACAGTATTATAACAAATGGATTTGCCATCATCTGTATAAGCAATCCCATTTTGGACATGTAGATTATTTCTAATTTTCTCCAGTATGCACAAAGCTACAAGTAACATTATTTTAGATAAACATTTGTACAATATCATAGTTCTATCCTTTGGTTCCATATTTTTCTTATTTGCTCATTACTAGGCATCACTATATTCTAGAAACTGTAAAAATGCATAATTTTTTAAAAAGGTTCTTTGTCACAAATATGATTCTTCTTACTCCCAGTTCTTCATCAGAAGGAAAACTCATTTCACTGGGGCGCTAGTTTTAGATGATGTTATAACATCAGGTTTTCACAATAACTCTGCTTGATAGATCTTATTATCTCCATTATAAGAAAATGAAAGTGAAACTCAAAAGGTTAAGCAACTTGCCCAAAACTACCATGCTGGTAACTAGTAAGGATGAAAGCTAGAATTTAAACGTGGGTCTGATTCCAAAGACCATACTCACTTAATTACAGAGGGTTGCATTAGATTGTGGGTGGGAAAAAACAGTCGCTTACTGCCCTCCATTCCTTTCACAATACTGAAGCCCTAACCTACAAGGCAGCAGAAAAGGAAAAATCAGATCATAAAATATGTGATTTTCAAAATGACCATTTTGAAGTTAGGTTTTTTGTTTGTAATCAGGTTGCCTCTCGCTGGCTCATTTTTGTGATTTCCTTCTCTCTTTGAAGTGGCTTCGGTGTTTTTATCCACTTTTTTTCTGACTATTCTTTTTGGGAGCTTTGAAAGGAGCCTTGCCCAGGCAGTACAGAACTCTCGCTGTCCTTATTGTCTGGTGGGCTGAATGCCTCAACATCACACTTAAGACAACCCTGGCATTACGATTGGCCACACTTCCTTTTGAGCACAATCCTGCAGGAATGTGAACTCCTCCACCTGACAGTGCAGGACCCCACTGGTTTGGAACAAAGCTTTTAGACATCACAAAAAAGGTAAACTCAGCAATAGAAAATTAATGGTTCTCGCTCTGTATGATGCCTTCCGAGAGGTTTTTTATAGGCATGACAAACAGGAAGAGCCAAGAGTCCCAAGATCCTATACCATCTTGAGCAAAAACAGTTCCTACTTCCCAAACCTGTAAGATTGAGACTTAAAAAAAAAAAAAAAAAAAAATTCTATCAAAGTTCTGTCATTTCCTCATCCAATTAATTGGTGAATCATGCTGGGGAGTACATTATCAAAGTCTAACAATTGTTCAACTAAAATTTTCTTTTCTTTTCTTACTTCACTGCTCATCTCTCCAAGGTTCTGCTTATTTGCTTGGTTTTGTTTTGTCTTACTGGAGCCTCAATCCAATTGTCCATGTTTTCCTAGGCTCTAAATCTTCTCTCTACCCATTCTCAAAACTCCTCTTTTTCCCCAAACTTACTTTCCTTTATTTCTTCTATCATACTTTGCGAAGCACTCATTATGGTCCTGATGACATATAAGCTCTTTGAAATAGAAGTATTTACTTTTGAGAAAGCGAGAGGAAAACAACTGCCTTCAAAAGTTCTCTATCAGTAACCAAAATTAATGAGGTTATTTCTCCCTCAATAGCAGATATTCAGATAGGCACATTTCATGTCTCAAATTTCACTTTCCAAGCATTGTGCAAGCAATTGTAGATCATGTAAATATTTGATTGAATTTACTCTCTTGGTTGGTGTTGGCATTTGTCTGTGTATCATTCAATCTGTTTATGCATCTGCCACTCATATTAAGCTTTTAGAAGTTTGAGGGATCTGTTTATATTTAACTTAGATGTGCATAAACCAGCAAGCATTAATACCAATCCAGATGGATGCTTATTGAGTTATTTCAATAATTATAATATTCCCTTAACTTTCTGATGTATAAATGACTGTAGTGCAGTACCAGCCAAATATTCTTCTTAACATCAGCCGTATTATCATGACAATGTTAACAAAGGCATGGCCTGGGAATCCAAATTATGCAGATGATAGCTACCTCTTTTTTATATGGACAGTAGTTTTATTCCTATGTTCTTCTATATAGCTTTTCTCACTGGTCTCCCGCCAGGCAGTAACAAAATAAGATATTTGCCAGTTCCTGTCTGGCAAGTCCATGTGATTTGAAGGAATCTCTGGTCTGGAGTTTGATCAATGGATGCCAGAATCACCTAAGGAATTGAGAACATATGGACAACCTCCTGGGCTTCGAAACATTGATTAACTATATTTGTTGATAGAATACATTTAATTATTCTGAGCATATTTTAAAATTGGCCCACTGTGGTAATTTTCTTTATTGGCACATAAAATATTGGCACATATAATTTTCTGTATTGGCATTTAGAGTTGTTAATAATACAAATCATCTGTGCCTTATTGGACATTGTGGTGATAGGAAACTTTTTAAGTTTCAAGGGACCCCAAAAATAAGCTGTTTTACTAAGCTTCAAGCCAGCACCACCAGCACTTTCAGAGAGACCTCTAAAGAGGTATCAGAGAGAGATATCTAAAAGATATCTTATCTAAGCTTTATATTGCTGAGTTCTTTCTTTGTAGGGGTTCTCTGTTGTTTGGGGCTGGTGGGGGGTGTGGCTCTCAACTTGTCTAAAGGATAAGATAATCCAAACACCAGATAATCCAAATAGGATAATTATCATAAAATAGTACCCAGTTATAAAACAGATAACTCTATCAAGTCTGTTTTTAATTGAATGAATATCCTTCCAAGAAAAAAAAAAGTATATATAAATCAGAAAATGACTATTAGCTTAAGTTAAAAAAATGATGACAATTTATCTTTTGGCCAAATGATAGTTCTGACTGGTTCCATTTGGAATTTATTTTCTTACCAATTCTCTGTGGAAGAAGAATTGCATTAGCCTGTCATTCATATAATGCACTTAATAACACTGATGGAAGGACCATCCTTCACAGAGGCACTGACTCTCTGTCAAGAGTCCCAACCCCCTAGGGTATTTGCCTGGGTGGCAGCTAAAGAGCTGCTGTAACCCCTGTGCTCCAGGGTTCCTGATACAATTGGCCCAGTGTTGAGTGATGACACTGAGTACCTCCTGGCAAAGGTAGTGCTTTACAGTGAGGAATCAAAGTCAAACATTCTGAGCCCTGCAGTTCCACTGACATAAAAATGCTTCCTCCATTTCAGACTGTCAAAAGATGAATGTGGATGGGGGAAAGAGCCTGAAGAAATCAACTGGTAACTGTAACACGTATTATTTTCTTTCTTCCCCAGTAAGAAATCCTTGGGATGTACAGATAAGTGAATAACATAAAGTGTCAAAGGAAAAGTCATGGGTATCTTTTTCTATTTTACACACTGCTGTAAATGCATGTCTGCTTTAAACAAGTTTTTTAATAGTAATTTTTAGCTGGTGTGGATTGTTTCCAAGCTCACCATCCAGATAAGATTAAGGTTAAAATAAATATGGGGGATAGGGAGAGTAAATTCAACATATGTGACAAGTTCGTGCCTATACCATAATAAGCTGACATGTAGGAATCCTTTCTATGTAATGGGCACTATTCTGGGGTTTGCAGGTATTACTTCATAATAATCCCAAGGGATGGTTCTATTATAACTGTCACCCCTTTAACGGAAAGGTGACTAAGTAACTTGCCAGTAGTCACAGTTATCAAGTAACAGAAATGAAGTTGATCAGTGCATGAACCCAGGAAGTTTGAGTTCGGAGTTTGCTGCCTTGCCATCACTAGATCCTGATCCTTTTTTGCATCAATTTGGAAATATGAACTTCTCTTTGGAGAGAAATAACTGAGTATTCCAGAAAGGAAGACTAGATAGTCCTAAGAAAGAGAAAGAAGAGTGCACAAATAACGGTGACTTGCAAAGTTGATACATGTTCTTGTGGCCTGTGAGGCACTCTGGTGGAACATCTCATTCACTCTGCTCATCCATTCTGCTCATCTACTCTGTTCAGTTTGTCACAGACCTGTAATATTACAGGTGTTTTTCATGGAGAAGTTGGGAAATTCTGATCAACTTCTTGGATTCTTTTTTTTTTTTAAGATTTATTTATTTGTACATACAGAACTGGGGTACAGGCCAGAGGCTCAGGGGCGGTGAGAAGCTTCACCAGAGACAGAGTGGGGAGCAGAACAGGCAGATCGATGAAGTACACTGCTGAGGGGAGTAGCGGGCGGGTCAGGAGAGGTCTGCCACGCCATGTGGTCACCTCTGGGGCAGGCAGGAATCGAACGCATGCGGAAGTGGCTTCAGCTTCTCAGTGCAGTGCTTTAACCCGCTCACCATCAGGGAGGGCCATCTCTTGGATTATTAACTTCCTTTTTATAAATGCAAATAATATAACCATCTGTCAGAGCATTTCTTATAAAATGTAATGAAATAGGGCCCTCCCTGGTGGTGCAACAAGTTAAAGCACAGCACTATGAAGCTATCTTAAGCACGAGTTCAATCCCAGTCAGGGAGCTGACCCACATGGCACAGCAGACCTCTCCTGTCTCGCCCACTGCTCCCTCATCAATGTACCTCGTCAACCTGCCTGTTCTGTTCCCCTGTCTCTGGTAAATCCTCTCACTGCCTCTGTACCTCTGGCCTGTACCTCAGTTCTGTATGCATAAATAAGTAAATCTTTTTTTAAAATGTAATGAAATAGTATCTATATGACCCTTAACAAAGTTTTGAGCACATGCAGCCACTCAAAGTTAACATCACCCACTTGAGTGCTGCCTGGTATTCTGGAGCACAGGACAGTTGTGAAGGATACCTCAACTTTTCCACACCCACCAAGTGCAACTGTTCTTTGCTAACCCACTGTTCTCTAGAGCATTTTTTTTTTTTTTGTAAAACTGGTGCAAGTTAGGCATTATAAAATATGTGGGAGAACTAGTATAACTAACTGCACTCATGCAGCAGCAGAACCCTGAGTAGGATGCTTGCTCCTGCGACTCCAGGTCATGGCAAAGTCAGCGTTTTCTCATTTTATATTCTACAAAGCAAAAATTTACATATCATGCAACAAAAGTACAGACACACTTATATCCTGCAGTTTGCTATGAGCCAAGAAGCAGATATATGTAAAGCTTTGTCAAAGTATCAACATGTTGCACGTATTACCGCCATTTGAAGAACAGACACATATTTTATGATCTACTGGGTAGCTTGCTTTGAGCCTCACTCATTGATCATTCCCCCTGCTCTCTGCAATGAAGAAATGAAATGATGGACAGTTACAGAGGGAGAGAAAAGGAGACTCTAAGTCATATCCAAAAGAAACAAATATTAAACGATTTGACAGCAACAATTTGTGAGTCAACAGGGAAGCTTGGTATAGTGAAGTGCAGTGAATCAAAATGATCAAATGATTTTATTAGCTTCATTTTATTAGTCAGATCTATTACCTTTTCTTTTTTTTTATGACCAGAGAAAGACGAAATAATTATAATCAGTTTATCAAGGCAGACCCTGATGGAAAGTACAGCCCTTCTTCCCTGATTCCACTCCAGCCAAGCTGTGCCCACTACCTTTTCAGGAAGAATATTTTCACGCATCATATAGAGGACATTGGATACAGCCACAAAGGTTTCTCACAAAATGCCTTCACAACACTGAGAGAAAAATCTAATGAGTTATTGTATTTAAAAGGCATTGGAGATGGACACTGCTCAAAGCTGAGGGGGAAAAAAATCTTAATTTATCTTCAAGCCCCAGACGGTAAATATCCTGGCAGCCCTCACAGCGGAAGCATTCCTCACACCACTGCCCTCTTTCGCAAGTCCATGAGTCTCACCTGGGGTAATCACATTCTCAGTAGGAGAGAGGGGATTCAGTTACCATGATAGCTAATTCCTGGGCCTCCCTGAAGCAAAGAAGAACAGTCATTATAAGCCATTCCAAATTATAGATGGGCACTCTGTGATGTAGTCTATTGTAGACAGGGCTGAGGCAATTACCGAATGAAAGAAATATTATTATTTTAAGAAACCTAACATTTTAATACAATGTGAAAAATGATGAGGGAATAATAAATGGAGTACATAAAAAGAGCTAATAATAAAAAAGAGCTTGGTGAGAAATCCCGCTGTCATATTTGCATTTACCCTGAAACTAATGCCATGCACATTTCTGAATGCAAATAATTCACGAGAGGAAGCAAAATGAGGATGTTAATAATCATTTTTTCCTTAATGAGAAGCTGTTCTTTGACTGAAAGGTGCTTTAAGATGGACTAAGTGAGGCTTAACAAAAGGGTCCTTTTTTTTTGAACAATGCATAAATGAAGGCAGTTGAGTTTTATTCAGGGATTTAAAGGCAGCAGCATTAATATTATCATCACAAATATAATTTCTACATTTTTCAATAATAAAAATTCACCTTGTCAATGTAAAATTCCCCCTTGTACTGACTTTAGCTCAAAGTGACATTTCGTATGGGGTTTATGGGAATCAAAAGCACCTTTTACTGTTACTTTTAGCCATGCTATACTCTACTACTTTTAATAGTAATAACTAATGGGGCCTCTCTGGAGGCATAGGGGTTAAAGTCAGCGCTATCAAGCTATCTGCAGCCACTACAGCATGAGTTCAATTACCTGACCTGGAGCTGACCCACATGGCAGAGCAGACTTCTCTTGTTTCGCCCTCTGCTCTCCTCAGCTGTGTATTTCAGTAGACCCCCTTGTTCTGCTCTCCAGAACAAGGTAAATGCTCTCACCCCATGCCCCGACACCTCTGGCCTACACCCCAGTTATTTTATGCATAAATAAGCAAAGATAAATATTAAAGCTAATGTTAACAGATCACTGTTATTGTCTGGGACTGTATTATGCACTGGATAAGGGTCACCCTCACCCCATTACTATTGAAACTCCCAGAGATGGACTGAAATGTATCCAAGGGCACTAGTGAGCAAGCAGAATGAACTAAACTCAGGGGACAAAACTGTTCTTCCCACCACAGTAGTTACCATCTCTTCTGATTTGTGAGCAGATCCAAGTGATATCAGCCACATCTGGTAAGATGGACATGCAGTGACATCTGCTCACAACACAGAAGTTAGAGATGCTATTCTCTTCAAACTAAGCTCAGTACCTCTTTTCTTACTTCCTCCCTTCAAGTAGGCTGCTAAGTAAGGGAGAAAAATGTGTAGAGACAGAACTTTTCAAAATCAGCCCCAATTATACATCTGTGGCTCTAGAGGCACCCCACTCAGTTTGATTCATCACAAGATTTAATGATCTGACTACCAATGGCATTTCAATTTCTATTATTGAAATGCTTCCTTCTCAACAGCCAACCATTTCAACATACTTTCCTGCCAGCTGCACTGCTACCGAGACAGCGTGGTATAGTAGCTGCTAACAGAGTATTACAGTCAAAGTATGCTGGGAGACAATTCTCCAAGGGTCTTTCACACGTCTGCCTGTCTTGCCAGCAGGGGTATTTGCATGATAGGAGTTATCTTTTCAAACATGATTAAACAGCAAACAGTCTTGGAAGATCAAGACAGCATTTCCCTTCAGAGTAAAGATAGTCATACTTACTGCCCATTAAAAAAGACTTGCTTCTTCAGCTCAGGGTTCCCAGAAGAGCTCATTCCACGTGCAGGTGACAGCTGGCATTCTTCTCATCATTCTGTAGGAAGTAAGGTTAAGGAAAATGCTGTTACTATGACTGCTTTTATTAATACTAGTGAGAACAGATCTCAGACCCAGGATTCTCAAGTCTTTAAGTATCCATGAAACTATGACAAGCCAATTCATTAGCTAGCAAAGAAGTCTAAGACTCAGATACTTTGTTCTTGACAAGACCCACACTGCAATCCTAACTGTTTTGTTTACTAATTAAATAGTGATGAGAAAGCTATTTAAACTCTCCAAGACTCAGTTTACTCAGCATTCAAGTAGGGAACACCTTAAGTTTAAGTATAACGCAATATAATATGTAACTCACACATTAGTATAATGCCAAGCAGAGAGAATGAACTAGATAAATTTGCCTACTATGGATCTTGTGTAATGAAGGAATTACTTGGAACTGGGACCCAAATCCCATTCTCCATTCTTTATGACCGCAAAAGTCACTCTGCTCATCCAGGACCTGACGTTACCCACTATAAAGTGAGGCAGGTAAGTGAGGTAATCTCAGAGGGCCCTCTTAGCTTTAAATCTGAAACTTTGTCCAGCTTCTCCTCACCATCATCATTTTCTCCCTTTAAAAGCAGTTTCTCATCAGATTTTTCCAAAGGTATAAAATCAAGCACAGAGCCTGATTAGAGCTAGAATCAAGCCTCAGCTTTGATCCACAAGAGAAAAACTGGCTGCCGCAGAAGAGGGAATTCCTTTGCTAAGGCCAGCTGAAGACAAAGCTATATAGTACTAGGGTCACTGCTAAACTAAAAGAACCTCTAGTTTTAGGCTTTTCTCTTTAACCTGTAGCCAGCTGGTTTTCCTGTTGTTGTTAAAGTAAGGGCAGAGACCATGGAAATGAAGAAGAGGGCTGAGTATCAAAAATAGTGAAATATAATCAATAATTGGACTTCTTGCCTAATTCTATAGTGCATCTGAACAAGGAGATAAAAATATAGCTTTAACATCTAGTCCTGCACCCAGCAGATTGTGAGATTCAGATTCAATCACTAACTCTAGGTCTCTGTTCCCTGCTGCACTACGAGAACACTACACAATGCGACACTAAGGTCCCTTCTGACTTTATAATTCTATGATTAACTAACATCACTGAAACTTCTCACCTATGTAAATAATTTATCTGAATAGATGACTCAATTTGCATTAACCCACGGTGGGCTGAGAAATTAAATAAAGTGACAGAAAGCTCCAGGCAGTACATAATCAGTAGTGTGTAAATAGAGAACTCTCTGTCATCTTGACCTGGAATCTATTTTAGTTTCAATGTATAGTCCAGCCTAAGACTTGTCCGATCTGGGCTCTGATGGGCCAGTCTCTGTGCATATAAATATTCTCCTTTTGACCCACTTGTCCACATGGATGGCTTTTCCAGTGGCAGTGATGCCCTTGCTCACTCTTACCCACAGAGAGCTCCTTTGTTCTTCTTAGACTCAAGACGCATGCGCAAAAGATGATTGCCAAGAACAAAGTAGACTAGTCAATGACTAAAGCCCAAGGATGATCTCATTAACAGCAAATTTCTAACCCACCAATGTCAGGAAATAGAACTCTAATAACTGCAATGAAAAACATACCAGGTTTCTTCTCACAGCACATCACTGATATTTTTATTTTAACAATTAAAAAGATATACACCTTTTAATATTCTGCAGTGCCTAAATTGATTTCTTCTGGACTACATCATTTTTATCTTTGCACCCACCTCTGTTATTCAAAGTATAATTCTTTGGAGTTTAGCAAACCTTGTTTTAGATTATGACTCTGCTGTTTGTTAATTGTGTGACTTTGGGCAAGTACTTTAACCTCTCAGTCTTAATTACTTTACCTGTGCAGTTAACACACAGTACCTACTTCACAGAGGGGATGTTAGAATTTAATGAAGTAACTTTTAAAATTCCAGGTACACTGGCATATAGTAAGATTTAGTAAATTGTTTTATTGTAACAGATCATAATATTTATTGAATAACGGTTGAGGTTTCTTGATTATTGGCCATGCACCAGGACATAGGTATTCTTCTACGCAAACTATATTAAGAACTCTTATAGCTTCTTTTTGAAGCTGAAGAGACTGAGAACAAAGAGACGGAAACACCACAGGTCCCACTATCAGTAACTATCAGAGCCACAGTTTAAACTCAGGTATTCATTCTAGCTCAAAACGCAAGCTCCAACTTTTTTTTTTTCCTAAGGTTTATTTATTTATGCATATAAGAACTGTGTAGACAAAAATTGTGGGGCTGAGAGGATTCACAAGAGACAAAGAGGGGCAGAACAGGCAGATCTACTGAAATGCAAGGGGGAGCAGCTGGCAAGCAAGATAGGAGAGGTCTGCTGTACCATGTGGGTTTGCTCCCTGGTCAGGAATTGAACTCATGTTGCAGTGACTGGTGATAACTTGATAGTGCTGTCTTTAACCACTGTGCCACCAGAGAGGTCCCCAAGCTCCTACAAAACACAAATAAATATATGATTTGATTTCAAGTAGAAGTAGGGGTCTAATGAAACTAATAGATGACCTGTTATGTCCTTTAATCTTAAGTCTCTAAATCCTTATCTAGAGTTATATGCATACCCATATTTACTAAATTTCTGTTAGCAGTTTTTAAGTCTCAGATGTGAAAGACACATTCTGAATAATCTAGTCCACAAATTAGTATGCAACTATTTCTACTTTTTTAATGCAAATGTCCATAGACAGAAAAAATAATTAGAAAATTCATTAAGTTTTCTTTTGCTTACATTTCAATTCAGAGAAATAGTTAAATATCATGCAATAGGGCTTCTTTTTTCTCCTTTCTGTAAAAGTATTTGTTGTACTGGTCCCTGGAAGAAAAGAATGAAATGCAAAATTCTAACTGACAGATGGAATTTAAATACAGCTTTCTTATGAATAACCATTATTAAGCATACTGAAGAAATCTTTTCAGAAAAAAAAAGATATGTTTTTAACAGAGTTTGTTTGAAGAATTCATTTGCAAACAGTTCTTTGTAGTAAATCTTTGGCCCTCTTCCTATATTTTAAGGCTTTTCCCTTTGTTTTTCTTTGAAGATAGAACAAAATGGGTTATAAATCTCCATAATGTAAAAAATACATTCTAATATAATTATTCAACCACTAGAAAAATCTTTTCATGCTCTAGGTTAAATAATAAAACTACAATTCAAGATGCATCATCATTCCAATAAGAAAAAAAAAAAAAGTTCATTGTTCTCAGTGCTTTATGAAAGAAACCAAGAAACCAAAACAAGGAGAAACATTTGCAAGATCTGAGAAGAAATTAACAGAATAAGGTGGACCTAGCTACACAATGTCTCTGACAGTGTGCAGAAAAAACAAATATTAAAGGCAAAATAGAAGTTTCTTTTTTCCCTCAATCATGTAACAATCTAAGACAAACGATCCCATTGGCATGTTACCTATGTTGGTATTGCAGAGACCCAGGCTCCTTCAGCTTCTTGTGACTCAGCCATCTCAAGGTTTGCTCAGCAGGCAGCAAGGGGAGCAAGTGCAAGTAACATGCCCTTTTTTTCAAGAGGTGCAGAAAGGGGGGCCACCTGTGTGGCACAGAGTTTAAGTCTCAGCACTATGAAGTTAATGGTCGCCACTAAAGCACCAGTTCACTCCCTAGCCAGGGAGGTGACCCACATGGCACAGCAGACCTCTCCTGTACCCACTGCTCCCCCAGAATATTTCAGTAGATTTGCCTGTTTTGCTCCCCACTCTGTCTCTGGTGAATCCTCTCAACTACTACATCTCTGGCCTATACCCCAGCTCTTGTATGCATAAATAAGATCTTAAAAAAAAAAAAAGGTTCACATATCACCGCTCCCACATTCACATTTTATGGATTGGAACTCTGTCACATTATTACACATCAATACAAAGAAGGTTGAGAAATACAATCTAGCAGAGGAGAAATAGCAAATAAGCACTTGATTAATAGCATAGTCTTTTCCACACTTGCTATGGCCTGTAACATCCACATCAGTCCAGAAGTGAAAGAACTCAAGCACAGAATTTCTAAGGAGTCTTCTGTTAGGTAATGTTTTGTTTATTCCATTAGGCCTTTTACAACACCCCATGTTCTAGAATATTACAAGCAATAATTTACTTATTAAATAATAATACGATATAGGATAACTAGAATCAATGGGCATTTCTCTTTGTTCCTTACAAATAGAGTCTTCTCTTTTTGGACAATTTTGCCAGAGTTCACTTTATTTTGTGAGAGTAACAATATTAAATGTTTAAGGAAATGGAAATGTTATTTCTAATAACATCCCACATTCAGGAAGGTTAACTCCTACACCATTCTATTTTAATGAAAACACTTTTCTAAAGATGTACAAAAGAGATTCCAGCAAGACCTTCCTTGGATGTCCAACAAACCCTCACTGTCAGGAAATTCTTTCTTGTCATTAATTTAAATTTGTTATCCTATAGCTTAAGCCCAGTTTCTTTCTGAATTTTTCTTACACATAGAAAACAGATGTTCTTTTATGTTTAGTATATTACACATTCCCATATTTCTACATTTAGCCTTCTCCTTAGTAAACTGAATAATTCCAGAACTTTCCCCCACAGGTCCCATGCCCAAACCCTTTAATTGCATTTATAACTCTCCTCAGAAATCTCTCCAACTTTCCCATGTTACTTTTTAGTTGTCATGGTCCAAAATGAGATCCTCATAACTTAGCCAATTTTAATAAGTACCTACTCTATGGGAGTACAGCATACATAGAGAGAAAATCAATCACATTCCCAAGAAAATGATATCCTATCAACATTAAAATAAAATCTCATCACTGTGTTTTATATTTTTCTTGCCAGTTGCTGCTTTCATATTTGTCAGCCCTAAGGCATAAGTCTTAGCTCTCTGTCCAAGTTTCCAGTTCCAGAATTGGCAAAGCCAGAGTTCCTTCTCAAGTCATCCTTATCTCAGAAAAGTCAACACTCTTACCCACAAATGTTCTGAATCTTTCACTTGTTCATAACCAAGGCACTTAAAATATTTTGCATTTAAATGCCCCCGTACATTCTGCAAAATGCAGTAACTGTATCACGTGTTCTCACTGACCCTTCGCAACAACCCATAAAGTAAATTCCACTTCTTCCTACGAAAAGAGAATCCCAGTGTTAGGTTTAACACAACTGAATAGTTGTTGAAAATAAAAGGATAACATGCAACTTCTACCAATATGAATAATGTGTTTCAAACAAATAGACTACTAAAGGAGAGCTTGAAATATAACTTCAGTGTCTTACAATTGATTTTTTTTTTAAGATTTATTTCTTTATTCACACAGAACTGGGGTACAGGCCAGAGATACGGAGGGTGAGAGGATTCACCAGGGACAGAGCGGGAAGCAGAACAGGGAGATCGAAGAAGTACACTGCTGAGGGGAGCAGTGGGCGGGTTAGGAGAGGTCTGCCGCGCCATGTGGATCTCCTACGGGGCAGGCAGGGATGGAACTCATGCAGAAGTGGCTTAAGCTTCTTATGCAGTGCTTTAACCCACTGCACCACCAGGGAGGGCCAAGATTGATTTTTTTTATACAAAGATTTCATGAAATATAAGCCATGACCATGGGTCAGTAAGATATAAATGTGTATTTTCTTTACAGAGAAGACAATGTGATTGGCACATAATAAATGCTCAATAAACATGCATCTCAGCAAATTATTGTTCATTATGAAATCATTTGTAGCATTTAGCAAAGTTCTTTTAAACTCAGTCACACTGATGACTTGACCATGGGAAAAAAACACTACACATGCAAATATCTATGTGCCTTAGAAAAATTATCAATTTTTCTATCTGTATGCATTTTTTTTCTCAGTGAAGTTTTTTAAGGGTTTGTTTTGCATCTTTGCAGGAAAACTTGTTAAGTGAAAATTAAAATGCATTTCCTGAGACTTTGAACACACTTCATATTTAGCTTAAACTTCCAATGCAAACAGACTAATTTCATATAAGGCTTATTTTTAATAGAAAATCGAGTTTATTAAATTGGATCTCTTCAGGTATTTTCCGTCAACCCTCTAATATTTCCCAATAATGCCATTATTATCCATTAATCTCTTCTCCAATTGAGAGTAATGGTAATTAAAATAGAGCAAACTTCACTTATCCCATGTTTGTATAAGTTTTATTGGCAGCTTATTTTAGTCAGAAGGAGCACATGATTCTCAAAGATTCTCTCCTTATCCATTTGATTTTGTAAAATTCTTCTTTGTGGGAAGTTTATAACATCAAATAATATCATACATATATCCTTGTTCTCATTGTGTTTCAAAAAAAAAATGTGTTTCAATCTGTGTTCCTATCAATACATATTTCCTTGTTCTCATTGTATTTCAATGAGAATTTCAGCTATGGAATTTCCTTTCCAGGGCTAGATGGGGATTTAAATCTGTAACAAATAATAGATTTTCATTTCCTCTAGTGTTCTGGGCAACACATATTTTAATTATGTTTATATGATTTATTAAGGGATTCTAGCTTAGAAATATGTCTAAAATATATGTCGTATATGTGCTATTCATTTTTTAATCTAATTATTTGGCAAACTTATTAGCTTATGAGACATTTAATTTTGCAACATAATTTCACAATCTTATTCCAGAATTTTTTCGTATATTTAGCTTTTGTCTTAATTAGAGGTACGTTAGAAGTACTTCATGAGATGAATATAAGTTTAGAATTCTTTTATTTCACAATTCTTACAACCCATACTTTTTGCCAATATGCTGTTATCACATTGTTGCTTCATCTGCCACTTTTTATTTAATTAAAATGTTATAATTTTAACAATAGTTAAAAATTTAAATAGGGTGTTTACATCTTTCAAATGTTAACATTGTTTTTCATGCTAAAATTTATATATTCTGTTAAAGATGTTTTAAATCAACTTTAAAACTGTTTTATATTAGTAGTTAAAGAATGGGATAAATTACTATAATCTTTCACCCAGAAGGACATGCTTATGAATTTCACAATATATTCATTTCTGGCCCTAACATCCAAGTGAGTTAATCCACTTTGGGTTAGGTTTTATGTAATTTCACATTTAGAGAGTTTGCTCCTTGGAAATCACCTTCCTCTTTCATTTTAGCTACACTGTATTTGGGCACTTGAATTTAATTTTGTTACTCACCCTTTAGAAGTAAGAGAAAATAATAAAAAATATGATTCTGAGACCAACTTCTACCATCACTTAAGTACAGATCACACAGATATGATGCAGATACTCTCTGCTTCTGAGATTGCCACTAAAAAGCGTATCTCGAAAGTGGTTAGGGATAGTCACCAATGTCTGTGCATTTCGATCTCGAAGTCTTATATCTAAAAACTTAAGTTAACCTGCACCACATTCACTAAGTAAACAAAATCTTTTCAAGTTCTGTCATTTAATAATTGACTTATATGGAAGCTGTAACTTCTGAGCCAAAATCTTGGTTCAAAGCAGTTACAGATGCAGTTACAGTTGTTTTTCTATAAATCAATATTTAGCATGCCCCACTATCGAAGGGGGGAAATGTTAGAAGAGATGCCTGTATATTAATAGAAATAATCAAAGAACCTTTCTTAACTTTTCATTTCTATCTCAATTAGAAATTAGAGCAATCAGCCTCCCTGGTGGTGTGAGGAACTATCAGAGCACTATGAAGCTAATGGCAGCCACTGCAGCATGATTTCAATCCCCAACCAGGGAGATGACCCACATGTCTCGCCCCCTGCTCCCCTCAGTGTCGTATTTCAGTCGATCTGCCTGTTCTGCTCCCCATTCTGTCTCAGTGAATCCTCTCATCCCCTGTATTTCTGACCCGTACCCATTCTTGTATGCATAAATAAATCTTTTTTTAAAAAAAATTAAAAATGGAGATTGAAATGTGAAATATAAGATGTGGGAAGAGAAATAGCAAAGGAGTGGCACCTTCCTTTCTAGAAAGGTAAACAGCATTGGATTATTGACAAAAATATATAGCATGAATGTGAAAAATTTGCTACTAGTGATAGAGCAACACCACAGGTAATTATAATTAAATTTACTGTCATACCTGTGGCAGACAATGGAGGCCATGCACCCCCTTAGTGATTTTTAGGGCAAAATATCTGCATAATTTAGAAAATAGATATTTTTAAAAAAGAAACTTAGCTACAATATAAGGTAGTTGCAAGGACTGATTGCAGGAGGAGGTATGTATGTCAAGAGTGGGGAAAAAAGATCAAGAATAAAAATTTAGCTAATCGAAAGGAGAAGGCAGGCACATGGGTGGAAGACAAAATGAATTGGAAAAGTTTGTTTTTTTTTTTTTAATTTATTTATTCATACAGAATTGGGGTACAGGCCAGAGATGCGGAGGGTGAGAGGCCTCACCAGAGCCAGAGCAGGGAGCAGAACAGGCAGATCAACGAAGTACACTGCTGAGGGAGCAGCGGGTGGGTCAGGAGAGGTCTGCCGCGCCATGTGGATCTCCTCCAGGGCAGGCGGGGATCGAACTCATGCGGAAGTGGCTTACGCTTCTTAGTGCAGTGCTTTAACCCGCTGCGCCATCAGGGAGGTCCCAGGAAAAGTATTTTTCACAGTAGGTGTTCACATATGTCATCGTGCAGGTTAAATGCACATTATATACATTTCTCCTCCATTTTTTGTTTAGGGTTTGAGAGTTTCTGATTCTGATCAAATAATCAATGAGTCCATGTGCTAAAAAATACTGGAATAGGAACATCAGGCCAATGTCAACCTAAAGACCTGGATTGCTTACTTTAAAAAAAAAAAATTATGCATATAAGAGTTGGGGTGCAGCCAGAGGTGCAGGAGGGTGAGAAGATTTACCAGAGACAGAGTGGGAGCAGAAGAGGGCGACTGACTGAAATACACTGCTGAGGGGAGCAGCTGGTGAGCCAGGGGAGGTCTGCTGTGCCATGTGGGTCACCTCCCTTACCAGGGACTGAACTCATACTGAAGTGGCTATGATGGCTTCATAGTGCTGGTATTTGCCCCTGCACCACCAGGAAGTCCCAGTCCTAGATTTCTTTTTCCTTTTTTTTTTTTTTTTAAGATTTATTTATTTTTTTCATACAGAACTGGGGTACAGGCCAGAGATGCGGAGGGTGAGAGGATTCACCAGAGACAGAGCGGGGAGCAGAACAGGCAGATCAAACGAAGTACAGTGCTGAGGGGAGCAGCGAGTGGGTCAGGAGAGGTCCTCCAGAGCAGGCGGGGGTCGAACTCATGCGAAAGTGGCTTGAGCTTCTTAGTGCTGTGCTCTCACCCACTGCGCCACCAGGGAGGGCCAGTCCTAGAGTTCTTAAAGAGAGTGTCAACTGATTAGAGGGCAGTATGCAAAGTTGTGATATGTTTTGTCACCTTAGACAGTCATTGATATCCTTGGGATCCGAAGCCTAGTCAGAAAATCTCTGGATTCACATGCTAATGAGTTGACAAAGAAGAGAGAAACTATATATGAAAATAAGAGTTTAGTTTCTGGACAGAAATAGGAAGAGGAAAAATAGAAAATCAGTATCAATCTTCAATCTTGAAATTTAAATTGCTAACTTTGAGTCTTTCCTCCCTTTTTTTCAGCTTTTCTCCTCCTTTTGAAACAAAAGAAAACTTAAAGCACAAAGGTTCTGCCAGCCCAGCAAGCAGATTCATGGCCTCAGCCCCTGAACATGTTCCAGGTCCCCATTCTTCTTTAACACTGGAAAAGGCCAGCCGGGGACGGCCTTTTCATGGAGTCTCAGATCTCTGCCACATTGCTTACATTGTCGGGAAAAAGAGCCTGGCCCGATAAAAGATTCTTGTTAATTTATAATGATGATAATGTTTTCTATTCAGCCTTCAAGATGTACACAGATGGGCCCTGTGTTAGTTGATTTCCGCTCTTTGAGACACTGAGTGCGACATCTTGGTCTGGATTCCTGGTGCGAGATGTAGAAAGCAGATTTTTCATGCTTCTTATAGAAAGTGAAAGATAATGACTCAGGGAGAGTCACTTACAGAGTTTAGGGAATATTGGTGGCTGCTTCATTGTTCTTTTCACAGCAGTCTAGAGGGCAAAAGTTTATCAGTAGGGGAGGAAAAAAACCTGAGGGTTAAATGGAACTGAGTAAGAATTTGAATATGCTTAAATAAAATTTTCTCTTGGGCTTTAATTCTAGCCTTTGATTAGCATTTTTCTAAAAAAAAATTTTAAATGATGTTTTAAGTACAGCAGTCCTTTTGTATCCTTCATTTAATCACAAACCTTTGACTTTGGGCATTGTTAATAACATTAAATATTAGGCTTACATTGTTAGCTTAATAGTAAGTGGAAAGGATGGCTTTGTAATTGTATGATTTTTCTCACTCAAGCCTTTTCTTTTAATAAGTCTGTTTAAAAATTCAAGAGAGAGTCTAATATTAGGGTACAGACTATAGAAGAACTACTCATCCAAGAAAGAGGCATAGCCAATGCAAGTCATATAAAATCATGAAATAAATGAGTTCTACTTATTGAGTTTATCCTTGAAAATTACTGGAATGCCACTGAAAATGTGTGTTAATTAACCGTACATTATCTTAGAATCTTTAAATACTACAAATCAGATTTTAGAGAACATTTGAAAATAAAACCAATAGAATTCAAAGTTACTAACACTGTATAGAAACCTCAAGCCAAATAAATTTTAAACTAGGTTGTTTTAAATATAAAATTAACTGTTGAATTGTTACATTTAACTTAACAGGGTTGTTTAATTTTTTAGAATGCTTTGACTTTGAGGAGTTCTAATTTTTTTTCCTAATAAATTGTAAAGTCTACAAAGTTTCTCCCAAATGTCTGCGGACCCATAAGGAGCCATCAATCCTCTTAGGCTGATTAAAGTTGTCCATTCAAACCAGTATCTTGAGAAGTGGTTCAAAGTTAAGGAATGATCACATAATAGTTTATAGAAAGAATGTTTAGGAATATTTACTGATTTCTGTGCAATACTGTAGAGATATTAAAATGAGAAAACTAAGTTAATCTGAGCAAACTATATCTCCACAGCTTTTTTCTTAGTAAAAGGAAGAAATGTCTATATCTATATCTGTTTGCAATCAAAAATAGAAATGAGTAGCACCATTTCTATACCAACAATTATTTCTTATCAATTAATATCCATTTTCTCTTTCTTTGACAATAGGCTTGAGTTCAAGTAGACAAATGAACTGTTATAAACAACATAATCTATAGCTAGTATGGCCATTTGCCTAGAGTGTAATAGATGACATCAGAAGTGACAGAGATCTCAGATTGAGGTCTTCTCCCTAAAACTGACAGGTGCAAATGCTCCCAAGCTATGTTCTCTCTAGTTAGAGAATGATAACAACTGAAATTGCCATATTAGATCCAGAGAACACAGAGAGTGATGAGGAAGGCAACATCTTACCAGCTCTGGATCACAAGACTCTGAGTAGTTGAAAGGGAAACAGACAATTCTATCATGTTTAATGACTACTTTGGGTTCTTTCTGTGATAGCATTTTAGCCTGCACCCAATTTAACACAGTATGAAATCATAGAGAGAATAAAATCATAGCAGTAAGCATGAAAGATACTCAGCCAATGAGAAACTGTCTATGACTAGAACTACCAAACATTTCATAAATTAAATAATACAGTTCATAAGGCCTTTTTGACCCATACCAAAAAAAAATGGAAAATGACCACATATTATTTGATTAATCACTTTAAAAAACTTTTATAAAATCTGCTTCTAATTGTCTGTGGTTGTTTTTCAGCCACAAAAATTAAAGAAGAACCTTTTACCTTTTATTTACTTATTCATATAAACAGTCCTTGATATCAGTATGGGAATTAATAGACAAGAAAAAATAACAGGGTTAATTTTACAGGGTTACAACATCCTTCACATTTATTATAGCTGTCAAGCCAAAACCAAGAACAAAATACATCATGCCTTAATCTATGAGTTTTTAGAGGAAATTCAGTAGCTGACCATACTGAAAGAATATACCAGAAAGAATATCACATGTCATCATAATATAAACAGTTACTAGTAACACTGTTACTATCTAGAATTTTCTTTGCCAAAGTTTTTCAAATTTTGGCAGTTGTTAACCTATGGCTTGAGAGCTAAATAGGCTTATACACGAAAAATGCAAAGTGTTTCTGAATTTAGTAGAATAATTATATTCCAGAGAGACTAAATTTAAGTTATAAGTACCTTATCCTCAAAATTCATATGTATATATGTGTAATTATGAGTTTTTAAGAGCATATAAAAGCAAAAAGTGGGAACATAAACCTTTAAGGATCATTTACTGTGTTATTAAATAATATATATTTATCAATATTGATTGTCTTAAATAAATATTTGCTTTAAAAAATTACATAGCAATTTTGTGACCATGATTAATAGCAAATTAAATGCAATTTACAGTTAAATAAAAAAGTAAAACATAAAGACCAAGATAAAATGTCACTTAATCTTGATTACTTCAAAAGCAAGTTGACCCACATAGTATCTCTTTTTATTCATTTTATTTAGAGCAGGAGTAAGGAAATGTTTTTGTAAAGGGGCAGATAACTCAGACGTTGGGTCATATAAACTTACCTGCAACTACCTGTCACTTCGGGTGCGGTCAGCCATCAGTAACATGGAAATGAATAAGCAACTCTGTTGTCTAGTAAAGCTATTTGTGGACATTGAACTTTTAATTTCTTGCAATTCTTACATATCATGAAATGATGCTCTTCTTTTGAATTTACTCCCCCAACATTTAAAAATTTAAGACTAATTTTTAGTTTCACAAGACTGATAAAATAGATTATGGGTGACATCCTACCCTTAGACCTAGACTGCCACTCTTTGCTTTAGAATGATCACAAAATCCAATCAGTATGTGTGTGTGTGTGTGTGTACTACATATATATAGATATAGATACACACACGCTATATATATACTACATATATATACACTACACACACACATATATATATACACTACATATATATATACACTACATATATATATATATATACACACACACACAAACACAAAGTTCCATTTACCTACATATGATGAATGCTAAACCTCTACCTTATTCAGTCAAAAAGGTTATACGAGATAATTGAAATTCATTTTTTGAATATTAGTAAGATCCTACTGAGTATAAAGCACACAATACAAATTGCCTCTACTTCATGGAAATTATGGTCCAGTGTGTGGAGATAAATAACTCATGCAAATCAGTTGATACTCCCCACCAAATACAACAGCTAATTTCATTCAAAAACTGAATAAACTATAAATGTCAATATAGCTTAATTAAATTATTAGTTAAAATTTTACATTGACAATCAAAATGTAATGGTGATTGGTTTATAAAATTTTAGGTGAGTAGCTCAAAGGACTTGTCCAAACTTGACCATCTATAAGTGCTGTTCTGATCAGAGTTTGGCCACATTAAAAATTAATTGCATTATCCACAGAATCTATACCAACTAGCCCACTACTCTTCTTTTCCACCTCATAATAATTCCATTCTTTCCATTGGGAGGGAACAATACTAACTCACAATTTATAGTATAGCGTCTACTCTAAGACACCATGTATTATATGATAGAAAAAAACTGAATCAAACACAAGACTAAATTCTTATTAGAATCATTGAAATATACAAACACAATCTTCATATAACTCTTCAATATATACTGCGCTCATGTTTAGTTTTAAATTGCTCAAAAGATGGGCCCTCCCTGGTGGCATAATGGGTTAAAGCACAGCACTAAGAAGCTAGAGCAGCCACTGCAGCATGAGTTCAATCCCATACCAGGAGGGAGGTGACCCACATGGCGCGGCAGACCTGTCCTGACCTGCTCACTGCTCCCCTCAGCAGTGTACTTCAGTAAGTCTGTCTGTTCTGATCCCCGCTCTGTCTCTGGTGAATCCTTTCACCAGACTTGTACCCCAGTTCTGTATGCATAAATAAATATATCTTTTTTAAAAATTGCTCAAGATACCTTTAAAAATGTCAGATATCAAAATAATCTTTCCTAAGAACATGTTGAAATAATAGAAGTGCACATTATGTTAAATAGCTCTTGTAGAATCTAAATTATGAAGAGAAGAGAGAATTGGCAGTCCTCTCAAGCAGTAGCAAAGTATAAAAATAATAAATCATGAAGGAATCATGTACTTGAACATTTCTTTAAGTGTTTCACAGATCACTAATCCCATACATAGTCCACAAAGAACAGATAAGTAATCAAGTAATTTGGGGAAATACTAATATTCCTTCGAGATGGTTAAAATGTGCATTTGTATATCAATCACACTAAGCAACCCTACATTAAAAATTAAATATTTTTTATAAAATTAAGTATTTTAAATCTACAAGTTCAGCCAATTATATTCCTAACTATTTGACCTTCAACTAGTCACAACATCACATCCTCTGTATAATAGGCATATGGAAATATTTAGGAAAATTTGCTCTAAGACACAGGTCAACATACATTTTCTGGAAAGAAGTTAATAACAACTACCTTAAACTTTGAATTCCATATGGTGTCTGTTGCAACTGCTCAGCCTTACCTTTACAGCATGTAAATAGTCATAACTGATATGTAAATAAAAGTACATGGCCATAATCCAGTAAAATTTCATTTACAAAAACACAGTAGACCAGATCATTTGCCAGCACCAGAAATGGAGACATGATCATTCTTCCAGAAATAGAAGCTACAAGTTCATTATATTTATGAACTATGATTCATCTTCAAGTTTTCTTCAGGAAGCAAAAGTACAAGGAGCTTTATGAACTTTACTGTGACCTAAAAAGACATAGGCAAACAGTCATCCTTTTTCACTCATGCTGAATAAAGAAAAGACACCATACATGCTATGGTAGCTGTAGCCTTCAGTTCAAAACAAATAGATGCCTCCAGTGCCATAGATGAACTGGCACAATCACACAGATTTCAAACAAGTGGAAAGAAATAAGCTGAACATACACGTTAAGTATGGAATTAAGATAAATATGTTCATTCAATATGCTAAAAAAGTGAAAATACCCCATTTATGTCCTTCATTTTGGTTAATAATTATAAAAGTTGCAAAGGTACATATTCATAAAGCCATATATTATCCTATGCAAATGACTAAATTAAGGGGCAAGGTGAAATTGTCTTATATACATCTAGTAATATTCATCCTACTAAAATTCCCATCAAAGTATTATTATCTTCTCATTTAAATAGTATCAGATAAGTAAAGCCACAAACAAATATAAATTAGAGTCTTTTCCGCATTACAGTCCCTTCCTTGTTCTTATTAGATTGCATAAAAGTTCATATGACTTGTCAAATTAGCAAAACTGTTAGCAAGTATTACATTTCTGGCTCTCAACATGAGTTTTGATCACTTAACTCATTTCTTCAATTCTCTGGAGGTTCAAAGACTTTTGGCAAATGCATTGAATTATCTGTTATCTTCTTCTGTAAATGTCATTTCCCTAATCTAGTAATTAATAAAGAAACAAAGACTTTCTTCAATGAATGTTGCTTGCTTTCTTATTTGCTATATTTCCATCATTTGCCATTTCTTACCCCCCAAAATGAGGTTATTATTATTAATAACTAGCATTTAATTAGGTTGTTTGATCTTTGGTTAAACAAGTTTGCAATTTCCATTATCGTACCTACAAAGATCAACTCAACCTTTTTAATGAATATTGATGTCTTCTTGAAATGACAAAGCCCTTTATTCTTTGTCTACTGAATCACTAGGGAGTGAGCATAAGAAAATATGATATACACTAAACAGTAATTTTTCATTTTTCACAGAAATCCAGCTTGTGATGAAGGGCTTAGGTCAGTAATTTGTATTGTGCAATCATTACTATAGCAAGACAGAACTTAATAAACAAATTTTCTAACTATTTGGAATTTAGGTAAAATGCTAATAAAAGATTTCTTTTTAATATCTAATTTCCATAAAATTCACTTTTTCAATGAACTTTCCATTGTCAACAGAACTTCTGGCTTAGCATAAAAACGTAAATGTGCCATTCTGTGACAAACCATTTCTCTTATTTCCTCCACAGTTACCACCACTGCCATTCACCATTATATGGGATAATACAAACAACCAAGTTCTGATTGCTATTTAAATATATCATCCTGAGTCATGCTTCTAAAATGCCATACATGTTTTCCCACTAACCTAAAATCATTTACCTGAAATTAATGATCATCCTTCCAGACTCAGCCTAAACATTATTTCTTCTAATCATTCATTAATTCAACATCATATTGACCATCTCCTAGGAACCAGGGTTTGTTTAGGCACTGATGAGACAGTGCTGAACAAGAAAGCCCTATACCAATGGGGCTTACATCTAGAATATTCCTTAAAAGTGTGTAACAG
>NW_004567109.1:49618600-49640517 GCF_000260355.1 Condylura cristata | reverse complement strand
TGAATCCGTTCGCCCCCCGCATCTCTGGCCTGTACCCCAGTTCTATATGAATAAATAAATCTTTAAAAAAAAAAAAGTGTGTAACAACATAGGCATACTAAAAAAGATAAATATGGGCTTCCTTGGTGGTACAAGTGCTATATTTCAGTGCTATCAAGCTGTCACCAGCCACTGACACAAGAGTTCGATCAGTAGCTGGCAATGGAGCTGACCCACATGGCAGAGCAGACCTCTCGTCTTGGCTGCTCTATCATAAGCAGTGTATTTCAGTAGATATGCCTGTTCTGCTCCCCACTTTGTCACTGGTGAATCCGCCCCCCCTCCCCCCACACCTCTGGCTTACATCCCATTTCTTACATACTTAAATAAAATCTCAAAAAAAAATTAAAAGATAATTATAAATCATAAAATCAGCTATGAAGTAAGTAAATAGAGTGATGCAAGAGAGAAGAGAAAAGAACTGCTAACTTCAGATAAGGTGGTAAGCAAAGGACTCTGCAGAAGTTACATCCCAACCAATGAGGATGATAAAGTACCAGGTATGAATTCCTACATTTAGAAGGGCTTGGCCTGTTCAGGAATTAAAAGGAAACCAGTATAACTAGTGCATAAAGCCATGAGCTAAGTTATAGGAGATGAGTTTCACTCAGACACTTCTCATTTTCATTACCTTGAAGTCAGTTTCCCCTTTTATAACAGCATGTTATGTTGTACAATTTTCTGACTTCAACTCAAAATTTAACTCTTTGAGGGCAACTATCCTAGACTATACAACTTGATATCCTACCATTAGTGCCAAGTTCACAGTATATTTTTTTCAATATGCATTCAAGATTATGGCCCTCCCTGGTGGCGCAGCAGGTTAAAGTGCAGCACCAAGAAGCTAAAGCCACTTCCGCATGAGTTCGATTCCCGCTGGCCCTGGAGGTGACCACACGGTGTGGCAAACCTCTCCTGACCCGCCCGCTGCTCCCCTCAGCAGTGTACTTCGTTGATCTGCCTGTTCTACTCCCCACTCTGTCTCTGGCTAAGCCTCTCGCTGCCCCTGAGCCTCTGGCCTGTACCCCAGTTCTGTATGCACAAATAAATAAATCTTTAAAAAAATATGCATTCAAGATTAATGCCTAATAACTAATATCCAAGATCTACAAAGAACTCATTCAACTCAACAGGCCAATTAAAACATGGGCAGAAGAGCTAAATAGACATTTGTCTATAGAAGACATGCAGATGGCCAACAAGAACATGAAAAAATGCTCATCATCACTTTTAATCAGGAAAATGCAAATCAAAACCACAATGAGATACCACCACAGTCCCATGAGAATGGCCCAATATAAAAGACCAAAAACAAATGTTGGTGAGTGTAAGGGGGTGGGGGTAATCACCCTTGTACACTGTTGATGGCAATGTACACTAACACAGCCTCTGTGGAAAACAATATGGGGTTCCTCAAAATATTATACATAGATTCTGCCTTATGACCAGGAAATCCCACTCTTAGGTATCTACCATAAGCACACAAAAGTACTAATTGAAAGGGATATATACACACTCTTATGCTCTTTGCAGAACTATATACAATAACCAACTTATGAAAAAACCTAAGTACCCAAAGACAGATGAATGGAATAAAGATATATGGGGAGGGGTCTATAATATATGTGTATATATAAGTATATACATAAGTAGTATATATAATGTATCACTCATATATGTTGTGAAATATAGACAAACAAAAAAATGGAGAAATTACACCAAAACAAACTGTAAATATGGCCAAAGAATTAATGCCACCAGATGGGGAAGATGGGGTAGAAAAGCGAGAAGGAAGAGGCCCAATGGGCAATGGTGGAGAATTATGGGTGTTTTGGTGGTGGTACATACATCTGAAGAACTGTGAATCTATACATCTCCCATTCCAAATATTGTAAACCACTGCTGCTTTATCAATCCATCCCCCCTTTATCCTGACCCCCTCTAGTTAACTTTATGAAAATCCTTAAAGAGGTTCTACTTTCTAATTTCCCCCATCTTCCCCAGCTCATAAATAGAACTTTACTTCACAGACCTTCAGCTCTTCTGCAATGCAGAGCTGGTTGTTATGGTCTGAACTCAGGAGTCAAAATCTATATTCGAGTATTTGTCTTGTTTCATCTTGTGGGGGAGGTGATTTAACCTCTCTGGGCCTCAGAAGCCCCATTTGTAATACAGAAATATGCAAGGATCCAACCCATGGGTTTGCTATAAGGACAAAATAGGCCACTATTTATAAAGTTTCTGGCAAAGTTAGCGCAATTGTCATCTTGCACTTTACATTCACAGTAGAATCAGTCATCATGCTGACTTTTGCAGTATTTTCATTGTCTTAAAATTGTTTTTCTCATTGCTTCCATATCAGCATCTCTATTTCCCTTCTCTCGTGGTATTTATTTCCATTGCATGAATTATTTGTCTCGAATTTCTCCAAAATGACAGTGTTTATCAGGACTCTCTTTTCACTCTATATTTCACTAAAATCCATCAATTTCAACTACCATCTAAATACTAATGGACTCTGACTCTTTACCCCTAACCCAGGTCACCTACTCTTCAGACCTCTATGCAGCACACCTTTTAGATTACCCTATCTAGCTTTTCAGCAAGCTCATTACTTCAGCTCCTCCTCCACCCTTAAAATCCATGTTGAACTCCTCTTGCCTCTCTGCCACATGTACCAAACTTATCCCATATTTAATTCAAAAACATCAGGTGATGCCTAGACTCTTATTCCTCTTCCACTTAACCAGCTTTGCATCTCCTTTCCACAAAGGCCCCCCCAAGATGGCTATTACAGTCGGTGTCCATTTGCTCTTCAGAACCTTGGACCAGGTACCCCTCATCTCTCATCAGCAGAAACCTTCCTTCCTGATTTCCAAGCCTACAGTCTCACAACCTCAATCCATCTGTACACAGCAGCCAACGAGATCTTTTTAAAACACAAATCCTATCACTCCACTGCCCTGCTTAAACCTCTTCAATGACTCCCCAAAGCCTTGAGGATGCAGTTCCAACTCCTCAGTTTAGTTCGAAGCCCTCTGCCTGAGCCAGATCAGTGCCCTTAACAGCTCCCTCCCCACCAATTTAGGAGGCTGCAAGTGCCCTATAAAAATCTGCTGCAGCTATGTTCCGGCTGCTCAGGAAATTCCTCCAAGCTCCACATCACACCCAGGTCGCAGCTTTGAACCTCTGCTCTCATCTCAGTCCCTGAATTTCTTCAGTCTCCAATCTGAAAGCTGCCTGGTTATCTCCTTGGACTTCAGATCCACCTGACTTACAATTTCTCATTCTGTCCAAATGTGGACACATGAATCATGCCTTGTGCTCTGCTGTACACCATGACCCATGTGCAAAGGACATTCCAGCCTCAGTCCTGACTCAGGCTTCCTGACACTGCTTCCAGCTTTACCCAACATCCAGTATCTAGTTGACTATGTAGAGGCACTGATCTCTCTTCAGAAACTCATTGATCTTTGTGCTAAGCTACAGGAAAACATGTTCCCCAAGCAGTATATGGTGTTTCACACCTTTAACCCTTCACACAAGCTGTCCCCATTGCCTGGAATATAACCTGGTCTCCTCCTACCACTCACACGTGCTATGTTGCCTAATCAATGTTCCCACTACCTACTCAGGCCAGTAAGTACTGAAGACTCAACTTGTGGAAGCCTTTAGTGACAACCACCCTGGTCTTAATTAGAAACCTCTCTTCTGTCATCTATACCCAGCTAATCAAACCTTAAACAGTTGTTACAAAATTCTTTTACTGCCTTTTCTCCTTATTACATGATCAGTTTCTGGAGGTCAGGGAAATATGATCTTTTTGTTTCTCAGTGTTTTGTACAGTGTTTAATAGACCATAATAGTGAATAAAGGATTTATGGTAAATGAACACAGTAACTTCACAGTCCTAGAATAAACAGAATGTCATTCTTGAAGCATTTCCGGTGATAATGCAAATGGCACTTCACAGTGATCAGTAAAAGCATCCAAATGTATGTTAGCATTACTACTTTTAGGGGCCACCCTGGTGGCACAAGGTGTAAAAGTGCAGCACTATGAAGCTATCTGCAGACACTGCTGCACCAGTTGGATCCCCGGCCAGGGAGGTAACCCACATGACACAGCAGATCTCTCCTATCTTGCCCACTGCTCCCCTCAGCAGTGTGTTTCAATCAGCCTGTTCTGTTCCCTCTTCTATCTCTGATGAATCCATTCACTGTGCCCCCCCACACACCTCTAGCCTGTTCCCCAGTTTTGTATGCATAATATAAAAAAAAATACCTTTAAATAGGCATATTCCAAAACAGCTCTAAGAATCACATGCTTCTACTTTTAACTTAGACATATAACATACTGACTCCTTTAAAAATGAAATCACTGCCCATCAATTTCTTTCTCAAAAGGCCCGTGTGATGAGCAGGGAGTCTCAGCAGAGTTTACCCAACTGCAGAGTTATGTTGATGGGGATAGATTCCCACCAGGGAATAAAATAAGATACCCTCATTCTTTCTCATTGTGCATTTGCAAGGCTTTTAGGAAAGAACATTTGCATTACAACTTTCTGAGCAACTAAACTCCTGTAGTGTTTTTAATTGTGCCATTTATACCTGACACTATTATCCCTATGACTTAACATAGTATTACTGAACATAGATAGTTATTGGATATATTATTAAAACTGGAAAAGACAAATTGTGGAATACAGAAAACTGATTATTATTTTGCTTGCTATAGCACTAAGTCCTAGTTCTAAGCCCTAATACACACACAGTAGTCTTTAACTATATTTGAATAGTATGTGATATATAATATTAATAGTCAACATATGAACCAAGAACTGCTTTGAGAATTTTATGTATATTTTAACATTTAGACCTAAAACAATCCTAAGAAACAAGTAATATAATTATCCCTTGTTTTCAGTTGAAGAAAGAAAAACAGTGAAAGATAAATAGCCTGAGGTCAGACAACTAGAGAGTGACAAAGCCAAAGCAGAAATTCAGGCAGTCTAATTTCAGAACACTGCTTTTAATCTCTTTACTGTCTTGTCTTTGTACATATTACAGTGTAAAACAAAGATTTGCATGTCTTCCCCAAGAAAAGTAGCTTTTAAAATAACCTACACTATTCTCCATCTCATAAATAGAACTGTATGCTTACAAGGAAAACAGTGTGCTCAAATATGATTTCCAATCATTACTGCTATCCTATCTTTTCTCTCCCCATCAAACACTAGCTCATGGTAGAGAACTTAGTATGTCAAATGCTGAAAAGGACTTAATTGGATTCATGAGTATGTATCAACAAAAACAAAACTTGATTAATAATATTTTAAATCACAGATTAGACACTGATACACACTTCATTTTCAGCATTTAATTTCTTTCACAATAACTATATGAGGTAAAAATTTTCATACCTATTTGCCAACATTTTCTGTGGTTTTAACCAAGAAACTTAAGCAAAGCCACATAGCTGGTCATTGGCACCTCAGGTTTCAAACCCAGGTCTGTGTCCCTTACAAGTATCAATGATATGGTAGCAGCAGGGACAATGACCTGAACAATCTTGCTATTGTTTGTTGACCATCTGTCGATCGGTGGTGACCATGTATTTGTAGATTTGTCCACTGTGTCCAATCTGGAAATTTTGTTTTATTATTTCTTAAGTTCTAGCTGCATGGTAATAAAGCATAAATACCACCAATTAATTAGCCAGGTATTGCCCATAGGAGGCAAATTCATGAACATTATTTTGCCCCAAGTATTTTTTATTCTTACTGTATTGCTTTTTTAAATTATTAATGAGTATGATTCAATATTCAATACAGAATATTGAACTTTAATGCTATTGTGGAAGAAGGAATTAGGGGTTGACTAAATTTCCAGATAACTCTAACAAAGCCCACACGTTTCAATTTCCATGAGGAAAGCTGCATGTGATGTCAATGGATTAGGTGATTTTAACAGAGTTCTAGAGAAGCTCCCCCAAAACTGATGATCCAATTGTTCGTAGTGAATGTTAAGAACATTATCTCAAAGAAATCTCGTAAAGCACTCATTTTGACTCTAGCATAAAACAAAACCCTCATTTAATGAGAAGTAAAATGTGTTTCATATTTAGTGAAGTTAAAACTAAAAAAGGCAAAAAAATATTTATCACCTAATATAAGAAACTCACCATACTAGGTACTCTGTACCTATTTAGTGAATAAATGGATAAGGTTTATATTTATTTCTACAAAGTAAGCTGAATTCCACTAAAGAACAATAAGAAATGTTATCAGGATTATTATAACTGTAAATTCTAGCTGAAATCTTCAAATGATAAAGGTTTTTAAAGTGACTATTTTAATACCTTAAAACAATCTGCATCCACTTCAATTTTTATGTGATTTATAACAAATAGTGGATTTGACAAGATTTTGAAATACTACTTTGTAGTCACTCAAGAATTCAAATTATCTCATTGTATGAACTGTTACTGGAGTGCCTACTGAAGTACATTAAAATCAGTAATGTTTTCTATTGATATTTTGGATATTGCTTATTCAAGATTTTCTTTTTTTTTTTTTAAGGATTTAATTTATTGATGCATATAAGAACTAGAGTACAGGCCAGAGGTGCAGGGAGTATGAAGATTCACCAGAAACAGAGTGGGGAGCAGAACAGGCAGATTGGCTAAAATACAATGCTGCAGGTAGCAGCAGGTGAGACAGGAAAGGTCTTCCACTCTGTATGGGCCAACTCCCTGGCCATGGATGGAACTTGTGCTACAATGGCTGCAGATAGCTTCACAGTGCCTTTAATCTGTTGAACCATGAAAGAGGGTCCTATTCAAGCTTCTCTGTTACCAAAAAATAAAGTGGGAGGAAAAAAAGCTTACTTGGCCCTCCCAACACTGTCTGGTGTTTCCTATACCCCCTGCATCTCTGGCCTGTACCCCAGTTCTTGTATGCATAGATAAATCTTTAAAAAATAAAAAAATAAATTAAAAAAAACTATTACTGGCCCTCCCTGGTGGTGCAGTGGGTTAAAGCACAGCACTAAGAAGGTAAAGCCACTGCAGCAGGAGTTCAATCCCCACCCTGGAGGTGATACACATGACGTGGCAGACCTCTCCTGACCAGCCCAGTGCTCCCATCAGCAGTGTACTTCATCGATCTCCCTGTTCTGCTCCCCACTCTGTCTCTGGTGAATCCTCTCACTGCCCCTGAACCTCCAGCTTGTACCCCAGTTCTGTATGAATAAATAGATCTAAAAAAAAAAAAAAACTCTTACTTATTAAAAATTGGATTACATATCAGTTGAGTTCTTATTCAAGATAGAATAAGTATTCCACCTGTCTGCAATTCTCTGAAATTGGTAACAACCACACTCTGTATAAAATATTGATCAGGCTTTATAAGGTAGAAAACATGTTATTCTAAATATGAGTTGATTCTAAGGCTATCTGATCATGAACCAGTAGTAAAGTCAACCTGAAATTTTTCAGCGCTATGCCACATCAAGGTAAATCATACCAACATAATTTTTTTTTTTCCTGGAGGACCAATTAAATGTCAACTTGCATCATGATAAAGTTTAATATTATTTTAATCACATTGTTCACTATTTCCTTTTCATTGATTTGAATGCCTTTGTACAGCTTACCTATTCTCTAAAATTGTTTCAAAACATAAGGTATTTCTATTTCATCTATTCTCAAGAACAAAAGAAACTGTAATTTCTTAACACAAATACTATTTTACTGTATTAATAACTACAGCTAATTTTTTTAACTTAATTGACCACAGGTTTGGTTTTTATTATTAAGTGTACTTATTTTTAATTGAAGTAATATTCAAATATCCCCTTCAGTTATCACCATCACAGTGCACCCACCATCAAATCACCCACAGTCTACCACCATAGTCCATTATGCTTTCTTCCTGCTTTGTTCTTACCCATTCCCACTCCCTCTTCCCCTAGTATGGCATATCTGTAGTTGGTTTTCAAGGCTCAGTTTTTAAGCTTGTCTTTATATGACTCAGTATAGTTACTTTCTATTCCACATATTAGTGACCCCATCCAATATTTATCTTTCTCCTTCTAACTTCTTTCACTTAGCATTATCCTTTCCAACTGATCCATGTTGCCACAAATGTCATGAGTTTATCTTTTGATTGCCAAATAATATCCCACTGTGTGGATCCATCTTGATGTGAGTGGATGTTTGGGGGCACTTGAGTTGTTTCCATATTTTAGCTATAGTTAGTAGCACTACAACAGACATGGAAGTGTAAGTTTCCTTTTGATTTAAAGTTTATGAATCTGGGAGATAGATGCCTAGGAGTAGAATTACTGAGTTAACTGGAAGATTCATTTTTAATATTGTAAGATCCATACTTCCTTCCACAAGGACTTAGCTATGACCACAGGTTCAAATACAGCAGGGGGAAAAGACATATCATTATTCAAAGTGCCTTTCCTGTATATCATACTCATCTCTGACAGATTAAAACAGACACAAATTAATTTGCTAACTGTGATTTTTTTAATTAAAACAACTTGGCCTGACTTCCAGACTAAATGTATCTCCTTGAGCCATCTTTCGGATCCCTTTGTAATATCCGTCCCAAACAGAAATCTTAGTTTTTCTGGCCCTCATTCAGTCTTCCAAAATTTGCTCTCTGTTTACTTGGGTCTTTTGGAAGTATTCTAAATTCTCCAATCTCTGAAAAGATATGAATTAAACTGAAGTTACATTTACTGTTCTTTGACTCTCATGTTTGTGCTCAAAACCAGATCTAATTTCTCTGACAATTATAAAGATCACCAATTTATTTTAGCACTCACAACAAGGTTTATTCAAAGCTAATACAAAATTATTCCCATTCTTTTATTAAGTAATAAAGTCCTTATTAAAGTATAGATTACTGTTTTCCCAGGTGAGCTATAAAATGCTTCAGACACCCCAAGCACTTTGGAGTGACTTAAAAGTTAGTGTTTTTTTTTTTTAGTTCAAAGAATGGCATACCTGGAACACTTAGAAACTCATCCAAGGTCAGATGACTAACTAGTGGCTAACCAAAGGTGGGACTAATATCTCTTCTCATTCTTCTGATTGCCTACAGGATAGCTCAGATTATTCAACTTAAGATATTATCTTCGAAGTTTTTATATAATGTTGAAAAGTCAACTATTTCTTTCATTCTTTCTATTACTATATACTTATGTTATCCTGACATTTCTCAAAAGAGAAACAGGAACAAAGAAACATCAAAAAATCATTATGTGACATAAATTTGGAGAGAAATACAAACCGAATATCCTGAGAAACTATGTAGCAAATAGATGATAGAGTGATAAGCACTGTAAAAGTAGATGACAGACCCCAGAAACTGACAGATAGAAAATTCACCCACTATTACACTTTCAATACATAATACTTAACTCCTCAAAGCTTTCTGTGCACACAAGCAAAAGAACCCTCAGCTTAAGGGCATCTATGAATTTTTAGCAGTCTGGGCAAATATTTCAATTCAAAAATACAACATGTCAAGTACTGTCCTACAAAGATGCAAATATTTTAAATTGCTTGAGAGAAGATGCTTCACACAAGACAAAATGAAATTATTATTATGCTTTCCTTATATCACATATTCTTCATGATTTTTGTTTTATAAAGGCATGCAAGTTCCTCAAAAGACTGAGAACTAAATATGTGCCTGGCCTAATGCAATAATACTTCACACAATTCACAAATGGATCAAATTTTTCTTGTAAATCATAATCTCATTTTTAAATACATTGCAAGTGTTTCTATTTAAGAGGACTCTCCTATAACTCTTACTAAGAAAATTCAAAATAATCACCCTCTTTTAACTATAGACTTGTTAAAAAGGATAGCTAGATATTTGAGGCAGACCCTTAGAGGTACCCAGCAATGCGAAATAAGCCTGCTAGGAGATCAGGTTTTTACTTGAAAGGACTATAGAAGCCTCTTTACAATCCATAGCTTACAAAAAAATTTACAGAGACCCCCAGGGCCCCATCCTAACTAATTAAGTAAAAACCTTGGGGCATCAGCATTGATGATACTAATCGGAATAGCACCACTGCCGTGTAGCTAGCAAACCTTGTAAGAAGTAGGTTCAAGAGAAAACACAAGGAGGAGAATTAGAGATCACAAATACAAACAACTCTTTGGAGGAGTTTTGGTCAAAAGGGAATCAAAGAAATGAAGCAAACCTTGGAAGCAGATTTACAAAGAACATTTATATTTGACTTGTAACTTCATTTGTTTTTAAGATGGGCAATGCTATAACATCTCTGTTTTGATGGTTATGATCCAATAAAAAAGAAGTTTACAACATTGAAGAAAGAAGAGGTAATTGCTGAAGTCCTGGCCGTGTGTGAGCACCAGGAGGGAGCTGAACTCACTTTGGAGAAAGTAAATTCAAACCCAGAAGAGCAAAGAGGCTATGGGCACAGATGCTACAAGAGGGGGATTCTGGAAGAGAAAGAATTGCAAAAATGATCCCTCTGATTGCTTTTATTTTCCCTCAATGACAAAAAGAAATATGGTCATCAAGTGAGAGTGAAGACTAGGCAGCTGTGGATGGATATTTATACAGGGCAGATCTAAACTAATTGCGCACCTGGATGGATGAAATGCCATCATATTGGTCTATTTAATGACATCAATGTCATTAAAAAATTGGCCCTCCCTGAAGGCGCAGCGGGTTAAAGCACAGCACTGAAAATCTAAAGCCGCTGCCACATGAGTTCGATTCCCGCCTGCCCCGGAGGTGACCACATGGCGTGGCAGACCTCTCCTGACCCACCCGCTGCTCCCCTCAGCAGTGGACTTCGTCGATCTGCCTGTTCTGTTCCCCACTCTGTCTCTGGTGAAGCCTCTCGCCGCTCCTGAGCCTCTGGCCTGTACCCCAGTTCTGTATACACAAATAAATAAATCTTTAAAAAAAAAAATTACATGAGTTACTCTCATATGCTCTACTCTTAGTGAGTCCATACTAGTACCTAATGATCCATATAAGTGTTAAACTAGCCTTCTCTAGTTCATTCTAGTCTTGTCAGAGATCAGTACTGAATAATTCAAATTTTATCAAACATAAAGCTAGAGTTCCTACAGAAACCCCTACATGCTATAGCATTAAAATCAATGTTTTCTGTCGATGTTTTGGATATTGTTTAAGTTTTTCTATCACTTACCTAAAAGTTAAGAGGGAAAAAAAACTTATTAATATAATAAAACTATCAATATATAATCTCTAATTTGCAAAATATTTCATTTTTTTCAAAACTGAGAATGATTATTTGCTTATTTCCAGTTTGCCAATTTTCCATCTTCAAAATTTCTCTAACAATAAAATCACTGAAAATTGTTCAGCTGTGTCATTTCTGAGCACTATCAAGACCACTCATGTAATTCAATGGATTCAGTACATTTGAATTCATTTAAAAATTCCAGGACTCCTTCTACCTACCCTGAACATAATTTAGCATGTAAGAACTTCCTAACATAACCTTGCTAAGTTTGATTCTGTTCTCTAGCTTGAATTGTTTTATACCTAGTAAATTCTGTATACCTACATTATTTATTTCCAGCTCTTAAATTAGCTGATAGCCTACAAACACTTGTAGGTACTTACATAGATTAATTTAATTTACTCTCATCAAATAAATGGAGGTGAGGTGACTTTTGAACTGTTGAAAAACTCTAAATATTTCAGAGATGAAGAACTACTTATGTTCAGGAGAAATAAAATCATGTTATTTTCATGCATCATATTGGCATACGTTATAATGTTCAGGCTCCTTTTCAGCTCTAAAATTGCCGTATTAAACTCAAAAATTTCACTTACTCTCTCCAATTGATCTGAAATATTTCTTACAAAAACCAACTTTCACATAGCCTTGCTTTGTCGATCACATGATACGAAAAACAGTGTTTGGTCTTCCACAGTGTTAGTTCAAGTCCTGCTTTGGGTTGCAGTTACTTCATCTTTATACTGCTCAGTAAATACTTATTTTGTTCCTTTCACACTACATTTTACAAACAGCCCCAATTTTACCATAAGGCTGGCCAAAATTTATATTCTGGTAAATGCAAACAATAATGTCTATCATGTTCCTTCTTGACTATTTTTCATACCCTACTCAATTCAAAGTGATCTTAATTGTCATAATTTTAACTTTCATATTTTAAAATATCAGTTCTAGCTAAACATAAATGCAGATAAAAATATTAATAGATAGAATTTGATAGTAAGATATTAACATGTATTTGTTTACGTACATACATCGATGTAATTTTATACATAGGCGTAATTTTATACATGGCCATAAGTACGGATCATTTTCTATGTATGCAATTTTGCATATATATTATTATACACATTTCATGTACAACAACTTGGAATATAACAAGAAGAAAGTCTGTTAAATAAGTCCTTAATCAGGAACTTACTAACTAGCAGCAAAAAAAAAAAAAAAAAAAAAAAACCTTAAATTCTCTAACCTCCATTTCTTTGCCTGTAAAATAGCTTCTTTACTGCAGAATGGTTTTGTTTTGTTTTTTTTTTTTAGAATGGTTTTGTTTTAAAAGGACAAAGTTTGCAAAATTCTGGCACATAGTAGGTTCCCAGTGAGTTCTTGGTATATTTATTGTTATTATTTTCACAAGTCTTATTTATTTCGGCAGTGCCAGACATTTCAAATCGCACAATATATAAATGCCTGCTGAGCTGAATATTGGTATGATTTGATCTTGTTAATAGTAATGAGTAAATTGGCAGGGCTGATGTTTTCAAATTTTAAAAGATACCATTTTTTAGCTGAGTCTTGCAACATCTGTGGTATGGCTGCAAAAAAATTAATGAATAAGATTTTTTTAACATGCACTTCAAATAACACAGCTATGTGCTCTTATGTTGCTGATGTAATCCATTTGCAAGCACATGCAAATAGTTTTGCTGTGGTATCCCATCATAGAAATCAGTAAGAAAAGCAGGGGTATTAGGCAGGGGTATTAGGGGTGCTTTACAGATAAAGTACAACTTCTAGGACATCGCTCTTCATTTTATTTTTCACTCTTCCTTTGTCTCTCTCTCTCTTTACACACACAGAGAGAGAGAATCCTCTTGACAATATAACTTATCATCTAAGACTGCTTTTTTGTATTTTCTTTTTTTTCTAAATACCTTGTAGACTCTAATGAAAGTTCAACAATTTCTTGTCATTATATGGTCTACTTTTCCTTTTAATCAATGCTAAAACATACAAAAAAATAGATCTAATTCATGCTTCCAAAACTGACTGGTAAGGCATTTTAAGGTCAGAGATTATTGGGTGGACAATTAGAGAAACTAGAAATATTGAAAATTGCACTAGATATGTAAAGATTTCCTTAAATTGATTTCTGAAAGTAAATCACTCTTCCAGGTTGTTATTGTTTTGTTTTGTTTTGTTTTAATATCAGATTAATGGGGAGGGGGAGATAAGCTGATTTACTTACTTGAGAGATATTTAAACCTAAAAACTTTTCAGTGGATGGGAAAAAAAAAAACTAAAGATAAAAATCCAGTGTAACCTAAAGTAGTTAAGCTTTAGACAAAGTAGGCTCTTTTCCTCTCACAGGAATGTTTATCTTCTCAAAATTGATAAAAAATTGTTTCACATGCATCCCTTTTGATGTGTATTTCACAGTATTTTAGACTGAGAAACATGTTTAAGATAGGGTTAAACAAAAAAGGGTTATGCATGGGTGTCATTCTTGGTATGTACATTTTTAGTTTGAAAAATAGTGTTTTGTTTTAATGCAACTAAAAAAGCAACATCATGTCATACCAAAAATTAAAAAAAATCCAAACTTTGTACAATGGATACATCCCAGAAAGCACAGTTTTTAGCTCTCATCCTAGGAAAGATGTTTTACCACAAAGACACAATTTTCTCGTCAACAAACTAAGCATGGTATTATTTTGGTAATGGTTGTAAGATCTAAAAATGTATTGCATGAAAAACACCTGATAAAATGTATTTATGTGTTCAGGTTGGGTGAAGGTAAACATCAGCTAATCATAAAATCACATCAACTGGACATAAAATATTCTTGAAAGAATATGTCTTTCATGAAACATTTGGGCCCAGGCCATACATATTTATGTCTTTCTTCTGTGTGTATGAACACATGCACATGAGCATTTTCAAAACAAATATTCTAAGAGTCTGTGACAGTACTTGTCTTTCCTGATGAGAGATATCAAAATGGATTCATACATGGTCTGCCTTTGAAACAACAGTTACCATTTGACATACATCTGAAGAGGTGTGATCTTATACCACAGAATCACATACAATGTATCAACCAGTGATAACTCAAAAAAATTTGTTTGAAAGTTGCCATTTGAACCATTAGATTTTGATGAGGGCTGACATATATAAGGAGAGGAGAAGTGGCAACTCTGATGCATATTAGTAACAGCACTGTTTGTTGTGTCCTTGTACTGTCCTTACTAAATAGCTTTCAGAATTGCTGCTTTCAAAATTATTTTTAATTAAAACTCTGCAGCTTATAGGCCCTCCCTGGTGGTACAACTGGTTAAAGCTCAGCACTCTGAAGCTATATCAGCCACTGCAGCACAAGTTCAATTCCCACCCAGGAAGCAGACCTCACCTGGCTGGTCCCAACCCAACAGTGCATTTCAGTACATCTGCCTGTTCTGCTCCCTACTCTTTCTCTGGTAAATCCTCTCATCAGCTTCCACCTTTGGCCTGTACCTCAGTTCTGTATGCATAAATAAATCTTTTTAAAAAAAAAATCTGCAGATTACACAGACTGTGAAAAGTGCTCGTAGCCCCTACTTAATCATTAGTATGTCTTGTACCCAAAATTCTGAGTCCAGGACTAAACTCTTGAGCTACGGGTTACTGAGCACAGTCAACATCTACACAAGGTAGGTATAGATTCCAGCAAGAAAAGACATGCCAGTGGGCACAGCAAAATGAAATGATACAAAAAGTCTTCTTGTGCCAACCTTTAAAAAGACTATTCTGATTTACATCTAGTTCCAGAATTTTCTGTTTGCCCATATAACTAGTCACAAGTCCATTTCAACATCCATTTCTTTAACCAATTTTCTGTGAGGAACCATGTACAAAGTTATACATTTCTAAACCAGCCTTTAACATAAACTCCCCCCCCCCATTTCAAAAGTCCCCTGCAGTGGAATTCTATAAATTAAAATATTGAAAGGTAAAAGATGCCAACAGAGCTTAGGAGAGCTCAAATTCTACTCTAAATCCACTGCCTATGAATTAAGCATGGACAAAATGATCTGATATGAATCAGGGCACCCATTATCAGCAAAATAAAAATTTTCTTTATAGTAGGTAAAAATAATCACAAATTAAAATCTATAGAATAAAAGGCAAAAAGAGGCCTAAAAAAGTAAGCACAGACACTGTATTGTATTGTAGTACAAGCAGGATAAAAAGTGAAATGGAATGCCTGCTAAGGAAGTGAGTCTTTATTTTGAACTCTAAACTTACAAACCATGGATATTTAAGTGACATCCAGGTAATATTTCAGCCTGTCTATATGAGCGTGCAAATTGGTAAATCATGTATATAATGGACAATTAAGTAAGCACAATTGAAGTCTGTTTGCAATCCAAATTTACATGCTTAATCATCATACTTATATTTCACTGAGAATAGGCTTACACACATACATAACTTGTTAAGGTGTAATGCATATATATTTTTTTCTACCTTTGGTTTCCATTTCTAGTACAAATAATGTCCTTGTGTTCTTATATGTATATATACTTTTGAAGTTAATCATATTTTCTGTAGTATTATATATACTATATAAACCCCTTATGCTGTTGGACAATGTGTTTATTGTTTGCCAATGTCTTTGGTTATAACACCTTACATCAGATCTGGGAGAAATGTAGAGTACAGCAGGGATAAGTTTTCTGCCATATGAACAAAACTCTGCTTTTTCAGATAGTATTTTAAATATTCCAAACATCTAAAACAAAGATTCAAAACTTGAAAGAAATTAGATAGTAAGGAACATACTTATGTCCTTTCATTTTTACTTGAATTCAGCTAAACTTTTATTTTTGCATAGAAGAACTGGGGTACAGTGCAGGGGTGAAAGGATTCACCAGTGACAGAGTGGGGAGCAGAATAGGCAGCTTTTACTAAAATACACTGCTGAGGGGAGCAGCTGGCCACACAGGAGAGGTCTGCTGCACCATGTGGGTCAGCTCCTTGGCTGGGGATTGAACCCTGGCATTAGCAGTGGTAACACTGACACTGACTAGATAACTCCCTAGGCCACCAGGGAGGCCCTCAGCTATTTAAATGTACTCTTTGAGTAGCCATTTTCACTCAGCAGGTGGCACATCAAGATCCGTTCAATTAACAGGCCTGCACAGGGGAAATTGAAGTTATATGAGGCTGCATGCTTCTCAGAAGCCACTGTTTTCTCACAGGTTCCACATGTCTCTCATAGAAAAGAAAAGGTGATACGGGGCTATTCATGCAAAAGCCTACCAAGGAATTCAGCTTAACTCTTCCATCAGGCTTGTCTTCCTCTAGGTTGGACATTTCCATTTGGAAGCCCCTCCTGCACACAATAAAATGTTTCCTCTTTCTTCCTAAATCTAGCCCCCTCCTGACTTTCCCATACTATGTCTGAGTCCCTCACTCAGGAATAGCTTTTCCCCTTGCTACTCTTACCTGAGCATCAACATGATTTTTTCAGTGACTCATTTCATCTCTCCCTCTTTTTGCACCATTACTAGTCATCTACCATATCCAGCCCTTTAAAGGGAATATGAATGGTAAGATATGTATGTCCTCTTTCTACATGAAGCTCAAAGACTGACACAGACTGAGCTTTCTGAAAATCCCAGAGATGGGCAAACTGAAAATCTACGGTCAGCAATACTTCCTAGTTTATAATTCCTCAGGGTAGCCCTGTGTTCTTGATGAGCCACAATGGTGTTTTTTGTTGTTGTTGTTGTTTGTTTTCTTCTTTTAGGATTTTTATTTATTTATGCATACAAGAACTGGGGTGTAAGCCAGAGGTGCAGTGGATAAGAGAATTTACTAGAGACAGAGTGGGGAGCCGAACAGGCTGGCCTACTGAAATACACTGTTAAGGGGAGCAGCAGGTAAGACAGGAGAGGTTTGCTTCACCATGTGGGTCAGCTCCAGTGCTGGGAATGGAATTCATGCCACAGTGGCTGATAATAGCTTGATAGGGCTGAGACTTTAACCCCTGTACCACCAGAGAGGCCCCATAGCCAGCCCTTTAAATGTCACACGAGATCTACTGCAAAAGTAACCCACTAGTTTGCTGCATCATACCTTTCCTCTGTAATTCAGCACATATTCACCACATGATTCACTTAAAACTATCTTCATATGTATTTGCATCTGTCTATGGACGAACATTAAAAATATAACCACAGAGGCCCTCCCTGGTGGCGCAGCGGGTTAAAGCACTGCATTGAGAAGCTAAAGCCACTTCTGCATGAGTTCAATCCCCACCTGCCCCAGAGGTGACCACATGGCGTGACAGACCTCTCTTGACCTGCCCGCTGCTCCCCTCAGCAGGGTGCTTCATTGATCTGCCTGTTCTGCTCCCCACTCTGTCTCTGGTGAAGCCTCTCGCCACCCCTGAGCCCCTGGCCTGTACCCCAGTTCTTTATGTGCAAATAAAATAAATCATTTATATATATATATATATAAAACCACAGTAAATAAGCAACAAGCATCTAAGGTGTTACCCAATGTTAGTCTTGCAATAATGAGAATACATTCTAATTAACTCTTTTATAAATGAAAAAATATAAGTTTTGAGTCAGAAATAAATTTCTCCAAGGTCACAACATTAGTTGTTCTGCTATTTACACTTACATAGTTTAATTCTAGAGTCAAACTATCAAAGGAGGCTCTAAATGTGCTGGAGAATGTGTTCCATGAGACTCGAGTGGTAGAAGAAGAATCCAATTGAAAATGCAGAGTAAGTAAGAGGTGAGGACAACATGAAAGAGAAAGAATTTTTAACCCTCCAGATTTTTTATATCTAAGATAAGGATTGTTTTCTTTTAGTATTTATGGTCTTTTGCCTCTTTCTTTTCATTTAAATAGTGAATGGTTTCTAATATTTGTAATAGTAGAATCAAACTAGTGGGTTTCCAAAAGAACAGCAGTTTTTTTGTGAAAAACTATAAAAATTTTATAATTAATAAATGGCAACACCCCATGAGAAACATAAGCCAGCTTTTTATCATTGTGTGTGTGTGTGTGTGTGGAGATATTCAAATGGAATAAAACAAATTTTGAATGGCTTTCCTTCTTGAATACATTTTGTACACTACATTTGGTGATCAATCAAGGAAGGGACACAATTACTTTTAATCATAGACAGAAGGCTAGATATAAAAATTTATTTTCAGCATTCTGTTTGGAGATATAATTTGTGTGAAAAATCTAAGCCCAACACACAGACTGAAAGATTTGGAGAAATTCAAAAGATAAGTTAAAAATGTAGGATACTTTAGTTAATGTTATCTGTAATTGGAATCTTTTCCATATGGTATGTAGTGAAACATAGATACAAGTCGGGTCCCTCTACTTGCTCCCCAAGTTTACTTAGCAAAACACTGGAATGCATTTTGGGCATCAGTGAATACCAAATCATTTACATTACTTTATCAGAATTCAAATACTCACACCCCCCACCCCCCAAAAAAAATTAAAATCAAGGTGAAAGTTCTGTTTGGAGAAAATGCCCCTTTTTTGGTAAGGAAGTACCCTTATTCACAGTCCCAGGAAGACTGCAGTGTGGAAAGAACACTTTGGAAGGGTTAGTGGGCAGCCAAAACACTCAATGGTTGAGCTGATAGAACAATTTGTTACACATTGCAACTGTATCCATTTTTGAAAATATTCAAGAATTTAACAATTTCTCTTGGAAAAATCTAAGGAGACTAAATTACAGTTTTTAATTTTCAGTACTACCTTTATTGTTGTTTTTATATTTTGGTTATTTTTATTTTGTATTTCTGGTGCTTTGTATGTGTACATGACATGGTAACATACCTCTAAAGAGGTATGAAATAGACTCTTAGCTCATAATCAGGGTTGTAAACAAATGTTACCGCAACAAAGACAATGTGTATTTTTTTTAATTGGCTGGGGAAAAAATTACAATTTAAGTGTCCTTATAATTATTAAGAAGAGGATGACCAGCTGTACTTCATACCTGAACACTGATTCTGGTTGGGTTCAAGTTAAAAATGTAAGATCAATTACGCATCAGGCAAAATTCCATTATGATATCATAATATAGTGGATGAACTAACCTCCTATTTATTGCATTTTAAAAATACACAGAATTTAGTATTTGGATGTTGGATAGTATAGACAAACTTAATATTTATATCTTAGGTAGCCAGAGAACTCAAGTGACATGCCTAAGATCACACATGCCTAAAGCCACTTTTATCTAGAATAAACTTAGAATTTTGGATTCATAGTGATAGCCACTATTCTCCACTCTTTTTTGGAGCTTGAATCACTGTTGATTTAAACACTTACTAATATAATTTCTTCAATGTGCTTTGATTCCATTTTCTGCAATCTTATTATTAAGCGTGATTATATTTCCCCAACGTGCAAGTTTTAAGTTGTGGTATTTCATCAAATCAAATTGCCTTTATTTTCCTGTGGACACAGTATCCTACTCCCACAAATTATGCAGTTGAGTTTCCCATATTTGAGGAAATCACAGGAGTCAGCACATCCGGAGTGCAATGGATAAGCTTCACCCTGGGAAAACCACCTTTGTAATCATGGTATCTCCCCTGCCAGTTAAGTAGTTTAATTGCATGATGTACCACTAGAAAAATCAAACAAAATGCTGAAGTCACACTAGGGCACAATGCTTTCTTGTTACTTAGGATTTTTTTTTTATGCTCAGTAAAAGCTTTTCCAGACTCATTTACTCATGGATTTCTGGCATGCATTATTGTTGTTCATAAGTTAAAAGATAAAATATGTTTTTAATAGTAGCTTAAAAACTGCTGAGCATGCAGAGTCCAGCTTTCATTTCTGAGTCACAGATATCAGGTATATCAGGTGATATATTATCAACCTCTGTGCTACCAGGAGCATCATGATGTAGCATTTAAAAGCTGTCCCTATGAATGAAAGCTGGTCCAAGGAAAGCTGTGTGGAGGTTCTTCAGACTTCTAGAAATGGGAACTACCAGCAATTCCACTTCTAGGGATCTACCCGATAACACAAAAATATCAACTCAAATGGATAACTGCATCCCTATGTTTTCTGCAGCACTATTTGTAATAGGTAAGACTTGAAAATAACCCAAAGTCCCCCAAATAGATGACTAGATCAAGATGAAGTGATATATATATATATATATATGTATATATCTCACATGTATATCATGTATATGTACACACACAATGGAATATTATTTAGTGGTCAAAAAAGATAAGCTAATGCCATTCACAGCAACATGGATAGAACTAGAGGGTTTATGTTCAGTGTAAGAAGTCAGAAGGAAACAGAAAAATATCAGATGGTTTCACTAAAAGGAGGAATATAGGGAACCAAGTAAGAGATCAGGGGAAAATATAATAATAGTAAAGACCACCACAAAAGGAAAATAATCAGACAACTATAGATCAGAAATATTCTACAGGGAAGGGAAAAGAAGAGGGATCAAAGTGAGGCAAGGGACTATGGTGATGGTAAAAGGGTGTATTGGTGGCAGAAATTCTATTGAGCCTACATATGAGAAAAGAAAGCAATCATTGTACAAAAACAAAAAATGATGCAAAATATGTATTAATGAATTAATGAAATAAATTTCCCCATACTCTTTTTCAAACTGCCGGTACCCATTCTATACTGATATCATTTACAAATAGCCTTGATGCTTTCTGAGTGTACCATCAAGAGGTTCCCATTGTCCAGTCAGACCATCAGGAAGAACAATTAAAGCCATACATACACACTCAAAAACACCTTCCTGACAACAGCCACATGGTCATGAGCAATAGTAACACTTTATTAAATGCGACATTATATTTCATGTATATCAGCCCTATTATTGAGCTATAATAAAATGTGGATAACATAAATACAGTATTTTTTTTTATTTTATACCCCTTAAAATGAGCATGAAGATATAACCTCTACTTCATTGTAAAATTTAAGCCTTTATATACTGTTACACACTGATTAATGATGCTCTATTTTGCAAGTAAACTTCCTCCGGTCCTCTCTAGCTGACATTCATGGGGAGGATGACAAGACTGTGACACAGGTGAGACTGTAACACCTATACCAGGCTCTCAATAGCTAGATCAAAGAATTGATTTTAGGGCCTTCCTAGTGGCAGAGGGCTAAAGACAGCACTATCAAGCTATCACCAGTTGCTGCAGCATGAGTTCGATTCCTATCCAGGGAGCTGACCCGCATGGAACAGCAGACCTCTCTTATCTCATCTGCTGCTCCCCTCAGCAGTGTATTTTGTACATCTGCCTGTTCTGCTCCCCACTCTGTCTCTGGTGAATCCTCTCACCCCTCCACACCTCTGGTCTAAACCCCAGTTCTTGTCTGCGTAAATAAATCTTTTTTTAAAGAATTGATTTTTAATTTTCTGAAAACTTCAGATTTTCAAAAATGAAGTAATTCTCTACTTTCTTTTTTGTGTGTATTATTTTCTTAGATGGGGTGATGTTGAGAAATTAGCATTGTCTAAGAAAGTAAACAGATTCTCTCTCTCTCCTTCCTCTCTCTCTCCCCTTCCCCCCT
>NW_004567109.1:49376305-49618500 GCF_000260355.1 Condylura cristata | reverse complement strand
CCCCACTCCCCCCCTCCACACACTCACACACACACACAACACAAGGAAGAGCATCATTCTGCCAGCTTAGGAAGCACAGAGCATTGTTGCTCATGGAGCAGATAGTGGAGTAGTAGCAACAGCAGCGACACCTGGGAACTTATTAGAAATGCAGACTCCAACTCACCCCAGACCTGCAAAACCAAAGTCTTCATTTTATCGTGATCCCCAGGGAAACACGCACATTAAAGTTCAAGAAGTACTGACCTAAAAAATGGACTTTTCAGTTAAAGCTGAGTACACAATTCCCAGAAATTTGGGTTGCTGTAACCATTTTATTGCCATAGCTGACATAAGTAGCTATTAGGCTCTGAGGCACTTCCAGTCTGTCTGCTAGTTCTCAGAAGAGTTTCTGTCCTCAGATGTGAGTAAAGAGAAAAGAAGGGACAGTAGTGAAGGGCACAAGTCTTTGCAAAGGTTGCTGACTCTTAGTAGGGGAACAATAAGAAGGTAGAGAAGCTGAATATAGTGAGAAAATGCACTTAGCTCAATCAGATTTGGTGAAATCTGTTCTATTTCACCAAAATTATTGAGTATTTTCCATATGCTTCTCATATAATCTTTCTAACTATCAAAAAATTATCCTCTTCCCATACCTCCACTGTTTTCCTTGTAAAGTTTAGTGTGGCAGTTTAAACCACAGATTCTGTAACAGCTCAGAGAACCTCAGGCCAATTTGTAAAGCAATGATTATTTTTTAATGGGATATTGGTATATGCTCATTTTCATAGGGGGAATATCCATGCTTTTATCAGCATTTCAGAAGGGACACCAATGAGTTCATCAATCAAGCAATAGTTAAGAATCAATAGCACCATGAATAAATCATTCCTGTCCAATGATTTATTTACTGGGACACTGATATAAAGACACTGACATAAAGATTTTGGTGGTAAAAAGCATCCCATGCCCTTTGGGAATGGCCTCATTATGAGAAAACTAATACCTTAAAGCCAGTTTTATATTTTGACATCCTCTCTTCAGGGGGATAAAAAGACAACAAATAACATGGATACAGGGAAAGATCACATCACAAAACTCCAAGACGGCCTCTCTTAGCTCCATGATTATGTTGACACCTCTTCACATTTCACCATCTTCCTTTCTCTCATTCACTGCAGTTGTCAAATCTCATTCTTACAGAACCGCAATTGCTATTCATCCCTTTGCATTATTGTACCTGTGATCCTCTTGAAGTGTGTCATAGATGCTAAAAGCTGTATTGTTCTACAACATAGTCTGCCCTTCCCATTCTGCCTCTATTTCAAAATCTTGCTCAAGGAACAGTAAAGAAAAGTCAGGAGAAGCTTGGCTAACTGTCCTAACATGCCCCATCTTTTCACCCTGAGTCCAGGACCCACAAAAGGGATGGTAGACTTTCATGTCTTTGAAATCATCAAGAGAAATCAAAGAAACCCCATCTAAATCTATCTTTATAACAAGAAGACCATTGATCAGTGTAGGTAAAGGGTTAGCACATCAAGAGGAAATGGCATTTAGAAAGTATGATTTGATCCGTATAGCTGAGTGATCATGACAAGCTCAAATCCCATCGGAGCTGGAGAATAAATCTATACCACTCGCATTTCTGAAACATTATTCATGAAGCACAGGTAAGAAATCACCCCTTGCCATTAATTATTGAACATATTTGAATGAAGTAACTCCTTCACCTATGCAATGATTCATGTAGAAGAGATGCACGATGAGAGAACAATGTAGCCACAGAAATTCAGTACTGATATATAAGGAACTCTAGTTTTTCTACTAAGTGACTGGGAAATTAGATCACACTTTGTCCCTCTGGTAAATCAGTTTCTTGATCTAAAAAACGAAACGGTTACATACCTATTAAAATAGCTAAATCCAGAACGCTGAAACAACAAATATTATCAAGACTATGGAGCAACAGGAACTCTCCATTTATTGCTGATAAGAATGCAAAATGGTACAGACACTTTGGGAGATAATTTGGCAGTTCTTATAAAGCTTAAACATACTTTATCTATCCAACAATCACACTTCTTACTATTTACCCAAACATGTATATGAAAGCATACATACACATATACACTCACACATGCACTTGTATACGTTCAGCACTTTCACTCTAAATTTCAAAATGTGGAAGCAACTGAGAGCCCCTTCAGTTGATGAATGGATGAACAAACTGTGGTCCATCCAGACTGCCAAATATTACTCAGTACTAAAAAGAATGAACTCTCAAATCATGAAAAGGTGCAAAGGGAACTTAATTATTACTAAATGAAAGAAGTCAAATTGAAGTTATAAACTATATGAGTACAACTGTACAATATTCTGCAAAGGACAAAATGTGAAGAAAAGATCAGTGTTTACCAGAAGACAGGAGTAGTGGGGAGGACAAGAATTAATAGACAGAATAAAGGGATTATTAGGGAAGTAAAAGTTCTTTGGATGATGTTATAGTAATTATACATTTGTGCAAACCAGCAAAACATGCAACACCAAGAGTTAACCCTTACAGACTTTAGGTGATTATCATTTGTCAATGTAGGCTTATCCTTGATAAAAAAGAAGAAAAATATGGTGAGTAATTCATAATGGAGGAGGTTAAGCCTGAAGCTGAGCAAGAGGTATATGAGAAATCAAGGTCACTTCCCCCATTTTTATTGTAAACCTAAAATTGTTCTTAAAAAAATAAATCTTTAAACAAATGAAAACCTTTGAGTTAGCTGTTTTCCAGGATACATGTTAAAGTAGAAGTTGAAATTTTGAACTCAAATAGAAAGACTTGGTTCAAATTCAAACTCTGTCGCAGACCACCTCCTGACCTTGATCAAATTATCCCAACTACTTCATGCCTGTATTTTTTTTTTAATCTGTAAAATGAAGACAGTAATTGTTCTTCGGAGGCATATAACATATGCAAAATAATTCAATAACATGGTCAGAATTTCAAGGATATCTTCCAGTTTCTGATCACTGAAAAATGGAGAATTATCCTACCTATTTATTTTATTGTAATAACTAAGATATAGGTCAAAGTGCTTCAAACACTGTACATTTCTGCACCACTATGAGAATATACTCACATTATTACACTACTTTTATATTTTTAGGTACTAAATAAAAACAATCCTTATGGTCATCTTTCATTATAGTATGAAGCTGAGTGACTGAAATTTAAAATAAGACAAAGATGCCCTAATACAGGCAAAATTTGTGCAAAGGAGCATTAAGATAATGTCTCTAAAAGCCAATTTCTAAAAATAAGTACAAATATTAACAATGACTCTTTAAAATCAAATTATGTTGACCCAAACATTCAAACACTACTAACTGCGATGGAACTTGTTTTTTTATTTTCAATAGCATTGGTTATTCTTATCAGGCATAAATTTTAATCAGTAATGCCAAATCACAGATAAAATGATATCAAACCAAACAGACTTCATATCATTTCTGCAAAATCTAAAACAATTAATAAGAGCAAACAGGCCTGAACAAATATCATTTTGTCTAATAATGGAAATTCTTTCTCCCATATCTCTTTTGCTGGTCATTTCAAGCACTGCGGCAGAAAACACACACCCACACACATGAACACATGCCTGTATGCATACACACACACCAGCTATTTAAAAAACAACAAATCAAACCAAACATTTGTAAGTTACCACAGTCAATAAATCTCCATGCCTTCAACTTAGAAATACTTCACAGTTACTTTAATAGATCTCTTCCATGATTGAATTTTTAAAAATTCATTAAAAATAGAACCTCATCAAGACAATTAAAACCTTTTTTTTATTTCATACAATGTTATATTCTTGAAAGTCCTGTTCACAAAGCATAAGAACTGGTGAAAGTAAGTCATAGTTAAGTATTTCTTTTAAACCACAAAGGGACCACCTCACAAAAATGATGTTGACCTGCCAGTTATACCTTCTTTTCTCTGTGGGCATGCCTCCATTTTACAGGGAGATACACATATTGGCATGTATTGAAATAGTCTGAATCAAATTATCATCTAGTTGAGATGGGGATGTAGCAAGGGGATGTCTCCATGACTCAAAATTCCACAGAGAGGAACCGCAGTGTCAAACTTGTGATATGGTGTCAAGATGAAATATGCTTTGAATTTTATTAATAGTAGGGAGCATATTTCACTGCTCATTCAAGTGTCATGCTAGAGCGAGGTGAGTGTTGCCAATATAAGTGGATGGAGATCAACACATTTTTGACACTCCTGCTACCAAGTGCCTGTAAAATGTTTATACCTATAATTGTGTGAAATTATGCTAATTGGGTAGTGAAAAGACACTGTAAGTTGAAGTATTCAAAAAGTATGTTTCTCAGAATCTCATGGGGCTCTTCACATTAGGCACTTGGGGGACCTTTTTTTCCCTCTCCCAAGTACCATCAAAGCACAATGTCTTAAAGTGTCATCTTGGTTTTAATTTTTTAAAGTAAGTACCAGAAAAGAAAATTCACTTATATTCTTGATGGTGCATATATAAGGTTTTAACTTTAGTAGTTTGGGTTTTTCTTTCTTTTTCATCCCAGTTAGGGATATTTATTTCCTATCAAGTTTGTTTATTATAAGAGATACTTTAAGCACAGCTCAGGGGTCTTTAACAACCTCAGTCATTGGTAGATACTAACAATAAATCAGGTATGATTGTGAGTCAGGAGGAAAATGAAATAAAGTATTGGCTCCTCAGAAAGATTTTTTTCCTAACGCCCTCTCTCAGGTAAAAATAAATAAGGATTTTCTGAATGTCATTATAGACAAATACAACTTCAATGACTTCTCAATTTTATGTGAGACTATTTTACTTTCAGGAATAGCGATAACAATCTTTGAGTTCCCAAATTCTGACCATATTCTATTAAAATCATTTTTTCCACTTTTCTGTTAAACTGTATTTAATCCTTTGTGTCAATGTGCTGAGGAAGATAGTAAAGATATATCTGAACTTTGCCTTAAACTTCTTTAATCTTTTTTTAAGCTCTCATTCATGTAACACAGCTTCGGCAATCTGATTTCAACACCCTATCTCCCGGGGGGGAAAAATGCTAAGATTTCCAAGTTCAGAGACCGATGTGAAACTGGTTCTCCTCGACTAAAAGCTATTTAATTCTAACCACACTCTCTCTACAGTGCCTCCTGGAGGCCTTTCAAGTCTTTTGAATTCCAGTAGTAGTAAGAGCTCTTTTGTCCTGGCTAAAGGGGTCCAAAGAGCTGAGGGAATTGGTAATGGCACAGGTGGCCATAGAGAATTTTCATCTGGTATGGAAAGTTTCGACCCTCTTACAAGCCAGCATATACCACCAAGAACATATTTGCCCAAAGCCTTTGTTCTCGGTGTTAGCGACCAGCATAACTTAGCAACCAATTTAAAATGCTGCTGAATTTCCAAGTCCCTTAACGATGTGGGTTTCAGCTATGGGAGAAACCAACTGGCATTCCCCTTCCTGCCACGTTCCCTTTGCTATTCTACAGTACAAATGGAAGAACAAATCTCTCCAGAAATGTTTGCTTGCAGGCCTGAGAGTCTATCCCTAGCTCTTGTCCTTTCTCATTCAATTCCAAGAGCACTCTCCAGTGTGAAGTAGCTCTGAACTATTTTGCCTGTAAACAAGAATCCCCACTGTTTTTCAACCATTCTTCACTGTTTCCAAGCGATGCCCCTCAACTCAGTTAAAATAAAAGTCACTTTGTCATGCCCCTTTGGTATACTTCTAATGTTTTTGCATGAGAGATTATGTATTCCAGTAGCAGTGATATGCCCATGCCTAAGGAGATCTGTGGGCAGATGGAGAGCAAGACAGAGCTCTGTAGGCCTGAACCAACAATTAAAACATCTAGCCCAGATTGGTGGTGATTACCGTCTACCAGTTATCCAAAGGCTTTATGACCCAAGCTGACAGTGACGGTCCATGCTACAGCAACAAATCACAATTGAAGTGCATACTTGATAAAAAGCCTTTCATTTATATGAACTGCTTTAGTAATTAGGTTCTTTGTAACAGAGAGAGGAAGAGATTGCTCTCAACTAGTACAATACAATGAAAATAGTGGAATGATTTTTAAAAAACCTGAGTGATGCAAAGCAAATATAGCAATTATTATTATGATACGCATTACATATTGAATTACAGTACTAATGGACCCTACACAAAAGCTCAATTTAAAGACCATGTTATAATAGAGAAAACAAAATATCAGTGCACCCAGTCTCAATATAGGTTTCAGTCCCTTTTCCCTTTTACACTCTAGTCAATGGAGAAAATGGGATTGTATTCATACAAATACCACTGCTAGCAGATAGTCCTCGTAGGGTAGAAATATGTTGGTCTGACTGGCTCTTGGAACACTATACATCTTTTTCCTTTTGTAACCTGGCTCTTCTAGAGAAAGGAATTTGCTGCTCAGTGCACTTCAAGTCTGACAGTTTTAAATGATCAAATTATCTAACTTACCTAAGGTAACAGGTATTTGGTTACCTTCCTAACTTTCTTAGAAAGTAAAAACCAGGCAGGAGACACCAGGTCTAAATGCAATAGGGTATCCTGTAAAAGACCCTGAAGCAGAAATAGAACAGTTGGTAAAAGCTAAGGAAATCTGGATGAAGTTACTAATAGATCAGTAGTCAATCATTAATTGTTGTATTCATGCAAGAGGCAAGCACAAATAAAACCAGTAGATGTGGTACATGAGAACTCTCTACAATAGCATCAAAATGTTCTGTAAAATCTAAAACTATACTAAAATACTTAAGCTCTGCACCCATGGAATTTGTCTGCAGCCCACTTCCACCATAAGGCTGGCTCCACCCCACCTCACCTCAGCCAGCCTGCCTGCTGCTATCATAGTGCCGTGTTCATATCACACCAATGCAATATGCTACCATAGTCATTAGGCCTGTTTGCCACATCTCATTTTTCCCTCCCTCTTTGAAGTTAAGCATAATCCAGTTACTTTTCCTGCTCAAAGAAGTGGGTGAGGAAGTAAAATACACCCCTTTCAGGTACAAGACTTAGTGAGTGGCCAGTGGTAGATTCACCACATTCCCTTTCCCTGTGGTGACAGAAACACTGACCACAGGATGTCCCCGGCCTGGTCACTGAGTGGCTGCGGTGGGCAGGGCTCCCTGCTGCCCTGCATGGGAGATGTACTTAGTCTATGAGAGTTTGAGATTGTTCTGTTACTACAGCATAACTTGACCATCCGAGCAGAGACATATCTGTACATGTTATCTATCAATTCCTCACACAGCAAGTCTCAAAATCTCACAGCAAAAAGTTTATTCCTTAGGGGATGTGTACTTATCACAGTGTGCTTATTTTATGGGAGTAAAACAAGCATTTTAGACAGAATTAGAATAAGAATAGGAATGAGTCTTTTACATGATTGGCTTACTGCCAATTTAGAACTTTTAAACCTTTTTAGTAATTCTCTTACATTGTAACTATGGAGATTTATCTTCAGTTATGAATAGAAAAACTGTTCCTGTTCTAGTTGGTACATGCATTTTTGCATGTAGATTTAGAGTGAAATTCACTGTGTCTGGAGATAATTTGCAAGTTTTCTCTTTTCAAACCACTCTTAACATTGGTTCTCCTCTCCTTAATGAGAAAGGACAAGTAAAGTGCTAATATTTTTAAGAGAGAATAAATGTTTCATAAAAAGAAAAAATAAAAATCTTGAAAATACATCCAGCAATAAAGCAAGTGGAAAGACTTGCTTTTATATCATAATTTTAAGAGGAAAAACAATATTTTATGATTCTTATAAATAGGTTAGTTAGATATTCCTTCCACACTGATGTACATTAAAAAACATAAAAATTGTTGTAGAGAAATAGACTAATGACCCTCTTGAGAAGGTGTAAAAGCACCATAATGCACTTGATAGCACAGTACTCTGGAGTATTAAGAAAGAATAATTCCTTCCTTTCCCCTCTTAGAGCTCGGTTTTATGCAGGAAGCATTAGGATTTTAAAACTTTGGGGTCCTTAAACAGACGCCAGTTGTGGCCATGTGTTTCCACCTTCAATGACATCCTCTGGCAAGTTCCAAAATCAGAATACGTTTAATTTAAAATATACATGCCAATTTTTAGAGGCATAAACAGACTTCTTTCTTCACTAAGCATACAAACCTCACTAGGCCTTCAGAGTTTAACCATTGTGATGCAAACTGCAAGGTCTTAAAAACAGAATGTGCCACATTCTTTTCGCAAAGAGTAACTTTCAAAACCTCATGTTTTGTATTAAAATTGCCCATCCTGAAACCCATTGGGATTACAATTGAGATGAAAAAAAAAATGTACAAAGTGATGTAAAAATAAACTATTATATAAAAAAAAAAATGCCCATCCTAAAAACTAAATCAAAATGTACTACAGCATAGGACAGATTTGCTACATAAGTATATTGATGTGTATGTAATTTTCTATAAAAAAAAAAAATTACTGTGTGACCACAGAATTCTGATGACCAGCAGGGAGGCATCTGGAGAGGGAAGATGAGAATAACTATGAACCCTGGTGGAGGAATATGGTGCCTTGACCATTGGAGTAGTGTGGCAACATACTTCTGAAGGGTGGAGTCCTGTGTCGCTTAATCACATACAGTGTTGTAAATATGAATAGAATAAAAAATAAATTTTAAATTAAAATTTTAAAAGTTTATTTTAAAAAGATTACTACTCTGCTTAATTCAGTAAAATTCTTATTTGAATGAGGCCTACAAGGTATTTGAATTGTCTTTATTAGGAGGTTTATCACCTAATACTTACTTAAAATAGTGGGAGATACTGAGAAACTACTTGCTTGTCACACATCAGGTTTACTACATAATCACGGTTGGAGTTAGATAAAGATTGATGATGGAATGGAAAGTTTCCCCAAAGATGACTTTCCACAAGGCCAGATTAGAAATTGATATCTTAAAAAGATATGACCTTTTATTACAGCTATAGAGAAACATACATAGCTCAAATGCATTTTTTATAGAATCACAAAGAGAAAATTGCCTGTGAGTAGTAGAATTATGGGAATGTAGTTTTAATTACTCTAAAATAATCACCAATAAAGCAGTCTAAGAATGAAGATAAATTGATCAACAAGGGTAATAGAAGTAAAATGTTGAAAATATAGGCAGGATATTCTAGTGTTTAAGCATTTAGAAATAAAATGTATTTTTCTTAGTACCATAAACTCTAAAAAATAACCAAATGCTGTTTTTTACTCCACAAAAGTCCATTTGAAATTGAATGATAGCACCCAAAAATCCCACTGTGCTATCTCCTCTATAACTGTCAGGTGTACTTTAAAGTCAAGGTCTTGGTGCTATGGCGAGGTCTATAATCTGCAACAACACACTTCTCCTCATTACAATAAGGAAAATCATTTTCCACAATGATTCACTCACTTGTCCTTCTCCCCCTAAACATCGTGTCTGCAGCATGTAAGTACAGGATCCTCAGTGTCCTCTCCTTTCATGTCAACAGAATGTCAAAGTACAGCAGTGTGAGCTAATGGAGTCACAGGCAGAGATTGTAACTGATATGGTGTCCACACAGGATATGTTGGGTCATCCTGCACAAATGGACATCAGAGGACTTCTAAGCTTTTGAGAGTTACCACACAAATGTTGGCTCATCCAGCCTCCCTGGTGGCACAGGGGTTAAAGTCTCAGCACTGCCATGCTATTGTCAGCCACTGCAGCAGGAGTTAGTTCTTGGCCAGGGAACTGACCCACATGGTGCAGCAGACCTCTCCGGTCTTACCAGCTATACCCTCAGCAATGTATTTCAGTTAATCCACCTGTTGTTCTGCATCCCAATCTGTCTCTGGCGAATTCTCTCACATCCCAGCCCTTGTATGCATAAGTAAAATTAAGCCTTAAAAACACCAATATGGCTCATCAAGAACACAGGGCTACCCTGAGGCATTTATAAACTGGGAAGTATTGCTGACTTCAGATTTTCTGTTACCCCATCTCTGGAATTTTCAGAAAGCTAATTCTGTGTCAGCCTTTGAAATTCATGTAGAATGAGGACATAAATATCTTACCATTCATATTTTCCTCAATGACTCATGTTGCCTGAACTTAGTCACACAGTCTTAATGTTTAAGGAATAAGACAATTCCCTGGAAAGTGTACTGGGACTGAATTCATAATAGGCAAAACATAATGTTGATGAACACTTAAAGTACTCTGTTGATGAACACCAGAATGGTTAATTTTGTATGTAAACTTGGACAATGGGGTGCCCAGATATTTGATCAAACATAATCCTGGATGTGTGTATGGGATTATTTTTGGAAAAGTAATATTTGAGTGGACAATTGTGTAAAGAGTATTGTTTTCCTAATGTGAGTGTTCTCATCCACTCAGTTAGAGGACTGACTAGAACTGAAAGCCTGATCTTCACCCATTTAAAAAATTCCTTTTACAAACTGATATTCTTTTAACAAGAGCATTCACCTTTTCTTGTTTTTGTACTCAACCACTAAAAACCAGCCTTTTCTGGGTCTCCAGCCTTTGGACTGGAACTAGGCCATCAACTGTCCTGGTTCTTAGGCCTTCGTCAATGTGCCAACTCATCCTAACAGCCCTGGGACTTACCAACTTCTTTATAACAGATATCTATTTATCTTAAGATAGATAAATTTTGAGAGTGTGAGAGGTGTGTGTGTGTGTGTTTTATATACATTGTACATATATGTAATATGGAAAGATATAGAGATCTAGATAATTATGGAATGATAGAGATCTAAATAGATATGGAAACAAAATAAACTTCACTATCTTAAAAAGTACTATGAAAATTTATCAGAAGTTTCAGCCAAGTTGATCTAAGATTAAAAAAATAAACCAAAAAAAAAAAGAGTAGCAGTTAGAAAAACTACAGAAGAAATGTATAGTCCTAGAATATGAAAACTCTCATTTCCAATAGCTGAAGTATGCATCAGAAATATTATGTTTAAAATAGAAGGACCATCAATGAAAGGCAGCCTTTAGATATCTAAAGTTCACCATACAGTGGATCTGGCAGAATATCAGAGGCAGGAGCAATCTGACATATAATCTGTTAGCTGCTCTCAGAGGATCTTTGTTCAGTAGTTGGATGGATTTCACCGATGGCTGGTCCCCAAGGATATCAATAGTGCCAGGTAGACAAAGAATACAGAGCCCAGCAAAAACAGGAAAGTCTAAGGGGGAAGTCATGATGTTTCAGTAATCTAGTCCAAAAGGAATAAAATCTCAGTTCATCCTGATAAAGGAAATTTTTTTTGTAGTAATTACATGATCTGATGATTATAACCTCCTGTGGGAACATTTCTGTAAGTTTCCATAATAAATTGATTTAGATTTTTAATGCGGTTATAGCTTCCACTGAATTTGGAATTTCTCAGAACTTTCTACTTTTGACCCAGCAATAGCCTGTTGCAATATTTTCATTAATTAGACTCTTTGACAATCTGTGCAATTTGAAAAGACAAGCACAACTATTGAAAACTTAACCCCTGGGGAGAAAACTTAACCATTAGAAGTTTATACATGAGAGCATATTAGGAAGAATTTCTCTTCTATTTACTTCTTCACTTTAAAATATGAATTTTTTAAACATTTATTCATGCATACAGAACTGGGGTACATACCAGAGGTGCAGGGGCAGTGAGAGGATTCACCAGAGATAGTGGGGAGTAGAACAGGCAGATAGATGAAGTACACTGCTGAGGGGAGCAGTGGGCAAGACAGAGGTCTATTGCACCATGCTGTCACCTCCCTGGCTGGGGATCCAACTCACACAGAAGTGGCTACAGCCAGCCTCTGAGTACTGCACTTTAAACTGTTCCACTGCCAGAGAGAGCCTTGAATATACTTTCTTAATGTATAGTCTGTAGTCTATTTATGGTCATTTTTACCTTTTGATTTTGATTCACCATCCAATTCAAAAGCTATCATTTACTAGAAAGACAGAAAATAAGGTCCGGGTCAGAAACGGGCAGTGGCTATATCTCAGGGTTCTCAACCCCTAGAAACACACCTGCGGCTGCCTATGTCGAAAGGGACCCATGGAGAACTGGGCTCACACACATATGGAAGTCCCTTGCAACTTCACACGGTTGGGATGGGAGAGAGCATTCCTGAAGTCAGAGCATGTAGAGTACTAGGGACCCAATTCATCACCTACTTCCATCTCCACATCAGGGTCAAGTCTTTTCCCTGGGGAAATGGTACCCTACTCTACTCCACAACTCATGTGAATCTGCTGCCCCCTGGCTATGCAGATGAATGAAGAGAACCTGGACCACTTCCCAAGCACTGAGGGCCACACCACTGGTTTGGACCATTACTCTGCTCATGGACCAGAAAAGGAAATGGTACCTTAGACTTGCCTTAAAAAAAAAAAAAATCATTTAAATGTATTTATGCATACAAACACTGAGGTGTATGACAGAGGAGCAAGGGGTGAGAGCATTCACCAGAGACAGAGTGGAGAGAGTAGACAAATCTGCTCAGGGGAGCAGCAGGAGAGACAGGAGAGGACTGCTGTGCTATGTGGGTTAGCTCCCTGGCCAGGCACTGAACTCAGCCCACAGTGGCTGATGAAGTTTCAAAGTTCTGAGACTTTAACCCCTGCACCACCAGGAAGGCCCCTGGGCCTTGCTTTCTTTATTGTATCAAATGTTGAGTGACAGGTAGAACATGGCTTAAATAAATAACTTGATTCATCAAAAGAAATAAAGGAGGGAGGAGAGGAACAAAAGGGGAGTGAAGGAGAGGAGAGGAGGTTAAATGTAAAACAGGTAGGCCCTCCCTCTTGGCACAGCGGGTTGAAGCACAGCACAAAGAAGCTAAAGCCACCTCAGCATGAGTTCAATCCCCGCCCAGGAGATAGCCACATGGCGGGGCAGACCTCTCCTGACCCACCCGTTGTTCCCCTCAGCAGTGCACTTTGTCAGTTGGCCTGTTCTGCTCCCTACCCTGTCTCTCTGGCCTGTGCCCCAGTTCTGTGTGCATAAGTAAATAAATCTTAAAAAGAAGTAAAGCAGGTAATTGAAACAGATGGTAGGTACTTGGAAAGCAGAAAAGGGATTGCACAAAAGAATCTTTACCATGCAGTTATTTGTTTCTTTGCACTAAGTATTGAATCACAACTTTAAAAACTGAGGTGAAGCGGTTATGTTTAAAAATTAAAGAATAAAATTCTAACTCAAGTATCTGTTAGCTACATAAATTACTGAATCCCTCCCAGCCTTAGTTTCCATATCTGAAAAATAGAATAAAACCAAACATATATAATATGTAAAACACCAAACACAAGTATATACATGTAACAAAATCTCCAAGAAGGTCATTATTACTCAAAGTTTACAGGAATTAGGGAAATTTAAAAGTGATGTCAAAAGCACAATTCAAAGGGATACAAGGCAGCAAGGGACACTAAAACTGGCCAAGGACACTGCCAAAATTATTTACTAGTCACTGTCTGAGTTCTTCACGCATGCACACAATTGCAAAACTATTCAGGCTCAGGAACCAGCAACAATGGGATTTATTTAACAAACCAGGGCCAAAAATGGCTGCTTACCTCACCCAAACCTGTTCAGTGTTTTTCAGTCGTAAACAAAAGCAGTTAAATGGCATCTTCCCTCCACTGAGGATGTACAGCTTCTCTCCCCAACAGGCCACGTGTACAAGGTAGTATCTTCCTGCCACTGAACATATGGCACAAAGACAGCAGAAGACATGATAAGAGATGCTCCATGAGCTTGATGAAATGCTCCAGACAGTGGTCAAATGACATGACAAATGGCCCCACTAACAGAGCTCAGTCTGGTGCCAGGCTCTGGGACTCTCAGGCTCTGGGTCTTCACCTTCTCTGCCAGGCCACAACAGCAGCAAAACTGAAACAGTTTCTATAGCTCAGCTACTTGCAACAGTTGCAAATGTTTCATCTCTAAGGTTGACTGCTGAAAGCCTCCACCTTCAGAGGCTCATACAGCCTTGGGAAAGATCAGTGGCATAGAGGCCAAAATCCAACAACCCCCTCATGCTGAATGCCCCCTTCTGCAGTCACTTCTATTTTGTATCCTTTGCTCCACCCCACTTTTTAGCATTTTCTGTAGGACCGTCTACCCTCACCAGCAACCTCCTCCAGGGGTCACCACCTATAGCAGTCTTTTGGCTTAAGCCACTTGTTGCAAAAGTGCACTCATCTGTCTGACCCAGCCATTAATTATAACACTGCCACTGATCAGGTACACAAATTCTTTACCTCCAAGCTTGCATTGTTCTCATGCTCCACTATTACCATTCTTGTAGGGTGACAGCATCAAGGATAATTCTACATCAACAACTTGAACTTCTTCCACTGTAAAATGGACTGCAGAATGCAGATTGTAAAAACAAATAAATTAGGTTTAGTTAAACACAAAAGTCTTTTTGCTCCTCCTTGCAATACACATACAAGCACATAACTCCTTGCAAAGACAAAAAAATTTTGAATGTTAAACTTACTATATCGGGGAGAAAAAATGATAACTGTACAGTTGAGAAACTCAGCAGACACTACTTTAGCCATGTGATCAAGGTTATCACCAATGATAAGGAAGCTATATTCATTACTCTACACATGATACATGAATCACTTCTTTGGTATTCCTTACCAAAAATGTGTAATCTAATGTAATCATGGGGAAAACAAAAAAGCAGAGATACTGGTTTCAAAGACATTATACTGATCCCTGGAAAAATGGCTACTGATCCATGGTATTCTGGAAAAATGTCAAGGTCACAGAAGATAAGACTAAGGATCTGTCACGGATTGGAGGAGACTAAGTAGAAACAACTAAATACATATTAGCATCAATTCCAGGATTGAATCCTAGGACAGAATAAAAGACCCCAAGAGAAAAACCAATGAAATTTAGATGTGCTTCAATTTTAAGACATTCAATGTATTTTATAGCATTATGGTACTATATTGTAATAATACTATACATAATACACAGTTACAATAATTCTGGTTTTGATAATTGTTCTATTATGTGAATCATAAATATTAGGGGAAGCTGGGTGAAGAGTACATATGAATACCCTGTATAGCTTCTGTGAATTTATATAACTTTAAAATGAGTTAAAAACAAAAATTCATCTAATGTATCAGGAATTAGATTCTCCCAGGTACACTCAATACAAAGCAGTTTTCCTGATATTTAGGTTAGAACATCTCAAAAACTTCTCTCCAAAGAGGCCAATTAGGGTAAATGGGAAGCTCACTCATGAGACTGGCAAAATGTTTTGATTGAGTGGCCTGGAGAAAGCTGGGAACTGAATTGAGACAAGCCTGCTAATTTCACCCAGACCACCTGCCTGGTTCGGATACAAGCCAGTGACCTAAACATGATGGGCCATTACCAGTCCTTTGCTGACATTCTGAAATGACTACATAGGAGACAGATCTGGAAAGGACGAGATTTGCAAATGACATGAGAAAGGCAGAGGAATCAGAACTTCTCATGGGCGGTCTGAGATAGAACACACACATTCGTGGGGTCACCAGGAGCTATGCTTAATAAATTAAAAGGGAATTGTCACCCAAAATAAAACTTGTCCCCAATAAATTGTGACTTACAATGCATGCACTATCTGAAAAAAAAATCTCAAAATAGAACTTTTCATCACATTTCTGGAGGCAATAAGATGAAAGTATTTTAATACAGTAATTTCTTAGTTTGCTCTTTTTCTGTCAAACATGCAACTGCTTTTCCTTTCTTCTGAAGTAGTTCATATTATGATAAGTGAAAGAGAAATAAAAAGAGCTATGACTGTGTCAACCACAACCAAACAAATACATTTATTAAAAAGACCTCCTACCAGAAATCTTAGAAGCCTCCCAAAGTCTCATTCTTTTTCATATTCTAACTCTATTAAGAACTGAAATGTCCATTTCTTTTATTTTAAATTACTGCCATCACCCCCGTGCATATACCAACCAGTGATTTCTGTTGTGTCAGATCAATACCCAAGTAAATTTGGTATTTTAATGGCTATAATAGCTCTAAGAAAGAAATTAAATCAGTTATCATAGGCAGAATGCACATTTTTGTCACTAACAATAAACTGAACTATAAGAGGCTAAATATTATAAAGCAAAACTTATACCCATTTGCAATCAAAAGCCTGTGCGGAAATCACTCTAAGATAAGCACAAGGGCCTCTGGAGGCAGCAGGGAGACAGCAAGGTGCTGGTTTCCTACAACAGTCTTTTATGATGATTCACTCTAAATCTCATCCTGAAGAGCATTGTGCTCCACCCTGCCCCTGCTCTGGTCCAACCAAAATCCTAGAACCCAAGCCCGCAATGTTAATATGCATATAATTTCACACAGTTGATGAATATAACACACCATGGGTAAACAGCAGGGAGGGGCTAAATGGAAAACTCATTTGTTAGTTTTCCCACTTGGAGGTTGTTATTTTTTAAATTACTGATATTGGACACTGTTGGAGTGCCCTTTTTCATACACACTGAAGCACTCCACTGGCCCCAGGAGTCACTAAGACTAGTGGATTTTAATAGTTATAGATCTTAAATGGAGGGTTAGAAATTGTTTCTTTTCATTACAATTACAACAAGGAATTAACCCCAAGGGTATCCACTTAATTTCATAATATATAGACTGGAACGCTAATGTGGCTCTTCTACGGTGTAATAAAGAGGCAACTGGCCCTTCTCTCCCCGGGGTGGGTTTCTGTAAAATGTATCACCAAAAAAATGTAAAATGGAGAAGATTTGAAGTTAACAAGCTCCATAATGTCACCAGCTCCAGTGGCCAGCGAGAGAAACCCTCATAGACAGTGAGTGCTGCTTTTCTCTTTTCCAAGGGGAGCTCAGTTCCAGTACTTTCCTTTGAATCATTTTCACTGACACAAGGAAAATGGAAAATGAGAGAAAGGAAGAATAACTTACAATTAAGCACAGAAAGTCACAAGACAGAGAGACTTGGACTGAGGTGGGACCAGCAGTGCATGCTGGCCAATTCCAATTATGTCAGTTTAACCCTTTGCACTCTGCAGACACCTCAGCTCCACTTAACTGGAATTTCCTCCCTACTTGCTGGAACCTGCAGCAACTCCAAGGATTAGAGTTTTCCATCTTCAGAATCCAAGCCTCTGAAGCCATTTCCTGGCAGAGGTTTAAAATCTTGGATCCCTGCTGATAAGCCCCTGAGGCTAAAGGCATTTTTATTTCCTAATGCTTTTTCATGCTATTTGACTGGATTTCTGGGGAAAATAGAGGAAGGACACTACTTCAGAAATAAAGCTATAAACAGAAGAAGTAGTACTGGGACAGTGGGAGAGGCAATTGACAAGTCAATAAAAGCCCAACCCAGGGAGGAAAATTTGTCCTCTTCTGCTTTTTCAACAAGGATCGAGGGGTTGGCCCAACACACGTTCCAACTAGCCATAACTCAGGATTCATTTCTTGCTTTCCCACTGAAAGTGTCAGTACTGTGTGCAACCTGCAAATTTGCCAGTCAATTTGGGAAAAACTGATGATCCCAAGAGGGGGAAAAAGAGCAGATCACTCCACTCATTTGTTCTCATCTATCATGCAGAGCACATTTCCAGAGACAGCTCAGATCATATAAGAAAGCTACACTGGAGTTTCAACTTCAGTGAAAAGTATCCCTTTATAAATTGCAATTCTCAGCTTCCCTCCTGAGACAGGAAGCAGGTGTCAAGAGGGTTGCCTGGAGAGCACCAGAGACAAGAAGTAGCTAAAGAGGGCCAAGGGAGACATTTATCACAATAGAAAGTTGAGAGACCCATTGTTGCTGGCTCAGAAATCTTTCCTACAGAAACCACTTCCAGGAAGAGTTCAGCATTGCTCACAAAACCAGGAGCATCAGAAAGAGGAGAGGAAGGCATGCTGCTTACCAGCAAACCAGCAAGGCAGTGTATGTCAATTAGCAGGTGAGCCTCAGTTAAGCATGTGGCCAAGACTTTGTAAATATAACCCTGGATCCACTATCAAGGAAGATGAAAATAATGCCTATGCTGATCAGTAGTAATAAGCCTCTCTCCTTGCATTTTTTCATTCCCCATTCCATCCCCTTAATACCACATGTCTCTCTAAGCTGTTTCCTGAATATATCAAACATTGACTTATTAAAAGTTGTGTGCATCCCAGAATAGCTTCTTAAGCATTTTTCCCCAATGAGTTTAATTGTGTTTGTTCTGGGCTCATAAACTTGGAGAACTTGAAGCATTTAAAAAATACACACAAGTGTGGTATCCAAATGTTTTGGTTTCTCTAAGCTCAATGCACTCTAATTGACTCTTTCCTTTAAAAAATTATAATTAAAAGGAATAAGCGCACCTATGTAGAAATTTCTTCATTTACCTTAAATCTTTTCATGCAGGAAACTGTTAATGTTCTTTGTTTTGTTTCGTATTAAATAGAAAGAGGATACAAAACAATTCTGTAATTAGAACTACATGGACTGTATGCCTTACAAGTTTGATTTTCTGAATTTCCCTCTGACATTTTCAAATTAAGTATAATATTCAATATCAATCTAACCAATATATAGCAATTTAATTTTTATAATGAACCAAGAGAATATCTAAATTTGGCATATTAGACAGTTTTGTCTCTGCTGAATTATTTTAGATGTTTTAGTAAAACTGACTTATAATAGCAAATTTCACATCCTTCAAGTCTTATCAAACTATAGCCTCCTGATATATTATCATTATTTAGGACTAAATCTTATTCATACCATATCTTATGGGAAAGTATCTGGTATCTCCACTATGGTTGTTCTGTTTATTTGGTTTATAGGTCTTATCTTCTCAGAAAGCTTTTCAATATCACGCATAACTTCATAATTTTTGCTTTTTCCATAGTTCTCACAATGTTAGTGATCTGCATACAACAAATACTTTTTATGTTATATAATGCTTCTTAAACGATATAAATGCCTAGTATAACACAAATAGTATAGGCAAATCTACTTACCCTACATTGCTTCTGCCAAATGGCACAGGCGATTTCAAAAACAGACTAAAGACACACCAAAGAAACCCCATCAAACTTTTGTTATTTTCTACATTCCTAAGCTCACTCTGGCAGATAGCTAGAGGAAGAACAGAAATCATATCTCTGATAGCTACACTGCTGTGAAAATCAGAAACATTCTCCTCCCCATTCTTTTACTCCAGCCCTGGCAGACTATTGAACTCGGCCCAACATGACCGATGGCCTGGGAGATTTTCACAAAACTGTTTCTTCTCCTATTTTTCCCATTTGGTCAAAGGGATAAATCATTTTCTAAGGGCAGAAGGATTTCTCGGACATGTTAAGCTGAAATAGCACTAGGCTTACAATTGGCTGTATCAGGCAACTGTTTGAATATAAGAGTTTGGGCCTCTGGAGTGAAGAGATTAATCAGGGCTTCACCAGTACAGACTCCAAATTTAATCCACAAAACAGCCTATGCGGAGGAGAGGAAAAGTATGAGGGCTGAGTTACAGAGGGCTCCAAAGAAGATGAGGGAAGTTATCAAAAGAAGTGAATGAGAAGACGCAGCAGCAAGGTGGGCAGGAATAGTGGCTGGTGCACATCCTGTATTTCAAGTGACATGGGTGTTTCAAGGAGCATGATCAAGTCTGTCAACTGCTGCTAGAAGGTTAGGTTCAGATTGCTAGCCACTGACTTTATCAACACTGAGATTATCAGGGAACCTGATAAGAGCTGCTTCAGTGAGTGCTAAGGATAAACCATGATTGGCACTGCTCCAAGAGTGGCTGAAAAGACAAAAACGACGGAGTTTAAGAAGTCTTCAGTCAGAGGGAAAAGATGATTGAGGTGCGAGAGAGAAGTGGACACCTAGTGCTTTGGAAGCTAGACAAACATTACAGTATGCTTATCTATAGATGGAAACACACATTAAACATAACATTTTGATTTTTCAGTAAAGCAAAGAACTAATCACGATATGATTCCCTTGATGGAAAGAGGTGGGGAGTCAGGTTGACAGGTGAGGGAGACAAGCAGGGGGAGTTCATCAATAGCACCAGGGCGGAGGTCAGAGTTCAGATGGTGGATATATGTGGTGGCAGCAGATGGAAATTTCTCATCGATGGTTTATGTTTTCTCATCCTTCAGGTCTTTGAGCAGCTGCTGCTTCTCAGCCTTCCTTGACCACTCAGTATAGGAGCCCTTCTTTACCTAGGGCCTCACACAACTGTATTTTACTGCCTTTACTGCATTTATGGCTTTTTTGAAAATTGTTTTGTAATTTGTTTCTACATTTCCCAACTAAGAGCATAGCTCTTTCCACTTTATTTCTCAATCCTTAATTCTCCTGACTGAAAAGCAAGGAACCCAAATAGCAGTTTTGACTATAGTTGTGGAAGGAATAAATCAGTGAAAGCTTCAGAAACAAACAGCTCCAATCCAACAGATTTCAAGTGAAATATTGCCAGTCTCCAGTATTTTTTTCTAGAGTTATCCACATAGGATCACAGGTGCCTGGATTACTTGCTCTATTGAAAATGCACTGCCTGACAGTTTTGTAATAGTGAACTAGGTCATTCATGGGTATATAATAGGCTGCAGACAAAGATCAATATCAAAGAGGAGCAGTGGTCTCCAACAGGAAAGGTTCTGCTCATCCAGGTGAGACCCTGTATTTGGCAATACAAAACAGGATACAGCAAAGGCAAACATCAGACAGAAAATAGAGAAACCTCAGGAATGTAGAGCCAGTAAGAGGAAACAAAATCCTTAAATGTTTATCTATCACTTAATATTTGTTTTCATAACTTTCATTAGTGCTCTACCAGGTCACTTCAGAGCTCTGTTAGTATAGTTGGGCTCATTCTCACAGAGACATCAACAGAAACCCTAAGAGATTAAGTCCTCTACACAAGGGAAGTTACCTTCAGTTGCTGAACAGGAGCTCACAATCATGTTCTGTGTTTTCCTTACTTAGCCCACGTAAATCTGTAATCCTCTAAGATCTGTCCCTCTGACAGTCAATGGTTGTGTGATTACTAGCAGCAACAGCTGACCACACTGTTGTGTGTGTGTGTGTGTGTGTGTGTGTGTGTGTTTGTAACACTGATATGACTTCTGTGGGTTGACTTGCATTGACCTGAATCGAGAATACTTATGAAGAAGAAATAGTGCATCTATGAATACCAACTCCAAATTCTGCTAGAAGTGTTTATGCCTGGTTGAGCTATGCCAAGAAGCAATTTATGTTACCCAGTAGCCCTGAGTTTAACCTGTTATTTATACCAGTTAGGCAGAGAGGATCCATGAAATTATCTATGGCTAGTCAGCTTGGAAATTTTCCCAGACTATTTTTCAAAAGTTAACTGGTATTGCTGGTGACCCATGCCAAATAGAAATAAAGGAACTCAAAAATAGGAACTAGATATCCTGTAAAGAAAAGAAAGTTTAGTAGAACACAAGGGAGTTTTGTTTAAAAAAAAAAAGAAGAAAAATATAAGATGAAATCTAAGAGTTTGCCCCTTTCCTTTGGATTTTTAATTTTTAGCAGTGGAAGAGGATTTGTTTGAAAGGTTGATCATTCTTCTTCCAAATTGTGTTACCAGATGAGAAATAACATTCCATTCTCCTCTAAATCTCCAGTGAAGGAAAATTTCACACCCCCCATTCCAAACCACAGATTAGAATAATAATATTCTGCCCAGGGTATCGAATGACTTCTATAATCTGCCCCCTTGTTCACCACACAAAGACTTGTACAAAAAATGGAGTACAAAGGATATTGTTTGGTTATTCTCCCCCTTGCGCCAAGTACCCTTTAGTTAAGGGAGAAGTGGAAGATCAACTTACAGAACCCATAAATGTGTAAGAACAGTCCATATTTGTTCTTTTATACTTCCTTCCTACCCCTTTTCCTCTTCCTGCTCATTAAATTTTCATGGTGTTTAATGCCAATCTTGGACCATCTAAAACAATCCAGTGTAATCTGGCCATTAATAAATGTAATCTTCAAATAGGTAGAGAACACAGCAAAGAATAAAACAATATCTTCCCAACTTTGACCTCTTTTTGTTGCTCTGATCAACTTAATTGCTTTTCCTTAACCCTGAAACTTGTTTCATTTCTATCTTAAACCTTAATCCAAATTTTAGGGAAAAGTTATGAAAAAGCTATACCCATTAGCATAAAAAAATTAAAATCTCCCAATAGAAGCATTAAGTAAATTCTAACTTATTTCATTTGAAAGAATATAGATTTAAATTTAATTACAAAGAACATTCAATACATGTGGGAATGCTTTGGATATTCATTGTTAAAGAAAAAGGATAAAAAATTGCATCATTATAGGATTATAATTATATAGAACATTAGAAAGTAGAAATACAATTAAATGTTAACAGATTAATTAAGATTATTGTGAAAATTTCTTTTGTTTCCTCTGTATTACAAATTTTTATGATGTTAAAATGAATTTTAACTTAATTTTTTAGCTTAAAAGAAATTTATGGCTCCAAAGAACCTATGTATCTTCCAATTGTTCCATTTTTCTCTTTAGGTATTTCTTGATTCTTGGAGTAGATGTTTGTAGGCAAAAAAAAAAAGTAGATGTTTGGGTTAGGCTAAGTTTCTGTTCTCTGTGCCAGTTGATAAAGGACAAGGGTTTAGAAGGAGAAAGTTACATAATCATTATTTTATTAAAACTGTCTGGGATTTTCTACATCAGTTTGAAGCCCTACATTTTATAATGGAGAAACTGAACAGGAAAAAGCTAGAAAAATAAAAAGAGCAGCTATCTGTGTTGATCCAAGAAATACCTGTGAAATTTTTATAGTTTTAATTATTTCAAAGGGCTCTGAAAATGGCCAACAGTAGATCTAGCTCATTCTCCTCTGCCCAGCTCTTTTCTAGTGAATTCCAATTCTGTTTCAAAAAAGCCAGTTTCTAAAAAGAGTGTGCAGAGCGATTTTTATAACACTCAGATAAAGCTGATGAAGATATTAGAAAAGATGTTTTTCAGAAAGGTCTTAGTTCAAGGAGCAATGTGGTTATGTAATCAATGTCATAGAACCTTCTTTGTGCTGAGGTTCCCATTCCACAAATTTCTTGGCCTGAGAGTGGCTGAATACCTACGCCGAGTTCTGCTCTCTACAACTCTTGGTCAAAACCACTTCATTCAAGTAATACTGTCTCAAAGGCAATTCCCAGGTAAACCTACAGACAAATCCGTCTTAACCCAAAACAATGCAACTATATGATCACATTAGAAGCCTCTTTTAAAACCCATAACCATTTTGACTGAAATAGCTTTGTTTTCAACTTCTATAAATGATAAACCAAGAAATAAAGGCCTATTTAAGAGTTACAGACCCTCTCTTCACAGTAACAAAGTAGAGAACTGAGCAATTGTGTAATGAATTTGATGAATTTAGACAATCTTGTTTGAATGCTCTTTCCCTTGATAAAAACTATAGTTTATCCCTTCCCTAATTTTTACTTAATTTCTCAGTTGAAGTTACAAACTTAAATAAGAAAATTAAACCATGGATCTTCTTTGTTATTCAAAATGTTGTTACTGTGTCAAGCAATTTGAGCATCAACTGAGAGCTCATTAAAAATGCAGAATTGCTGGTGCCACCCCAGTCTAATGCAGACTCAAAATCTGCATTTGGTCAAGACTCATAAAGGACTGTGTATATATTAGCTTGACAAGAAGAGAACTACATCACTGTTGTCAAATCAACCTGCTTTTAAGATTGGACATTTTCACAGAGGAGAAGTATTGGAGTCAATTCAGTATGAAACCCAGCTGTTACTTACTTGGGCAAGTTAAGTCCTCATTTTCTTGACAGCTATTTGCTTATTCTTAAAAGTCCTTAAAGCAATGTATGTATACCTCTGAGGTTTTTACAAAGATTTATAATTGTTCTTACTCAAATAAGCATCTGTAGTGGACCAGGCACTGTTTTCAAGACTAGAGCATTATGAAGAACAAGAGAAATACAGGTCCTGCCCATCAGACATCCCACAAACATGCCTTGAGAGTGGACCGTGCATTGTGGTACAAGAATTCTAGCAATAAAATAAAGGCATTTTTGGAGCACCACTTGAAAACAAGACAGATTAAGTATGTTACAATAAAAAATATATATAATGCCAGTATTACAAAGGACAAGTAGACTTAAGGAAACTTATCTTAGAGGAGGGAATTCCCAAAAATCTCTCCGCTTTCATGTAGCTTCCTTACTAAAGAAAAGAAATAGGAAATTTCCAACACCATTGCATGAATGATGTCATCAGTGATGTGTCAGTGCATAGGAGACTATTAAATCAGACCTGAAGGGAAAGGAGCACAGGTTGGGGGATGTAGTTGGTGGGGGAGGTTACTGAAGGGAGGTCAAGGTGGCCCAGAAGAAATGTCATTCACTGAGACAAGCAAAATGAGTAAGACTAATTCTCGTAATGTGGGATTAGAGGGACACAAATGTAGAAGAAAGTATAAACTAATTCAGGGTTTCAAAAAAAAAAAAAAAAGACAAGTGACATAATCCACAAAACATTTTACAAAAATCCCTTTGCATTTTTGAGAATAAACTGATAGTGCACCTGGATACTAACTCCTTCCTGGACATCCTAGATTTCTGATTTACTCCCCTGTAAACCTGCTTCTGAATTTGTCTCAGGCATACTCTAGACCAGAATTTTAAAGCACTTTCCCACATGCTATTATATTAGGCATTTTTTTTATTATGATGCTTTGACAGCTGGGACTTTGCTGACCCAGAAGAGACTGACCTTCCCAGAGATAGTCAATTTGCTTGAGCTCTTAAGCAACTCCCTTTTCATGTGTAAATCAAGCAATGCAGAATCCCTGCCCCACCTCCTCTTTCATCAGCTCTCTCTACACCAGACTGCTCTTTCAGTTGCTTCAGTTACCCCAGGTCTAGTTTAAAGACTGTTCTCTAATCCCAGAGCCCACTGAAATTATTCCAACCAGCCAAATCTAAATCTGTTTGCTCTTCCTCACACATTCATTCCCATTGAATGAACAATAAAGCACTTACTTGTATTTCCCCCTCATTCCTTCCGCTGCTTGAATAACTCCAGTACCTCCCGTGAGACTTTGTAGGGTGAGGTTCACCTAGTCCTCTTGGGAACCAGGAGAAACTACCTTTTCAATGGCAGTTGTATTCTTATCAAGGATTTTTTCTTTTTAAGCTACATTTTAAAAGCAGTGTTTTTGCAACCTAAGCTGGCTAGCTTCACTGTTGGTTTTAGCAATTCGAAGGAGAATTTTGGCGCCCTTGCCATCACCGTCACAGGTTTTGATGGTACACGGGAGAAACAAGCCAGCAGGGAAACAGCAATTTGAGCCCGTTGCGAATTTTTATGCTCTTTTCTCTGATATTTTTCCGGTGTTCTCTCCCGGTTTCCTCCTCTAACAACCGCTCCGCCTACTGTGGAGTAACTGTGCCCTTATATAGCTGACCTCGAGGGTCGGGCTGTGCTTTGTGCATGCGCACACACCCAGGCACAGGTGTCTATAGTCAGGCAGTCCTGCCGCATACCCACAGATACTCTACACTAACACGATCAAGGCCACAGGTGATAGCCACAGAGGCCAATAGCAAAAAGGCCTGATCAACTGACTTAATTTATCCTACAAGCAGTTACATCATTTAACTTTTGTACCTTTCCTACCGGAATTCGATCCCCTTTTTTTGCATGACAAAGTTGAGTTCCATTTATCTCAGATTTTTCGGCTTTATTGAAGTGAATAGAATATGGTGGGAACAATGTAATCTTTCTAGTGAAGCAGATTGGCCGGGATTCAAATTTTACCAGTTATGAATCTGACAGTAATATGCAATCTTAAGAGTTTTAGTCTTTCTCTATGTAAAAGTGCATTGTCCATGCTTACAAACTCTCTGCAAGTTTATACTATGCAAGGCAAGATCTTTCCAGCCATGAATAATGGATCCTTGCAGCTTCTAGTTTATGGCTCCTCCATCTTAACACATGGCTCCCAGCATCTTCAAGATAATCAAAGAGAACATAAAGAATTCACAATTGGTCATGATTAACATAGTCACATCCATGGACATAGGCTCAGCTGTCCATAGCCCACTAGCCAGAACTCTACATATTGTTTAACTATAAGTTTGTAAAGTACAGTGAAGTACATGGATATCTGGTGTAACTCCCCCCCAGCCATGGATCTGGGCCTTCCTGCTGCCAGAAGTGGTTAAGTCACAGCACTATGAAGCTACCCACAGCCACTATACCAGGAGTTCCATATCCAGCCAGGGAGATGATCCACATCGTGCAGCAGACCTCTCCTGTCTTACCTGCTGCTCCCCTCAGCAGTGTACTTCATCGATCTGCCTGTTCTGCTCCCCACTCTGTCTCTGGTGAATCCTCTCAACCCCCACACCTCTGGCCTGTACCCCAGTTGTTGTATGCATAAATAAATCTTTAAAAAAAAAAAAAAAGATTCATGGTGAGTACAAGGCTGTTTTGGGATAGGATATTCCCTGTCACACTTCCAGTGATACCTGCATCTCTGCTTATAAGTTTTCTTTACATTGAACAATATCTTTACCTTCCATTAACACAGTGTCACAAAGTGCAGAGTTCAATAGCTATAGTATTAGAAAAATCAGCTGTGGTCCTTCCTTTCATTTTTAACACATGGTCATGTTCAGAGTTTAATATGTCAGTCCCTTTATAGCCACTCAGAGGCTCAATATATTTTATTGATTCAGTAACCTCTTTATTTAATATATACTTTAATATAAATTGCTGAAAGTAGAATCTATTTCATTCTCATTATCACTTTCAACATTGGTTTTGGCTTCTAAATGCTTTTATTTGAGATTGTTTTGGTTTTTTAAAAATTCATATTCTAGGAACAGAATCTGTTGCACAGAAAACTGTGTCAGATTTCAAGCAGGTTTAAAGAAAGATGGAGTCTTGGGGGAGGGAGGTACCAAAGAAATTATTTCAACCTATTAATCTCTTTTTCTCTAGTTTATTTCTTTTCATTGGCTGCTTCCTCCTATGCTGTGTCACTCCGTATGTTTCAAGAATCCCCCAAAATACAGTTACATTTAATCTTCATACAAAAGAAATGTTCCATATTCCCTGCCCTATCGAGTGAAGGGTGGAGCTGAGAAACGAGAGGGAGACTACAGGAGCCATATGAAGAAACATGTAAAGAAGAATGTCCACTTGCTTCTTGGCCCATAGAGAAGCTGACAGTGGCAAACTTAAACTTGATTTATACTTTGATTTTGTTCCTTTCATCCCAGATTTTCAGGTCTCACTGCCCCTTTGCTGTGGCTCAAGGTGCCTTAGACTTGTGGCTGGCCTTCTGGCCTCAGTGACCCTACTCTAGACCAACCCTGTATTACTGGGCATTTACCCTTTGGGAGATGAGAAATATCAGGTGTTTTCTTGGGAAACAATAAACTTCTCTTTTCTCACTATGCACATGATTATATTAAAGTTCTTTCACAGTGAGCATATTCTTTGTCTTTATGTGGTAAATGGCAGAATCCATTTATAGCATGCAAATTTGGGGGTCTCAGAGTACCCATCAGTCTGCCCGCTAACAATATGTCTAATTGATTCAGTTAATCACTTTGTAATTGTAGCACCTCTTTGGGGCAAAGACCTCCTAGGGTCTCTCTTCATAGATTACCACTCAGTCTATGAATGGTTGCCTGGGTCAGGTACATAGGCCTATTGCCTATTACCATCTGCCTCAGCCAGAGTGGCTGAAAGCTGGGGTCGGTCACCAGCTCACCGTGTGCCCCACGACTGTCCTTTGGCAGTTCAGCTCCAAGGAGAGCCTTGGGTGAGGCCCATTCCACTAGCTCACAGATTCCTCTCCAAAAGAGCATTGTGAAGAACTGTTTTTTTAATGACTCAGGCGACATGCATCATTTTCAGTTTACTGTTGTCTTATTATATTAGAGAGTAGGAAAATATTGAACCTCAGGGCTAGCCACCCATGTCATAGCTAACAGATGGATTCTTCCAGAAAAAGGAAAATGTGAAAAACATGTCGTCTAGCCCTTCCATCTCTGTTACACATAGGATCATTTTTAATAGTACCGACAACCTTCTACAGATTTTCACTGACTGTTTGTTGTAGTATTGAATTTTATTAATTTACATTTTGACTTAATGTAGGAGTGGTACTGTTACCATGACAAAATGCAAACTGAGTTATTCTCTCAAACATTTAGGTCACCCAGTGAGCATAACAGAAAACTATGATAATTATAAATTTAAGCAAGAAGAGAAAACAGATCAATTTTGAGCAAAGGGCATGACTAATCTATAAGTAACCTTTCTACTATGAAGTGTTATTTAAACTATTAAAGGATTTTTTTAAGGGTAAAAAAGAATTGAAACCAAGAGTAAGTTTTGCCTCAGACTCAGTCTTTCATAAACATAAGGAAGACGTACTAAAGAAGAAAACCTGTCCGTTCATTAGCAAACATATATACCTAGAACACTTCATAGCAGCTTTACTTGTGATAGATACAAGGGATGTTGAAGCAATTCATGCCCATTACTGGGGACAATGCATGTCAGCATGAAAACACTGGAGGCACATCATGGACCATGAAGTGGTGATTAAAAACAACAGATGAGGCCCTCCCTGGTGGTGCAAAGGACACAGCACTGCAAGCTGGCCACAGCCACCTCAGTGTGAGTTCAATCCCCCACCCCAGAGGTGACCCGCGCGGCATGACAGACCTCTCCTGACCCACCCACTGCTCCCCTCAGCAGTGTACTTCGTCGATCTTCCTGTTCTGCTCCCCACTCTGTCTCTGGTGAATCCTCTCGCAGCCCTGCACCTCTGGCTTGTACCCCAGTTTTGTATGCGTAAATAAATAAATCTTAAAAAAAAAAAAAGATGAGATTTGTTCAGCACCACACAGAAGATCAGGGAAGGAGGGGAAGGGAGAAAGAAAGGTAAACATTATCTGATACTATTTACATAAAATGTGTATATATAAAAAGCAAAACTAAAAGATACACCTCTTAACAGTTGTCTATAGTAATGGAATTTAAATCTTTCAGTAAAATATCCCGTGACACATGAATTTATTGCGTCCCATTCAAATTAATCTGTGGAGGAACCCTGGCGGTGCAGTGGGTTAAGCAGCAGCACTATAAAGCTAGCCAAACCCACTGCAGCACAAGTTCCCTCCCCAGTAAGGAGCTGACCCACAAGGCACCGCCCAGCACAGCAGAACTCTCCAATCTTGCCTGCTCCTCCTGTCAGCATTGTATTTCAGTAGATCTGTTTGTTCTGCTCCCCATTCTGTCTCTGATGAATCATCTAACCTCCCTCCCCCATACTTCTGACCTGCACCCCAGATGCTGTATGCATAAATAAATAAATCTTAAAAAGAAATTATACTGTGTGCTATGTTTGATGACCCAGAACTTAGAGTGTAAGATTCCCAAATTGAAGCTTGAGAAGTCCTTTAATTCTCACTGCTCCTACTCTGAAGGATGTGGGTGGGGTAGAGATGAAATAGTTGAAACAAATAAGACTCTCCATTTATCTGATAATAAATATGATTAACAGGTTGCATCTGCTTGAGAGGGAGAGAGAAATAACATTCTCAGGTCATGACATGTTTAACTAGACTGTATCTGGTTAATTTATGCAGGGTGTTTTGTTTTGTTTTATCTACAATAGTAGTCTATTTAACCATCAACAGGTTGAAGAGAAAGCAAACCCAAACTCTAGGAAAAGTATTACAGGTGAGAATCAAACCTTAGCAGCCATTCAATCAGTTGCTTAACCCTCAGCACAAATCAATGGAAAAGCAATACACTCTAAACTACATAGAGATATGGATTAATCATCAACAGTGCATCCATCCATCACTTGGTTGGGTCTGGGATTCTGTGAGCCACAAGTATTATGTTCCAACAAGTAGAATGTGACAAGTAGTCAGGAAAATAAAAGACAGTTGTGGTACTGAGTATTACAAGTGGTCAGAAGTGAAGTCCCAAACCTTCATACAATTGAAAATGATTAAGGAGTACACCCTCTCATAAAGTTTCAGAGCACTAGATGTTGGTGAGCGCAGTAGCAAAGGCAACTTTTCCACAATAGTGAAAGGTAAGTTTGGAAGATCTAAGTAAAAGAGCCAAGACAGATTTGAAAGCTTCCAACCACCTGTAACAAAGCACTTTTTTTCTAGGGATTGTTAGAAAGGGGGGGGTTGGCTAATGAAGGAAGGCTCTACGTGGCATGATTTATTGAAAGATCACAAACTCTGATACAATTCCATACAATGGCATGTTGGACAAATTATATGACTTTCCAAAGGAGATGCATGCATGGTGAGAAATGGAAACAAGATTTTATGATTTAGGAAACAAATCACAGCCTTCCTGCAGTCACATGTCCAACACTTAATCTCTAAATTATTACAACCTGAGAAACCAACATTTCTATTGCTGCAGAATGAATGACACACAGTTTAATGTTCCTCTCCCCTCCTGGGAATGTACTTTCCTCAAGAGCCCAATGAAAATAGGCTTGTCTGGTCATATCTCTGGAAAGGAATCATTGACTATGCCAGCTTTGATGTTTATTACCTTCTTATAGTGAAGCTAGAAAAATTATTAATTTTTTTTTTTTTTTTTTTTAGAAATGAAACAAAGACTATGTCTCATGTATTCTGATAGAATTAGTTTTGTTTTGGCAACACTCCTTCTTCTTCTAAGGGTGGGGAGAGGGGGAGACCACAGTGCATAAACACATGAAACAGCCAGTATGGTTTTGGCACAGGCCAATCAAACTAAATAAAAATCAACTGGTTATCCCAGTGCCTATTGGCACAACATAGCCTGAAGTCCTACTGAAGTAACCCACAAATATTAGAGACCATTTTTCTATTTTGCATTAGGGTAAGTCCAAAGAGGTAGTTTTCATTTTTCAGAATCATCTCAAAATTTTGCCATAGAACTCTTTGGTGCCTGCTATAGTTTTATGTTATAGGAATTCCCAAACATTTAATTTTGATAAATTAAATTTAGAAAACCTGATGATTCTTAATTTTGATAAATCAAGAATCATCAGGCTTCCTAAAATCCTCAACAGGTTTTGTTTTTGGTTTTTTTTTTTTTTTGTAAAAAAAAATCCCCATTCTATAGACATTTCATGAGTTAACTATGTATCAGACTCTATGCTTAGCAGTTGAGAATATATCTTCTTATCATGATAAGAAGATAAACACATAAGTTAAGTGGAAGAGACAAACATCTACATCTATGCAAGTGAAGACATGCAGAGACTGCTTTCAGATGGGGTACAAAAGTGTTAACTAATACTTAAGGCCCCACACCTTTAAACAGTGGTCAAGGGGGCCTCACAGGTGGCCCAAGAGGTTAAGTCTCAGCACTATGAAACTAGCAGCAGCAGGAGATCGATCCCCAGCCAGGAAGCTAAACCACATAGCACAGCAGACCTCTCCTGTCTCAACAGCTGCTCCCCTCAACAGTGCATTTTAGTAGATTTGCCTGTTCTGCTCCCCACTCTGTCTCTGGTGAATCCCCTTGCACCTCTGACCTATACCCTGCCCTTGTATGCATAGTAAATAAATCTTTAAAAAAAAATTGTGGTTGAAACTATAAGTAGCATGGGGCTTAAATGTATATACAGAACTAAACTCATGGGTTTTCATTTTCACTTATATTAAAAGCAAAAATTAGATCTTCCAGTTCAAATTACCTTATATCCTTCCTTTTCAGTACAATTTTTTTTTTTTGGATAGTTAAATTTCTAGTTTTCCCAGCATCCTTCTACACCCCCTAAAAGGACTTACAAATTATCATTAGGAAAAAGACATCTAACTCTTAGTTGGTGTCCCAGCATCAACTGGCCTTGTTACAGAGCAACCCCAAAGGGAACAAGAATGCAAAGGGAAAAAAGCAACCCCAAAGGGAAACAGAGTGACTACGGTGTGAGTTCTTACCTAAACACTTGAGCCCATAAAGTATCGGTGGGTGTCATACAGGGCAGCAGGGCACTAAAACAGGGCAAGGTCACTTCTCCCATAGTTACCAATCATTGTCTGAGCTCTTCACCAACACACACAGTTGCAAGACCACTCACATTCAGTGAACAACAATAATGAGATTTATTGAACAAACTAGGGAAACAAAGTCACTGAGGCTGCAAATGGCTGCTTACTTCACCCAAAGCAGTGTCCAGTGTCCCAAGGTCCTAAACACAAAGCCTCCTTTAAGATGGCGTCTTCCCGCCACCCAGCGCCCTTTCAGCTGGATTATGGGCTGGGCTCCAACTCATGAAGACACAACAAAAGATACCCACCAGAGCTGCAGAGAAGTGCACCAGATAAGCGACACTCAAAATAGCAGCTGCAGCAACCAAACACCGGACAAATGGCCCATACTCACACAGCTCAGCAAGGAGCCAGCTCCCAATCTTCATCTTCCCCTCCAGCCTATGACAGCAGCAAAGCTGAAAACGGTTTCAGTTGTTCTGCTATCTAAAGCCTCCGAACTTTTCTTCTATGAGTTTGACTATTTGAAAAGCCTCTCCACATCCCTAAGAGGGCTGCAAAATCCTTCTGCCAGATCGGCATGGTGGGGGCAGAAAAGGCTGAATGGCCAGAGATCTGTTCTTATCAGAGTCTCCACCCCACCCATACTTTGTTCATCTCTCCTCAGGCAACTTCATCCTTACCAGCATCCCCTTCCGGTGGACACCACTGGTAACAATCTTTGGCTGCAGCCCCTATTACAGGTAGAGCTCATTCAGGACCTATTAGTCTCCAACAGTTTCGGTCACTGCACTAACTGGTGTGATGCTGACCTCCAGATTCTGATTACTTAAGAACATGGAATGGGGACTTTCAGGCAAGTGGCTCTTCTGTGCCCACAGCCTGAAGCTTTCACCTCAGCTGACACACGCGACTGACATTCTGAGATTTTAACCACATTCACATAAGGCCCCTGCTTTTGGCTATCCAATTTGTAGTTTCCATTTTAGGCTGTAGCAGCCTCCTGGCAGACATGCTGTTTGCTAATTCTCAAATACCAACCCTTGCTCCAGTTCTGAATTTTAGGAAGTTTCCTAGATCTCTCTGAATCCTCCTTGGGAGCCAAAAACTTTGGGCCTGGGCTATTTCCTGTTCTAGCTCACTTACACATAACCCCATAATTTCTGCTCTACTGAGAATACCTCTTTTGAGCAATCATGTCCATCCAGAGTTCTGGACCAGGTGTGAGAAGCAAGCTCCAGCTAATCAATGATTTCTAGAATCACCTGGAGTTTCTGTCCCTCCAAAGTCCAGGAACCAGCCCGAAGCTAAGGTTCTGCAATCTGACTTTCCTCACACTGTATCCCTCCAGGCTTCTCCACCAGATTTTTTCTTTTTGGTGTATTGGAAAATCACCCCGTGTTATATTCTGCATATTCTCTGGCTTATGGTAAATCTTTCTCCCTACAGTTCTCTAACCTCTTAATATTTTAAAGGAATAGTTAATATTTAAAGCAATGTTCCCATTCTCTCTTTCAACAAACCTGGATATTGCAAGTGAATGCTTTGGCTTTTCAACACTATTGTTTCTGAAATTAAGCTTTAAGAGTATGTTTTGGAATTCAAAAACTGAGCATTATCTCCTTTGTTCTTGGCTGGGTTCTGCCCTTCCCCTGAAGCAATGAATATCATGACTCAATGGGCGGGACCAGGCAGCAAATAAACTAAAGAAATTAAAAATTAAGGAGACAAAGTCTCAAACTCATGCTTCTTTTGCCCCTTATTTATTTATTTATTTATTTATATTTAATCTTCAATCACAAAAGACTGTTAGCAAGTTAACAAACTAGCAGTAGGTACATCTGTTCTTCAATACACCTTTGCTATACAATGGCCTGGAGCATGTCACAGAAAAATAAGAGCAGAGATATTCACAAACAGGTGAGGCTGTATCATCACCCTGATTCACAGGGTGAGCTAACCTTCCAGTCTCAGCAAAAAGAAGGCTTTGCCACTGTCTGCAATAAGCAAGGTTATTCTGGAGAGATGTGAACAGAAGGACAATGAGGAAGGAAGGGGACAAAAATGACAGAAGTGGAGAATTTTTTTACTCTCCTATGTGACTGACTGTCATGGCTGATCATCCAGAGTTACCAGAGATCAGCCCTAAATATTAGGCACCAATGTTTTTTAGCCCTCTACAACTAACTCTGGGCTTTCCTATTATCTTATTTGATTCTAACTGAGAAATAGAGTTATATTAACCCAATTTCCACTTGAAGAACCTGAGGCTCTCTGACTTTCTTAGAGGTGATACAAAGCAAATTCAGAGCTCCACACTCCACATCGGAAGGGCTGTTGATATTCTTCATCCTAACTGGAGTTGCTCTTTTATTCCCATTTAAAAAAAAAAAAATCCCTTCTAATTTCTAATCCCACAGTTTATAATTATTTTGCTTATGATATGTATTCTTCCCACGTACTGATGGATGGCAATTATCCTAATTTGTGCTGATTCCTCCCAGTGTAGTGTGTGGCATGGCTTGCTTACCTTGTCAAATATCTAATTGTCTCAACTTTATGTTTGCTCTGGCCTCTAATTTTGCGGAAGCTTGCATTCTTTATGAGATGCCTTCTGTGTTATTAGTCATTGTTTATTCCCTCAAGAGGATATCACCCTAGGTCATGTTCCAAATCCCACCAAGGTATCTAATGTCTCAAGTCCTCCAGACTTTAGATCTTTCCATCTAGGACTTTCTGGAAAGAATGCTTCCTGCATGGGTCAAGTCAAACATAATTTCAATCTCTACCAAAAGTGTAATACTAAACCAATTTTTGTGGAATTTCCTAATCTGCATGATAAGAAACCCCCTTGCCATCCCTTGGGGGAAGCTAATTTTACTTGAAAATAATTCTTTTTTTTTTTCTTTTTTTGCAAATAACCTTGACCTACCCCCTTTCATCTATAAATACCCTCAGTTTTGTGTAACGCCTTACATCTAAATGAGATGTTACCTTTACTCATCAATTGCTTATAAAACCAATTAGATAGCTAAATGTGTGAATTTATTTTTTCACAGCTTACATTTCTGTAGTTCAGCAACTTGGGCTGTGCACAGCAAGTAGGTCTGGTCTTAGCTGGATTCAGTCAACAGATTTGTGCTGAGTTGCCTGGTCAGCTGGGAAGCAGTTGGTTCAGGATGACCTCAGCTAGAATGATGTCTAGACTTGTTCTCAAAACAAGTGAGCCAACTTCAAGAGAGTGAAGGGGAAATATAGGCTTGTAACCTGAACATCATTATTTCTGTCACACTTATTGGCTAAACCAAATCTAAGGCCAGCCAACATTCAAGGATTGGGTAAAGAGAAGGCATGTTTTGATAGGGCATGCTGAAAAATCACATTTCAGAGATGAGATTTTTGTATTAATGTACCAATATATATATATATATATATATATATATGCCTAAAATTGGTTAAACAATAAACTTAATATTAAGTGTGACTATAAGACCTATGTTGCTAAGTACTCTTATATGGATATACATGTAACCACTTCCCAAACAATGTATTTAGTTGGATTAAAAAAGAAGAAGGGCCTTCCTAGTGGCACGGGGTTTAAATCTGAGTGCTATTAAGCTATCTCTAGCCACTAAGGCATGAGTTCAATCCCTGACCAGTGAGCTAGCCCATGTGATGCAAAAGGCCTCTCCTGGCTTGCCCATTGCTCCCCTCAGCAGTGTGTTTCAGCCATTCCATCTCTTCAGCTCCCCACTATCTCTGGTGAATTATCTCATCCTACACATCTGCCCCACACCCCAGCTTTTGTATGCATAAATAAAAATAAATCTTAAAAAAATACCTATTTAATATGAATTTAATTCTATTATATCAATTAAGCATCAGGCTTCTAATATTGGGCACTGAGTTCTGGAACACATAGGCAAATGAGAAAATAACTACCATTAAGAAACTTGCGGTCTAGTACAGACAACAAACAAGTGTGTGTGTGTGTGTGTGTGTGTGTGTGTGTGTATTGAGGCATTGATATTGAGGTACAGATTGAGGGCACTTTGGGGATACAAAGGAAGTATCCATGACTAAAAAAGTTTCCTGGAAGAAGTTGTAGATGCAGAAGGATGTAAAATACTGCATTCTATGAGTACAAACAGATAACATTGAATCAATAGCTCCCACCCTTATCAGAAGATCAAGAAATTGCCTCACTGCCAGACCTGGGACACCATGAATAGCATCTGGATGCCAGGTACTGTCAATAAGGAGGCACTGAACTGTTTGAGTTTATCAGTCCCTTCCCATCTCTTACCATGGAAGGATTCTAGGTGAACCTTGTTTTTTGTTCTTTGCCTGATCACTATTAGAACAGCAATTTATCAAGAACCGGGTATAGCCTAGAACTATTATATAATGCTCAACAAGATAATTATAGCCTCTATCCACATCACTCTTGTAATCTTGCAAAGGGAGATTGACAGTAAAGTAGGTTTATACAAGTGACATTCAATTATGGTTGTATGTCCTATAAAGAAAAATATATGGTGGCTTGAGAACAAAACAAGGAACCTTTTAAGTAGTCGTGTGACAGATGAGCAGAAATTGACTCTAAAAAGGAACTGGAAGGATCCAGAGAAGAATCCTGGGTTGAGGACAGTGTGCCAGGGCAGGGTATGAAAATGTTAGAGGATCACAAAGGTGGTCGATGCAGCTGCAGTCTAGAAAAAGAATCAAAAGACATGGGGTTGGAAAAGCAGAAAACTACACGAATAGATCCACCACTCCATCTGAAGATACTGTTCTCCAAAGTTGCAGCAAATATAGGAAGCATGTGACAACATAAATAATCCAGACTCACACCTTAATAGTTAATTTGCACTTTCTCAAACATTTCCTCATTTTGGAGGGTTGGGTTAACTTTGGTCCAACCTGACTAATCAAGAACTAAGTAGAATGCTAGGATGTAAAATGTCTTACAGGATCAGTATTGAAAGGCCACTGAGCATACAGACTGAATGGTGGGACAGGAGCAACACTGGAATCTGATTCATTCTGCTTTCTCCCCTATTGAGAACATTCAGGTGAAAAGTTGTGCCCTACCTCCTTCACCCTTAGAATCTAAGGAAGAGAACCCCTAGGACATTCTAGGGATTCTTCAATCCTCCCTTCCTGTGCCACTTCACTAAAGCCTTTCTTAATCCCTAGTACTCTATGTTCCCTTGAAATTAGAACTAGGAACAAATGTACATCATGTGCAAATATTTGACTGTTTCTGTGTGTGAAATGGAGTTAAAAATAAAAGCCATGAAACAAAAATAGAAAATCTTAGAAACCCCAGTGGTGCACACATTGGTTGGGAGTATGGCTTGCTTGCTGTTTGGGGGTGGCAGGATAAGAAAAGCAAATCTGGAAGGATTTTCTGATGCTCACTAGGAGTTCAGCTTGAGATTGTTTTCCTGTTTCTTTGCATTCTCCAGCTGAAAAATGGGCATGACACTGTTGTTGTTTGCCCCATCACACCTGTGCTGCCCCTTCCCTAGCCAGCAATAAAGCTACCCTGTTCTGCCTCTATGGTTATCTGGGTTTCTCCTCCATAACACACCATGCATCCTTCACTTAATTCGGCATCATGTCTCCTGCACTCACTTAGTATGTGACACATTGGTCCTCACTGTTCAATTCACCTAAGTTTAAAGAAAACCTGTGTGAACCCTAAGGTCAAAATTGGTGAATCCCTCCTCCAAGGAAGTCACTTTATCTGGGAGTCTGATGCCATTTACCATCAATTTTCAGAGTTGAAAACACAATATTGTTTGCCTTTTAGGAGCTCAGTTCCTACCCACAGTTCTGTTATTTTAAAACTTGAGCTAAAAATTTCCCAGAGGTGACTGAGTTTTCCCAGTCCTGGGGAAAGCTACTGTGAATGCCTTTTCACAATGCCTTTTCTGAGAGTCGCCAAGTTCACTTTTTGCAAGCTAAGTGTTATATGCTTAAATGCATGCCAAGGGCATTCAAATTGAAGGAAAGAAAGAAAATTCTAAATGGCAAGTTAAAATGAATAAAGAAACAGAAAAAGCTTAACTTAAAGAGACAATAAAGCACAAGCAAAGCTTGGAGTTCTAATTTCACCATGAGCAAGGGGACCCTACGTGAGCTACTCTGGTTTCTCCTGTCTCTTTCAGGGACTGCATTGCCTTCTCATGGAGGCAAAATGAAAGAACATATGAATTCATTTCTTGCCTATAGCTTTCCTAATGTCTCACTAACCAGCATGCTAAGACAAGGAGTAACTCATGTTCTGTGTTTTAAATGAACTAATGGAGATTCGTTGATTTATGCAGTCAATTATAAGTGTGGGCAACAGCCAAATAGGCAAGTTACTTGATGAAAAAAAAAAAAAATCCTCAGGTCACTGAAGCAGCAATTAGCAAGTATTGTGGGGAGAAGTGGGGGAAGAGGAAAAAGGAGGAGGAAAAAGGCCTGATGAGGCAAATTGCCTTTAATTATCCTTAAACATTTTCTAGTCTTCTTTTGATGCCATCAGACCCCCTGCAGTTCCAAAATAAAATAAGCCTGAGTTTTGTTTTGCTCTTTTAAATAGGAACATAATAGCCACTGTGGAAACATGTCCTTAATCAAAGGTATTAAACTCCTAGCCGCTCTCCTTCATTTGAAATTGCCTGGGTTCATTATTATCCAGGGAAAGAGCAGTCTAGTCACTATTTTAGCTCCCTTCTTAGTAAATTAAAATATTAATTACAAAATACGTTATTTTTATCTTATATCTTAAGCTATTAGTTACTGTGGCCAGAAGAAAAAACGAAGAGATTCATTTTGTGCTGAAGTAATTTTCCTAACAAAGCATCCATGGCTACTTTCTAGTTCCTGGAAATCAAATCGGTACATGAAATGGTGCATTTGGAGAGCCATCTGAATAAATTAGATAGCAACTTCATTTATTTTTTTGTCTCAGAGATAAGTGTGCAATTACATCCCCGTGTCCATGTGCTCAGGACATGTGACCAGGCAGACAAGGCCGTTGGCTGCAGCCCATGCCAGGCAGAGCTGGAGAGGACAGAAAGAATGTTTCCTTTTCATTTCCGCTGCACAATGCAGTAATCGATCTTATGCCTGTAGACACAAATGCTCAATCTCTGGGAAAGAGGCAAATAAAGCCACAGAATAGACATTAGAGCCAACTAAAACCCTCATTGTCTGCCTCTTCAAAGACTCAAATTACCAACAAGGTATTGAGGTGACAGTAGAAAATCTTAAGAAAACACCAATGGCCAGCAAAATCACCAGACGCAAGCAGATCGCCTGGTTCTGCAAAGCCTGAAGTCATCACAACATAAACTGAAACTGGGGTCTCTTTGACAGGTGAGAGTTATATGGGACAATCATGCACTTGGGTGGTGTATTGGGGAAGAGCAAAAAGTCACCATCCTCCTGTGGGATGGTCACGCCTTTCTGCACTTCCTCCCTGGAGCCTGACGTGATAATCTGTAGTCAAACCCTTATATTTGGAAGGATATTCAGTTTAAGAGCACTCATTTCAGAAATAGCTACAGATAAAAGATTTCATCATTGACTAAGTGCCCACTATGTACTCAATAACTTGCATATATTATTTTGTGAATTAACTCAAGTGAATGCTGAAGCTTCAAAAGATTTAGCAACTTGAACAATTGGCAAGGGAAATATGGGTGATCCAAAGTGCAGTCCTACTTATTAAGTCCTTGTTCTAAGTACACCTGCCCGGTTCTAGCTGACGGTATGTTTGGGGGAGGGGGGGTGCAAGGGGCAGCGTATAGGGTACTGAAAACAGGCCAATGTGAAAGAGGAAGTGAGAGGGCACCAGAGAGGGGAGAATCAGCCCTAGATTTGCTCTAAAAAGGGAGAACCCCTCTTTGCCGGACTGCCAGATGGAAGCATTAATGCTTAGCCTGCTCATCCCTCCAACTAAACATCATCCACACCAACCATCTTTTCAGGCCTTTGTGTATATGTTTCACGGAATTACATAAAACCCGCAGTCACTGTGGATGTGCGAAGCAGTTTGAATTCTTTCACAGGCACTTTTCTGTGTCCTTGTTGAATTTTGGTCATATGTTCCCCTCTTGAAAAGAACAGACACACTGATCTTAACTGACCAGACTCCGGGAAGCAGGGCAGTGCAGAGACCTACTGTCCGCTTATAGCTTAGGACAAGCTACTCCACTCTCTGTGCCTCTAGCATTTCAGAGCTCAACATTTTATCAGGGCACAGAATATGTATAGAGACAAAGAAAGGTAATCAACCAGGAATCTACAATCAACCAAATAGTTGATCTGATATCACCTATTCCATTCAATCCCAAATACTTCCGCTGAGTCATAGCTACTCTTTCTGGAAGCAGACATGAAACCACACTAGATGTGTATGAGATTAACTGAGAGGTATTCCCTGGGGGGGGGGGGGAGGCAGAAGCAGGATTAGGAAGGAGAATCTCAGACTGCAATGCAGATCTGAAACTCAAGTCAACATGACGGGGACTCCGGAGCAAATACAGCCTGTTAAAGGCCTCTGCCTTTAGTGCAATTGATCAAGCCCATCCCCACCATGCTCAGTCATTGGCTGGGAGCTGGCCAGGACAGCTTGGCCTTCACTCAAGTGCTGCTGCTGCAGTGGCTGCAGATGCCTGAAGCCTTTCAACTGGACACTATCAGCTACCTACATTCCTCGCTGCTGAATGGAAAGTTCATTTGAAGGGAGATGCAGCAAAGTGCCTCCAGGCTGCCAAGGTGAGCTTCTTGTAGGTGCCAAACTCAGTGGATTTAGAGACAAACACAGCTTAAACTTTGGTCTATAGCGTAGTAGAAATATAAACAAATTACTTACATTAATTTGTTTATTTGAAAGCTGAAGATAGGTAGATCCCTAAGGAAAACAAAGTCTGCTATGTGGCCACTAATAATGTTGACCATGAGCAAAGGAGGAGGCAGAAAGTGTGAAAACACCTGCACTAGCCACTCCCAGCATGCCCCTCCACTCTGCCAATTCCCATCTCTCAAAGTCAGCTATAATCTCGTAGTTTCCATAATTTTCTTGACTATTTCTATCTCCTCTGTCATTTCATAACTAACTACAACATTCATTACCTTCTTATATCACACAATTTATATTGTTCTACACTTTTTCCCATAAATGTTTATTGCCACTACAGTTAGCTTCATAACTAAACTCTACAATTTGGTGGCAGGAAAAATATTTCATATTTTCTAACCCTTCCCTTTTATTATTATTATTATTATTGTGATTTGGGGGTAACATTTTTATTCCTGTATAAGGACAGTGTTCCACTCACCCTTCATCAAACCCTTCCCTTTTTGAATAACCCCACACAACATAACACATATAGAGAATGTTAATAGTTGCCAAATGTCTTCTTTGGAATATATGGGTTGATGTTTCAGAGGAAATCAGAAACCTTGTTGCAAAGGTCAAGTGCTTTATTTATTTCCTTCAGCATTAATGCTCCAGAGGTAGTGAGTGAGCATCATTCTCAGCTGGGATATCTCTGAATGTGTAGCTGCCGTTGTCTGCTTCTGTTTTATGTTTTCATTTTACTAGCCCAGACGCTCACTGGCAGTCTATAAGGTGTCCAAGATGGAAGCTAGCAGTTTCCTAAACATTTCCACAATCTCTATCTGCTGCATCTGACTGACCTGTAAAATACCTAACTTGAATTTTCTAATTTAATAGCAAATTCTCTGCAAGCCTCCTGGCCTCCAGCCCCCTTTCTGGCAATATAAATATCACTGAGCTTCACAAACACAAATTGTGGGGCTGCCGCTCTAGTGCCTTTGAAATTCATGCAGATAATACAGTGTCTTCTCTAGTTCTATTTTCTCCGTGAAAATCCTCCAGGGAAGGGTGTAGTCAGCTCCATTTCCCTTAAACTCTCCACTTCTGCTATTTTGGTTCCCATCCAGCCTCTCCCAAGGATCAACTTTCCAGTTAACTCTCTGTAGAAAGAAACAAAATGAATCAAGGGGTGGAGGGGAGTGAAGGGGGAAGGTTGAGATAAATCAAAATTTCTTTCTCTAAAGCTGTTTGCCTGCTATACATCTGGCTTTATTTACCAAAGAGGAGAGGATACTTTCTTCTAAACTTAACTGAAGTTGTATCTACTCATTCAAATGAGTTTATCTTTTTAAATTTTAGCTAACATTACCAGTTTGCCAGTGCATGACATTTAGAACATATAAAGTAAATAATAGCTTTCCGGGAAATCTCTTTAAACTCTTATCCTAAGAATTAGTCCTCATCACATTCCGTTTGTTTACATGGCCACAATTGCCATCCTTATTTTAAAGCTCTCTTGAAAGAGCATCAGAAGGTAAGTGATTTGCCGAAGGTCACAGTCAATCCGGGTGAGTCAAGAATAGAAGCCAGCTATGTGCACTAGCTTCCCCTTGCTCTAATCACCTCGGCAACGCCCATTCCCCTACACCCCATCATCACTAAGGTATCCCAGAGCCCTGTAAAATTCATCAATTTCTTTTTTCTCCAGTTTTTTTTGTTTTGTTTTTTAGTTTTTCTCCCAATTCATCATCTATAAAAGAAGTGGTGGAAGGGCTCAAACTGTTACAGACAGAGGTTGTTACAGAGAATGTTCTTCCAAAAAGGGGGGAGGTTCCATGTTCCCTGCCCCATTTAATGGAGCCTAGTGCTGAAGAAAAGCTAAGGCCCTTGAAGGAAGACTTGGAGGAGACACATGCATGGAGACATGGCAGAAAAAGTTGAGTTTGCATCTCGGCTTTGTACATACACACCCGAGACTGGAGGTACATACAAGGACACGTGGAGTGGAGATGTGTAAAGACACTTCAACAAGACCTGGGTGACAGACCTGTGGGAATGCTGGCAGAGTTGCTGTTACCTTAATTTGTACTTTGATTTTCTCCTTTCATCCCAGGCTTGCCCTGCCTCCTGTGGTTCCCTGCCAGAAAGTGTTTCAGATTTGTAGACAGCTTTGGTGCTTCGGTGGCCTTGCTTGGAGCCAACACTGTTTGGCTGAGCATTTACTCACAAGGCAATGGGTAGCTTTGGGTGTATAATTGGAAAATATTACTCTATCTACTCTTTCTATGCACATTCATCTTATTACAGCTCTCCTACACTAAGAGTATACTCTTTCTCTGCAGTAGAAAGCAGAACCCATTAAAGTGTGTAGGTTTGGGGTGCTCCTGGTACCCCAGTCTGTCCACTAACAAAACCACACTCTCGCTTCTCAAATCCACTTCTGATTCAATGTGAAGGCTAGCCAATTGTCTATTTTCAGATCAAGTAATTTATTTAGTAAATTGGAAGGCTGCTTCCTTCTTTAATATAAAGTATTACATGAAAGCTCCACAGATGCAGAAAATTTTTTCCCACTTCATATCTCGCCGACATGAGTTCAGCTTGTGCTCCCTTTGTGCTATGCTGAGGACTCGGGAGATTGACTTTTTGTAAAACAATTAAACAGGTCACACAATGTTCTGAGCCTCATCATAAAGGAAAATACCAAGTGCTCAGAAAGTTCACAGACAGGGTATTGTAGCTCAGCTTGAGGGATAACAAAAGCTGCTGAGAAGCCGAGTTCTCAGCGAAGATATTAGCCAGGAGTTAAGGGCTAAATTGTTCCCCCTAAAAAGGACATATCAAAGTCCTAACTCCCAATACCTCAAGATTTGCCCTTATTTGGTAATGCAGTCTTTTATAGACATAATCAGGTTAAAATGAGGTCATAGGGGTGAACCTTCAGCCGGTATAACTGGTGTCCTTAAAAAGGGGGAAATTTATACACAGAGACAAAATGAGTGAAGACTTTAATGAAAGACAGAAAGAACACTATGTTAAGATCCATCTCTTATAGTGCTGCATCTCTAAAACAAGGGATGACAAATGATTGTCAACAAGCCACTGAAAGTTAGGAAGAGGCAAAGAATTCCTCTACAAGTTTCAGTGGAAACTGTGAGAAAACACATATCTGTTTAAAGTCACCTATTTTGCAGTACACTGTCAGAGCAGGCCGAGAAAACTAATACACCAGAAGAAAAAGAAACCAAAGGGGCATTCTAGATAAGCAAAATCAAAGAGACAAATGCCTAGAAATGAAACATCTCCCCTCTACCCCCAACACTGGCTTGAGTTCAGTTTGGTGAAAACCTAAGTGTGGGGCCAGAGAGTATAGGAGCTGTGGCCTGACAGAGGTCAAGGGCAGCTCTTTAGTACCATGTATGATGTATTTGGTCTGCCCTTTGCTACCAAGGATCTTATGGAGTTCCCAGTGTCTCCACTATAGGCAGAAACATTTCTGGATATTGTATGCTCTGTACATCTGCTGATAAGCTATAAACCCTGCATTTCCTCTGCAGTCAGCAGCTCAAAGCATCAAAGCTTCTGTTTCAGCACCACATCAAAACCCAGGAAGCTTTAAAGTTCATCCAAACACCCAGCTCTTGCTGAAAGAAGACACCGGGACTCTGGAGACAAGCAATGAACTGTCTCAAGGATCTCTCTGAAAGTAAATATCCGATAAGTGGGCTTTTATTTACATCCTGGAGTGTCCTTTCCTGTTCCAGGTCTACTCCAGCCAGATTCAAGACACTAAGTCAATTTCATGTAATCGAGGTCAGCAACCCAATATGAGTCACAAGATACATGGAGCAAGACCCTGACACTCAGACCACAAACAGGTCTACTGCCTTCTGCTTTATAGGAGTCATCCAAGGCCATCACCCTGGATAATGTCAACATGTACCCCTGGGACTGATCTGAAATTAGGATTTGTGGTTCCTCCTTGAAACATCCCTACACGAAAGATGGTATTCTTTTTTTTTTTTTAAATATTTATTTATTTATTCATACAGAACTGGGGTACAGGCCAGAGATGTGGAGGGTGAGAGATTCACCAGAGACAGAGTGGGAGCAGAACAGGCAGATCGACGAAGTACACTGCTGAGGGGAGCAGCGGGCGGGTCAGGAGAGGTCTGCCTCGCCATGTGGATCTCCTCCGGGGCAGGCAGGAATCGAACTCATGAGGAAGTGGTTTCAGCTCCTTAGTGCAGTGTTTTAACCCGCTGCGCCACCAGGGAGGGCCCGAAAGATGGTATTCTTAACCCACCTCCCATAGAGTTTAGCTTAATGCATTTTCTGCCAGACACTTGAATGGAGAAAATCTCTACCAAATTGGGGAAGTCTGGTCAGCGAGGGCAGGCTTCAAAGTGAGACAGCTCAACAAAACTTTGCAAGGGAATGGAAAGCAGGAGATGCCTTTAGGAAGGTGTGTGAGCCATGCAAGGGCTTACTTTCTTCCTTTGATGTGGGTGGATGGCACCATAATGAGAAGAGCTGCCTTGTGGAAACACAACAGAGAAACTATGCCAATAAAGACTCAAACTGCGATCCTGCTTGTTTTACAGTTGGTTACTGAGTCTGTGTTTAGAATCAGAGTGTCCAGTATCAACTGCTCAATGGAAATTAAACTCCATTTGAGAGCTTGAAGACTAGATGAGAGTGGGGGAGTAGGGGTGAAAATTGAGTTTCTCCTCCATTTACACATGCACTGCGTTTAAATTATGATGAGTTTGTTTGAAGTTGGTATTATTTGCTTTGTTTCCTCTGCATTGAATCTAAAGAAATTTAAGTACAGGTTTACTGCTAGCTATAGCATGCAACAGCAGTATAACATTCAAACAGCAGTGGATTTTATTTGAGTCTAACAGTCGATTTTTACTTATACTAATCTGCATTCAACTTCCTAGTACCCCAGATAAGATTTTCCCACAAGTTTTTTAACCGTAGCTTAGTGAAGAGATTTCACCAATTTACTTTTCTTTTTTTTTTTTTAAAGATTTATTTATTTATACATACAATAGCTGGGGTATTGGTCAAAGTTGTGGGGGTGAGAGAATTCACAAGAGACTAAGTGGGGAGCAGAACAGCTTGATCTATTGAAATACACTGCTGGGGGAGCAGTGGCGAGACTGGAGATATCTGCTGCATTATGTGGGTCAGCTCCCTGGCTATTGATCACAAAGTTGTACTGCAGTGGCTGGCGATAAATTGATAGCACTGTGTCTTTAACCCTAGTGCCACCAGGAAGGCCTATTTTCACTCTTTTATTGTGAGTTAGTGTCATATCTTTTTCAAGGTAACAATGGTACTGGGGGTTGTCCCAGTACAGATTTGAGGTTCCATGAATAAATAGAAAAACAGTCATACCATTGCAGTCAAATTTCCCTTTTCACTAATCCTTGCTTTATCTGAACATTGTGCCAATTGCTGCAAAATTGAAGGGGCACAGAAATGGTGTCCAAGAGAATGCTCTCCTGTCACCCAATTCTAGGCTTTCCCAACTTGGATTCCTCTACATCTTCCTCATGTGGACCACTTCCTCAGAAGACAGAAAACAGCTCATTAAGTAAGCAGCTTGGAAGAAGTTATTTTAAAACATGGAACTTCAATCATACAGTATTTTATGTTATACAGATGTCTACATGTACATAGCTTAATACCACATTTATATAAACTATGCATGCTAAACATAATTTCTACTCTTTATTTAAATGTATTCTTTGCAAAATGCAATAAACTCCTTTATAATCATGGTGGCTTGACTTATAATAGTTTGTCTTAGGAATTCAACTCATTTAATTGGCTTTCCCTTCTACCCACTTAACACCCTCATCAATCTGGGGAGACGAGAGACAAGGATTTGTCCTCATTTGCCTGAGAGAAAAAGAAAGCCTGAATCAATAACTGAGTTCTGAAAGCAGTGCTCTGGAACCGCTCTGGATGAATATAGCAGATTTTAGCATAAAGCTGGTCCATCTTGGCTCTTGTTCAAAAAAGATTCTGTTAGGGAAGTGGAGTAATACTTATATTAATGAAGATGCTATATTAATGTAACACACTTTATTGTCAGAAAACTTATTATCAGAGCTTGAAACATATGAGGCATTACAGAGAGATTCTAGAATGTCAGTAAAGGGGCCTGGTCATGTGAGGAACACTAATGTACAAAATACCACATGTTTTAGAAAATAAAGCTCTCATTTAAAGTATCTTACAGTAAAATGAGGGTTAAGGTTTGTGTTTAGGAAGTCTGAAAACAAAAATATTACCTAATAGACTTCCAGATATTAGGATGTAAAGGATGAAAAATTGAATATTATCTTCACCTCAAGATTCCAGTCTTCACCCAGAACCTAGAACTAAGTTGTCCAGAAGCACAATAGAACTAAGCCTTTTCATGTTTCCCATAAAACTTATCGTCAGCCAAAGGGAGAGATTACATGGCAGTTTTTGTTAAATGTAAATACTCAAGAGATGCCATGTGAACAGTGGAAGAGAAGACAGGTTTGGGCATTAGACAAGTTAGAGTGAAAATCTCAGTAACTAGATGAACTTGGCTAAATGACCTTAACCACTAGACAATCTGTTTTCTTCATCAATAAAAGAAAGACAATAGTATTTACCTTCACAGGTAGTTTGAAGATTGGAGATAACACAGGCAAAGCATTATCTGAGGCCAAACACCAAATACTCAATGGAAGGGAGCTATTACTATAGGTAAAACATTAAATTATTTTTACCATTAGCACAGACTTGAGGAAAATGAGATTTACTAGTATTCATGCCCAAACACAATGTGTCCCCTATTAAAAAATTTTAAAATTTCAGCAAACTAGAGGGAAGAGTCCTCTTTTTATATCATAGGGGAAAATGCAAAAAAAGTAAGTGACTGAAGGAATAAAACTACATTAAAATGTAACTATGGAATATATTTCCAAGTGTAAATCATAAACAACAGATTATTTCCTAGTCTGTTTTACCAAGGGAGAAAAAGGATAGTGAAAGCAGGAAATAAAAGGAGAGGAAGAAAGAAACAACCTAGAGAAGAAAGGAAACCAGAAAAAGAAGAATTTACATTGAGTAAAAAGTATTAAAAATAATTAAAACATAAATTTAGATGAAAAGATGAGATGCAGCAATTGTTGATAACATTACAATTAAATTCCTATTTCTGAGTTTTTGCTTGCAACAATGAAGATGTTATTAAGCACAATTTAGAAAAATAAATTACTAAGCAATGGTGATATTAGGGGATTCACAGAATTAAAATACAATGTACCAGGACCCTGGATTTAAGTAGATTCAATATAAGTAGATTCAATATTTGGCTTTTGTCCCAAGGATACCTTCCAAGCCATTGAAATCTTGGGTGTCATCTTTGACAGATACAGTTCAAAGAATAAACTACATTTTTTGTCAAAATGGGGGAGAAGGGATTGTTTATTTGACTAGGAAAGGGCAAACTCTTAAGATGTGAAGATGATCTCTTCCTCCAGTAGAATAAAGACCCTCACTGTTCTCAGCTCTAAACAATCAGCATTCTCTGAGCAATGATGATAGGTCTCCCAATGCTCACAAGACCTTGACTGACCTCTAAGTGACAGTGGGCCTATGCTGGGCCTATTGAGAAAATCCAATCTGACCCTTGTGGGGAGATGAACACCACAGAGTTTGATGATTCAAACTTATGTTGCAGATATGATCATAAAATTTAGAATTTGGATAATTTAATATAAAGTGCTTCAGGGCCTCTCTGGTGGTAAAAAGGGCTAAAGCGCAGCTATGCAAAACTGTGCACAGACACTGCAGCACTAGTTTGATCCCCAGCTAGGGAGGTGACCTGCATGCAGTGTGCAGCAGACCTCTCCTCTCTTGCCTGCTACTCTCTTCAGCAGTGTATTTCAATACAACTGCCTGTTCTGCTCCCCACTCTGCCTCTGGTGAATCCTCTTACCATCCCTGCACCTCTGGCTTGTATCATAGTTGTTGTTTGCATAAATAAATAAATCTTTTAAAAAGTAAATAAAGTGATTCAGAGTGGGTATTTCCAGTAAGGAACTGCCAGAAGCAAAAACTTTCCTCTCTACAGAAACAGAAATTCAATTTGATCCTTGGAAAATATAAGTTATAAAGAAAATTTATAAGTTATAAAGAAAATATACCATTCACAATGAAAAAGAAAATCACAAAACATATTTGGGAAGAAGGCATCATAAATGAAAATCAGACGAAACAACAGAAATAAGATATAAATCCATGTTCTCCACAACTTATAGACTGTAAAATAAATGGCATTGATCTGTTTATGTTTTTAAAAAAATAATAGAATGTTTAAAAATTGAAAAGGAATGGCTAAACTTATTTGCGAAAGAATCAAAAGTAGATGTTTGGTAAGTAAAATATATAATTATTAAAGTACAAGGGACAAATGGATGTATTAGACAAAAGAAAGGATAACACTGAAGAGAGAATTAATGAACTGCCCAATTTTTTTAAAACTAGCCACAACAATGCCAGAGAAAAAAATAGAAAAAATGGTCATATACTGACAGAAATAAAGACAAGACATTCTAATCAGAGCTCTATGCAGATTTAACAGAGAAAATGGGAAAAGAGTAGCATTCAAAGAGAGAATGGCTGAGAACTTTTCAGAATTGATGAAGCTCAAAAATTCCAAACAGGCACATCTAGGTAAATAAAAAGGAAACTACAGGGAACAAAGTTAAAAAAAAAAAAAGAAGAAGAAGAACCTTAATATAACCCCAGAGAAAAATGGCAGTACCTCGATAAGAAACAGTGAAATAAGACAGTCAATGTTTTGAGAGAAAATGACTTTCACCAGAGAGTTTATCTATGTTGAAATATGAAAGCAATCTTTCAAGATCTTGGAAATAAGAGAACAGTCATTCTTAGGAAAACAAAAACAGATATTTTTACCACCAAAAAAAAAAAAAAAAAAAAAGGAAGAAACTTTCATTAAAGGGAATGCATGGGCCCTTCCTGGTGCCACACCAGGTTAAAGCATAGGAACCGCAAGGGAGTTGCAGCTGCTTCAGTGTGAGTTCAATCCCTGGCGCCAGAGGTGATCCACATGGTGTGACAGACCTCACCTGTTTTGCCCGCTGCTCGTCTCAGCAGCTTATTTCCTCAGCCTGCCTGTTCTGCTCCTCATTCTGTGTCTGATGAGTCCTCTCCCTGCCCCTGTGCCTCTGGCCTATATGAAAAAATAAATAAATCTTAAAAAAAAAAAAGGGGGGGGATGCAAAAGATCTTCAAGCGGAAGGAAACATTCCAATGAGCAAAAGAAATGTTGAATTATATATTACTTGCATGCCTCTGAAATTTTCTTGGCCACACATATAATGTGTCTGTAACCACACCCACAGCACCACTATATGCAGATTTCAGTCCACTTTACCTGATGCCACTGTGCTGTCCACTTCCTACTCTGGTGGTTTTCACGTGTGCTTTCTTTAGGACTGACAGCTCATACCTCAAAGAAGAGCAAGACATTTTGACTAAGGGAAACTGGTAGCCAATGAATAATGCCTTCACTTCCTCCCCAAAGCAAGTAGTCTGACACTCATTTGGCAACACTTATCCCAAATTTTTCATAAAACGCTGAAGGATTACATACCCAGTCACCTCTAATAGTAGTTAACTCAAACCCATCTTTGTATCCATTCCATTCTCTTTCTTTCTTTCTCCTTCCCTAGTTCACACCTCTCTCTCTCACTATATCCCAGTTAAGCTACTTGCTTATACACTTTTGTTTCAGGGAATAAAATGGTGGCAATGACTAATTTACTCAAGGTGGGTGAATCAAAAAAGAAGATAGGCTGAAAATATTTCAGAACAAAGGCTTTTAATTTGGGAAGAAGTTGATACAATTTAATGTCTTCGAAAGACATTAAATTGCTAAAATAGCTGTGAAAGCTCTAGAGGAATAAACATAAATCATACATGATCTAAAGAGGAAAACAGTTTGGGGGAGTTGTGGGGGCTGGGAGGAATGGTGGAAACTTGTCCAATACAAAATAAGGCAAAATGGAGGCAGGAAAAAAAGTTAACAGATGGATGCACACCACTATACATTTGCCCAACTCATAAACTTATAACTGCAAGAGTAATCATGATATAAATTATAAATTTTGTGACTATAATGTGTCAAAATATGTCCATCAATTATGATAAATTTATCACTCTAGTGGAAGAAGTTGATAATAAGGGTGAATTTGTGGGGACAGAGTTATATGGGAAATCTCCTTGTCCTCCCCTTAATTTCTTGGTGAACTTAAAACTTCTCTAAAAATTATCTTAATAAAAAATTAAGTAAGAAAAAAGAGGGACCAATAGAAAACACAAAATGAAAAAGTCATATATGGAAACGTATGCTTACGTACTCTAAATAAGAAAATATTATCATATGATTTTTAAAAAATTGTCTGGATTCATACTGCTTACAAGAGACAGGCTGACACATAAGAACAGAAAGTAAACAGTTAATGAGAGAAATAAGAAAACTAAGTCCAGGATAAATTAAATAATATGCTCAAGGCCATGGGCTTCTACATTCATTTTTTTTTTCTTTCTGATCCCAGCATCCAATTGCTTTGCCTAATATGCTCGTTACTGAGTGTAGGGGCATTATCGTATTCATCTTTACATACCTACCATTCAAAATAACAACAAAACAATAAAACAATATCTGCTGAATTCATGAACTCAAAAGTATAGAAGTGTGCAATCCATCAGAAACATGTTGAGAATTCTGAAAAAGAGCAAAAATGTTTCATATAACTTATGAAGATTGATTTGCTCTGATATTTCTAACATAATAAATGAGCTATATTTCTCCCTAGAGGATAAAATGAAGGCATAGCTCAACTTCAAAAACATCTACATGTGTGGTCATTTATAAGGTGAGAGGCATGACTGTAAAAGATGGCTTTCATTCATTCATTTATTTTACACACACACACACACATACACACATACATACATATATATTCACCTAATTTGTGCCAGACACTACATTGTCATGTGGATACAATGATAAATAAGACAATCTGTGTCATTTTAAAGATTAGAGACTCTGTACAGCAAAGCTCTAATCTTAAGCATTTCAACCTTAGATTTATTTAAACAGTTTAAAATGTATTTCTCTTAGATAAAGTTACTTTTAGGAAATTCTTTGACTACAAAAAAATCAGCAAATCTTAATTTATTAATTGAATAATCTTAGGCACAACACTCAGTTAGATTATTTACTATACTGAGACTCAAGTTCCTTACCTCAAAGTTTGAAAATAACCTCAACCTCTTGTGACAATTATCTAAGATGATGTGCCAGGCATAGTGATGTACAATAAATGCCAACTCTACTTAGAACAAAATTGTTACTACAATACCTAAATTTCATATGTACCATATCCCATTTGTAAATATTAAGCATTATGCAGTCCAAGAGTCAGGTTTCAGAAAAAAGGATCCATCTAGATGCAGCAAGACTGATATTTATTAGAAACAGGTTTATTAAGGTCCAAACAGGAATGTAATGTATGTATATTTATTCATACTATGTATCTATTACATAGATGGTAGACTAGCAACTATGATTTGAATAATCTACTGGCATTTACTCGTAATAATGATCCTATTATAGTCTGTATATTTAAACACATATAACTTAGGATTTTGCCTTCCACCCCCAAAAAGCATATGATTTAACAAAACGTTACAAGGTGCTGTTTTGACCATTATCTCTAAGCTCAGTCCACCTAAGCAGATGGAGAAATGTATTATTGGTTATGCTACATAAAACTAAAGACATTGAAATTAATAGAGACCTGGTTGCCACAAGATACAGCTATATCTAATGGGCTATTAAAAAATGATTAATATATGTCCCAGTGGGCCAGCAAAGAGAAGCACCATGAGTATGCAAAAAAAAAAAAAAAAAAAGAAGAAGAAGAAGAATTAATTTGCTCTATCATGGAAACAGGAAGGACTAGTCCAAGTTGCAAAGCACTGACTGTGGAAAGTGGATACAGATCTGGCTGACTTTCTTAGCATCTAAAAAACAATTTTTTTCAAAGAAAAAGAGCAGAGTGTACTAGAATGAGCTTTGTGTTTGGTTTTGCTGCAGTGGCTCAATCTTTCAATGTTAAGTGCTGTTTTGCCTTTGATTCACCATGTCAATGTGCTGTAAGTCAATTGCATGAGAGGAGAATTAAACAGTGCCTTTGGGAAAAATACTAAACTCCTGAGGCTGTTGGAATGAAAGATGCTTCATAATTGCAAAAAATTTATTATTAATTATTGTTATTCAGACTCTCATTTTCCAGTACTTCCCATTTTAGGTGAACAATATAAAGTCCCATCTCGGTCTTCCAAAACACAAACTAAAGATTGTTGAAATATTACAAAGCTTTGTGTCTTTACTATTCTGTATTCAGGGCCACATATGAATAGATTATTTCTTATTTCTCAGCAGCTATAAGATGAGCCATTAAATCTCTCAGAGAGTTTGGATGCCCTGGTAGTTGAATGAAACATTTTTTAAATTCAGATTCTCTTTTATTGTTTCATTTAAAACATTCCCTCTCTGGTTTCATCTTGCGTATTACTAAATTGTTTATTGTTATTACTATTGGTTTTACCTTTTAAATACTGTCAGTCAAAAATGAATAATTCTACATGTCCTACAAGATAAAAAAAAAAAAGTTGTGGAGGTGACAAGTAAATTGATCATGATGCTAGTAAAATTAAAAGCATGTTAGCTGGGCCCTCCCTGGTGGTGCAATGAATTAGGATTTTGTACTGCAAATTTGATCCCCAGCCCTGGAGGTCACCCACATGGCATAGCATACCTCTTCTATCTTGCCCACTGCTCCCTTCAGCAGTGTACTTGATTGATCTGTCTGTTCTGCTCCCACCCTGTCTCTGGTGAATCCTCTCAACACCTGTACCTCTGGCCTGTACCCTAGTTCTGTATGCATTAAATAAATAAACCTTTAAGGGGGAAAAAAAAAGCATGTTAGCTAAAATCTTCTTTGAAATAACTAGCTAAAGGTGGTTTAATATATTTGTTTTTAACTGAAGATTTTAGGAATTGCAAAAGTCAATCAGAACTACTTCAAACACTATAGATCAACCACTAAATCCAAGATTTCATTCAGCTTCACAAGTTTTGCACATAATCATAACAAAAGGGTCTCCATAAGAAGGGCAGGATGGAAAGCAGGGATGATTTCTTTAAAAGACCAAAATACCAGATTTTTTTATGCCTCAAAACCTGGGTTATTTCTTTGTCCTACAAATACGGTTGCATTGACAATACCACACTGACAAACGGGAGTCGTGGAGCAGATTATAGGGCCACAGGACCAAGATCCTGGTCTGTTGATTGATAAAAGAGACATACAGCATCAGTTGTGAGGGGAAGGAGGACAAAAAGAAAAAGGAGGGGGAAACCAGGAAATGTGCTCTGTCATCTACAGTTTCAAGGGCTGGGAATCAGCATTCCAGGCTCTTTTCATCTGCTGGATGACTTGGTATTGTCATTAAGACTCAGCCCTAAATCCCCAGCGAGCTTTTCAACCTTACCAACAAGGCTTTCCACAGATCAATTTCTGGGGTCCTTTGTGATACAATGGTTCTCAGCCCCCAAGGGTTCCCAGTCATACCTCACAAGTCTTCAGCACCCCCCCCCCAAGGCATTCCCAGTCATACCTCATGATGCACACCTTTCCCAGATTAAATCAAGTATTTCTGCTCTTGATTGCTTTGAAAAGTACCTTATAGGGTTTAGCTATGACTGATTGATGGGGCAGTTCTGACCTCATATAGGAACGCAGAAATTCAGGTTAAAAGAATGGTGGCCAAACAAGCCTCCTAGGAGTAGCAGACACACAAAATACAAATTTACATGATCATGTATTCACAAAGGGGAAAGGAGTCTATTTTATTAAGTGCTTATATGTGCTGCACACTTGATATATTTATCTTATTCAATCATTATAAGAATTCTAAGAAGCAATTAACCTTGATCATGATTCACAGATGTTCACAGTAAAACTAAGAAATTTGCTTAAAGTCAGATGGATAATAAATGATAAAGTTAGAGTTTCACACACAGATCTGATGAGACCAAGCCTAAATTTGTTACAGGGCAACTCAATGTGAATTGTGTTGCCTGACTGTGGGTCCTCACCCGTGCACTTAAGATTTAACTGCAGGCACGCACAAAATAATGGGTTTGCTTACAAGAGAACGGGAAATGAATAACTCAGGGAAAAGATAAGTTGATTATGTCTTACCAGTTCCGGTGACCTGGAGCCCAATAGCACGCTGAAAACCCATGAAGAGCCAAGAGACAAACTGAGCCACGAAGCTAAGAGCCAGCTCCCAGCCCTCACCCCCATGTCTGGCTTTATATCCAAACCTGGCTGCTTAGCTCCACCCTCAGTTCCCAGCAGGCTTCTCTTTGGTTTTGATGGGATTTGTAGTCCCGTTTTCTGAGGTGGGGTGGAATCTACAAATCCTGTATCTGTAGAATTCATTCAGGATATCCTTGCCCCCTTACAAGTTCTTTCTAACATTTTCACTCATTCATTCATTTTATTGAATACCTATTATGTTTCTGGTTGTATACTGAGAAAGTAAATACCTCTAAGGTAATAGTCAGTGCCTTGGGAAGCTCATGAAGCCAGGTCTTCAAATATGAGTAGATGTGGCCAGATAGGTCAAAAGGTACAGTTTTTGCATATAAAGCATCAAGGGCAAGCCAGATTTGTCCAAAACTTTGAATTTTGGAAAAACTTTTAAAGTTTAAAAGAGAGTGTAGGAAGTTGGAAGAACAGTCACAGGTTGCCTTAAGTTGGTGAATTAAAAAAAAAAAAAACACTTTTTAAAGTTAGGATCATGAGAAAATTCTGAGATAATTTTCCCACACAAAGAAGTAGAATACACATGAGAGTGTGAAATATGTATGATAAACAGCAAATCAATCTACCATTAAAACTGTTCATATAATGTTTAAAAGTGTGTTTGTGGAAACTTAGAGCAGATAGACCATCTCATAGTGAGATTGGATCTACTGACTGTGTATACAGTCTGTACCCCCACTCTTATCACCAGTGTACCCTGATATTTTAACAAGGACTGGGTTGGCTTTGGAGGAGTCACTTTGTACTTATGAATGCATTATTGGGACCAGTGATCTTTATAAAAATCAGAAAGATGGTAGGTAGGTAGATAGGTAATAGACAAATATATATACAGAGATAGATGATAGATAGATTAGATAGATAGACAGACAGACAGACAGACAGATAGATAGATAGAGATGATGGATAGATACGTAATAGATAGCTAGACAGATAGACAGTAACTTCTAGTCTCTAAACCACTTTCTAAATAAAGTGTACAACAAGCAATTCCACTTCAGCATAACACTAGCTCCTCTGCAATGTTCTCTAGAGCCACCTTCATGTCGATTGTCCAGAATAGCCCGTGGAGCTTCCTCTTGATCCTTGGCTTAACATTCACATTGGCAGGTAATGGAAAGAAAGAACAAGAGCAAGCCATCCTGATTAGGATGCTCTCAGTGTAACCCTAGATTGGACGAAACCACCAACAGATTGACTCAAGCTGGCACTGGGCTCCCTGGGATATGTACCAGAAGCAGCTGCAGCACTCTCTTCAAACACCATGACTGCCAACATCTGATGAGATTCCCAGGGGCCTGACCACGAGAGCCAGGCATGAGATAGATTTCACATTAATGAACTGCAGCCTCTGGGTTTTTAGGTAAACCACTGAGTAATATGCTTCATTCTGGTGCTGGGTGGCAGGGGGAAGCAGAAGGAGTTTCTTTTTCACTTTCCATTTTCCTTTTAAATCTTCTGCTGTCCAGAGAAATCCAACGATGGAGAATGATGAGCAACAAACTGACATAACAAATTGCTCAAAAAATATATTCATTATCATATGATAACCAAAAATGGGAAGCAGGCCACCAATCACATTAAATGCATGCCATCTCAGCAAGGATTGTTAAACTCATTTTGAAAGCAACAAGATTTCTCCTTTCCCTGACTCTCTCTTTGTTTCCCTCCCCCTACCTGTCTGTGCCTCTCTTCTTGCTACCTGCTCTCCCTCTCCACCCCTCTTTCTCTTCTCAGTTACTCTGCCTGCCCTTGCTTCTCTCTCTCACTGAGTGTATGCTGAATTCTCCCCAGAAAGTCACCACCATCCTATAAGATGTCTTTAGGTTGACATCATTGGAATAATGACTTCATTTGATATTAAGGTGCCAGAGGGCTCTTGACCAAATTAGGACAAACTCTCAGAATTAAACTCTTGCTAGCAATAAAATGAGCCTCAAATATCATTTCCTTTTATGGCTCTCTAAAAGTGGAGGGAAACGAACAAACTACAACAATGAATTTTTGTGTCAAAAGATAAAGGTGTTGATCAACCAATCAATCACTGAACCTTTCCATTTCTTCCAAGCAATAGTTCTTCATGCCAAATTTTCTTTGCTTTTTTTGGAAAGGTGGAAGGTAGCAAACTGCCAAGTACAGATATTGTTTCCCACACACGAAAAAGACTTCCTTGAGCTCACACATGGCATATTAAAAAAAAATAATAAAAAAATTTTCTTAAATTTGCCTCCTAAAGTTTATGAATGGATCCATTATACATTCAATTCTGTAGTTTCTTAAAAACAGATTTGTAATGAACTATTTTATGCCCCTTGAATATTTTAAAATCCCAAAGATGCAGTTTTCAACAAAGCCTTAGCATACACATTGGATGTGCTACATATATTAGATTGCACTATTTACATATTTAGTCACAGGTACATTTCAGAGCATTGATATTTTCTGCATTAGTTTAAGAGACCTATTTATCATCACACTCATCTTACCAGTAAATATTTATGGGCAGTTTTATTTCTAGTTTAGGGTTTGAGTATTGTATCTTACAATACCTTAAAAAGACATTGTTGATTTGCAATTTTAGTTTTGATAGAAAGCATGTTTATGGCAGGGGAGATTTTTTTTTTTCTTTAATAATTTACAAAATTACCTGCAGTAAAATCTTCACCTGTTCTTTGTTTTCTTAGCACCACAAAATTGGAGTTACCTATAAAATCTTTCCTCCAGGAGATTTATATCTACCATGGAAAGAAAATCTCCACTTAAATTTTTATGAAACATCAAAATTATGGTCTCCCTTAGCAAAAACAATACAAAGGAGCATTTTGTTGAGCGAGAAGAACTTCCAGCATTTGAGGACATCACTCTTGTCTGCCATTCAAATAAATATTTTCTGACGGCAGCTTCTTTTTGGTTCCCTCCCTTCCCTATTTGTGTGTACAGTGTGCTAATTTGTCTTTCATTACAGAAAGTTCTAAGGGCCATCCACAGAAGCTAACCCCATTCAGAAGAGACACTTCTGTTTGACTGTGCTTTTCATAGTTTAATTTGAAGTGATTACATGAAAGGACTAAAATGACTACATGGTTTATTTCTTTTATGTAAGACTGATGGCACCACCCTTGAGGAAGGCAATAGTCCCTACCTGGCACCCCCAGTTTAGCAGCACAAAATCTTAAAGAATCATATAGGCTGCCCTTCACTGTGAGTTGGAATTGTATCTCCCTTTATTGAATTATGGGTTTTAATAAAGGGTTTACATAACATCCACAGAGCAGTTATCAATTAATTACCCATGGCAATTTAGGAGCTGTTACACGGTGGTAGTTACTGTATCCAGGGCTTAGACATATGTTACATAAAAGATGCAGTCACCTTGAAATTGTATTGGCAAGACTGCCTTTTTCCTATAGAATATTATATATTTTAATGTGAAAATTGAGTTTAAAACTTATTAGGAGACGGGAATGGCGTGTTCCAAATGGTTTAAGGCAGGCATATTCATGATACGCTCAGTCAAAATTTAGAAATGTGGAGCCACTGTGTGAGGAATTTCTTAAGTTCTTAAGACACACTTGCCATCTCTCAATTGAGGCTTTTGGGACCAAATACACAGCTCACTTAGAACCCTGACTTCCCCCTGTTCAACTCATGGATCCTTTCAGGGTCAACTGCATTTTCAGCTGAGCCTGGGGAAGACAATGTGTGCCCCCAAGGTCCAATGCTAAGATGAAAGCTTGGTGCAAGAAGCAGAAAGGACACAGTAGAGTGGATGATGGGGGTAGATGAGTAGACACAGCAGGGCCAAGGAAGTGACTGACAGAAGTAAAGGAAAAAGAGCTTCAGGCTTCCAGAAGAGCGAGCTCAGGACATGGCAGGGCCCATATGGAAGGAAGGCAGGAAGGATACCCAGAAAGGTGCTGAGAGGTTCAATAGAACAAACCTTCTTTCCTTGTGTGGCACAGCCCCAAAGCGCTCAGCTCCAAGTGACTGCCGCACTTGGAATGAAAACTGATCTCGTTCGGAAGCATACAGTGGTAGCGTTTGTCTGTCTCTGTTGTTTTTAAAGTTATTAGGGATAAAAATTACCTTCCTTCCAGGCTGAAGGAATTAAGAAGTTGCATGAGCTATTTCTGAAGCTATAATCTAAAATCCCAGAAAATCAAAGTCATTACTGTGGGGCATTGTACTCCATTGATTTTTGGAAAAATTACCTCCATAGTTACAATTTAATTAAAAAATACCAGAAACCACTGACATGTTTCCATTTAACTATAATTCATTAAATGGATTGAACAAAAGTTAAGGCAAAAATTTGTTCTCATAAGTTGGTATAAAATAGAGGTAAGCCACTCACGCATTCAACAGGTAGCACTGAGTTCATTCCTGAAAAGTCACAAAGGACACTTTCCCTGCCTCCAAGAATAAAGAGAAACAAGAATGAAAACAAACAATGATGATGCAGGTCAATCAGGACACCATATAGAGTGACATAAACACCAAGAGGTACAAGTGCCTAACCTTACAGACAAAAGCTGGAAAAGGATGTGATATTCACACTTCCCTGGTGGCACAGGGGTTTAAAGTCTTAGCAAGACCAACCAATAGCCAGCCATTACCGCAGGAGTTTGATCCCCGATCAGGAAGCTGACTCACGGGGGCAGCAGAGTTCGCTGCTCCCCTCAGCAGTATATTTCAGTCCATCTTCCTGTTCTGCTCCTCACTCTGTCTCTGGTGAATCCTCTCATCCCTCACACCTCTGGCCTACAACCCAGTCCTTGTGTGTATAAATAAATAAAAATAAATTTAAAAAAAGAAAGAAAGTGGGCCCTCGTGGCGCAACTTGTTGGGACACAGCACTGCAAGCTGGCCACAGCTGCTTCAGTGAAACTTCATCCCTGCCCGGAGGTGATCCATATGGCGCGCAGACCTCTCTTGCCTTGCCTGCTGCTCCACTCAGTAGTGTACTTTGTCTATCTGCCTGTTCTGCTCCCCACTCTGTCTCTGGTGAATCCTCTCACTGCTCCTGCACTTCTGGCCTTTACCCCAGTTCTTTAAAATGATAAATCTTTAGAAAGAAAGAAGGAAGGAAGGAAGGGAGGGAGGGAGGGAGGGAGGGAGGAAGGCAGGCAGGTGAGCGATGTGGTAGGTGAACCTGCCATATCCACACTTCCAAAAGTGGAAGAGTGCAGAGATGACTCCCAGTGGTGGAGCCCCAGCATAGGGTCCCCAAGACTCATTCTCTGTTCCCGAAACTGACTGCAAAAGGCATCTGCAATGACAATTGTGTTGGACCGCTCTGGGCTAGGACACTAAGCAGGGCCAGCCTTTCATTTCAGAGAGCCAAAGTTTTCTTTTAAAAAACTCAGACTCTAACTTGAAAGCAAACACTAACAGTACTAGGGAGCTGGAATTCCATAGGTTTTGCAGGAAAAACTTTTCATCCTATGACCTATTTGCTCTGTTGGAATTTTTGCACTCTGGCAAAAAACAAACAAACAAACAAAAAAAAAAAAACAATTTAAGTAGAAATTCAGCTAAGTACTTATGATTAGTTTTAAATGAAACACAGACTTAGTAACTACAAAAATCATTACACTCTGCATTCTGATTACACAATCAGATTAGCGGTCTCATGAGAATAATCCCTAATTTTCAATAGTGTTGTTTTTTCAATAGTGTTGTTATATTCATTCTACAATTGTAGTCTTGAAAAAAAAAAAAAAAGCTGGGAGCTAAGGACACAGCATTATTATTATCATTTTACAATATAAGAAAGAGTTGAAGATTTACCCAAAGCAACCTGGATTATCAATAGCAATCCTGCTGAATGAAGTGTCCATATTTTTAAACCCACAAACCTCTATTCTGAGGCCTATCTCTTATCTAAAAATTTATGTCAAGCTTTCCCAAATGCAAAATTAAAAAGTATAATATCAAGCTAAGGAATAAGGTACTTGTTTCCTGTTAAGTAAAAATGAAGGTTGTCCACGAACTTAATTTACTTCTCTTTATATGTGGGATTTAATGTGTTTTGTCAGGTGCATGGTAGAATGCCCTAAAATTGACACTATAACTCAGAGGATAGCAATGTTCTGAGGCTGCCCCAGAAAGAAGCTGATAGATTCTTATCTATGACATTTAACAAAGATTTGGGAGATGGAAGGAAATTACTGCTTATATTAAAATGGAAAAAATAATTAATTGACATAAAATTAGAGGAAGTCAGAAAAGAAGCATAGCTCAAGTAGATAATGAATTTGAATAATTTGGGCTACCAAAATAACCCATATATTCCTGGCAGCATTAATTATTCAGATTCATGTTTTACTTTGAGTTTATTGAATAACTGTCAAAATTTTATACTTATTTTTGGTTCACATATTTATGGCTGATGTTAGTTATAACTTTTAAAACTGATTTTTTTAAACAAACTTTAAATATGTATATTTTTTATTCCAGGGTTAAAAAGTAAATACATAACCACTTTGTAAATTATGTCCTCCTCCCTAATTTTGAACTGCACTTAATAACACTGTATTACGTGTACTATAAAGTCACTAAGAAAATCGATAATAAAATCTTTCATCACAAGGAAAAACTGATTTTTCTATTCATGGGAGCAAACATTACTGGAATTATTGTGGTGATCATTTCTCAATATACATACACATTGAATCATAGTATCATATATCCGAACCCATATGTTATATGATAATTATAACTTAAATTTCACTACCCAAGTAGACATTCCTTCTAGAAGTTCTAGGCAGAATCCACTTCCTTGTCCTTTCCAGCATTTAAGGGAGACCTGCCTTCCTTGGTTCATGGCCCCACGACATCACCACGGCTCCTTCACCCGCCTGCTTCTGTTATCACTAATCTTGATCCTTCTGTTTTCTACTAGGATTCTTGTGGTGACATTGGGCTTGCCTGGATAATCCAGGATAATCTTCCAACTCAAGATCCTCACACCAATTCAATCTGCAAATTCTTCTTTGTCATGAAATTAACACATTCTCTGGTTTTAGGGATTAGGACCCAGGCTTATTTTAGGGGACACTATTCTGCCTACCAAAGATGGCTTTTGTCCATGGAAGAAGATCCAATGCCAACACTGCACTAGGTTTTTGTTCAAAGCCAAATCTGTACTTAGAAATTGTTTCAAAAAGCACAAGTGTATATATTGCTAGATGTAATTGGTTTCTGTCTACATGGGTCTTTCTTGTTAAAATTTAATTATTACTACCCTTAGGGTTGTCTTGCCTTAATTTTTCTTTTTATTTCTTCTTACATACCTATTATTATTAACCCAGATCCCTTATACTAGAAGTTTATATCTGGGGATGGAGAATAGGTTTCTACATTCTATTGCTAAATTCATTATATTCCTTTATAAAACGGCTTCTGTTGCTAATACCCTCATTTTTCTCAATAGCAATATAGCAGAATAGCAATAGTGGGTAAATCAATGAGCAGAAGAATTAATTGTATCTGAGTTAAAGTGTGTCTCCACTAAAGCCACTAAATCTCTCTAAGGTTCAGTTTCTTCATCTACATAATGATAATAGTAGTTTTGTTGTAAATGCATTAATAAATAGATTTCTGTGAGGTTGAAAAATCTAGTACAGTGTCTTGCACATAACAGGGGGGGGGAATCCCATTCTTCATTTTACTTTTACCACCGTTGCACACCAGAAGTGGGATCTACCTACTCTTAAGGCAAAAAAATGCTTGAAAGCTTGCAATGCATTTCATCTGCCTCACATTATATATCCTGCATTTGCACATCGCGCAAGCATGGCAAGATCATCTTAATGTCAACATTGCTTTTATAAGCCAAGTAGGCATTGGCCTCTCTGGTGGTGGCTCAGTGTTATTAAGGTATCACCAGCCACTGGGACATGAGCTTGATCCCCAGCCAGGGAGGTGACCCACATGGTGCAGACAGACGGACACTCCTGGCTTGCCTGCTGCTTCCCTCAGTGGTGTATTTCAGTAGATCCACCTGTTCTGCTTAAATAAATAAATATTTAGGAAAAAATAAACAAATAAGCCAAGCAGGCATTACCAGACTGTGGGCAATTGGTTGAAATATGAGAGGACAGAATTTTCACTGACTTTCACTCTATTCTTCCAACCTCATGTCATTCTGCTTCCCAGCAGCAGGAGTTCCTTCAGTTTCCTGAAATTTTCAGGAGCACAAAAGCAGTTTCTCTCCTGCAGGCCCGTCTCTCCAGCACCTGGCGAAGCAAGGCACGTGGACCTCATTCCAAAAATATTTGATAAATTAATTAGTGAATGAACAAATTACTTGTTCTCTCTCATTTTTCAGTTGGTGGTTTGTTCTGTCTCTATTCTGTACTGCTATTTCTCCTTGTGTCTGAAATACAAGCATAATATAGAAGGCCCAACATGATTCATGCCACAGTGGCTAGCAACAGCTTGCTAGCACTGAGACTTTCACCTCTGGGCCACCAGAGAAGTCCTTGTAACGTATTCTTCATAACCTTTTCAACTCTGGCTCCTCCCTAGTGGCATAGGGGTTAAGTCTCAGCACTTTTGCTGTGGCTGCCTGAGTTTCATCCCCAGCCAGGGAGCTGACCCACATGGCACAACAGACCTCTCCTGTCTGGCCCACTGCGCCACTCAGCAGTGCATTTCAATAGATCCGCCTCTTCTGCTCCCCATTCTGTCTCTGGTGAATCTTCTCACCCCTGCACTTCTGACCTACATCTCAAGTCTTCTACATGTAATAATAATAATAATAATAAGTAAACTTCTACCTCTGTTAATTAATTGAAAGTCCCTTGAGGGCAGACAATGTGTCCTATTCTCTAGTACTAATACATTGGCTAAATACATCATCATCCTTTGATAAATGATTCTGGAATTGACCTTGCCTTACTCCAGGCAACACAAACTGCACAAGAACCTGAAGAAAAATGTCCATGATCAGGGTTATATTTACAACCGGTTTGATCATTTTGACTGAATTTGACACAATTGTTTAACCAAATTGTTTTTTAAAAAACATTGTGACTGATGATATATTGACCTGACTGTACAAAATTCAATTACAATTCACTTCTGCAGTTTGCAACCATAAGTGGTATACAGTAGAGGTCACCAAAAATGACATGCTCTGTTTACATTTTACAGAATTATTGCCTCAAGTTTGGGGGTTTCTTTTGTTTCTTTCATAAAGTAATCACTCCAAGGTGTATGTAGGGGCTGGATGGTTATAGCAAATGGCAAACTGTGTTAATGGAGGCAGGGAGGAACTTAATTATTCTCCCAATTTCCAAAGGCAATGATGTATCACATTAATACTTTTCCTTTGCTTTTTCTGCACGCTGGTAGGTGAAAGTGAAATGATGTCCCTGTCCCCAGTGTGTTTGCAAAGGTGTCATAAATTACATCTCTGCACCTTTTCAAAGGAAGAGCTGTTTTCTCCTGATGCTACTTTTCTGTTCGGTACATGGACACAGGGCTAAAAAAGAGAGTAGACAATGTGTTATAACAGATTTATGCTAGGAGTATTTTTCTTTAATTTGGGGATTTTCTCTGAATGTTTACTATTCTGCAGGGCTGATGGGTCTTACAAAATCATCGAAGGAAATGGTAATTTTTATCAGCAAGTTCAATTTTAGGTGTATACTCAAAATCTCTGAATTTCTGAAAGCAGCACACCTGCAACTTTATGATACTATAATTAGGTGATTCATCACCAAGGAATGTAAGTTCCTAGTGTGGCTCCTAAGGGTGATCAGGGCCAATGCTTCTGTGTCACCCAAAGCCTGATGCAAATGTTGGGGTTCAGATGGATGGATTGTTCTTACTAAATGATCCAATGCAAGCAAGTTCTTAGACTATCACATAAGCGATCTTAGGCAAAATCTGAGTATAGGTTATATAACTGTTGCCTGGAATCCTCTAATAGAAATAGCCTGATATTTACTAGGATATTACGTAATTATTAAATAAAATTGCTCAAGCAATAGAAACTTGTGGACAGGAAATTTTTGCTTGAAATCAAAGCATTAGCAAAGTTGATAACATTAAGTATAAAAAGTAAGTGCAAAACAGATTTTTTTTTTGTCGGACAAAGGAATAAAGGAAATAATAATTATGAAGTGGAGAAGGAAGTGGAGAAGGAAGGAGTAAAGGAGAAGGATAATTAGCTTTAATTCTGACTGTTGAATTTATGCATCAGCACCCTTTTGCTTATTTCTGTTTATTTACTTGTATATGCTCATAAGCAAGAAGATATATATTTTAAGATATATATTTTCTTGTATATGCCCATAAGCAAAAATATATATATATTTTAAGAAAACAATTTAGAAATGTCACAGTACCAAAATTCTCATCACACATTTTAGCATGATGCTCAAGATTTTTGTTTACTTGCTCAAACAACAGCTATTCATTGTTTTAAACAAAATGTGATCAGAAAATAAATTTTAACTTTACTTATCCACAATATTTACTAATCTCCAAGATACTATATATCAGGTATAAAATAATGGTCTATACATCAGGTATAAATTAATGACTCAACTATTCTTCAAGTTGTAAAGAGAGTAGAATTTTTCCTTCTTAGGAACATTTAGTGCTTTTTGGCCACCAAGAAAGAGTGCAGATGTTACGTGACACTAGTTGAAATGCTACAATGACAGCTTTGTTGGGAGTAGTTGCTTTATCATGAAACTGGTAATGAAAAATTGGGCTAACACTCTTGGGTCTTCCAACTCCAATACCCAGGCCTGATGGATATTGGAAACTCAACAACTCGGTTGCCTCTATTTCTCCATCAATAAAATAAAACTGAGAACCGCCAATCTTATTGTTCAGAGATCTAATAAAAGGACAATGGAGAATATATATGCACAAAGATTTATGTATATTTAACAAGCTATATTATTACTGAATTGATTTCTATGGCCTGCACATAGTAGTTTATGCCAAAATATGTGTAAACATTTTATATGCATTGTATCCCTTAGCCCTCAAATAAACTATAGCATTATCATTTCATTACAGTTTTAAATTCTAACCACTTCAACCTATGCATCCCCCAATAGCTGCTCATTTGTCGTGCTGGCTAGCCAGAAGGTCTAAATCAAAGGCTTACTGCTACTCTACCATCTTGAAGCTGGTCTCTGCTGTCTACTGTGAGGTGCTCCTAACTCCAAGTTTTCCTCACAAGCACAGAAACCTCATTTTAAGCTCCAGGACATTCCTGTCACCACTGAGGCAGCAGACACTGCCACACTCAGGCATATGTAAATCCAAAATGTAAGAGACATCAAGGCCTTTGGGCCAAACATTGCCCAGTATGAGATGGGAATGAGAGGAATGAGAAGATCTATTTTTCTCTCTTCCTGTTCACTGCCATACTATTTGGAGGCAGAACCATTTCATTCAGATTCTCTGAAGACCTCTGAGAAGCCAAATGATCAGTTTATCACAAAGCTGTGACCAGCTTTGTAATTTACTTCCATGTATTTGTTCTCCTTTCCTGGCTTTGTCTTCCTCTGACCTCACGTTGGCTTCCCTAGGGTAGCACTTCCATAAAATATTGGTGCTTAAGTTTTTGTTTCAGATTTTGTCTTCTAGAAAAGCCATAGTAAGAGAAAAAGTCATCACGAACAGATAAGCAGGCCTGATGGGGAATCAGATCACTGGCAAAAGAACTGTTTGTTAACTGCAGATTTGAGTGTAAATTGGTAGAACTACTTTGGGAAATTATTTGGCAGTTTCTACTGAAGCTGAACATATGCACACCACATGACCCAGTGGTTCTGTTCCTAAGAGAATATGCATCTGAAATGAGTACAAAAGTTCATCCAAAGACATGTATAAGAACATTCATAGCAGCATCATATATAATAACCAAAAGCTGGACACAAATAAAATAGCCATCTTTGGTACAATGATGAACTTATTTGTAGATGATTATACAAAGAATAATTTGAGTAATAAAAATGAATGAATGTGGGCCCTCCCTGGTGGCACAGCAGGTTAAAGCACAACACTAAGAAGCTAAAGTCTCTTCAGCATGAGTTCAATCCCTGCCCGGGAGGTGATCACATGGCGCCACAGACCTCTCTTGACCTACCCGCTGCGCCCCTCACAGTGTACTTCATAGATCAGCCTGTTCTGTTCCCTGCTCTGTCTCTGGTGAAGCCTCTCACTGTCCCTGCTTCTCTGGCCTGTACCCCAGCTCTGTATGCATAAATAAATAAATCTTTATAAAAAATGTTTACATTTGGTTATTCTCATAAATATTGGAAGAGAGTAAGCACGCACACACACTGATATAAAGTTCAAAACCAGGAAAATTAATCAATGACCTTAGAAGTCAAATAGACATTCCCTTAGGGTGGCAGCAGTCGTGATGGAAGGTGGCACTGGAAGTCTGCTTTGGTGGCTTAACTTCTATTACTTGATCTGAGTACTTTCAGAAAATTAATCAAATCATTTTCATGGGTTTGTTTGCTATTATTATCACTCTTAATATTACACTGTGCAGACAGGATATCTACATTACTATTTATGTCAGACAGTGATTTGAAAGAAATTTTGGCAAGATACATATAGAGAACTTCCTCAGTTAAAAAAATATAATCATGTTTTGCTTTTTTTTTTTTAAGTATGACTATACAGGACCCTCCCTGGTGGTGCAACAGGTTCATCCAATGTTTATTTGGTTTCTCTATATTCTACATGTAAGTGGAATTTGGTATTTGTCTTTCTCCTTCAGACTTAGCAATATTTTTCTTAGCATAACCCCTTCAACTCCACCCATATTGCCACAAATCACACACAAAATTTTTTTTTGACTGCTGAGAAGCATCCATGCTACATATATACCTCATCTGCTTGACTCACTCATCTGCTTTGGGGTATCTAGGTCACTCCCACAGCTTGGCTATTGTCAACAGGGCTGCAGTAACATGGGAGTGCAGGTCTCCTTTCACATTAGTGTTTTTTTCTTCTTTGGGTAAACCCTTCGGACTGAAATTGTTGGGTCACATGGAAGATCCATTCTTAATCCTTTGAGAAACCTCTGTGCTGTTGTCCAAAGGAGCTGGGCCTGTCTACCTTCCCACCAACAGTATAAGAAATTTCCTTTTCCCCAACATCCACACCAGCACTTGTTTCTGGACTTTTTGACATGTAATATTCTCACAGGTATAAGGTGGTATTTCTCTGTGGTTTATATTTGCATTTCCTTGACAATAAGTGATGATGAAAAGTTTTTTTTGTTTTGTTTTGTTTTCCATGTGCCCATTGGCCATCCCTATCTCTTCTTTGGAAAAGAGTCTATTTTGCTTTTCTGCCCACTTTTTGATTAACACAATTATTTATTACTTATACATATGATGTGACTACTGCTTGCCAATGTTTCATGTAAAAATGTGTACACAAAGGATACAGTAAAATCAAAATTTGTAATGTTTATCAGAGTTCACCGACCTACTTACTACAGTAATCATTCACGGGCATCTACTTATTTAAGACCCATTATTCCTCAATTCCCCATGTCACTTTGAAAGCCACTTCAACCTCATGGGTCTTAGTTTCTTAATCTAGAAATAAGGCTCTGGAGAAGCTGCTATCTGGATGTGTCCCTAACTTTTGTTCAAATACACTGAGAACTACGGAAGTTCTACAAAAGATGGCCCAAACTTTCTTGCTTGGTTCTCTGCTGCCATCTCGCAGTCAGCCCTGCCAACACTGTAAAGTCCAGGATTTGAACTGGAAGATACTGCTCACTCTTATTTCAGAATGCTGAGGTGGCACCTGCTTGAGTTTCTTGCTGTGCTACAGTAAGTGATTGAATGTCAACGAAAAAGTTAGTGCATGACTCCTAACAGAAAATGGTGCACTAAATTTTGTCATTTTCCCCACTGTTTTATTATCCTTACCTGTTGAGAGAAAAGTGATTAAACAGTGAGTGTTAGCTTTACTTGCAGAGTTAGAAGAAACAGTGCATGCTGGTGGAACGGCTCCTGCTCTATGATGAGGGGAGAAGGTCTGAGAAGAAATAATGACAGTATCCTGAACCAGAGCATCCAGATCTCCATTAGTTTCTCTGGAATGAGAGGGAAGAGGTGAAATTTCATCAGCTACTTACAAATTTTCATCTTCATTTTCCTTTTTTTGCCTCAATCCCTGTCTTGAAGAGAATCCTGTTATGTTCACAATTCGAACTTTGCACCAGATAGCACAAATATACTTAGGTAGCCTTGGTTGCAAATATCTGTTACAAAATGGTACCCACTGCAGTACTTATTAATAGTACATTTAGCCCCGTTGCGCTAGGCTTATGCTTTTCTAAGTGAGTTAAATAGAATCAATTCCTATTGTCTACATGCCTACATTTCAAACCACACAATATTAATGTGGTCAAAATAGAATTACCTACCGTGGGTGATCTTAGAGCAAAAGCAAGCCTATTCTAAATAAGTATTACATTATGTTTTGAGTTCAGCCGTTGTGGTTTTTGTGGAGTGAACGAGTAGCATGCTAAAATAAAAGAGAGATTCGATCTCACACACACTCAGTCATGATGGGCTTCAGGGAAGAAGGGAAAATGAAAGGGATCTTTGAAGACTGTAAGGAAAGGCATTTGGCAAATCCAGGCAGGGGAAACATTCTAGACGCGGGGAGGGGAGGCAGAAAGGTATGCAATTAGAAGAAAATTGAAGTGTCTCAAGCAGGAAGGAGGGCAGGAACTGAATGAAGGGCGGAAAATTGAACTGAGTGGTAAAAAGATTAGTATGGGAGGAGGAAGAGGACTCAGGATGCCAAGAATGACTAGAATGACTGAAAGAAGACACAAGAGTCTTATGCTTTTTTCACACGATCAGTCTGTACAGTGCTCAGGTAGAGTTGGAGGTATGGATCCAAATTATCTTTATTCCTCTACTTTCTTGAGAGTTATGAGTTTAAAATGCTGTAGCTAGTGTTTTTGTGCTTGGACTTTTGATTGGACTCCAAAAAGTTGCCAAGAATTCCTCAACTAATGGTCTGGGCGAGGTCCCTTTGTCTACTTGACCTTTTCACTCACAAAACATATATTGAACTAATCTATTTTGTTAAAAGCCCAAGTTGACTTGACTTTCTGTATTATTTGATCACAAATTTGAAAATATGCTTGACTTTATTTTCCATGTACTAAGAGATTTGTGTTTTTGGCTGAATATTTAAAATTTGAATAAACAAATTAAGAATGTATAAAAGTTAATGACTTGGATCATCAGTGCATTTCAGAAATTACAGTCAACTGTGTGTAGATACTATTCAAGAAATATCATCTTTTCTTTATTAAATTACTAAAGAGGAAATATCCTTAATGTCATTTTCCCTTTACTGGACCAATAATGAAGAATCAAATCCTGTAAATCCTTCCCCTATAATCTCTCAAATTAAGTCCTTCTTCTCATTCCCACTCAGTTCTCTCCTACCTAACAGTTCAGCTTCTTCAATACCTCAAGATTGGAGTTCTCACCTCCAGCACCTAATCAGTACTGAAATAAGAATTACACAAATGCTATAAACACTTCTCACAAAGGCTTCCCCTTAAACAAAACAATTGCTGTGTCCCAACTATCCCACAAAAGGTCCTCAAGTTGTTTACACTGATTATAACAACCCTTCACATTCTTTTTCCTAAACATTCTGTGTCTTAGTTTCTTCTTCTTAGAAAAGGCTAATAAAAATAATAATAACAGGGCCCTCCCTGGTGGCGCAGCGGGTTAAAGCACAGCACTAAGAAGCTAAAGCCACTTCCGCATGAGTTCGATTCCCGCCTGCCCTGGAGGCGACCACATGGCGTGGCGTAACTCTCCTGACCCGCCCAGTTGCTCCCCTCAGCAGTGTACTTCGTCGATCTGCCTGTTCTGCTTCCCACTCTGTCTCTGGTGAATCCTCTCACCCTCCGCATTTCTGGCCTGTACCCTAGTTCTGCACGAATAAATAAATGAAAAAAAAAAAAGAAGTTGAAATATTAAAAAATAATAATAATAATAATAACAATAACAATAATACATTCTCCACAGTTACTAATAAGTATCTAACATATCGTGAGTATTATCTGTATCAACCCTATAATTAGTATTATTGATCGTACTAATATGAACCCAGGCCTGAATATATGAATATATACATGTATATACTTAGCCATACACAAGCACACACGCACACACACACACACATTTATATATTTAACTATATTTTCCGTTAGTATCCTAAGTCTTATTTGCTGAGGTACCTCCTGTGATCAAGCTCCATCTTAAGCATTTTCAGTTTGTTATCTCATTTGGTCTGCTTCATAAACCCTTAGGGAAAACCTACTTTTAACACACCTCAAAAAGTTGTTTTGGTAAAGTGAATAACGTGTTACCTTTGCTTGATCAAGAACTGTAAGTGGACTACATGATGTAAGGAATATTTTAGCCTAGAGCATGAAAACTGGTTTTATTGAACAGTGAGATCTGTTTAAAACATGCTTTATAGGACCCTGCCTGGTGGCACAACAGGTTAAAATGCAGCACTGTGAAGCCTTCTGTAGCCACTGCAGCATGAGTTCTATCCCTGGCCAGGGAGGTGTCCTACATGGTGCAACAGACCCCTCCTGTCCTGCTCACGGCTCCTGTCAGCAGTGTAGCTCAATTGTTCTGCTCCCCACTGCACCTCTGGCCTGTACCCCAGTTCTTATATACATAAATAAGTTATTTTTTTTTAAAAAAAAAGCTTTTTAAAGGCTGTATTGCAGAGCCTGCATTTGTAATCATAATACCAGAGGGGTCTTTGAGAAGGTTTTTAGTACAGCCTCTAACCTGAAGCAGCAGCACCTGAGACAGAAGGAAATCTTTTCTGCTTTCAAAGAAAAGCATCTAAAATTTTTTAAAACCATCTTTCATAACCTACTGCAAAATTGGTGTCTCAGAATAGCTAAAATGCCTTCCCTGTAATATGAATCACCCTGTAAGATCTGCTTCCTGTTTCCCTTTCTTCTGTGCAAATTAAACCATTTAGCATTCTTTGATATATTAATAATTATATTTTTACTGATTTAAGTACCTCTTTTCTTAGATTAAATATAAGTATCAGTTACTTTGGATTTTCTGTGTAAATCTTAATAAACTAATTATCTCTGTGCCTCTTCACTGAACTTGTCCAGAAATTTCCCACATAAATTTGTGTAAACCAAAATAGTGCAATAAATTCTGGTTTCAGTATTGAATTTAGCAAATATAGTAAGTCAGGTTCTTTACTTAGGTATTGTACTATGATGTTGGAATTACTTAGTTTACTAACTGATCAGTTTTTCCTTGTAATAATTCATAGCTGTTCACTATTGGTAAATATGAACTTATTATTATTTTATTGGTAGCTTATACCATTTTTATTATTTTTCATGTAGCTTTGTCTTCAGCATATTTATGCCATATTTTCTTTCATTGCTCTTAGGACTATAAGATCTACATTTCCAAACCTCTTTTCACTTTAGCTTTAAAAATTCCCATTTTGGGCCCTCCCTTTTGGCGCAGTGGGTTAAAGCACACCACTAAGAAGCTAAAGCCACTTCCGCATGAGTTCGATCCCCGCCTGCCACAGAGGTGACCACAAGGCGTGGCAGACCTCTCCTGACCCGCCCACTGCTCCCTTCAGCAGTGTACTTAGTTGATCTGCCTGTTCTGCTCCCCACTCTGTCTCTGGTGAATCCTCTCATCCTCCGCATCTCTGGCCTGTACCCCAGTTCTATATGAATAAATAAACAAATCTTAAAAAACAATTCCCATTTTTGTATTTAACTTTTGAATATTAACACTTCTGAATGTTAAAACTTTTGAATGTTAACATAGATTTTATTTGGCTTGCTTATTTCAAGTGAGACTTGAAAAAGTCAAAATACTAATCCAGTGATAATGATATATAGATATATAGATATATACGTATGTATACATACACACAAACACACAGCTATATATATATTATATCACATTAGGTTCTTATATATACCAAAGGTCTGTTTAGAAAAAATGTTTCAGTTAATCTCTGGGCCAATTTTATACTAATTTTTGATCAGTTTAATAAATGTTTTATTAAATAGGTTTTATTTTAAATGAGTAAGTAATTGAACATGGGGAAATAACACAATTACTTTTTTAAATTATGATAAAAATTATAAAATTTCCCATTGTATTTGGTTCAAAGGTATTATGTAGATTCACATGTGAACATCACCTCTACTTATCTCTGGAACATTTTTCATCTTCAAAAATTGGAATCGGGCCCTCTCTGGTCACACAGCTGGTTGAAGCACAGTGCTGCAAAGCTGGCCACAGCTACTTCAGCAAGTGTTCAATCCCCACCAAGGGAGCTGACCCATATGGCAGCAGACCTCTATTGTCTCGCTCACTGATCCCCTCAGCAGTGTGCTTCGTCATTCTGCCTGTTCTGCTCCCCAATCTGTCTCTGGTGAATCCTCTCACTGCCCTTGCACCTCTGGCCTGTACCCTAGTTCTGTATGCACACATAAAAATATTTTTTAAAAATTGGAATTGATAACTTTTTACTAAAACTGTTTACTGAAAGGTTGACATTTTCCCTTCATATTGCTATCACATTTTATCATGGGTTCATGTTGTTTTTTTCTTTTACTCAAAGAGTAAATGTCTTTGGCCCCAATCATTTGCTTTGTTAGGGGCACACTTGTGAGGCCTAACAGCTATCCTAAACTCAGGAAGATCAGCTAATATCAGGGTTGTTTCAGTTTGATGGGGTTCATGAATGGCAACAGACTCTAGGGCATACTAACACTGTAGCTTTTCCTAAATTTTGTCACCAAATGTGTATGATTAAGAACTTTTTATCTTCCATAATGCAAGTACTACTGCCATTTCAAATTTCTCTTCACTATTTAATTTGCTTAATGGACTCAGAAAGAGTAATAATTGTGAGAGTGGGCTTAGTTCTCCAAAAGCAAGGACTGGACCTTAGATAATAAGCCTCTTGATATTAGCAACAGCCGGTTAGGGAATGTTGACTTTTTACTATTCTTTCCTGTAACAGGCCTTCTCTAAAACAAATTTAAACTTGAAAATGTCCAATGTGAATTTGAGGATCAAACCACATGAAACCTACTAAAAGTTAAGAATTATAATGAGAGGCTCCTGAAAATGGTCTTCTGATTCCTGTGACTCAATCTATCATGAAAACCAAAGACTAAATTTCACTGTTTCAGGAAAAAGTCCTAAGGGACAAATTTAGGTTTTACTGTTCAATCAGGACACTTCCTGGTGGCGTAAGAATTAAGTCTCAGCACTGCCACAATATTGTCACTGTGGCCTGAGTTCAATCCCCAGCCAGGGAGCTGATCCCCATGGCATAGCAGACCTTTGCTATCTATCCCACTGCTCCCCTCAGCAGTGTATTTCAGTAGATCCACATGTTCAGCTCCTCACTCTGTTTCTGGCAAATCCTCTCAACCCCGGATTTAGTCTACACCACAATTCCCCTATGCATAGATAGGTAGATAGATAGATAGATAGATAGATAGATAGATAGATAGATAGATAGATAGATAGATAGATAGATAGATAGATAGATAGATAGACAGACAGATAGATAGATTGATAGATCTTAAAAGAAATAGAGTGTGAAATAATTTTCATTTACACTGGGACAAAATACTTGGCAGAGACAGTAATTGTTTAGCAGGCCCTTCAAACTATAGGTGATGGTGAGTGGAAGTCTGGGACTCTTGAGAAATGATTTGGGTAAAATCTAGGTAAACAGAAGCACAGGATGGCTGAGGTTTGGAATGTAACCCTGAGTAACCCAGAAATGACTACAGAGCCAGTCACAAGTAGGAGTAGAAGTGCCTGTGTATAGTTTGAGTAGGTTGATTAGATGTTATTATCGAGGGGGGTATTATTATCAATAATAAATGGTTATTTTATAGATTATTGAGAAATTTGAATGCCAAGACAGGAAATTTTATTTTTTCTGTCACTGGGAAGCAAGGGAGTAGAAACTTGCAAGCAAAATCTGGGGAAACTTACATCTGGTGTTAATAAAGTAAATATTAGAGAGTGGAAAGTGCAGCAGGGCTTGCCATGGGACGCTGATGTGATAGAACTGACACTCAGGCAGTGGTAACAGAAATGAAGAAGAAAGGATGGATTTAAGACCTGAATTGAAATGTGTTTAAGGACTTAGCACTGTGCAAGTAATAGACATTTAATAAACATTGGTTCTCCTTTTATTTTCCTTTCTGGGAAAGAAATTAAGCTGAGGCTTGGTGAATTATTGCTCAGAGATGACAAAATATGGGAAGAACAGTGGGACCTCTATGGGGTCAACTTATTGTAATTGTCTCCAGCCTATGTCATACAAATTATATGTTCATTAACATTTTCCTTATTCCTAAACCCATTCAATTAGCTATTATTATTTATTCTGATATAAATAGTCCTAAGTGCAAAATAGTCTAAAAAGCAAAGCCATAAAAAGGCAATAGGATACTACTTTGAAAATGGCTCAAATTGAATGTAGAAATAGATATTAGAAGACCAATTATTAATAACTGTGGCGATCAATTTTATGTCAATTTGAATGGATCACAGTGTCCATAATTGTGGTCAAGTGTTCTGGGTGTTTCCATGAGTGTGTTTTGCATGACATTAACATTTACATCAGTAAACTTTGAGTAAAGCAGATTGCCCTCTATGGGGTGGTTGGCTTTATGCAATCAGCTGAAAACCTGTATAGGACAAAACAAGAAAGAATTCTTCAGACGGAGGGCTTTCAACCTCAAGCTGTAATGTCTACCAGTTGCCTACCCACCCTGTAGTTTTTTTGTAGATGGTAGCCTCTATAACCATACAAACTAATTATTTAAAATAACTCATAGATGTGAGTGTGTATATCCTGTTGGCTCTATGGAATACCTCAATTGTAATAACTAATCCAAAATGTATCAAAAAAAATTCATCTTACTGAAGGAAATTCTTTACTTGACTGTTTAGGGGAATGTTTAGACTGGGTTTCTGAAAATCAGTTCAATGCCATGATTTAAAAAAAAAAAAAGCCGGTTTGGGCTTTAGTGGGTGATAAAAATCCTCACGGATTCCACTTCATTTCAAATACCTCCTTTCACTTCATGAAAGTAAATCTTCCTAGCAAAATTCATTTGAACATTTAACAGAACATTTAAACAGTAACATTTAAGCTGCATCAAGTTGTTACTGTTAAATATTCATATTTTCAATGTCAAGCAATATTACATTTTAATACCAAGTGCATTTTTAGGAAGAAAAGAGATTGAACTTGCAAAAACAAATTGCTTTCTCGAAATTCCCAAACTTCTGTCAAACTCCTCTCTCAGCTCTTTATTTTCCTTAGCCCACATTCTCACTTTGCACTTTCTCTGGCACTGTTTGTGTATTAGTCAATGTATGTCAAGACGATGATAATTAAATTTCACTTGAAGTTCAGAGATGAAGTGATTAAACTTGAACTTAAATCTTTCTGAAATAGGTAGTGCTCTTGTATTTCACAGAGGAAAAATTCTACTTGGGTATTAAGAGGAATATAATTATCTTGTTCAAGATACTAGCTCTTTCAAGAAACAATACAATATTATCTTTGGTAGAAAAAGGGTAATCAGAAATTCAAAGCAGCTTTTTCTTAAAGTTATTTTACATTTTCAGGAAGCAATTGTACTTCCTTCACCTACAGACATTTGCCACAGTCAAAGGTAGAGAGATAGCAAGCAGAGCTCAGTTTACGTCCCTCTGTGTAGAGAGAAAAAGTTAGCACTTCTGATGTGTCTATATGGCAGGAAGTAAGATGGTGAAGCCATCCAAGCAGCAAACACTGCTACAATAGCACATAGCTGATATTCCTTTTTCTCAAGGAACTGCAACCAATAGAAAAGACTGACTTTAGAGTCTCTCTGGTTGTACCTGGCTCTCTCTAGCCTATGGCTGTGGGCACTTATAAATGAGAAAGTTGATGGAAGAGGATGATCATTACCCAGAATTGGGCATGATAGATAAGGATACCTAGACTGGTAAATTCAGCGCTTCCCATCAGTCATCTAATTCAAATTCACCTCCTAAATTGTAGTGCTATTCAATTTCCTCTTGCATTGTAACTTTAACTCAGCAGTTTCTCTTACCCTATATCTAGCATTGATTAAGGAGTCTGAATGCAAAAGTTAAAGTTGCATTACAAGCTAGCGCTCTGCATCAGTGCTGAAGTGACAATCATCCCTATTCTCAGTGTGAACTGAGAGCAAGCGCTAATTAAAATTATAAGCTAGAAAGAACATGCATTGAAAAAAAGAAGCCGTCCCTAACCAATAATTCTAGGGATAAATCATACTTGATTTGCTAACATATAGAAGTGTCCAGGAACTATGATCTACAAATGTCTTGAATATGGTTCTAATCAATCTGCAGAACAATAATCAGGGAGGCATATAATTAGAACAGTCTCATCCGACGAGCAGCACATAACATTGTCTCACCTTGAAACAGTGCAGAGCATCCAGTCTCGAAGGTAAGAACTAATCCCAAACAGGCAGTCTTCTCACTTGAAATGCACTTTGACAGACTTCGAGCATTCCGGGAAATGCACTTCCAGACTTTAGATGTGTCCTGGTAAAGATTCACTGAGCCTCCTGATCTTTTGTTCTTTCCTTTCACACTGACCCTTGCCACATCTGCTACACGAATGTGCAAAGGATTCTGATCCCAGATGCCCTTCATGACAGCTCCTAAACCTAGTTGGCAATTTGCAATCAGTTTTAGGGAAAAATAACAGACAGGAAACTGAGAAAATAAGAGTCAGTCATCTTCTTTCCCAAGATACTGACCTCCTCTGACAGTTCCTGGTTGCTCCACAGCTGTCTTGGAAGGAATAGCAGGGAAGAACACGAACAAAACAAAACAAAGTTTTGAAGACTTATGACTTGTCTTGTCATGTCCTTTATATGATCACCACATTTATGCCACAGAAGAGACAAATTCAGTCAATTATGAAACAGCAACATTGAAAGAAAAATGGTCTGGTAAACATTGAAGGTGTCTCTGTACCTCCTGTCTTGCACTGGCTAAAATGTCATTTCCTTCTATACTTGTCTTTGCTCCTCGCCTTAGACTCTCCAAGGTCATTCATAACTCAGAGCCTTATTACTTGCTGCAGCTTAAGCTTTGGACATTCTCCCACCAGAACATCAAACAAGTGCCACTATTCAGGTCTCCAGCTCAGACATGCTTTCCACAAGCAGGTCTTTCTCTACACTTTGGTGAGACCAGTTTCCTCACCTTAGCATCCTACACCTTCTTACCCTTCTCAGCTCTGGCTTTGAAGCCAAACTACATTTGAATCCTGGTTCTTCTGTTTATTGTGGGACATAATTTGTATACCACAGGTGAAAGCATTAATAATTTTAATAATAACGGCTTCTTATTATCTGTATGGCTAAGAATTAGGAAGCATTACTTATTTAAAGTAGTTAAAAAGACACACGAGAGAACTCACTCAGCACTAACATTCGTTTCCTCCCTTCCCTCCTTCCAATGTGGGCAAAAAGCTCAGGCATCAGTTCTCACACCCAAGAAGTATTGATGACCATTTAAAGGGATATCAAGACCCCTTTCAATTTAACCTCATTCCTTCTCCCCAGTCGTTTCATGAACTGTTTCCCCACATTTCATCAGACATATTCTTGTTCCAGTCACCCTGGACTTCTCACTAAAATTACCTTTTACAGGTAATTTCATATCTGTAAAATATATCTTTTTATACTTGTTAAACAGGTCTTTTCATACCTGTTTTGTTTTGCACATAACTTGACATACCCCCTTGATTTCTCTTTTCCACTTTGTTCAGCTAGCAAAGCTCTTTTGATCCCTCAAAACCCAGATACAACCCTACTCTCTGTTTTCTTTTCAGCACTGACTCTCTCTCCTTGGTGCCCTAAAATAAGTAAGACTTTAACATCTTGTTTTATCATATTATCATTTAATTTCTTTTAAAATGTGATTTCCTCTCAAGCAATGTCATTTGTATTATTCCAAGGTCCTTAGGATGAAATCATCAGGTTTCCCAGTGACTATATATATTTTTTTGAATAATGTAATACTTCATTTTTACATCATTTTGTGCATTTTTCCAACTCACTCATAATCCCCTTGGGCTTCCCATCACCAAATCACCCATGTGCCATCACTATCATTATAGTCCAGTGCACTGCCCTCCCCCTCTGTTTTTGATCCCACTCCCCACTCCACCCCCATAAAAAATGTCTCTGGTATATAGCTGTTCATTATTATTATTATTATTTTCTTGCCTGGTCCATTATATTCCTGCTATGAGTCAAACCATCGGTATTTTTCCTTTTCTTTCTAGCTTATTTCACTAAACATGAACTTTTCCGGCTCCGTCCATGTTGCTACAAAAGGCATGTGTTTATATTTTTGGTTGCTGGGTAGTATTCCATTGTGTATATTTACCACATCTTTTTAATCCAGTTATCCCCCAGTAACTAGATTTTTAATCTCCAGTCAGTGACTTCACCTTGCTAAACCTGTTTCTGCACCTGCTAAGTACAGATAATAATATTATATATCACATACCATTGTTACAAAATTGGAGTATTTTAATAAAATAACTTTATAAATAAATTAACCTAACCAAGAAAGGCTTAAACATAGAACTTAACCGAAAGCAGTTTTGAATATGTTAAGCATTTTATTTCAATATTAATTGAAGGGCAGGGATATCCCTATTTCTCTGCCCTACCACCTACTTTTATACATGAAAACACATACTATTAGTCAAGAAATATTTATTACAAATGATGACATAAAGGAAGAAGAAAACTTTTGCTTCCCTATTGCTTTGTAGAGAAGAATGAGGAGGCAGAAGAAGGAATATAGAAAAGTAGAAAAACTGAGTGACATACTTCTGTGCACAAGATAAATATTGTTTTAATTATCTAAATTCATATTGTAGGAGGAGACACAGAGACCGGCTCCCCTTTGCTCTCATTAACTTAGATCACATCATGGCAGAAAGCAGAGCTGTCCCTTGAGTCCCCGTCCCTCACAGCGGAAGTCTGGTGGTTGTGGAGCATTGCTCAAGAAGTGTTACTGGTGTAGCTGGACCTCATGACTTGAGGGAGATAATGGCAATCCAGTTAAGGTCCTGATGACTGATTATTTTTCTGAAACTTTAAGTCAAGAGATGTTAATGCTACTCACAGTATCTTCCTTAAAAAAAAAAAAAAAAGCAGCTACTATCTATGGTTCCTGCCATGTGCCAGACATGTATAAGACACTTTACATACATTACTTCTAATCTGCACAGCAACCCTTGGCAAGGTAGGCTGATTCCAATTTTACGGAGGAGGAAACATTTTGAAAGAGGTTAAATAATTTGCCCAAGAGAGAGTAAAGGCTTACACCTGTGTCTATGTGAATCCAACATTTCATAACTATAATACCTCTACTTCATTAAATTATTTATATGAATATCGTATATAAAATGAAGGCTAAAATTGGGATAAATATAAAAAATTACAAGTAAGATTAAAACGCTGGTGATAATTTTGCAATGCTACCATCTTTGTGGGGCTGAGAAATGTGGGGGCTATCCACATTTGCTGACTAGGAAGAAAGAAAGTTAAGAGAAGAAAATGAGAAGGAAACGCAGGAACTTTTGAATTTATTAAAGTATGTCAGGGGTAAAATGAAAATGAGAAGGTAATTAAATAGTGTATACTTAAGGAGAAATTTAGATATAAGTAAGCTTATATTCTACTAGAGATTAAAGGTTAAAACTAAAAATTAATATCAGATATAAGGTTTTCAAAAAAGCATACGGGCCCTCCCTGGTGGCCTAGTGGTTAGGTCTTGGCACTGTCACCAGGACTGCCTGAGACCAATCTCTGGCCAGGGAGCTAAAGCCACATATGACACAGCAGACATCCCCTTTCTCTACTACTGCTCTCCTCAGCAGTGCATTTCAGTAGATTCATCTGTTCTGCTTCACTCTCTCCTGTGAATCCTCTCATCCCTTGCACCTTCTGTCTACACTCCGAAACAAACAAATAAATTAATATCTTTAAAAAGAAATAAAATAAAAATAGAAGTAAATAAACAGAAGACAGAGATGAAGGGAAAGCCACAGATCAAAACATATAGTCTAGTAGGGAAAAAGCCTAAAATTGAGGAAAGGGGAAGAAACATAAAAATAGTTCTTAAAACCAAGTAATTTTTTTAAAGCAGTAGGAAAAGGGACCCTCTCCCTCAGCCGGCCTGTTCTGCTCCCCACTCTGTCTCTGGTGAATCCTCTCGCCGCCACTGCACTTCTGGCCTGTACCCCAGTTCTGCAGGCATAAATAAATCTTAAAAAAAAAATCATTTTAGTCTAAAAAAAAGAAAAGAAAAGAAAAACAAACTTATCAAAGAGAAATAAATAGAAGAGAGAGTGTGAAGATGAACAGGAGCCAAGGGTCAAATAAGCCTGCTGTTAGGGCAGCCTCAGGTGCAGGGCAGGAGGAAGAGAGTGTCCATCGTGGGGTAGCTGCCCCGGTACAAATTCTCATGTCCCTTCTGCACCCCTTTCTCTCTGAGAATGAATGAACTGTCTCTAAAGGTCAGGGCTGCAGCCTTTGGTACTCTATAACAGCTATAAGGCTCCAGCGCAGGGTAGTGTGGGTGTCTGTAGGTCAGAGGGTCTCCGAACTCCCCAACAAAGAGGTAAACGTGCTCACTGGACTAGGCAAGCCACTGACTTTCAATGTCCACTCACCACTTTGTAATTGGTTGAATTGAAGTACTTAGTTTTTCCTTGTAATAATACTTGGACAATTGTGAGACTGAACGTAATTAATCATAAAACTCAGTATAGTGCCTGCCTCAGTAGGCTGTATCTCCAACAACTTAACACACAGGGAATCCCGACCACATTGCTCTTCTGCTGTTGCATCCGTCACTTTAGGGCTCTGCTAGACACATTTTGGAAGAAAACAATATACAATAATATAAAGAGTCTTACTCTTCATTTTTCAGGGGAAAAGAATTGACCTCTAGTCAAACTAAACCTAGACTATGAATTTGAAAAACCTAAATATTGAAACACACACACACATGCACACTTAAAACAGTATTGTTATTTAAAAGTCTAACTCAATGTTTTCTTTTTTATTTTTTACAACATTTTCATTATTATGGTTTTATTGTAAAGAGAAAAAGTATCTACCTGAATAAATGGTTTCTCATTTTTGTGGACACTGCTAACTGGGTAAGCCAGTGTTATTTGACATCTTGAATCCAAACATTCTGAATTTTTTCCTTACTACAACTCCCTGGTGATGACCTTTTGTTTATTTCCAAAGCTAATGGATAAACTATATTTGATCACCCCAAAGTTAATGACGCTCACTTTCGCTCAAAATTTCTTTCCCAATAAAGAACCCCTTAACGGAGATGTCTTCTGCTGAGACACTTTAATTAAATTCTGAGACCCCTTACCAGAGGTATCTTCTTCTGAGTCACTTCTTCCAATTTATTTATGGTTCCATAAAAGGCTCAAAACAAACAAATCCTTTCTGCCAGCAGAAAGAGTACATGAAATATCAAGGATATTCTTGGAATTTAGAGTAAAACCAGAGGTGGCACATGCTTGTTAAATCTCAAACTCCGGAACCAAATAAACATCATACAGGCTCAGCCACTCACAGGCTGTGAGAGCTTCAACAAATTATTTTTCTTCTTTTGCAAAAGTGGATAACGAGTATCCTTCTCAGAGGATCGTTGAGAGGATTAAGCACAATAAATCACATAACATTTGGTACAGAGCTGGGTATACATGAAGCCTCTATTAAAGGATACTTTTATTCTCAGTGTGATATGTAAAATTAGTATAGGACAAAATCATTTTATCGGAGATTTTATTAGGCAGCAATTCTTATAAATTTACTCTATGTTAGTAACTCTTTTGATGCAAAAACCCTCTATTTACTAAGATTAAGATTTCATCAGAAAAACATACCTGGATCTTTCATCTAATCAATATTTCTGATACCTATCATTATTATTATTCCAGGGTGTTCTCTACAGTAACTGTCAGCCTATCTATGAGAATATAAAACAATCAGTCATTCATTGCCTAATGAATTCAAGCAGAAAAGCCACGTTACTGTGTCTGCCAAAATACTCTTTAAAAAGCTTAGTTCTGACATGATTTACAAATGCTTATGAAAAACATTAAGGGAACTATTCAAAAATTGATCATTTATTACTAGGCTCTTATGCTCATATATTGGGTTTGTTTAAGATTATCCCTTCTAAATTTCTGATATGATTCAAAAATGCCTTTGAAAATCGTCCAGAAAACTTTAAAAATTGACCATCACTAAACAGGCCTTGTTTAAGAAAAACAGGCCTTGTAGACATATGTAAGGCATTTTGGTGTTATAGCTTCAATAAGCACATAACAGAGAAATGTGTAAAAGATTCAGGAGGCAGTGTTTTTCCACATAGCATGCAAATAAATATTTTGGTCTGTTCAATTATATTGGACTACCTGTTACATTTTTTCATCAATATCTATGTCAACATCCTTAACAGCATTCCACAGTGCATTAATTCAATACAGGTTCATCAGTTTATTGGTTTTAACATCTGGGTCTCCCTGGTGGCTTAGGAGTTAAATCTCAGCACTATAACCCTACAGGACCTAAGTTTGACCCCTGACCAGGTTATCCACATGGCACAGCAGACCTCCTGTTTTGCCTGCTCAGCAGTGCTTTTCAGTAGATCTTCATGTTCTGCTCCCCACTCTGTCTCTGGTGAATCCTCTCAGCCCACCCTGCTCCCCTACAGCTCTGGCCTACACCCCAGTTAATGTATGCATATATTAAAAAAATAAATCTTTAAAATCTAACTTCCCTCTGAAGGCTTCCATTTGAGAAAATGTATGCTTAGTAAACAATGCCATCAGGAAAAATATGAAGACTCCAGAGAAGCCTTGCTAACATATGAGGGGTGGTCTAATGCCAATAGATGAAAAAACGCTCATAGCACATTTAATTAGCCTAATTACAAGGTGCACTTGGAGTTTCTTATTAATGCGCTCTGACATATGTGCTACCCTCGCCTTTAAATTTCTGTGGCTACAGTACGTTGAAATGAACTTAGGTAAAATCTAGTTTTCCTCAGCCCCATTCGTTTGGAATGAAGCACCAATATATGCACAAAGTACATGTTCATTTAAAATGTGATAGTCTTCTTAATTGTTCAAGTTTTTCTGCTTGTATTTTGCTAACATAATGTGTTTCTATGATCATTTAGAGACTCAAAGTGATACATCAGAAAATTCTCATTCCATACCATTCAAATAATACTGTTATGAATTAATTTCCAACCCACTAGTATCCACACATCTTTAATCATTCATGCTTCCAGTCTGCCATGTGCTATTTAAGGACAACTCAAAGTCAACTTGATGCTCACTAGCAGGAAGCATGTGATACAGCATGTTCACAGAAAGCATACTAATTTTATTACCTTGTGCCACATGCCAGTAACTATCATACCTGTGTTTGAGATTTAATTCAACAATTTAATGGAAAGAGAAGTATCTGGAACAGAGGATCCAGTGAACTTTTGATACTAAGTTTTATTTGTAAAACAATGAAGGGATTAGTACTGTCTTTAAAGAAAATTTCAGTATCAGGAATATGTGAAGAGCTGTTTGTACTTCAGAAATTCAAACTGTACACATTCCCTGAAACTTTTCTAGGTTATAGCTGAAATAAAAATTTTCACACACCCTATTCCATGAGGACATTTTTAAATGGTCAGTTTTGAGACTAAGGTTCAAAGTTGAAGAAGAGGAATATTCTTGTCTCTTTTAACTGAATGGATAGAGCACGTTTACTGAATATATCCCTAAAATAAGTGTACATGACTCCTTTTGAAATTTGGCAATGAATTTGTGTATCATGTTTCTCTTCATTGTGGAGAAGAGGATAGTGAAGGCAGCTTTCTGCCAAATAATTGTTACTGTAGTTTATCAGGTTAAAATGTATTTATCTTCAAATGAATGGGGATGAGTTGGAACTGGCAATATTCTACCTAAGTTTTAGATCTGGAGGGATACTCTTCCACATTATTACTTAAAAATCTGTAATATTAATAGACACAGATGAATAAGCTATCATTCTTTTTGTAATAGAACAAATGCTAGATTTAAAAATAAAAGGTTAATCTGGATTAATCTGTATGAAGTCACATTCAAAAATAAATGAAAAAAACTTATTATTTATTGGCCAGCTGAATGTCCCCAAGAAGAGGTATAAAATATAACTTTACAGTAATATTCAGCTCTATTGAATAAATAAATAGGGATGTGGAAATGTACCAATGTTCTTTGGGTAAACACAAAGAAACTACTGATAAACTAATAAAGACTAATGCATCAGCATTAAAAATCCAGTAGATTGATAATTTAAAATAAAAAATTACTTTGCCCTAGGATGTGCCTTGGTAGAATTAAAGGCGCATTTATACATGTAAAAAAAAAAAAAAACTACTTAGAAAATGATTCTTGTTGCTGCTGGCCAATATAAATGGTAGCGCCCAAATTATGTCCTCCACTTTGAGACATGTGAACTACCTTGCCTAAGCAAAGTATTAATCATTTAGATTTTTGCCTGTTTATTCACATAATACAGTTTTGAGAACTTCCTTAAGAGAAACAGAACTAATTGTACCTCTTTTGGAGGGCAGGAAAGGTATGGATAATGTTACTGAACCAGCCTAATCTCAGTGAACATGTATCTAACACTATACCATACAGTTTCAGGCTCTGAAAAGAAGTATGCTTGATGTTGATACATACTCACACCCCAGGCTCTGAAAAGAAAAATTATGCTACACACACACACACACACACACACACACACACATCCTCTGGTAAATAAAGTTTTGAAATCCCTTTAAATATATGAACACACTCCTCAGAAGATTATTAAATCTATTTTAACATTAACACATTTCTTACAATCACTCTTCAATTTGTCAAGTGTTAACTGTACTGGACATCTATCCACTGTACCCCTACTATTAAAATGACATTATAAGGTAGTGTCTATCTTATATGTACTTACATACCCACATTTAGATATATATGTGCTTTAGACTTTCATCATGTTACTCTTTTTAATTTAATAGGTTTGACAACAAGAAGGTGAATAAAATGATTTCTAATTTGGTGGGAGCACCTGTGAACCACAATTTCAGAGGAATTTGATATAAATGCTTATGGTGTAGAAAGGACAAAGATACTTGCCGAGATTCAATTATATGATTTCTGAACCTGAGTAAAATCTTTCCATGATAACAAATATTGTCATTGGCAGCTGCTTCTAGGGATATTTATAATCCTAAAACTGTAGAAGTATGCTTTAGGAATTTCTTCTCCCTCTGCTGAAAAATCAATTTTTTTAATGCTGCCCGAGTTCAACTGCAGAATTTCCAACCCCTCTTATTTTTCCATTTTTATCTGTTTTAGTCTTGGTGCAATGAAACGAACAAAAATACTTTCAACATGTTAACCTTTTAAAACTTACCAGCTAGATTTGTGAATGGGAATGGTTAATTAAAATAAAAATATGTTCTGTTCAGCATGTGAAACAAATAGGTGAGCTACTGTTTTTGATCATGTATACTAAGAAGGGAGCTAAATACACCCCAGCAGACAGGCGTGGGAAAGATCTGTGGGTAAATGTCCATTCGGGGTCATACATAAAAGTGCACATTAACTACTTGAAAAAATTCACATTTATTTACTGTCAAACCGTGTTAAACTTTACACTGGATATTAGTGATGGGCTCATTATTAACAGGTTTACACAAAGGGATGAAAAGAAAAGCAGAATTTTGCTGAAACAATTTACATTTCATTAGAACTTTATCATAAAATAAATTAATTACTAAATATAGGCAGAAGGAATATGGAAGAGTAATATTTATGTTTTATTTTATTTTTTAAAAAAGAATAGGCACCTTTTGTTCACTAGAAAGTTGGTGAGAAGTGCCTAGTGTCCAAATCTTTGCCCTCTGTTCAAGAATAAACAGAGGTTGACACACAATCTTTTCTAGATTTCACCACGTTTGTGCAAGGCATGGCATAACTGGCTTCAAAGAGTTTTCTCCCCATAAAACACGTTCTTTTGGCAATGAGAAATTTAAATGTAAGAATAAAGACTAACTTGTCAAAGCAGAACACTGTATACAGTGGAAAATAAGTGGAAATGGGTAGAACTTACCAAGACAAAGCGTAAGAAAAAACATTTCATAACATATGTGCAACCAAGAGCTTTTCACAATATTTTCTTCAAACTCTTTAAAATTATTTTAATGACAATTATATTTCAGTTGGACACAAATGTATTTATTTTACCCTAGCAATAGAACAAAATATAATTTCTGTAGCCATTTCTCATGAGAATAGTTCATTGTACAGTTGAGGAAACATATGAAATAAGGCCTGTGGCTTGATTGCTAGTGGTTAAACATGTTTTCAATCTTTGCCTTAATGTAAAAGATTTGCAGTGAACTGCAAACTACTGCAGAATATCTCTCCTGCTTTTCCAAGTCTTGTCAGGAACAGTAAGGTACAGTAAATTTGTCCCACAGGATTTTAAAGCCTACGTCTTGTATATAATACAATGCAGGCCTACAAAAATGGTGCAGCCATATTTACAAATTTAGTTCACAAACTGCTGCAGTAAAATGGCTGGAAAGTTTGTTTTGCTTGTTTCACAATTTTTCTAAACAGCAGCAGAATCTTAAAATACCTGGTTGGCATCTCTTTTCTTTGTAACAAATAATTCATTTTAGTATACTCTGTATATACAAAGTTTTCGCATGTTTTATAAAAATTCACAGAACTGCAAGGTTCAGTCATCTTTTTTACACTGGAGAACCACAGGTCAACAGAGCCGTCTCTTCAGGCAGAGGTGGAGGGATCTGCGCCGGGCCAAGGGAAAGGAGTCTTTATTTCTTAATACTTGTATGTGGCCCCTGGAATTCCTTAGCTGCACTATTAAAGACTTGTTACCAGCTGCATCTGTCCTTCTCTAACATCTCCTTCCGGGATACACCCTTCTTTGTTAATGGGGATTATGTAACCATCACTATTGCCCCTGCTGATCTGGTAGCACATCTGAAGCTGACGGCCAGCTCCGAGATTTGGCATGCTTTTATAGTAAATGTCCTCATTCTCACTCCTCCTGGAGGGAGAGAGGTCCTCTTCTATGTCGGGGCTGCTCTCCGGGTAGGGAGAGTCTCTAAGGTTGGGCATGCTTGTGTAAAGAGAGTCTCTGTTGGGGGATTGCAGGTGGTCCTCCGCCTCAGCGGTCAGTTGGGAGACATAGCTGTCAGTCCCCTCGGCCTTCACTTTCTTCTGGGGCTGGTACAGAAGGGAGTGAGTCCGCTGAGGAATGAGCGGTGCCTCGAGTTCTTTGTGATGGAGCTCCAGCCCTGGGTTGTCGCCGTGCATTAAAGATGAAGCGTCCGCCACAATAGCATCATCTTCGCTGCTGCTTCCGCCAATCACAGGTTTGACTGGGAGCGCGAGCTCCAGGTTGTGAGTCTTGCTGCTGCCCCGTAGGTTGTTGTGCACTAACTCTGAAATGATCATTTTCTCAAAAGCAGTATCATTCAGACTTAGTCCACAGTCCACGACTTGCACGCTGTCATTATAGTCCCCTTTGCGCAGTGAGTAGCTGTTGTTAAAATTACCATTTAGCGGTAGAGTATCCATGGCACTTGTATCCCTGGCATTGTTCAGTGAATGTCCTGAAACAGAAAAGGGGGGTTGTCCATTACTGCTTCGGTTCCTTCCTAAGCAACCTTTACTTCTTTTGTACAAGACTTTTTAATGTCGTTCAGGACAAAGTTGTATTTGAAAGCTAACACTTGAGAAGTGCCAGGCTTTCCAGCATTCCCAACTATAAACAGTTGCAACCCCTTACTTAGATAACAGGAAAAAGTCTGAAAGAATAATACTGTTTTCAAGGGAGGGAAGATGACTTACAGAATATTTCTTGCTGAATTTTGGGGACACAGTAGTTATGAATTGATTTTTGGTCAAATCTCTGACACGCTTACAAAGAAGACTTCACTCCATGCCCTTGCATAGTTAATGCAAAGCAATTCATTAGTGACATTTACATTTTCAAGTACGAGACTATGGTTTATAAAAATAAAATTAACAGAATTTGTCCTAAACAACACTAAATTAAAAAGGAATAAGTCACATACAAAAACCAAAGGCAAATGTACAACATAAACCCACATAACTGGCAAGCAACTTATTAAACAACATTCTAACATTTCCTTTTTCTGGAGATGAAGTAAAAAAAAGAATGAAAAAAATGGACAGATACAAAGAATTCATGTTAAACAAAGACAGCCATCTCTCACACTGACTGCACCAGGGTCGCACAAGCACCATCCAAAAACACGACAGACAGCAGGTGGGATGACTCACTTTGGACAACTCACATCATGTCTGTCTGCTCAGGCTATCTGGCCTAAGAGTAGCTGATATATAAAAGAAAGTAAAATGATTTATTGTAACATGATGAAGAATTTCTAAGCTTCTCAGCAACTTAGTCAGAGCAAGGGTTCAACAAATTAAATTACCAGCAAAAGCAGCCTTTTATTTTTCATTTAATGTCTCTTATTATTTTGATTTTTTTTTTTTTTTTGTAATATAACTCTTTCTAATAGCAATGGCCCCAGGCTCCTAATGGTCAAAGTTTGCCTGCAGCCCTGCAATCTGCATCAGTCACAGTGACAGCACCGAATGAACCAGCAGAGTCTACTGTACGAGACTGGCCCACAGACACCATGGGCATGGAGGTTAAACGCAGAATGTTAGAGATTTCTTAAGTATGGGTCACAGAAATTAAACCAAGAATAAATATTAGCTATGGAATGGGAAAAGGGTGTCAGCCTTGGCTAATATATTTTTATCTCTAAAGGAATGAAAGATTGGATAAGTCTGCTGAAGATATGAAGAGAGGTTTAGGAGGAAAAAAAATATGGTAACATGCTCTCTTTGAATCAGAGTTGTATTTTCTACAGACACATAAACATGTAAACTAAGACATCACAGTGCTTTGCAGGCAAATGAAAATAAAAGTCTTAGAGAAAATTAAATGGTCTGCACATGGAAAGTTAGGTTTCCATTCATTCTCAAATCCTAGAGAAAGAAAATCACTTGTCTACAGATAGGTCTGAAAAAAAAAAGAATGAAATGATGTTAGTGAAATGAAACTGACCACTGTGAGGCTGCTGCATTGTATGCAAGGCTTGGAGGAGTTTAGAAAAAGATTTTATTCTTGGAAAAATAGAAAATTTCCCTTTTTTAATGTTCACTCCACTCTTAAAGCTGCAGATTATCCTAGAAAACTCAACCTGATTAACTGTTTGCTAGATTATCATTAGCAGAAAATGGGGGAGTTAGATTTGTTGGTAACTCGTGTTACTTTAAAAACTTTGATCCAACCTCCACAATTGAAAAACTGGCAGTTTAATTTATCACGCTCCACAAATAACAAAACGAAGTCAGAGAGCTGTTGCGAAGGCTTCCTTTAGTTTGGTTGACATAATTCTCTAGCTTTATACATTCACATATGCAGCACAGCCTTTATTTATAAGCTCTACCACTAGAAAACATTTGGTGTTTCAAGTTATAGGTGACACATGCTAGTATTTGTTTCCTCTGCAGAGGTTCGATTTGTCACTTTTCTTTCTTTCTGTTGTTGCTTAATAAAATATAACACAATATACTGGATAACCCAAAAGGTGTTTTCTATGATATACTGCAGATTTAAGCACATCTTTGACTGGTTTTGAAGAGGCAACTTTTTCTGCCCAAGTTCAGGTAATTCACTTGAAGACTTTCCACAGCCTGTAGCAAGATTACTGTGGGAATGCAGAAATGATAAGTCAATTATTAAGCATTCTGGTTGACAGTACCTCAGGCTTTAAAGAGCAAATTATTTCAGCATTGCATATACTTAAAGTATGGACAGCATTTGCTACAGACCTCTATTACTGACAACAGACAGCACAGATAAGGTGTACTGTTGGAATTTGGTGACATTTTAGTTGCAAATTGTGAACCACTTGCCCGCTGAGTCTACTTCATGACTGCTAGTTAATGTTTTAATTGTGCCGGTTAAAAATCATGCTGAAAAAATTTACATTTGATAGGCAAAGTTAAGTTTTACTCCCATACTTGTCTCTCTGTAGGTTGCTAGAGGAAAGCATAAGGAAAGTAAGAAAAAACAAGAGAATGAAAAGAGAAGCTGCAGTTACGTTAAAAAAGAATTTTAAGAAGAAAAAAAAAAAACGGAAACGAAGTTCTGTGTTTAATTTAGTGGTAAATATCAATCACAAATAAAGATTATAAGCTAGCAGTAATCAGGCATTATCTTTACCAAAATCTTGAACATTCTGTTAAGATTAAATACATATGCCTTAAAAAAAATAAACTATTAGAAAACATTATAATATAGTTTGGGTTAGTGACACTCACCCTCCCTCCCCATAAAAATACTGCAGCTATAAACTGACTGATATTAACTTACTGTCAAAAGTTTTTAAGAAAAAAAAAAAAAGAAAAACAAAGCTGCACTATACTATAGTTTGGTTACATTGATAAAGCTGGATGCAGTTTTCTAAACCTAGGCATCCAAATTATCTTTATTAGCTAATTCATTCCAGAAGCAAATTCTGTCAGCAAGCTTTAGAGTCAACTGAACAGTATATTACATAGATAGGATACCTCTAAATGATATAAATCTTGAAGATGGGCTCTCGGACCATGTGATGTCAGTCCTGTAATAATATATTAAGATTTATGCCACCTGTGTCAAAAACATGGATAATTATTGGTAAATACTATCATAACTAAATTTTTACTATAATATAGTGCAGTTTTAGAAGCCTGGCATGGGCAATACCATAAATCTTTTTTAATTGAGAAATTAAGGGGGTTGTAATAAATATATGACGACTTGAGTTGTATTCTAGAAATGGGCAAAGAGCAGAGCTCTTTTTAGCAGCAAAGAAAGGTAGTTTTATTTGTAAGTATAAGCACACCTGGTGAGTTAAATACAGGAGCTGAAGGGGCATTACATACAACTGTTTCAGCGAGCAATGTGTTATAGGGGTTGTTAGTGCCGTGGGGTCGAAGAAGAGGGTTTGTTAGTAGGTAATTGCCAGTCATTCCTAAAGCAAAGAGACAAAAAACATACATCAGTTCTCTTATTTAGTGTTACAGTTGCAGTAAAGTACGTTTTGTATTCATCAAGGGTAGTGGACACGTTGACAACGGAAAATCTGCTGAAATTTTCAGACTGTATTTGAACTACTAATTTGAAGGAGAAAGGGGAGAGGGAAGTTAAATTTCAGTAATTCACAGGTGCTTTCTAAGTCCCCCAAGTAAACACCTGCTGAGGATGACATTTACTAATTTATACAAAATCACTGTTAAACAAAAATGGCAATTAAATGCACAGAGATCAACATTATGTTTCAAGATGTTACTGCTTAATATTAAAAACCTACCCACTAAGGCCCAGAAGAGGGAATCTCAAACTTTCAGAATTTACAGGTGTGGGATTATCCCTCATGAAAACATCTGTGTTAATACCAACTTTGAAACAAGCAGGAGGCAAAATAACTTTCACAAACAGGTAAAAAGTATGACACATTGCAAAAAGCTTCTCTTAGTAAATGCAAGAGCATACATGCTGGGTGGGGGAAAGACTAGGTGTAATGAATTATTAGACTGTTCACAGATTCTATATAACCAGAATTTTCAGTCGGTAACCTTATTTGCCAGGTTTCAATTCAAAATGAGTCAATGAATAATTCATTTCCTTTTTAATAGTCATCTTAACAGAATAAGGTAAAACATCAGAGCAATGGAATAAACACACATTTTAGTCACTCTAATTGATAAATTACAAACCTTTCAATACTTATCAGACATATATTTTGCATAGCTAATGTAATTTGGCTAAAAATATTTTAAAATTCAAGTCGGTTTTGATGCCATACATATTCCTTTTTTCATTTTAAACCAGAATCTCATCAGAGTAATGTCAACAATGAAAAATGTCCTTAATATTTCATTGTGATAAAATATAACATGTATTATATTACAAATCAGTATATCAAAATGAAATTACCTGGATAAATTACCTTTCCAAGGGTAAAATTACCTTTCCAAGGGTGTGTGTGTATGTATGTATGAGTGTGTGTGTATATATATATATACATATATATGTATATATGTATATATATATATACACAATTGCATATGGTTTTACACAGTAAATTGAAATTTAGTAAGCTTGCACTCAAGAATATTGTGTATATACACGTGTAGCCTTATCTTCCTAAATTATCTTATTTTCACCTTCTTTTAAGTAAGCAGTATAATGATTATGATAAAATTAAAGTTGTAGCTACAGACATAAAAACCAATAATTCAAAAGAAAAATTACTTTGTAAATTCGCATGTATTTTATTTATGAAGATTGAGTTTTGGTTATTTATTTTTTACCTGTTAAAAGAAATGTAAAATATAAAAAAAAATTACAATAGTAATTGCTATTACAAAACTAGCACTGTTTAATGTAAATAATAGTTATACTAATTATATAAATGCTTTAAGAAAACTCGTTAAGTGCCTGTTATAAAGAATAAACTTGTCTTCTCTAAGAAAACATTTTAATATGGCAAAGTAGTGTCAGTAATTTTTCTAGCCTCATTCTGTTATTATGGAAAATATACTATTTATACTACATTATAGAATAAAAAGAATTTATATGTATTTTTCGAAGTTGACTCAAAAAGTTTGAGAGCTGTGATATAAACCCATTTCAGAGAAAAATGCAGCATTTTCTCTAGAATTATTGGAAGTTGGCAAATGATACAAAATTTATATTGTAAACTCAAATTTTCCTAGTAACTGACCTTGATTAAGTGTTGAAGTGCTATTGATGTCACCTGAGATAAAAGAAGATTCAGATTGTTTTCTCACAGTGTCATTCCACATCCTTCTTATACGACTCTATCAATATAAAATAGCAAGATATATGTTAGTTTCCCCAGGTTACCTTATTAAAGACACAAAAGATTTTCCCTAAGAAATCTGTGTAGGATTAGCTGTTGGTCTTTTCAAAAAATGTTGAGTTGATTTTGATCTAAAATTAAGGAAATCTAGACTGTTCTGTTGCTTTTCTATCAAGGGCTATTTAATCTTCCACTCGTAAAAAAGTTTTGTTTAATTTCTTTTATGTGGAAGTTGGTGATTACTAAACAAATGTTTAATGAGTGACTGCTCTAAGCTCAAGGTATCAAATGTTAGAATATGCTTCTTAAAGAAGTATAACCTCTCAGAAGAGGATGTTCACACCTAAAAAAGAAGCATCTTGAAGAAATCTTTGGGAAGCAATTAAAATACTAAAAAGCAAGTATTTGCTATCTAGATCATTCTAATGAGGAGACAATTAATGCATCTAAACAGAACATGTCTCAATAGGCTTTCTATAAAGAACGTTAATTAAAGATGCTGTCAAATTCTTTGTTACCTGTGTGCCAGAGGAATACCGAGCGCTGGTTCTGGTCGCTGATGCCTTCACTGAACTGTGAGGGCTCTCAGTGGGGAGGCCGCCACAGCAGTATGAGTGTCTGAAGCACTTGCCGTATTCTTTCCGTACCTGTTATGAATAACCAGAGGACTGGGCATTAATATGAATACATACTTCTCTTTCTAATGAATGAAGCAGTGGAGATAAATAAGTTCTATCACCCATTTTTATGTAGAAATAAGCTGAATTTAACAAAATCAAAGTTCTGCTGAAACAGTATCAGAGAAGTATCTCTGTTCACTGGACTGGCTAGTAGAATTTTCAAAATGTGATGTAATCTATGGCAAAGCCTTATACGTTGTTACTATCATGCAATATTATAAATTAATACAATGGTAATATTTTTAAAGTCTCATTTTATCTAGACACCTGATAACCACAATTTTACATTTCATGCTAAGAACAGAACAAAAAATTAGTATTTTCCTTGTCTAATCACAATTACTCATAAATCAATGATTTAAGTTGATATGCTTCATGTCCTCTTAGGTAGGTCAACACATGAACTTCTTTCACTGGACTGCAGTTTTGTGGGTAACCTCTGTATAACAACAAGACTCCTTTGGCGTAAGAATAAAGAAAAGAATTTTGATACATATGCCATTAATTAGGATGGAATGTTTTCCTCATTTTCTGATGTGTATTATAGCTTTAACATCTAGTACAGAGCATCTAAGATGCCTATTCACTTCATTAGCACACAAGGGAACTATTTATGCAATTTCCATTCACATTAATGAGTTACCCATGTAATTTCCCTTTTCCCTGAAGCTTGGATATATGAATAGATAGACAAGCTGTTAGGCTACATAAAAGTTTAAAGTAAACTTGAAAAAGTGAAGTCCGGCCCTCCCTGGTGGCGCAGCGGGCTAAAGCACAGCACTGAGAATCTGAGGCCGCTTCCACATGAGTTTGATTCCCGCCTGCCACCTGCCCCGGAGGTGACCACATGGCGAGCCAGACCTCTCCTGACCCGCCCGCTGCTTCCCTCAGCAGTGTACTTCGTAGATCTGCCTGTTCTGCTCCCCACTCTGTCTCTGGTGAAGCCTCTCACCGCCCCTGAGCCTCTGGCCTGTACCCCAGTTCTGTATGAATAAATAAATAAATCTTTAAAAAAAAAAAAAAAAGTGAAGTCCAAACAATTGCTAAATAATAAGGCCCTTGCCTAGAGACGAGGCACAGAACTGGAAGAGTGCTGGGTTCTGCTCAGCTATACCATCTTATAAACATGGTGAGCTGTGGGACACAGACAGACTTTGAAATTACAAGAGAAGTTGCATAGAAAAATAATTTTTTCTAATAGGTTACAAAACCCTTCAAAGACTTTTTCCTCCTTGACAGCTCCAAGCTTAGTATCTTCCTGAAAATCCATGACTTTGACGGTTATTTCTTGCAAAATGAGAGTTAAAATCACTAGATGATCTTTTAAATCTAAGTGCACTTTGAACTGCTATTTCCTATTTCCATCCTTCCAGATTGATTTAATTACACCTATTAGAACAAAAAACAATGAGGCTGAACTTTCAAAGCATTTTCTTTGCCTAAATATGCTCACTCATTTTAACTACATCATTTTATATCATATCCACAGCAATTTATCCTGGCAGTATCCAATACGACATAGCCAAGACTAGGTAGAACATGTTCAGAAGAAAACATAATTGTTACTTTAAAAAGCACAGCAAAACCTCTTATCAATTAACACATATAATGGAGGAAAGGATGACATCCTCACCCTTCTTCTGCTAAGTTTATGCTTTATATACAAAACATTTGATAGAAATTGTGATGTGATTATTATATGCATGTATAAAAAATGCTCATGCATTCATTTTGTAAGAAACATATAAAACCAAAAGCAATTACTAAGGTTATAACCGTGAAATGTTGATAAAGCTAAAGTTCAGGTTTATTAAATAACACATGATACCTCATAAAAAATTTCTGTACATTTAATGGCTATTAACTGCTCTGAAATGCTGTATAACCAAGACAATGGCAATCAGAATGGTATTTTATCCAAATAATACCCTCCGGTGTTGGTTTTGCCTAATGCCTATATTGCTGTGAATGTACATTATCTGTCAGTATTGCACATTCCACTGTCATTATCTCAAAATTATAGCTTATCCAAAACTGATGGAAGTAACAACACTATCATCTTGTCAGGGCTGAAAACATAATAGTTTTCACTTTCACAATTCTATTTCTCTGTTCAATTCAGTGACCAACTAGTAATAACAGAATAAAAAGACTACATTAGCTATGCAGACAGGGTAAGGATGATACCTAGTGAAACACATGGAAATTCTAAACTTAAATAGCAGCTCTTTTCTTAGGTTTCTATCTTCTTACAATACATCAAACTTTTTTATCTTCAACTTTAAATTTTGAATCTTTTTTTGTGACTCCACTTAACATAAAATCAGAAAAAAAGTAGTAAGATACGATGTACTAAATTATTGGGTTTTACACCTTTTAAAACTACTCAAAACAAACAAAAAAATAGTGCTAATTTTTTTGTATGTCTTGTGCTTCTAAAATTAAAGTCACATATTAAATTTCACTTTGGATTGCCACATTTCTTTTCTGAAGCAAAGAATGATATTCTTTAAACTTTTATTTATCTTGCATGCCCTTTTGCAAAAAGCGTGTATTTCTGTAGACCATTCACAAAGAAGAACCTTTATAATTTATAACATTTCCAAATTGAGATCCCAAAATGATTGGAACTGGCAGATATTATATCTGAATTTCCAGACAAGCATTACAACTGCTTTAGAATTAAAAATCTGTTATTTATTAGTATATGTATCTTAAAATGTTCTCTATTATATTTATTATTTTTTTCAATCAAAAAACAAGCAAGTAGAAGTCCCTGGCTGTTTTCACTTACTTTCTTTTGGAGAGCACAGTGAAAGATGAAAATGAACACTCCCTGGAAAGCATTAAAGATGGTGAAGAGATATGCCATCACAATAGTCTCCTCATTAATAAAAAGCAACCCAAATGACCACGTTAGGCCAAGAAGACATAGAAGAGCGAAAGCGCCAAGCACCCAAGACCTGAAAAAATAAAGTGAATTTTATTTACAAGTTCAAAGAGAAAACAGCACACATCACATTTAAATATTAACACATCAGGAGTAGCAGTAGACTTTCTCTATGTTCATATTCAAATTCAACAGCACTTGGGCTTTAAACCTTTCATTGACTAAAGAAAGAACAATAGCATTTAGTACTGCAGCTTCCAGTGAAACAGCAACAGCAGGTATGACCTTTTCTTACTCCAGAATAAACAAGGTATCAGAACTCTATTAAAGTACAAGGTGCAAAACGTCCCCCATTGACTCTATCGTCTTTTATATGCATTTTGGTAACAGAAATTCAGGAGTCCTTAATGAGTTTACTCCTATATATTTATTCCTGTGGTGTACTCATGACACTGAATAATGTGACACATACAGAAAGGTTAAATGGCAGATAATCACTTAACACCTAATCTTCACATTCTAATAAACTAATCTTAGGTGAACCTAAGGTTTTATAACTAAAGCATGAAGAAGCCTAGCTGAAATGAGACAAAAACATGAGAACAAGGTCAAAATAAAATAATTTTGGAGAGATTTCATCATGAGTAGCTTAAGGAGAAAAGAACTGTAGAAAATAGGACGGAATGAGAAGGATTTAAAGTCAGTGCATTCCATGTCTAACTAATGATCTTACTTGATAAATGGCTTATTATCTTCATAGCTAGAAAGCATTATAAGCAGAAAAGAGAAACAAAATTATTAGACAGAATTAAAATAGAAAGTAATAAGAAAGCATTTATATATTTTATAAATTAGTCAAAATTAAGAAAGTCAAAATGCAGAGGCAAGCAATTAAAAAATAAAGGCATACTATAGTTTAAAGGTACTACAGCAAATTAGATATTCCAAAACAATTATAAAAATTAAGGATAATTCATGATATTGACGGATTTGTAAAAAATATAAATCATGCCATAAATTTGTTAATGCAGGGTTCTACCTTACCCAGGTAAGTCCGTATTATAGTAGCCATCACAAACACGGTAATTACTGGTGTAGATGAGAAGACAGAAAGAGGAAAAGGAAGAAAAGAGAGAGATGCTAAAGATTAGCTCTCTCTCTTACCATGCAACATGCAATGAAGCTGGCACTAACCTATCTAAAACATCTATTTAAAAAAAAATATCCTTACTATAAATCTGCCATTTTTTTACATTAAAAGTATTTTTTTCACAATCCTATCATAACCAACTTGAATAACACCTCCACAAATATTAAGAATCAATTTTTAAAAAGCTCTGAAAAATGCTTACATAAGATGACTTAATGAATCAACAGATATAAATTTTTTGTTAATTAGAAAGCATTTTTCCATTGATAGGTTATTGCATTTTATTCAACACTGAGATAAAATAAACATTAATTTAATGATTATGAAAACAATAGATAATCTCCAAGTTAACAACAGTAATAGAGCAAATTCTCTTAGGAAAACAGGATTAGAAGTGGAAACTGCTCAGAATCCTTAAATCGGAAAGCATTTAACAAAACAAACTTAATATAATCATATCAGCCATGCAAACAGGAAGATCACTTTGAACTGCATTTTAAATTCAAATGAAATTGCTCCAGTGTTATGGAATTTCCACAAAGCCACTGAAACAATTCCTTGGCTTTAGATCAAAACAGGAATTGTTATCTAATTTTTGACCAGTGTCTGTGATATGGAAACAGACAGACTCAACCTTGATCAGTAAAACTTCATTCTGAATAATTTCTACAGTTGATAGAAGGCATTCATGTTTTCCCTGTGGAGAATATCTTTCACTTAGTTTGTCAAGCACTAAAATGAAGATACAAAACACTTACTTAATGTTTTCCAACCTGCTAGAATCTGGTTTCAAAGTGTTTGAGTGCTTCACCATTTTGCACAACGTGATCACCAAGAAGATAATATTTAGCTGTCATAACAAAGAAAGAAAGAATTAAACCATTGTGAACAAAGAGTAAAAAAATGAGTAAGCTTTTTTTTTTTCTTCCTGCAAATAGATTTAGGGAATTAATGCAGTGAAATATAAATATCAGCGACATGGGTACATGGTAAACATGGATTCAATTTTACTTTACACATGCAATGGTCAAGCTGAGTCTAAATAAAACATACTCTGGCTATGTATGATCAATTTTTTTTAATAGACCATTTGACATGAAATTGCAACCTCATTAAATCAGGATAATGTGGTGATGATTAAATAAATTAGAAAACCTAAATTAGTTTCTTTAGCTAGAGGTACTCCAGGGCCTGAAAGCTATCTAATGGAAACATTGAAGTGAATTTCTTAGGAAGAGTATTCATATCATGTAGCTTAAAATGGAAATATGGCTGGATTTTGGAACCCAAGACTTAAAGATCTAGCCTTTGATTTTGATTGCTTAAATGAATATAATTATATTTAAATAACACATTCATAAGTCAACTGTGAGGATCAAAAGAATTAAAATGACCAAAAATATTAATTTACTATATAAAATAAGAACAAATTTTAAACCAGGAGGAACATGTACATATTTGGTATCCAAGTATTAGTAGTCACCAGTAGGTTTCTTCTCCTATTTTTATATAGCATGGAGGTAGGTGAAATTTGAATAAAGGCTGTTTGGAGTCCCTCTATACATTCATCTGTGCAAAGAATCCAGTTGCAAAAAGTGGAGAGGGGAGGGACTTAGCCAGAATGGAAGAAAGGCTTGGGAGTTCAATGTAAGTGACTCAAAAGAAAGGAGCTAAAGAGAGATAAAGATTTGTGATTTGCATTTGCTTCTGCACACACCTGGCAGAATGCTAAGTGGAGGGGAAGTAGTTCCATTTTCATGTTCTATATAAAAAAAATAAAAGTAATACTGTGCTAGATTTTGTTTTTAATGTTTTATTTGCTTAACACTTTAAGACTGTTACTTAAAAGAGATAAGATGAAGTTAATTCAAGCCCAAATGGTATATATTCAGAAATGGTATATATCTGTAAAAAGGATATACTATTGTATTTGGGAATAAAACAGATCGTTAGTGGTAAACAACATAAATTTGTTATAGAAACGTGATCACTTTCACTGAATTACAACATCATGTGATGAAATGATAATTTATTTTACTCATCGCTACTCTGGATTTCAGAATTAGGAAAAATAATATAGGGCAATAAATAAAGTTCCCATGGCCTTTGTAATGATGAGCTTAAGGAACAGATTGAAATCTTTAATCTAAGCTGTTTATTAGTCATTTCCTCTATTGTGCTTTATTATTTCTCGTAGATGTAAAATTTCCTCTTAAGGGACAAAAAGTAATTAATGGGCATAATTTGCAACTGGAGATAGTACTCTATCACTTGATATTAATTACTCAAGGACAAATGAAGTTCTTTGTTTAAAAAGATACTTAAAAATACACTTCTTAAAATATTTGTCTGCCAAACTTAAGTACATTTTAAGAAACAATTTTATAGCTTCATATTTTGAAGACTGTTCCAATTGGTCACAACATAAATCAGTATTTACATTTTTAGAGACTTTACAAGATGATACATTTCATATAACGAATATTTAATTGCCCTTCTCTATGCAAGATATGTTTGTTGTATTGAGTTAGATACAATTGCTGCTTTTGAGAAATTAATCCTTCCAGCTGTGTAGTAAATACGTGATTTCCTTTTTAAAAACCACGTAAAGTATATCTGTTTTTTAAGGCAACATCAACAGTATTTTATTTTTTATTTAATAAAACCAGTAAACTTTAACTGGCAAGGTTAGAAAATGAAACCAATATAAACTCTAAATACCCTAAATAAACCAAAACAATGTAAACAAACTGACCACAATTCAGGTAAGAATGGTTGCTAAATTTATAAAGAATTAAACTCCACTAAGCCTTCCTCCCATTCTTTTCAAGTGCCCTAGGAAAATTACTTATTAGTTTTCTGAGCCTAGGGTTAGCTTTCCCCTCTTTTCTTAAACAAATTTCTAAAGCACACTTGTTGTTCATTATTTAAGCATATTAATTATCCCTGCAGGAGTAAAGTCATAGTAACAGTAGTAGTAGCAGTAGTATTAAAGTACAGGAAAAACATCACTTATTATCCATTATAACATAGGGATGATAGGAAAATAAGCACTAAAAAATGTGGATGTATAATTATGCTATGAAAAAATAATCAGAAAATGTAAATTCCTATGCAAATATCTTCAATTAAGAAAACCAGATAAAAACCAATTATTTAAAACCTAACATATCTTCTAATACAGTTGAAATAAAATGAAATCTACTGGCATAAAAACAGATTTGAAGCTTCAATATAATTCACAGATCTTTTCTGGCTAAGACTGAGGACTAACAAAGGTGAATGTGCCACCGAAAACATATCTCCTGAGTTTTTTTTTTAAATATTAGTTTCTTTCTAGTTATAAATATTATGGATTCACAAGACACAAAGTTCAGAGTATACAGAAAATCACAGGGGGGAATAACCCACAACAATATCCTGTCATCCTATTTCTAGAAGGAGAGGGCAACTCTGGGTATCCATTTTACAAATCTGACATGTTAGGTATCTCATCAAATATTACTTAAGTTTATGTAATGTCAGTTCTGAGATTCAATATACCCATGATCTGGCTCCATAATTCAGTATTTCCAATAAAATTAACCTTATATTAGGGAGATGCAAATTAAAACCACAATGAGATACCACTTCACCCCAGTGAGAATGGCACATCTTCAAACAACTAGCAACAACAAATGTTGGCGAGGATGTGGAGAAAAAGGAACTCTCCTGCATTGCTGGTGGGAATGCAAACTAGTACAACCACTATGGAAAACTGTTTGGAGGTTCCTCAAACTGCTAAACATGGAGCTTCCCTACAACCCAGCAATCCCACTCCTAGGTATCTACCCAAGAGACACAAAAACACTGATTGAAAAAGATACTTGTACCCCCATATTTATTGCTGCTTTATTTACAATTGGAAAAACATGGAAGCAGCCCAAATGCCCAAAAGTAGATGACTGGATTAGAAAGATGTGGTACATATATACAATGGAATATTACTCAGCAACCAAAAAAGAGAAACACATGTCTTTTGCAGCAACTTGGATGGAGCTGGAAAAGATCATGCTTAGTGAGATAAGCCAGAAAGAGAAAGAAAAATACTGGATGGTTTCACTCATAGCAGGAGTATAATGGACCAGGCGAGAAAATAACAAAAATAATGAACAACTATATACCAGAGACATTCTGTGGGGGTGGAGTGGGGAATGGGATCAAAAACGGGGGGGGGGGGTTGAGGGGGAAGGGAGGGAAATGCACGGGACTATGGTGGTGGCACAGGGGTGATTTGGTGATGGGAAACCGGCAGGATTACAATTGAGATGGAAAAAAAAAATGTGCAAAATGATGTAAAAATAAACTTTGTAATAAATAAAAAAAAAACTTATATTTTGGGTTAGAGAATAATGGAATCTAACAATGATCTACTAGTTTTATATATTTTAAAAAAAAGTTCAAATCCTATAAAGAGGAATACAATGTAGAAATCACTTAGCTGAATTAGAAGGTACAACAATTATAAAACTAATGTATATAGTTTCAAAGAAATAAATACTGAATGATTCACAAAGTGTTTTTCAAGTGACTTCTCTCTGAAGCAAGTTGCCAGAATAACTGATTCTCTATTTCCTTTGTAAAGCAATACCATTCCCTAATTGGCAATGGTGAAAATGCAAATACTTTCCTATTCCCATTAGTAAAACTGTATGCTTTACAACAGTTACACGTGTTTGCACAAACCCATAAAATCTGGGCACACACACACAAAAAGCTGCTATTCCTAACACACTTAAAATTAAATGTCTCACTGGGTTCTCCCTGGTGGCACAGGGGCTTAAAGCACAGCACTAAGAAGCTAAAGCCATTTCTGCATGAGTTTGATCCCCACCCCGGAGCTGACCCACATGGTGCAGCAGAACTCTCAGTAGTGTACTTTGTTGATCTGCCTGTTCTGCTCCCCACTCTGTCTCTGGTGAATCCTCTCATTGCTCCTGCACCTCTGGCCTGTACCCCAGTTCTGTGTGCATAAATAAATAAATCTTTAAAACTGTCTCAGAAGGTATTTTTTATTTATATGTATTTTACATCGTTCATTTTTAAACAATGTTTGCTTTCTTTTGTCAGGTGTAGTCCCCATAGAATTTCTACCACCAAATCACCATCATCACAGTCCCCTGTACTCCTCCCTCCTTTGTTTTGATCTCTCCCCTGCACCTTCCCCTGCAGAATGTATCTGGTTTATAGTTGTCTTTTTATTTTTGTTTTGTTTTATTTTTATTGTTATTATTTTTTCCCTAATGCTTTATTTGGTTCCCCCATATACCTTCTATAAGTGAAACCATCTGATATTTTTCTTCAAAAGAAATTTCAAAGTGAGTCTATTAAAAAAATAATAATAGAAAACTATAAAACGAGAACTTTTACTCTCAGATTTTCACAAATATGTGTTTATTTTTCAATTTAAAGAAACGAAGTAAAATTTATAGCTAATATACTAATAATTTAGGTTATCAAGACATTTTAGTTAAATGCAACACTACTTTCACCTCTGAAATATAACTTGAAGATAAGCAAAAGGTGAGACAGTGCTATCTTTAACCAGATAAAAATGCCAACATTTCAAGACAAAGTAATTATGAAAAAGCATGCAAGATACTGTAAAGCATCTGGCTAAAAATGCTAAATTTTCATTTCTATGACTCCATGTTAAAAAGTAAAAGTTTTCATTAATAGATAGTATACATCAGTTTTATTAGAGAAGCAAGAAGATATTTATATCACTTAGGTATTAAATATTTTAATTTCACCACCAAGATGAGAGTGAAATATTTCTTAAATGAAGTTAAAATCTATTCTGATGTGCACAAAAAAATATAAGAGCTTTCAGTTTTCTTATCCTCAAGATTAAAAATATAAACTGTTGACTTTGAACAAACTGTTGCAATTATCTTTTCTAGAGTTAATACTCTAGTAAGAATTGTGATTCTGTGAAGTAAACTCTTTCAACAAATAGATTTCCTCCTTTCTATTATTTCCCTTTCCTTTTCTTATTTTATAACTGTACGAATCCGTTATAGTCATACAGGAAATATAGAAGCAAATAGAAACATCTTTGATAAAACTTATTATCCAATATAGTCTTTCAAATGCAGTATTAGTAGCTGCAATTTGAGTATTTCCTCTTTGCATCTTCCCATAATATCAATGACTCATTCCTGCCATATACTTTGTGCCTTTTAATTCTTTTATTCTGGTCATGATATGTGATTTCTTCAATTTTTTTTTTGTTCCCAATTTTCCCAACTTTAAAAAATTGAGGATATTAGAAAATTTAACATGGACTTTTCTCATTTCTACCGGAAGGCAGGCAAAACGACAGGAAGAGAGAACGCACGATCCATCCAACTGCTGCTATTGTCCCCTTGTCTTAAAGGGAGTCACTGTTTGCTTGCCCTTTGCTATTCCTTTCTAACATAAATAATACCAAAGTCAAACAAAATACTTTTAGGGTTAAAATGTTCTCCATGTAGGTATTCAAACATTTGCCTAAGTCTGGTAAGCACATGCTGTCACTCATTTATTCACTAAGAAACTCCTACTAAGTACAAGCTGGTATGTCAACTCACCAGTCTAAATACCCATACTGATAATTAACTTAGGAGATGAGTCAAATCATCCAGGAATTAATCAGATTTTAACTCTTGCTGTGTGTGTGTATTGTGTGTGTACACACATGAGTAAATAATTAGATGGAAAACTTAATTGAATTCTATGTGAGAGTGAAAACAAACTCAGAAGGAGAAAACTTCCCCATTCAGGCAAATGGGGGGTATCTCTTTCAAGTCTCCCAAAACAGTAATTTCATCAGTTATTGTTTAAATAACCTGCCTTTAAATAATTTGTTGATAATATTCAACACTATTTAATACGGTATAGCAAATCACCCAGGCAGATGAACATGAAAATATGAAGTTTTTTTTTAAAACAGGAAGAAGTACCACCAATTATAGGAGGATACAGTTTGTTTTATAGTCATCAACCTGCTCAATTGAATCATATCCGTCTGAGCTTAGCAGCTTAAAATTCATTCCACAGCTTGCAGTGCTGACATGGATATGATAAGACAGAAGAAGAGAAACACCACTCTGAAGTAACCTAACTGAACTGCACATGTTCTGACCCTTTTTGTCCTCCCTGGAGCTTTAGCTACCTGGCAAATGCAACTCTAAAACTATACTTGTATCTCCAGATCTTTGCTGTAAGCCAAGCAGAAACCTATTTCTCCCTGGGACTGGCAGCCAGAGAGGTGTTCTCTGAAGAAGACTTCTAAATGAGTGTGTGAGCTGAACTCTTACTGAACTGAATTAATTATTAACCATGCAGATGGAGCTGTCCAAATGATAAGAACAGCTCCTGACGTGTCATGATCCAAGCTTTCATTAAACCATTTCAGGCATACTAATGGTTTCCCACTGCTCATTACTTACAAGCACTTTTCTCATAGATATAATAACTCTAGCCTGTAGGCAAGACATTCTATAGAAATACAGAAGTAGGAAGTTTTATCTTCCCATGTTGTCTTCATAGAACATCTTTTAAAACATACACTTATTTAACACTACTGAATTCCACTGTTTCAGTTCCGCAAAGAAGGAAATCCAAAGTTATACTTCCGGCAATATTAATGGGTAATCTAAGTAACAAAAATACTCCTTAAAAGGGTTATATACAACTTGATTCAGATTTCTATCTGAATTGATTACTAAATGTCGTAAGTAACCACAGAAAGATATGTAGGTAAAATATTAATATTCAACAAATCTGTGTTGTATAGTCTTTCCAGATCTCAATTGAGGTTACATGCTAGATAATGTTTTACACGTCCCTATCCTTTGTCTATTTGTGTTGGGAGGATTAGAGGATAAAGCAGCTGCAGAAGAACTACTCCCAGGATCTATTAGGTGATTGCTACCAGCAGGATATTTGTTCTTTAAGTTGGGAACACTGTTTCCCAAAAGCCCGTCACATTTCAACCTAAATGATTTGGAATAGGATAATAATGAAATGGGCAATATAAAATACCCTTTACCTCTCTTTTTTTTTTTTTAAAACTGGAAGCTGAATATTTGTGAACATTAACTTCCACCAAATGAATTTTGAATACCCTAAAGTCTGTAAGTGTCTTCAAAGATAGAAGAAAATAAACAAAACTGTACAATTAAGTAAACATGATACTTTTATAGGACAAATTATTCTAAAACAGTGTCCATAAGTTCCTAGAGATCAGTAAATTTAGCTACGGGCGAAAGGGTCACAGCCTGTGTTTGTAGGGAGCACACCTTTCATATCAGCTGTTTGTCATTTAATTCGAGCTAGGCTTAATATTGGTTAGCATAAATAAAGCAAGAATAAAAACTGGGACAATCATCTGGATTGAATAATTTTGATGAGAAATCAGCTTTTCCTAGGAGCAACTGAAATGTTTTACAGTATTATTAACTCGCATGGACATTCATTTCAAATTCAAATTTTGCTTGATTTAAGCTTTGTGTAAGATAATTTATTTTAATAATAAAGAACACACACTTGAAATAGTTTCAAGTTTCCATGAACTACTAAAAGATTTTCTCCATTTTATGAAACACTAGTTAACAAGAGAATTTATTTGTAACACTTTTTTAAAGGAAAAAAGTTATTAAAATAGGAATAAAAAGATAGGCAATATTTAAATTTGTTTCCTTTCAATCTTATAATGGTGACTACTGCAACAATAAACTACTTTAGCTACCTTTTTTCATTTCACATGTATTTCAAATATTTGACTTATGATAAAAAATACTCCATATCACTATATTAAACTTGTTTTAAATTTATTTGAAAATTATTTCTTTAAAAACAGTATTTTCATTTTGTATTTTTAAGTCTCAGAAAAGTAATGTTATTTTTAATAAGCTAAAAATTGATTTACTATTCATTTATTAATCTAAACTTAAAAACATATTTTGTAGCCTAAATAGAATTTAGGGGGTGGTCATTATTTAAAAGAACTAAAGCAGTATCTGAAAATTAAGATAACATTAAGGTAATGTCTCTCACTTTCATAAAGCATGAAATTACAAGGGCTATACAGTCTTTACAAAGGGCAAATATATCACAGATTTCAGAAACAAATTTTTGAACTACAATTCTTATCAAAAGTCATAAACAAAATGCTAACTATTCCTTACTAATTATTAAGAGTTTCAGAACATGTATTCTTGAGTAGTTTACACATTAGATACCTTTTAGATGACATTTTAGCAAACAAAATTAGAAATGAGAAAATGTAATTTTTAAAACAGATCATTTTCAGAAATAATACTAATTAGCAAGCATAACTCAAGAATGGCACAATACAATATTTAAATTGTACTATATAATAATATGCTATAAACTAGACATGTTCATAAATCACGAATATAGATTAACTATAATAAAACAAACAATGCCTATTTCAATAATATTACTAAAGCAGCAGATTTATAATGAAGGGAAAACAATATGCTTACCAAAATAATAAATGTAACTGGTCCAATGAAACTCCATATAAAATAGTTATCAACATGAAGCCAGCAACTATTAAGAAAAGAGAGGAGTATGTATTATTCAGTAGTTTCAATGGATCCCCAATAGCACAAGGAAAATTGAAATTCAAACAAACAAACAAAACTATCTTTATATTTGTCTTTGAAAATTCAGTTATTGTGGGCAAGAACAACATTCATAATTATAATTCAGCTTTTACTTTACAAACAGTGGTAGTAACTTACTTCAATCTGCTGCACTCCCCACCCCCTTTTTGGACTTTACATTTGATTAAAGCATACATATTTATGCTTATAATGCTTATAATGACCCTCACCAAATTCTCAAGACCTCTGACTTCATTGGAAAAAAAAAAAAGAAACAAACAAACAAAAAAAACCCTGAAACTCAAGTTTCCCAACTGTCATCTTTTTAAAGTTTTTAATCTTTAAAATTTCCCTTTCAGATCTGTAACTCTGAACTGAAGTGTTTAACCTTATGGAATATTACAGAAAAAAAAAATATGTTCAGATATGTCTGTATGTTTGTTGCAAAATTGTATAGCACAAATATTATACCTCATCTGGGAATTGATGACTACTAGGGGAAAAAAATCAAAACATAGAACTCACACAATATTAGAGTAAATGATGCATAAACTCATTAAGACTGATTTTACTTAGTGGTTCATTTTTCAGATAATATTGAATCCCCACTGAATTTCTTTTATTTGTCTTTTATCATCCGTACAGTCAAAAAAGCTTTCTTTAGTCCAAAGAATCTTTATATAACTAATTTTATCAAAGGAAGAAATAAACACAAATGAAAGACAAATTCATGCCTCTAGCAAATAAAATCCTTAGAAACACAACTATGTCTACCTTCTGTCACTTTCCATAAATATCTATATATTTTTATAAATGAAAGACTGACTTATTTTAACTTCAAACTGCCTGATAAAATATTATCAAAGTAAAACATATGGGATAGAATGTGCTACTGTCACAATTTAGAATGAAAGTTAGCTAGAGGGTTGGCTGCACAAGAGAGCTAATGAAGCATTAGCTGAAAACTGAGTAGTTAAACCTGTCAGATGCTTTAAGTTCAGGAGAATTTTTACTTAATATCTTTCTAAGGCCAAAAAGTTATTTACTTTTTCAATTTGTTTCAGGTCAATCTTTTGTGTTAAAAAGAAAGTCCATAATTTAGAATCTGCTTTGCCAGAGTACAAATCCTCTGAACCTAGAAAATTACAAAAGACTTGATTGTAATTTGTGCACGGCATGCCCATTCTCTTACCAATAAAGCTTTCAAATGCTATTTTAGTCTGTCAGGGACCCTCACTGACAGCTAACAGGCTTTAAAAAATTATTCACTTGAAAAACACTCAGGTCACTTGCAATTACTTACGCTTTTTCTGTTCCATAGCTCTTATAGTCAATAGCAGCTGAAACTCCAACCACTGTGGCAGGAAACAAGTAACCAGCAACATAGTAGTATTTCTTTCTTGAATATTCACTTTCAAAAACTTCAACTAACATTAGATAGAGCTGAACACCTTCTAGGCACATCCATGCAAAAGCAGCCAAAAAGAAAAAGTGTAGAAGTCCTGCAAATATTGGGCATGCAATCTACAAAGGAAAAAAAGAAACACACAAGAGAACTTATGAATACAAATAGTCTGCTGAAAACTGTAAAATGTTCACTGATATCTTTAAAATGCATCATTGTTTAAACTATTGCTGCTTTAATTTTTTTTTTTGAACGGAAGCACCTTAGAAACACTTCCAAGTTTTAAGAGTTTAAAGCATACAAAGCATGCTAGAAATTTCATCACTAAAAGCCATGACTATTTTTTACTGAAATTTATTATAAATAAGAAAACAGTATCTAATTTCTCTTCTAGAGTTACCAACTATTAAATTTGAATATTCTAACTACAGATGATAATGTGTATTTCTATAACTGAATTTTTAAAATTTGCTTTAATGACAAATACCCTGGCTCTAACATTTTTGAGTCATGTCTGGTGCATTCTTAAGTTGATCGCAGTGCAAATGAACAGGGTGAAGCACAAACTAATTAAGTTCTATTTCTGACATTGAGATCTCATGATGATGAATAAATTGCTCAGGTGATGAAGACATGATCACAGATGACTATGGAAGCAAAATGAAAAAATTTTAAAAGGGTATTTTCATTTCAGTATCCCCAGCACTCTTCTATTAAAATTAGATGTCTTAATAACAAGTTAGGAAAATGCCTCTGTATACCTTAATACAATGAACTAACTCATAATAGTACTGCTTAATAATTAGTGGGACACCCCTAAATTACTGCAAATTATCCTTCAATAGTGTCGTGTCAGTTACATTAAGTTACATAGTCAAATATAAATATAGAACCATGTGTGGATTCACACCTATTATAATTCTAGGAGATCTGAGGTCAATCAACTGAAAGAGTGCTTACCATGTATTTTGTTTTATCAATGCCTATTAGGAAAATAAATTCAGCAATGAAAAGGTTGATACAAAGGTTCTTGTGAATAGTATTGCGGTCACTTTGGAGACCGCGGAAAAAGCAGAAGGTGAAGATGCAGATGGCCAGGCAAACGAGGGAAATGACAATTCCCACCCAGGTGATGACTGTAAGGAGTAATTCGTGAACTCCATCTTTGTACTGAAAATTAAAAAAAAGATATGCGGAACATTAGTATTCCTATATTATACCAACTAAAGGTAAAGTAACTTTCACATGTGATAGAGCTCATCATGTTAATAATGAACTGTGATTATTCATATGTACTCAAACAGTACTCATTAATAAAAAGGTATGATCATAAAACAGAGTTCAATATTGGATTATAGATTTTCATATCCAAAGCATGACCTTTCAAAGTGGAAGATTTTACCAAGAACGTAATACAAGTGTCCAGTTATTTCAAGATAACTGAAATAAATCACCTACATAAGCACATGGAAAATATTTATATGAGAGAATAAAGGACATTTATTCACGATTAGAAATAAATGACATTTAAATGACTTTTTTAAACTAACATATGTCAAGTTTTAAGTTTTAATTTTTGTCTTGGGCTTTTATATTGAGATTCTAGGAATCACACAATATTCTGAGACGACTTCATGCAAACAAATTTTTAGACTGTTTTTATCTTCTGGCTATCATCATCACAAGAAGGAAGAATACAAAGAAACACTCCAGAAGCCACTTAAACCTTTCAAAATCTGCAGTTTTGTAATGCAAAAACAGTTAGAAAGCTTAATATGAAAATGGTAAAATAAGATTAAAACATTCAAGATGGGAGGACATGTTAAACTTTTAGAGACCTTTCTCCCTTTTGTATAACCTATGCTGTTGATTTTTAAATTCACAACTACTTCTGCCAAATACCTGCCTAAGAAGAAAAACTCAGCCTGGTAAGCACATGTCTTTGAAAAGTAACAATATATTGCCAAGACTTGTTAAATATATGGACAGTGTAAAAGCAAATAGAAATCCACATTACTTTCTGTTTTAGTTACGATAAGCACCCAAAGATGGAACTATTTACACAATCTGTTTTGAATCTCTGAGGTTCTAATTAGAAGTGCAAATACTTACTGCAATTTCCCTGTGGGCCATGAGAATTGCAAAATTGGTTAGGTGGCTACATGCACACGTTGTACGAGTTTTATTGGTGTCAACCAGCTTGCAGCCCTGGGTAGACCAATATCCCATCATAGTTCTCTCTGAGTAGTTCCAGAAGGAGCAGTTTGCATTGAAATAATTGTCAGGCTGGGAAATAAAATGACAAGATAAAATTAGGATTTTACACTCTAAGATGGCAATAGCAATTGTTTAATATGTGTAAAAGGTAATTTAGATTAAACTTTGCATGTTTCGGACTATAAAGTTTTTCATCAACAAAATTGTAGGCTATGTTATACAAGGAAGATATCTAACTTAAAGGGGGTTTTATAGTCCGAAACACTCTACAGTGTACTCTAAATTACCAAAGACCCATTTTACACAATTACAATTTTCATCTTATGATTTTACATACTGATAGTACATTAGAATTTTTTTTTTCTCTTCTGACAAAATTAGAAGCATTAGTTTGTTCTGAGAAGATTCTATGAGGAACAATGTTTTAAAATCTACTCTCAATTTTGGGCCCATTTTTGTTCAAAGTAACACATTGGTGACAATTAGAGTCAGGCTGTTTTATATACCATACCAAGGATCCTGAAACAGTGAATCAGCTGAATTGGATATAAGAAGAAAATAAGCTGTACAAATTTACTTTTCTTTGCCATGTGCTAGATAGAGGCCCGCTTACACACTTTATGTATGTAACAATAGCTAAAATTCTTCAATTCTTCTAACACACTGTGATTGTCTAACTACCAACTTGTATTCTTAAGACACAGCAAAGATATCATATCACTTTCATCTTATACTTTAAAAGCACAATATTTGGTAACAACCATGTCAACTGTGATCAGTATGACTAAGATGATTTGCCACATTAAAAAGGCAGAGTCTTAAGAGTTAATAGTCAGCTATCCTGCTGCTAAGGTAAGAGTTAATTTTCATTCTAAAACAAATTACAGTCATTTACATTTTCCTGTTGATTACTGAATTAGCTTTCATTAAGAATACACTTAAGTTCTAATAATCACTGAACCAGGCTCATTTAATTTTATGTTCACAGACTTAAGTAAACTTGTGTCTCTGACCCAGTCCAACATTTGAAATTCAAATGGAAAGGTCTTTTCTTTCCTCTCTGCTATTTCCCTTTCCCACATCCCCATCTCTAGCATGTCAGTTTTGCTTTCCGTCATCACTGGTTTTATAGTTCTTATAACCTTCCACTACTTCATTTGCACATAACTTACATCAATGTGTGGTAGAGTAAAAAGCACAGGGTCTGTCAAGTATACTCGGCTGGACTCTTTATTGATTGAAACTGAAATGACGTGGGAATTCACAGCAATGGTGCTGTTACGACCAATGAAGTCAGCACCCAGTTTTATGGTTGCATTTTCTGTACTAAGGAATTGCCCCAGACTCCGGTAAATGATGAACACCAACTTTGCAAGTCCTATGAAGGCAAATATAGTCATATGATTATACAAGTAATCTGCTTATGAATAAAATGATACAATAAGATGGAAAAAAGAAATCTTATAGAACATTTATTTAGATTAAATTTATTGGGCAAGAGTAAAGATTACTTCAAAGCTACTTTTAAATATTAAGCTGTGTTGTCACATTAGGTGCCAAATATTCAGCTTTTCAGAATAGGTTTCAATGACCAAAAAAAAAAAAAAAAAAAAAAAAAAAAAACTTTCAATTTTTAAAAGACAGTTCCATCTTACCATTCCTGCTGTTCTGTTTGACAGTATTTGCAGAGAGTTGGATTGAGCTGCCAGCTCCTTTGATGCCCAGAGGAAATTTAAAATCCTGAACCTGTCCTTCAGTACTGAGTACTGCAACCTCCAGAACTAGGTGAGATAAAGGGAAAAAAAGGGGTGTTCTTTAAACTACAAAAAGGCAAATGATAATAACATGGAAATCACTTTTTTTTTCTACTTACAAAAATTTACTGTTAGAATTTCAACAAAAGCATGAATAAAATACTAAGCTATTCTAATACTTTTGACTACTTAAAAATAATTTGCAGATTTATTTCATACAAAAATTTTATTGATTTTCTTCATTTTCATATACTTTACAAAATATTAAGTCCAGAATTTTAGCTTATGAATATGAGTATATGATTCAAAATACGTAACTTTCAAATTTTCACCTAAACAAAAACAGTTCAAATGAATTAATAGGAATGAAAAATTCCTTGCCCAGATAAAGATCATCAGCTAAAGGTTATCTAGCCAAACTTATAAGCAAATAGTGAAAACTCTAAAGCAAAAGTTTTAGTTAGTACTCTACTAACCAGTTAATGAAGCAATTCAAGAAAGACAAAAGTATAATGACTGAAAGGAGAAAGAAAACTATCATTAATTGTAGCAAATATGATTAACAACATGGTACTCGTGAGGAAAGACATTATATACTACCAAAAGGAAAAGACTAGCAAAGCTACAAATCAGTAAAATCAACTATACTTATATACCAAGCAACAACTAGAATATGTAATTCAAAAAGAATGTTTACAATAAAAACAAAACCAAGTGTTACCTAATAATAAATGTAATTTTAAAAGTGCAAGATATTTTAAAGGGAAAATACAGAAGTTTATTAGAAAACTCTACCATAGTTTTATCTGGGAGAACTCAGCAGGTAAATGAATCTTGTCTTGTACTTGCTTTAAAATCTGTAAAGTGGTCGAGTGAGGGGAGGCTTGCAAACAGAGAGGTGGAGATTTACCCTAAAATTTATATAGTTTGGTAATAGAAAAAAATCCTACAAACTCAGTCTAATTCTAATAAAACACATAAGCAAGACTGTTTGAGTGTGCAGAACTTGACTTTAAAATTCATGTGGAAATGATATGCCAAAAACAGTCAAGACTATTCTTAAGGGCCTAGGATGCAAAGGGTCCATACATTGATATTTTTAAAATAAAAGCAGTAGTACATGATAAGCACACCCAAGATGTAGAAAAACCTGACATACCACAGAGAGATCATTACAACCACAGGAAGTAAGTGATACAGTACAAATACTGAAACAACTGATTATCCACATAAGGGGAAAAAAAAAAGATGTGTTTCCTGACTCCTTCCTCATAAAGTAAGTTTCACATAAATTTTTATAATCTTAAAGTATAGAAAAAATTCTAAACAGGAAATACTGAAACTTCTAAACTGGAGATAGCAAAAGTAAAATATTTCTTTAAAAAGATAGCAAACAGTTTCCCTGGTGGCCTAGTAGGTATATCTCAGTGCTATCACCACTACGTATCCCTGGCCAGGGAACTGACCTCCATATGGTGTAGCAGACCTGTTCTGTGTCGCCTGCTGTTCCCTTTAGCAGTGTTATTTTAGTAAAGCCACCTGTTCTGCCCCCCCTCCTTTTTGCCCTTACTCTACACACACACACACAGTATCTTTGGTGAATCATCTCATCTCTAGCACCTCTGGCCCATAACCCTGGCTCTTCTTTGTAAAACAAACAAACAAGATAACAGAAACATCAACCCTACAGCAGGCTAATAATTTGACTTTCTTATTTTGTAAAACAGAAGATAGCATAAATCAGTATAAAGGAGAAAGCACATACAGAATAAATATCGACAAGCTTCACACTCAAATACTTAGTATTGATATTCAGAATACATTCTCTACAGAGAAGTAAGCAGGGAGAAGTTGTGGCCAACAAATTCACAGAAGAGAAACCTTAAAGTACCCAGTAAATACATTCAGTAATCAGGAAACTGAAAATTAAAACAACGATGTGATCAACTCAAACCCATTAGACCAGCAAAATGGATGTATAAGAAAGTGTGATGGTATGCCTGGTGAGAAAGTGAACTGGTAAAAACAGTATTACAAAGCAGGTTGGCCATATTGGCTCAAGTTGAAAATGGGCGTGCTCTATCATGCTAAAGTTTTTTTTTTTTTTTTTTGCATTTGTGATTATGTATGTGCATGCACATAGAAAAAAGTGCATTATGTTTGAGAGAGAAGACATACAAGCACTTTTACTACTGTTTTTTTTAATCAGCAAAAATATTTGTCACTAGCATAAGGAAAAAAATTGGGGTGCACTTTTAGATGAAACTGGTCAAACTAGCGCAGCACATACCAACAAGCCTAAATACAAAAAATATAATGGTAAAGAAAAATTACATAATTATAATTAGAATGTTACATCCTTAATGTTTAAAACATGAAAAGTAAGAGATATTCATAAGTATTCAAAGAAAAATTTAAAGCTTACTCATGCTAACAAGTAAATCAGGATGATGATCACCTCCTTCTTGATCTGATTAGGAAGGAGGGAAGACCCAGGTGACTTATTATCTATAACTACTTCTTTTCCTCTAGCACCTGTATGTAGCAAATCTGGTAAACTACTGAAAAGTGGCTCAGGTGGGTGAGTGGGACACAGATGTTGATGATACTCTCTGCATATGCCTTGCTCAATAGATTTCCTGAAAGTGAATACCCTGGATGCACAGGGAGCCAGACAGAGCCTGGTAGGTAGGATTTTAAGTGCATTTCTCTGTCATCCTATTTTTCAAAATGATCACAATGGTGTGGCTACAATGATTAGGAAGGAGCAAGAGAGAGTGGATTTAGGAAAAACAATAGCTTCTGACAGTTAACCTAACAGGCTCCATCAGCCTGAGCTACAATAAAATCAACATGGAGCAGAGTGATGATGTCAGGAGAAGAACCTCCAAGATGATGTGAGATGTGAGAAACAGTGAAACCTTTTCTATGAGAAATTGTGACTTTGGCGGTTTAATTCCCATAATATAAGTTCAAATTGACAGATAAAATCATGCTAAGCCTCTTAGAAAAATAAATGATGGGTGGTTTTACAATGAATGGGTTAGGGTAATAAAACCTAAACCATCTAGTCAATCCTAAGATCACACACAAAAAGACAATCAAACATTACGTGCCTCTTTCATCTAATGTGACAGAAAGTTCTCAGTGGGTGGGAAGATTGAGTTAAACCTGACCTGATCAGTCTCTAGATCTAATTATTAGTATATACAAGTAAAATGACATATGTGGGAATAAAGTAAGGCAGATCAAGAAATTATGAATGTGGAAACAAGTCATTCATCAAATTTCTTCAACAATGAAAAAGGGGGCTTAAAAAAATATGTAGGGAGAAATGACCTTATTAGAAGATTTTTAATGTATGTCAATAAAATGTACATCACAGGCTGAAGAGCAAGTGTCAGGAAGTTTCCTCAAAATTGAAAACAAGAAAAGTTACATCCTGGGAAAACATTAAGAGTATACACATACACACACACACACAAAATGACAAAAGATTTGCATTAAGAATTATAAAGAATCTCTATAAATCACTAAAAAGCAGACAACCCAATTAAAAGAGGCAGAATATATATATATATATATGTACTTTGCAAAAAATAGATATGAATAGCCAATCAGCACATAAAGACTTGAATAGTTATCAGCAAAATGTAGCAAATTAATAATACACATGCCAAAAAATTCCAACAGGAGATGAAACTACAAACCACCAAAATGACTAGTATTTAAGAACGCTGACAACCTAAATGTGTGTGAGGATGAAGAGCAACTAGAACTCTCCATGTTGTGAGGGGTATAAAATGGTACAACTGCTTGGGAAAACAGCAGCTTTACTAATATAACACTCAAAGTGGAAAAAGCCTGCATGTCTAACAAGTGAGTAGGCAGCAATACAAACAGTGATGTGACCTTATAATGGAATACCACCCAGAAACAAAAGGATGAAGCCACAGGTGTTCACACTAACATGGATGAATCTCAGAACCATTCTGTAAAAAGAAGTTAATTCCAAAGACAATACTGAAGGTCTAGGAAAAGCAAACCATAATGATATCCCAGACCAGGGATTCTCTGGGCCTGAGGATATGGGAAATGCTGGCTAAATAGGTGTACATTTGTCAAACTCATCAAACGCTATTTGTAACAGCTGTTCTTATTGTGTGTAAATTATACCTCAAAGTTGACTTAGTATAGTTATAATCAGAATTATAACATAATTATACCATTTTTATGAGGTTATATAAGGGCAAAATGTGTAAGAAATTTAAAATAGGAGTCAAGTAGAAATCACCAAGGAGGAAAATCAAATTGTCTTAATAACCTACAATACTGTAACCATGCCTAAATTTAGATGAGATTTCAAGAGAGAAAAGAATATAAGGATAATGGGCTATTTTACCCCTAATGACTAAATGAGAACAAATCCTAGAAAAAGGCCATATTTTCCTCACACTAAATCATGGATAACATATGCCTCAAAATTGTTTATATCTTAGAACTGAAAAAACAAAGAGACATTAGAATAGCGATATTGATTTTCATATTGATTAACTTCTTGAATAATCAGTGTACATGTATACAGTAAGTTTATTATTTTTGAAAGGTAAGTAAAATGGTTACTAAATTCTACAATAATCTTGCATATGCAAGGTTCCTTTTTAATTAAAACATTAAGAAACTGAAGAATTATACTTTAAAACTTTGGAAAAACACAGGTCTTAAGCAAAATATATTCCTGGATATTGATTTACATTTTCAAAGTAAGTTTCAAACTGGGATGAAAATATCTCACACCTGTAATAACAGTGCATCTATGTGTGAGGCTTTTGGGAGCATTTACTGTCAACCGGACCCATCAAATTTTCTTGCACTCTTGCAGAGGGCAGAAGAGCAAAAATACTAAGATTTTTTTGGTTAGGAATGTTATTAGAATAATACATAAACCTCAAAAATTAATAAAGCTTTGTATCGGAAAGAGCAAGCTTTATTCATTTCATACTGTTACTAAGGCTATAGAGGAGAATCATTTTCTCTGTGCCTAGTATTTTGTGTCATAGGAGGGCAAGCTGTGTTGACTTCAGTTGAAGTTTTTGAGTTCTTACAAAAACTCGTAGCAATTAAAAACATGATTTTAATAATTCTTTCTATGAATTAAGTTTTATAAGGTAAACAATTTGATTTTTTTAAAGGCTTCATTCAGTATACGCTATGTTCACACACTCAATACAAGAGAAATCTGTGTTAGCTTTTGAGATTTTTACTGTTTATGCGTGGGAAATTTTTTTTTTTTACTTACTAAGGAATACTACTAACTTTGAGTTCATCATTACTGAATTATAAACAATTCTAAATCAAACCTAAATTAGTCTTTTGCTGTACTTAATATATATATATATATTTTTTTTTTTTAAAGATTTATTTATTTATGCATACAGACTGGGGTACAGGCCAGAGGTGCAGGGGCGGCGAGAGGCTTCACCAGAGACAGAGTGGGGAGCAGAACAGGTTGACTGACAAAGTACACTGCTGAGGGGAGCAGAGGGTGGTTCAGGAGAGGTCTGCGGTGCCATGTGAGTCACCTCCAGGGCAGGCGGGGACCGAACTCATACTGAAGTGGTTTTAGCTTCTTAATGCTATGCTTCTTAGTGACTGTGCCACCAGGGAGATTGCACTTACTATACTTTTATGTACTTCTAAAATCATCAAAAGTGCATTCTCACCTCTCATTGCCAGCATATAAACTCTAAGTTACAAAGCTATCAGCAACTGTTTCATAGTCTATGAAGCATTGATGTACTACACTATGGGAGATGTAGTCCACTGACCACATTTTTACCTGAAGGCAGTTGTGTTTAATATAAACATTTGGCTCAACTTTGTGTGCCTAAAATATTTTACTGGGCAAACACATTCCAGAAAGTAATTTAAATTCATTAGGAACATATTATATAAAGTGGAAAAACATTTGCCACAGTTCTACAGCAAGCATTTTGATTACTTAAGCAATCCATATTGTGGCATTTAAGTACTCTTAACACTTTTTTCCTGTAATGATTTTTTTCAGTTGGGAAAAAAAAACACATAAAGCCAACTTTTAAAAGACATAGGATAGATTCTGGCTTTTGCATTAATTTTATGAAGCATGATCAATATTATCTTTTGTTCATAGACAAAAATAATTTGACAAAAGATAAATGTGACATTGGTAAACAACTCAACAGATTCAGAAAGGAAATATCGTTTTCTTAAATATCTACCCTCTAAGCCAAAATTAAATCTGACAATAGATTTACTTACCAATATTTTCTGTCGGCATGGAGACCCTGGTGGGTTCTACTAGATTGTCAGCCAGGACAAAAGCTCCTTCTTCTAATGTATCAAGTAACATTGTTGCAGTGTGTGCTTGTTCAGAAGAATTCATGTGTTTCCATGATTCCAAAGCTTCAGGTCTCAGCAGGTTGTCCACCGTGTCAACAATTGCCTGCATCCATTAGAGAACTATCATTAGTTTTGACTGCTTCTAGTACCAAGGTGATTTTCAATCACTGACTAGTGACAATAGTAATATTTATCTGTCATGATGATTTACTCTTTGTAAGATGGAAAAACACCTGGACAACATTTATCTGGTCAAGTTAAAATATATCTGACCATTTCAAAACAGGACTAACTAAATATTAGTTGACTGCTGTTTGGTTATAAAGAATAGATGTAAAAGCAAGATTTGTTGTTATTTATGTAAATCTCAATTGCTGAAGGGTAATACAGTAAATCACTTCAGCTCATAATCTGAAGTCCTTTTACAAGTATAGTCACCCTAAAAATCTCAAGACATTGAATGTTTGAACAGGAAACACTGATGTCTCTGGAGTAGCTTATATATTTATTCTTGAAAATGAATTAAATCTTGCTTTGGAATCTGAATTAAAATAGTGAGTTGTTTATAATATTGTCCACTTACTACCTCTCTAGGAAGTTAAAAAAAAAAAAAGATGATTACAAAGCTTATAAATTATTTATGGACATATTCACTGTCCCAGTTCCCTGTCTAGCTAAAGAAAACACTTGAGAGTACATCTTAATTCATAAACAATGATTTTTTGAAAGGAATGAAAAGACAAATCAAAATATTTAAAGCCTGTATTAAACATTTAATGAAACAGAACAGCAGAATGAAATCTTCATAAACATCCAGGTTGTAAATAGTATAGATAGTTTAGTTTATTACCATGCAAGATAACATGAAATTAAAAATATAACCCAGTCAGTTAAGCAATTGAAAACAGGCTTTTGCACTGATACTTACTGTAGCTATGCACTGACTATGGCTTAGATAGCTGAAGTCACTGAATTTATTTTCTCTAACCCATCGGCTTAGTTATAATGTGTCATTAAGCCATATAAATTGCCCTGATCTATTGGTAATCACTAAGGAAAAAATAACATATTGTACAAAGAATAACAGCAAAAACGCTAGTTTTGGGTACTTTACTGAAATGAACAGGGGAAAAGTTGTTTGAGGCTACTGTCAGAGTAAGATTAATTAGCTTAATCCATCTTAATATCCTCGTTCTGTCTGCCTTCTGAGCCACCACGACCTTCTTGGCAGGTGGAAGATACTTCCAAGTGGCGTTAAAGGCTTTTTTCTCTCTCTAATGGGAGACAGAATAGTCAAAATGCTCACAGTGATACTGCTGCAGCCATTAACTAGAGTGGAACAGAAATTGGTCTGCTGAGGCCAGATTCATTAGTCACCAAGAAAAACAGACTGGAGTCTCTAATCTAAGTTACAAATGAATCCTCTGTCACAAAGCGAGAACTTGCCTAATTTGCATAGTATAAGTCAGCGTCTGATTTGTAATTTAAGGAGTTTTATTAGTCTTATCTGAACAGAGAAGCTCATTTGAGACAGACTGAAAATGACACTGGTCAGAAATTAAGGTCATACTGAAATTTACAAGGTGTACACATAACTCGCTGATGATGTGCTTTTTAACAATTCGAAACACTCCTTATTTATTGCCATTTGTACTTTTCTAGTGCAATCAAAATGATCATTAGCCTAATCATATTCCTGAAGTAGACTCTGCCAAAGAAAAAATTCTATTCTTTTCTTGCTAAGATATATGTCCCGGGCAACATACCAATTATTACATTTCATACATTAACTAATAACTTAAAGGTGAACTGAAAATTTGAGTATGACAAATTCTACACACTTCAGCAGTTATTTCTTTGCCCCCATTAAACAGGCCAAAAGGGAACTTTCAGAATATTACTTCCTATAAAATGACTTTCTTGCTGACTATTCCTGCAGAGTTATCAGGTCCAACAATGCCTATTATTAACTAGTAAGAGGTCATTCTTTTTTTCTAGACCTTGTTCACCAAAACTGGTAAGTTATGACTTTTGAAACCCTCTCTTCCACAAATCTACAGAAGTTCTTTTACTTTGCCATTGTACACATAGGGTGTAGTTTTCAACGTTTGATTTACCAAGGATGTGGGTACTCTGATGAACAAGGTCAGAAAACAAGCCCCCTCCCAAAGGAACTTCTAAAATTCAGGCTAAACTAAATGCAATTGGGTCTACTATCTTGATCCCTGACATACAACTAGCATGGCATAATTCCATCATTAGCCTTAGCATGTTTCCTACTACATGTATATAACAGGGAGAAATACAAGTGGAAAAAGTTTCTGAAGGAAACAGTGACTTTTACTCCTTTTTGCTTGATAAAAACCCAACATAACAAGTACTGATAGCACTGCTGTACAGCTTCTATTTCATTGCTAGTACCCTCTCTGCAAATCAACCTGAGTCTAGAAATGACTCCTAAAAATTTCAGGACAAAGCCTATTTAAGAGTACACCACAAGACCAGAAAGCAGTGATTTTTTTCATGCACATACATCATGACTATACAGTCTTTGATATGATAAACTGCCAAGAATATATCATAGCTGTTTTTTTAACAGAATTGTTTTTTAATCTACAGAGAGGACAACAGGAAACAAAGTTACTATATGATTATTTTCCAATTCATAACATATGTCATTAAAATTCTGGTATGTTTGAGTGAATGGAAAAACAGCAAACGTTATAAAAATAAATTTGCTATTCTGAAAGTAATATACCTGTGAAAAGCCAACATTTATACAGCTGATATGGGGCACATTATATAATTATCAAAGACTGAAATACATTGGATCATGCAGCAAGATGATAAAGCGTGGCAGGTAGCTGAAGAAGGGAGAAAGCAGGGTGACAGCACAGGAGAGATACCTTAAGGTAAGCCCTGCATGTCTTCTCTCGTTTTTGGAGCTTTTTAGTAAAAGAAAAGAAAATCAGAGGTTAGATTTTATCTGTTGAAAATGAGGAAGGAAAAAATCCTCAAAAATTAAGCTGAGCTGAGCTCAAAAATGTATTATGTACAGTAGTCTTCTGGAATTCTGTGACTTGACAGTGAGTGCCAAAATTGTGTCTTTAGTTTTTTTGTTGTCTTTCACTAAGTACACCAGTCAAAAGTATTTTGATATAACTAGAAATAAAGCATGTGGTCAAAAGGAAAAAGAAGTCTAATTTTTGAAATGTTATAAGACTGTATTAGTCACAGATTTTGGATTCATATGGATTTCATATAAACGCTCATTTTACAGCATGTTGAAACAATGATCAAATTTCTGTCATTGTTGGAAAAGTTAACAACACTAATATACTATACGCCTGGAGAGGAAGAATGCCTCCTCCTCCCCAATCCTGGCTGAAATTCCTGTATGTATCACAACCTTACTGCAACTGTAAGAGTGGAATGTATCCACACAGAAAGTGTGTGTGCTGCACAACACATAATCTCTCCAAGGGCAGATAAATGCATTCTAAGATAAAGGCATTGACCACACGCAGGAGGGTAAAGTTTGCCACTAAGATCTCCCTCGGGTAATCACTTGGGGGAGGGCAGGCACACTACTTTCTCAGCCAATACTCTCTACTGAGAAATGAACCAAATTAGAAATTCTGGTTCTACGTTGTATGTCAAAGGGGCCAGAGGTTTGGCAGCCAATTGCTAGATTCAAAGAGCTGCCATATAAAATGTTCAATTGAAAACAACAGAAAATTTCTACCTACTTTGTTAAAAGTCCGGCCAGCTGAATCCTTCTCACTGGGTTTCAGTTCCTGCAGCTGTGCATCAAGGATGTCCACCAACTGCTCCATCAGTCTGACTGAAGAACTCACATCCCCAGCGAAAACTGGACCTTTGGTATGTTTAGCCAGTTCATTGGCAAGACTAGCAGCATTTTCTCCACTTCTGATCTGCAATGACAGTGTATATTGCCTCAGTAAGATTTCTTGTTCTATCTGAAGCTGCTTGTTCTTCTCCTGAGCATTTTTGTTGTGGTAAAAAAAAAAAATTTGCAAATATGTCAAAATCTGCAAGTAATTGAGACCAATAACTTTCTCTTCATTTCAGATGATTAAAGGTTCTTAGATCCACAACACACTAAAGAAATTCTTATCCAGGAATTTAAAAGAACCAACAGGAAAAAAGAAAACCAGAAATCCATTAATTTTTTTTTTTCAGATAGCTCTTTCATTTCACTGTAACTATTTTAAACTGCTATTTTAAAATCTTATTTATTTATTCCAATGATCCAGAAACTTAAATCAGAATGTAATCAATATGATACTCAAGGTTATTATCTACTGTCTGCGTCACGAAACGGTAGATGAGGAAGGACAAACTAAAATGTCACTGCATTACACTGTGATATGAAAGATACTTAAGCCTTTTAAAGTCAGTTTTTAAACTTATTCTATTATAATCATCTGTGATATAAACATCTGTTTGCATTCTGTGGGTTCAGTTGCAAACTTAATGATATTTGATTTATTAGGCCAATGCACTATTTGTCTTACAACATCAAAAGAAACAGAAGAAACTAAATATGAATAAAATTAAGCAAGTATGCACTCATTAAAAGCTGAACATAGAAAACAGCATGCCCCTAAACATATGCAACTCTGAAAAATAGTTTACAGACAAAACTATGCATAATTCTTTTTTTACTTTTATGCTGAACAAAGAACAAGGAAGCTGGTTTTAACATACAAAGCTAAATTATTTATGTCAGAAGTTAAAGCCCTTAATCACCAATGTGTATCATATTAAAAGGTTCCAACCAACCTTCTGAGCCAGCTGATTTACCCAGTGTGAGGTACAGTTGCTAAGATCGGGGCCCTTAGGGTTCCATGTTCCAGTGGAAACCATGCAGAGATATGAGGCCGTTCCTACAACAGATGTAGAAAACAACAGTAAAATTGAAACCATTTTTCTGCATGCATTCGGGAAATCAGCTATGATGACTCTACTTTGTGTGTTAAATTTTGAATAAATGCTAATGGAAGCGGTTGACAATAACTGACAAAAAGTGTATAACACAGTTGTAAACAGTAAAAATAAAGTCATCAGAGAAGTATGAGACATTTGCAGCAAATAGAAAACCTTTGATTTTCTTGAGACTTATCCAAAATGATACTTGTAATGAGAAAGGCAGCCCTAAGGAAGCCCCACTAAGGCCCAATGGCAAAAATCTTAGGCTTGACATAGGTCATTAAGAGAGAGGTAAAATTCACTGGTTGACCTTAAATGGCTTTTACAGTCTCAAAACCTTTGAATACAGATGCTATCTCTCCAAAGTTAAAAGATCATGACAGGGATAGTAATTGTGAATATTCTTTCTCAAAATCATTTTAGAGTAATTCAGAGCATGCTTACTATATTTAAATCTGTGTGTACAGTATATATAAATCTAAAAGGTATATCTTAGAGGAAATACCTCTTGTTCCCTTGGGACATGGTCGTTCAACCATCATTCCCCTTTGAGTCTGAGGCCACCTTATTCCCCTCGCATCTAATGCTTCGCAGAATCTTTCTGGCAGGGGAAAAATATTTGTTACAGGAGGAACTTTGGTTGTAGAAACTGCTGGAGGTGGTTTTGTCCCTTTGCTTCCTTCCTGTGATCCAGCTACAGTTGTGCTCATGGGGCCTTTCTGTGAAGTAGTGCTTGTGGTTGATACTGTGGTTTTGAACAGCTCAGCTGAAGAAGTTATTGTCACAGCTGTGGTAGGCACTATGGAAAAAAGATGAGTATGTTAATTGCAAACACACAGTCATGCTCTCATACAGGTAACACATGTGTATATGTGTGCAAACACACACACACACACACACACACACACACACACACATCCCCACCCAAGTCACTCTCCCAAACTGGCAAAATGAGAATTACTGAGAACATTATCAGGGTGGAAAGAATAAATCTCTTCATTTATTCTATTTACTTATTTTGGTTGCTAAGTGATGGTAGTCGAGGCTTTACTACAGATTTTGTTGTAGGACTCTAATTGTGTTAGGGTTATTTCTCAATGCCATACAACATGATACAACTTAAATAGTATTTTATCATAGGTCATCTAACAAGAAAGTAGGTTATTAAAGTTCAAGATATATACCAAATGCACTGTTTCTAATGAAAATTTGTAAAACTTACTTTCTGATACGAATTAATATTCTATAAGCAATCAAATTTAGAATATCAACAGTCTGACAGGTATATAACTAAGACAACAGAAGATTTAAAATCACCCACTCTACATCTTGCAATAAAATAAATACTGTGACATCTTTCCACCCAGCAGCCATTCTTGCTTGAGAGATTTTCGAGCATGGCTGATTAGATCCAAACAGAAGACAGGCTTGGCATACTGGTGCTGTTTTTGAAAGGCAACATCTGAGGCTTTGCATCTTTATGTTTGAAAACATAGGGAGGTAAATGCAACTGGCTCTGGCCAGAGGTGATATCATAATATCTTCTGAAGAAAAAGGCTAGAGAAAATAACCAAAGGTAATGTACACACTATAATCAGCCTGAACAGAAAAGGAAGAACCGGTAACTGCATTTAAAGTAGACATTAAAAAAATAAATTCTTGAAAGGTTATTTTTAGTATCCAGTGTTAACAACTTTCAAATTTAAACTTTAATCCACTGGATTTAAAAAAAAAAAAAAAAAACAGAGAATTGTTTCATTAACATTTAGTTACCTTAAAAAAATTCTGCCAATAAAATTTCAAACCTGCCATTCAGAATTGATTAGATGATAATAGCACTGAAGTTTAAGCCACACTTATAAATCACTGGCTGTTCAAACAGTATCATACGATGACAGCTTTAAATTGAGTACAACAAATTAAAAGTAAGTGTTTCAAATATCTTCTAAAAAATACTATTTTATGTTTTCTCTATACATAAGAAACAACTTAGAGCATACAACTTACTAGAAAACAAGTTCATGTTATTACTGACATGTTCAATATTTTAAGGTCTGACCCATAACTGTTTATAACATTTTATCAGCACAGTGTAGTCTAAGTTTATCAGAATCCTAGTTTTCTGGTGACAAACTTCTTGCTATTGATAAGTGTACTACACACTTTTTACATCTTTTTCTGACTCTCTCAAGAGAAACTTCGTAGGCAGGTGTTTTATTTCCAGGGCATAATTTATTGACCATATGAGAGATGCCTGTGTACATCAGTCAAACATGATGCCTAGCCAGCTGCTGTAGAAACCTATTCAAACCTGTCTATCTTTTTCTGTAAAGCACTTGCCTGACATCTTGTTAAACCTCTGTAATTTTCTTTTGATTACAATGCAGCCAGCCTTTCAGTGCTTTCTCAATTAACATTTGTCAAAAGCATCACAATCTTGTGCAAAAGTGTCAAATGACTGCCACTGAATCAAATCTTTGAAGGAAAATGGAAATCAGAGCAAAATGAGAAAAGGGCAGAGCAAAATGGCTCAGTGCTGCACTATGTTAGGTGGCTCCCACCATTGTACAACTGCTTATTTAATGATACCACCACTAACGATCAGTTAGCCAGACTTCAATAATGATTCTTAATAATACTTTAGGTATATAATAAAAGAACCTCTAACATGCAAAATTTCATGTAAGATTCTATAGACTGCTTCCATGTGTTCTGATAATGTATCTTATACTGTTTACCTTTTGCAATCAATTTTTTCAGAGATCAATCAATGAAGTATTGGAACAGCATGAAAATAAACATGCAAGTACAATTTAAGTAGCAAAATTAAACCCTGCTGGAGGAAAACTAGAATTAAAATTTTGCAAGGCTGACATTTAGCACTTTCAAAGAAAGCATTTTTTTTTCCTAAGTTGAAACTATAAATGCAGAGGCATTTATAACAATTACTATTTCTTCCCATAGGTGAAAAGAGGTCACAATAGGGAACCTGATAATGATAAAACTTATCTTTAACCGGCACTTATTTATTAGATGCTATTTTAATCACCATCCATGGGTCAACAGATCATCATATTTAATTCTTACCACAACCCCATGGTGTAAGGCATCGTGATTATCTTCCTTGGAAAGATGAGGAAACTGAGCTATGGAGAAGGTTAAGCAATTTATTTAAAGTTAAGTGTTTATACTCAAGTGCTACATTGCACTTTTATAGGTAAAAGTATTTTTGTAGACTCTAGAGTATGGCATCCCCAAAGCAATTTGCTCTTATTTTGGAACACAGAACTAGCACTACATTTTGTGTAAATGCCTAATGGAATAAAAGATATGGGTGGGTAACCTAAGACGCCAGAATGATAAACAACAAAAAAGTTTCTATAATGAAACTTATGGGGCACAAAAGCATCAAAACTTAAATGTATCCTATAAGTGATAACAGAAAACATGGCAATTCACACTAAAATAGTTTAAATCCAAACTGTATTTTGCTGGGTTATAACTCAGAGTTATCAGGATTCCATTAGCAGGGATGCAGATGAACTGATTCAGCATTCTGTTTACCATGTGAGTGCAAAGGCTTAAAATTAAGCCAAAAAAATGCTAATAAACTTATTTAATAGATACCCAAGAAGATTTTGACAAACAGGTTACATTTATTATGGTACTGTTTACTAGGAACTTCCAATTTATAACTACCTTTTTTTCTGTATGAAAGTATTTACGAACACATTTTATTCTAAATGTTAGAATTTACCCAGGTCAAAGAACTCATCCCTTATTCCCTGAATATACTCTGACTAGATTGAGTCAGAGTAAAGGCAAAAATGTATATTCATTAAATTTACCTTTGTTTCAATGTCAGAAAATACAAATTATCTCTTATGACCATTATTAGTGAAAAGATATTTCAAGAACTAGGTTTTCTATGCTAAATGCTTCCTAAATAATTTTTTTCTCATATTATGGAAGTGTTTTAGTTTATAAGTACTCTAATCAAATATTCAGGAACTGTCAAAATCCAAGACAATTGTTTTTAGGTAAGATCTGCAATATCAAATTTTCAGACAGATTAAGTAAACATAAAGCAATTCAGATTAAAAGAGATAGAAGAGGGCTAAAAAGGGTTTTTTCCTCAGCCCATTTTAGAGTGAGAGAAGTGAGAGGAAAGACAGACCTAGTTTAAGAAAATGGAGCAACTGAATTATGCATAGATCATAGAGAGCTAAACACTCAAAGAAAAAAGATGTTATTTCAAAAAACATGAACAAATGACGATATAATATGCTCTTGCTATTAGGAATGAAAAGGTTGAATTTACAAAAGAGTAAAAGGATTACAGTTTAGTTAATTCACTGTGGAATAGTATGAAGAAATGGTTAATTTCACAGCACAATGTATTTGTTGGCCATATGTATCATAGCAAATCCAGTACATAAGACTTGGTGAACTTTAGCCAAACCACTCAATCACTGACTTATGACAAAGACCTTATTCCTCTGATTGTTTCTTTCAATCAGTTTCTTGGATCTTGATTCTGGAAAGCTGACAAAGGCTTATTGGTTTGACCTAAATTTATGGGCCAGGATAGTTCTATGAGGCCCATCAACATGCATAAAGATATCAGCACATATCCTGGCTGAGAGACCTGAGTCTCTAAAAGCATATGAAGATGAATTACAACCAGAGAGAGAATATGGTTCAACAGTAGCAAGTTAAATTGGGTTCCATTATGAATTTTCACTAGTTTCTAGGAATAGTTAAGAACAGTTAACAAGGAGTTACCAATATGTATACAGTTTTCATTTTCAAAGCTGGTAACTACTCCTTCCAAAAAGTATCTAAGACTTATTCATCTAAAATGGTACAAATTATTTACCAGAATATGTCATATGGAATGATAGTATTATTCATCTTACATTTTTTTTTAAAGATTTATGTATTTGTACATACAGAACTGGGGTACAGGCCAGAGGCCAGGGGTGGCGAGAGGCTTCACCAGAGACAGAGTGGGGAGCAGAACAGGCCGATCGACAAAGTACACTGCTGAGGGGAGCAGCAGGCGGGTCAGGAGAGGTCTGCCACGCCATGTGGTCACCTCCGGGGCAGGCGGGAATCGAACTCAAGCGGAAGTGGCTTTAGCTTCTCAGTGCAGTGCTTTAACCCACTGCGCCACCAGGGAGGGCCTCATCTTACATTTAATAAAATACTTTAAGACAAGTCAACAGGCAATGATTCTGTGTTAAAATGAATCTATACTAAACATTATTCACTATTCAATATTTTTTGTGGATGAATTTGCACCTTTAAAATGTTTATTTTTCTAATAGAGGGGAAGATATTTACTATCACACACCCGGATTGGCAAAACAGTTTATAAAAAAGGTTAACACAAAGTTTGATAAAATGTCAAATGCTGTCAGTTCCTGAAATTTGCCTTTGACAAAGTTAAGATAAAGAGAAGGATGATACTAATATTTTGAAAAATAACAAACATCTCAAATTGCTAGCAACATAAGAAAAAAAAGTTTAAATTTTAAATAAATCACCTAAGTCACTATTAATGAAGTCTTTATTCCCTAAAAGAATATTTCATTATTGAAAACTCAACAATGGGTCATTTTGATTCAAAAAAGTCTAGACATACATAAATGAGGCAATGAGAGCTTGCACTAGGTCAATATTTTATTATTGATCTTACTACTGTATGAACAAAAATCACACAATGTAGTATTCCTTAATAACTAACATTAGAAATTCAACTACAAAATGATGTTTTTGAGGTCCTGATACTATGACAATACTGAGAATTTAGTTCTATCTTAAAACAAGTATTAGCACGAATGACTGTGTTTAAATGTAGGGATGTGTATTGCTTTAACAGAAGAAGATATTCATTCTTGTCCCATCTTTTTGAAGAGGCTGTTTTAATTTTTCTGAAGCTTTCTGGATCCTAAAATTGAAGTACCTTAAATTTGGAAATTCTGAGTAAATCAGTAAATTGAAATATTAATTCAAATCGTCAAAGTACAAATATTACTGTTCAAATAAAGACATAACTAGTGTAAGCTCTACAATAATACAGTAACAAATTACTTTCATCATGAGTAGAAGTATTTTTGGTTTAATGAATTATCATTTAATTACCCTAGAGAAACGGTTTGCGATATAACTGAACTTACATGATAAACTGAAATATATATCCAAAGATTTAAATATTACTTTCTAAGGTAATGATCCCCCATAAAGATACCTAAAGAGAACACAAATCAAAATGTGCTAGCAGATCCATTTTTATAAAAGTCTTCACTTAAAGCGTAGTACATGTGTGACAGTAAAGTCACAGATATAGAGCTTAAACCATCATTAATTTATCAGGCAATAAAAATGTGTAATTTTCTATGATGATCTAGGAAAATGTTGGATGATCCTCTCCCTTATCCCAAAAGCAGACACCAAAACTTCAGAACACTTATGCCTAGCATTGCATCAAGCCTAGTTATTCTCCCTGGACTTCCTAACACACATTTCCCTTAACCACTGGCGCCAAGAAGGTAAAAAGGTCTGCACATAGATTGTAATCAATTCAGAAGTCAGGTAGAAAAAAACACAAGCTAACAGGTTTGTAGTTGGTATATTTTTAGCAATGAAAACTAAACTGACCAATGATGCTACACTTTGAAACCAACATTTAAATTAAGAAATTCAGAAAAAGAAACTGGACAATGTATATACACTATGTGAGAAAAAGAAATGCCACAACAGTATTATTATTTGTGCTTAAATTATGACTAGAAAATAAGCAGCAGGGGAAAAAAATCCCACAAATCTTTTAAAAGTAAGTTGCGGGCCCTCCCTGGTGGTACAATGGGTTAGAACGTAGCACTGTAAGCAAGCTGCAGCCATTTCAGTACAAGTTCGATCCCTAGCCATGGAGATGATTCACAAGGTGGGCAGACCTCTCCTGATCCTCCCGCTGCTCCCCTCAGCAGCCTCCTTAGTCGCTCAGCCTGTTCTGCTCCCCACTCTGTCTCTGGTGAATCCTCTCACTGCCCCTTCACCTCTGGCTTGTACCCCAGTTCTGTATGAATAAATGCATCTTAAAAAAAAAAAGTTGTTCACAAAACATGTGAATATTAGCAAACAATCTTACCTTGGGCAGGATCAGGTGGTCCGAACTCCAGAGAGTATCGTAAAATGAAGTTATTGTTCCACACGTACAGTTGGTTATCTCTTGGATTGTAATCCACTGCAGCAATATACTGGTATTGGTTGGGGAAGGGAACATCTACATATTCTCCTCGGTTTAATCGGGTATTGTAAATGTAATCGATAGCATTCTTGCCTGTTTCACTTTCATTGTCCTGATAAACTGACCTGACCACATAGAGGACTCCACAGATCATAAAAGCATTTGATGCTGCACGTTTGTCATATACAGTCTCCCACGTTGCTTCAAATCGAAGAGTATATGGATTGAGTTGGCTAATAACTATCATTCCATTGTTCTGTTCAGTGGCATAAATGACCCACAAGCCATTTTCATCAACGGCTAGGTCAATATCAGTCTTTCCTCCCCATCTGTATGGTGAGGTATCATGATAATTGGCATAGTTAATTATGGCCTCTCCACTCTTAATTCTAGTCCTCAAGTCAAATTTCACAATATTCCTTGTTCTTTCTTTGTTAAAGAAGACAGCACCATCATACACAACAAATCCAGTACCATCTACTCGGTTTGGTAGTTTATATGTTGTTGTTTGGCGACTGTTTTGAAAGTCTTCCAAAGAAGCATATTCTATTAAAGTGTCAGTACGATAGGGAGTCCAGGGCATGAAATAAATTTTATCTGCAGCCTGAAGAGGATCCTTGCACCAGGCACCTGCCTTCTGTTCAGCTTCATATATACATGGTGAGTCCACAATTGCTTTCAAAGTTCCAGGGCACACAAAAACTAACAGTTATGGAGAAAAGACAAGAATTTAAGCCCGGTTAAAATTTTACAAAGGCAAACTAAAATGTTAATAATCATAAATCAAAGAGAAAAATTTATTTTATCAATATTCAATGTTGGCAAATGTATGTTTAAGAAAAGTATTAATTAACCCAGATTTCCTTAAGTTACCATAATCAATTTGCCAGCATACAAAGTTGCTGGGGTTGATCTTCACAAACAGAAACTTAAGTTCAGGATCATTCATATTGTGCTGCCAATTTTCATTTTTCACTATGTGTTCATCTTATAATTTGGAAATTTATATTAAGACTTTGAGCTTTGTGCACAACAGTGCACTAAGTATTTTAGTCCAGACTTTGTACCCTTCTTCCCCTAGTCCATTTGTTAAGACCCCAAAAGCAAAACACTAAAATAAATAAAACAAAAAAACCCAACGTGACAGTTATTTAAAACTTTTACACAAGTTAGACTGAAAACACAGGTGTTTTCACTGAAGGAACATAAATACTTGGAAAATGCAATTAGGAGCAGAGAAAAGTAAATACGAGGAAAACAGATGAAACAACCAGGAGACCCTGTAACCATGGCATGCTATGGAGAGGGTTCTGGAAGCGAGGCAAGATGACACTTTAATAATAATATACCCAACGGTGTCAGAAAAAAAGAGATAAAAGGTGAAAAAGAAACAGAGAAAGGGCATCTTTCCCTCACCAACTTCACAATTTTTACCCCATCACCAGATTTAGCAGTCATATAATTTCATTGTAAACAGTCGACTTCTTTATGAGGTGCATTTATGAGATCCTGCTGATACTTTAATGTCAAGAGTGTTGTGGGGGAAGGGGAGGGAGGAGGTAACATCCATAAGGCACATAACAGGGAGCTGGGGGTCAGACTGTATACGTTATTTACCTTTTTGCTCCACTTCTATTTTAAGCATCGGAAGAAAAATAAAAAAAAAAAGTGCAAGGAGAAAAGAAAAAGATTAAAATAAATTGACTATTAATCTAAGACTGAATTTGTAATAGATGTTAAATATAGGGAGAATAGAGCTGCACTAATTTGGGTAAAGAGAAACACACACAGGAAAACCTAGCAGGAGAAAGATTCTAAAGTTACATAAAAGAACATGGATCAATCATTTTAGTAGATAAAGGAGGCAATACAAATATGTTGGCATGTTGCTTCACTTAGTGTACCTAAATAAATAATGAAACTTCACTAATGCATCGCATACATACTCTTGACTTTCCAAAGTCATTCTGCATTGCTATCAATTTGTACTTTATATATGTAAGTTATGGGCACAAACGCATGCACAGGTATATAATCTCCCATTTAACTTATTATGTGAACACATCAAGTTGATTAGTTAGATAAGCATAGTAGGAAAATATAAATATGCCAACTCAATTTTGCAATGTAGGTCAAATTTAATGAACATAAATATAACCACACTAACATTTTCAAAGATATCTATGTTAGAAGAAATAGGTAATTGTTCATCTCAGTATATATTTCAATTATTTTTCTATTACTTTCTACTTTTAGAAAAATTCATCTTTACATTAAAAAAATGCCTCCTCAGGAATATATAAATCTCTACCGCGCCCCCCACCCCCACCCCAAGCAGGGACTTTGATATGTGGAGTAAGGCATGGCCTCACTTCCCCACTAAAAACTAATAATTTACTTATTTAGGTTTAGATAATCTTTACATTATAAAATATTAACTATTCTATCACATCTCAAAATGTTAATACTAAGTCTATTAAAAAAAGCAAGCAAAATACATACAAGGAAAAGCAAGCACAGTAGGCAAGGAGAAAAAGGAAGAAAGAATTGTGGTTAGCTTATTATGACATTGTCTACCATCATCAACTTACACAAAGCAAGCTGCATGCAACAGCAATCATACCGAGCATTCAAAGCAAATACCTTGACTCCACAGACCCCATAAAAGGTAAATGCTTTCATAAAACAAACCTGATTAGTAGAGTTATATGACAGAAAAAAAAAACCCTCCCTCCAAGAAGTTTGAAGAAATAGATTATGTAGTTAGGAAGGGTACTATGTAAGATTTTTGCCAGTAAATAGTATGCAAATAATTATAAACCATAAAACACTATTTTAAATTGTATGTAGGCTTTGAAGTATGTTGCCTGAATTTCATAAAGTGACCAGATTAATGTCTGTGCTTCTCCCTCTTCCCTTATTAAAATTCATTAGGGTGTGCTAATACTGTATCTACAAACTGATTACTCAAAGATACTGTAGTTGCACATTTCATTAAGATGTCGCAGCTTGATTAATTTTTAAAAATCACATAATTCATCAAGATTAAATACTGACCTCCTGAAATACCTTAGGGAAAAACATTATCACACAAATATTTTTGCCATAGGAATTGTATATAACCTCCTGCATTAAGTCACAACCGCCCCCCTTTCTACCATGGTCTACTGAACCTTTCAGGAAACATACTTGCTCTACAATGTGTGATTCTGACTATACCCAGTAAAAAGAAGAAATTCAATGTTACTGACACGAAACAATTCTTGACCACTAGTCCTAAAATTACTCTTCAGTAAAGAGCAGTTTTATACGTGCTTAGATCAATAACAGAGGTGGGGGGGTGTGGGTGAGAAAATGAGGATAAGAGAAATCATTAGTGTGGTAACTGCCCAAACTATATTTATATATGGCTGTATTCTTCTTCTTCTTCTTCTTTTTTTTTTTTTTTTGGAGAAAAAGGACAATATTACTAAAATTAATCAAATGTAAATGATGGAAACAGTACATTTTGAAATGCTACACCTTTAAAACAGAACTTAAAGATAAGTTCAATAAAGGATGTAGATAATATATTCTATTTTTCATTAACTGAAAATGGCTGGGGTTTTATTATCCAATACACTAAAGTGACTGTACAGTTACTGAGCAAAATATTAAATAGGGAAGTCCTTATTTGATTGTGATTTAACTGGTATCACCTACATTAAAGAAAATAAATACAAATTGCATACAAATTATAATTCTGATAAAAACTGGGAACATCTAATATAAAAATAATTTAAATGAAATCTCGGATGGATATGAATATTCAAAAGAGTTTGCATTGTGATTTTTAAGAAAATCTAAAGGCAGATATAGGTGTCAAGTCATTCAAACTTCTATAAACCCAGAATACAAAAATGCAATAAAATGAATGAAATTAGCATTCTTCCAAACATGCCAAATATATACTGCAACTTGTCTTAAGAAACTTTATGTTTACTATTCTATAGACCAAACATAAACACATGACTACTAACATCAGTGGAGAACTATATGAATATGCAAGACAAGAAATTGACTCAAACAAACTACATACTCTGTATCTGAAGTGACACACTATTTCATTTTGAATAAGCTCATCTTTATTCATAGTAATCATTTAATCAAAAGCAATGGTCATTTCACCCCTCATCAAATGAAATTTACTAAAATTATGGCATAATTTTTATGAATTTATGATAATTTGAAATAAGAGGGTACAAAAATCAAAACCAAATTTTGCCTGTAGGATAGGAAGTTCCAATCTGATCATTCTCCTTTATTCTACAAGAGCCTTATGACTTCTTTTAAGTATACGTACATTCAAATTACTAAAGCTTTTGTTAATAATAAAGGATGTAGGGTGCCCTGTTCACATACATAACTGACACAAACATTTCCTGGGCCAGTATAAATACCATGTTTAATACATGTGCCTGTCTATAAACATTCACAGTACAGCAAACAACAGCATTTCTAATGGACTCTACTGAGAAAATTTACTGCATCTTTTCAATAATCATGGAAATCATGTAGAAGCTTCTGGGTAACTTATTTTAGGTAGAAATGGCATCAGGTCAGGTAGTAAGAGACATAACATAAATACTATCTGATGGTGCAATTCTTACTAAGTGTAAAAGGGATATGCAAGCATCACTGAATACATAAACACTATTAAACAAGGCTAGACAAAATAGAGGCTTAAAACCAAAGCACGTGTATGGGATGGGTAAGATGAACAAGAATACAAAGAAATAAAAAGAGGAAAGTGAAGTAACAGATAAGGAAACATTCAATCCTACTGACCAGAACAATCTAAAAAGATCCCCTGCTTTAAATTTTATCATTATTGAAAATCATATAATTTATAGTGTGTCACTACTGTACAGTATATAGGAATTATCATCACTTCTATAATTTAACAAGGAGTAGTTAAAAAGCCATAGACTTATTTCTGCCTCGTGCAAACATCTAGAAAAATAACAGCAAATTAATTACTGGGGTTTTTCTTTTGTTTTTAAGGACAAAAACTAAAAAGAACAAATACTTCTCTGAGTATAGCTATTTGCATGTTTAGTGCACAATGTACAAAACTTCTGGAGAACTGAAAAAGTAAAATTTGAAAGTTAGATGTTCCAGAAGATATCCACATTTTCTTTCTTAAACAGCACAAGAAATAACTTAAAAGTCTGAAAATAATATTTGCTTAACACTGTTCTTGGTCTATAGACTAGGTTACAGGAACTGGTTCCAGAGACACAATTCTTGGCAGCTCTGCCTGATTCCACTGTTTTGGGAATGGATGCTGTATTCCTTTTCTAATTTGAGGACAGAAACCACGCTAAATTCAGGTGAAAGTGATTTTACGGAACAAAATTTTTGTTAGCTTAAAAGAATACAATGTTCCTCTAGTGGCACTGGAGAGTGATTATGTAAGCCACCAATACTACACGCAGGAGAAATGATACAAGATCAGTGCACTCAGTAGGTTTCCGATCCTACAAATGGTATAGAAAATACTGAAAACATAAAAAAGCATCCATTTCACAGGAACTCTACAGAGCAAGGATAAAAAGTAAAGATAATCTGTGTTTGGCCTTTAACTGATCCTCCACAAAAAGCCAATTTATCAAAACTATGGGCAGAGAGAGAAAGAGAGACAGCTCCTTCACAGGTTAGGTAAGAATGTATTACTACTACATTGGACACATAGCTATAAAAATTCAGCTTTTCAGTTTTAGAGATATTGATAGTCTGGACATACGATTCTATCAAAACAAGAGATCTTGTGAGGTTCTGGAAAAAGTAAATTCATTATTTAGAAAATCCATTTTTTAAGAAGTGTACAATAACACTCTTAAATTGATAAAATTGACACCAAGTAAGTTCTGATTTCAAAAGCCTATAAATTAAAGTGACCTGCCACATTTCTTTGCAATTTAAAAAGAAGTGGTACCATCAATTTATGAAAATTCGGAAATATACTGAGATTTTTAGTTTCTAAACTCTTGTTTTAATTCAAAGTATAGACTAGGATTTAGAAGTATGATTTGAGAAAAGGAGGAAAACGACACAGAATTAGAACATGGGTTGAAGTATAATTATAGAATTTCCAAATGAATTTTAATTATCAATCTATAGGATCTTACAAAATTGGATGTTGCAAAATTTAAAGTAGAAGTATATGCAAGATTGTTATATTTTTTTTATTGTAAAACTTCACCACTGAATCTAGTCAAGAAATATTCCCTTTAGGACCAAAAGCACTGGCCTCAGTTACTGCAATGGTAGCTTTTACCAGGCACTAAAGTTACCAAAGCAGCAGGTAGCCATTCAAGTAGCTCACGATTAAAACTGAAGTCAATTCCTTCTTTAGAAAACTGTGAGCCAAACCAATTTGTCAGCAACTGGTATTGGGCAAAAGTACAGATTTCTATCTGCCCTATTGAATAGCTAATTCAAGTTTGTTTTCTGGAAAAACACTAGCCTTAAAAGCCAAACACTTAAGAACACAGACAGACACTTGGCCAGCATCACACTATGGCTTCCTTCCACACTTCATGAAGCTAATTGGAGGCTCAAGTCTGTTAGTGCTCTGCATGCATAATGGTTTGTAGGCCATAAACATATGCTTCTTTCACATGTGTAGTCTTTCAGCATCAATGAGTAATGCTGGAGAAAGTGAAAAATATAAACTTCATACTTACTGTAAGGGACACATTCATACTGGACTTCAAGATATTTGTATGTTCCAGGACATGGATCAGGAAATACATCTGACCCAGTAACTACTATACACTGTGTTCGGTTGTTGCACCTAGAAAACAAAAGAAATCAAATTTGGGTGACATACTATTTTATTTATTTATTTTTAAAAATAATAGTTTGTTTTTACATCATTCTGTGCATTTTTTCATCTCAGTTGTTATCCCCATTGGCTTCCCATCACCAAATCACCCATGTGTCATCATACCATTTATTTTTACTAAATAAACATTTCAGAGCTGCTTTATATTTTCTTCAGGAAACTAGTATATAAAATTAAAAATTCAACCAATATTAGATTGTGCTATGCTTAAAGTTAAGAGTCACATTTTCTTTATGTTGTATTATTTCTATGTTATGGGTCATACTAAATATTAACTCCAAGTAAAAAGAAAACAGCTATAGTTTTCTTATTCTAGTGTACATTTTAATTGGAATTTTGACATATTCAAAACGAAGTAAAAAGAAAAAATGTATACTAACTGTATTTAAGAAATAAAAAAATGGCATTATGACTAAAGAGAAATGGAGTCTTAAACAGCTAGGAAGTAAGTTTTGACAAAGGTGGAAGTTTAAAACAAAGGTGGAATCAGGTTTGTGTTTCCTTCTATCTAGATAGGCACTTTGTACAGCATGATTTCCAGATACAATGCCATTAGGTCACACCTTCCTCCTTCGGCATGCATGAATAATGAGTGCATTTTGAACATTGAGCACAGTGCCTGGCTAAGTGTTCGAGCATCTTTGTGAATCTTGCTATTTTCATAGGTGAAGTCATTTATACTATCAGTATGGTATGATTATGAATCTCAGTTGTTCTAAATTAGTCTCTCTGAAATACATTAAAATGATTGTCACTAACATAATACTTAGAACACTTAACTTATTACTATTGTTGAAAATGTATCAAGATAAGAATGAAGGGAGAATTCTAGGCAAGATGATATTTAATTTCTATGAATTTGTACAAATATCTTTTTTTTTTTTTAAGATTTATTTATTCACACAGAGCTGGTGTACAGGCCAGAGATGCAGAGGGTGAGAGGATTCACCAGAGATAGAGCGGGAGCAGAAAAGGCAGATCAATGAAGTACACTGCTGAGGGGAGCAGCGGGCGGGCCAGGAGAGGTCTGCCACGCCATGTGGATCTCCTCCGGGGCAGGCAGGGATCGAACTCATGCAGAATCGGCTTAAGCTTCCCAGTGCAGTGCTTTAACCCGCTGCACCACCAGGGAAGGCCCCAAATATCTTTTTGTAAAGGCAAGAATCATTTTCGTTATGATGTGCCTTTCTAACAACCCAACGGAATATAAACTTTGCTGGATTTTATTAGTACATAAATACTAATATACAAAGCAAAGGAGTACATAAATTTAAGAATACTAACAAAGCAGAACAAGAGCATTATAATTAATTTAACAATGTGAATATAAGGTTCTATCAGGTATGGAAAAGATGGACCATAAAAAAGGAAAATAATGAAGGAAAAGCAGCCCAATTTGAAGCACAACTACATTATGGATAGTGGAAGGAGAATCATGTTAAAGAAGGGATAACTTACCATGATTGATCTGTAATACCATATGCCATAATTTTAAAAATATCATACAAAATAATTTTCAATACCAATAATGTAAATGCTTCATTGTCACATTCTTATGCAATTTTTCCCCAAACTCATTAGGTGGAAATGAATTATTTTAAAGTGAATCATAGAACCATTTTATATCCTAACATCTTAAAAATAGGTGGCTTTACTATTTTTCAAATGGCCAATATGTTGATATAGGTTAATATAATGTTTTAATAGGTGAATATAACATTTATATAATGCTTCACTTTCCTAAACTTACAGAAAAAAGACAGTATTACTTTTTAAAGTTTCTTAATTAAGAAATTTAACCACTAAGCAGTTCCTATTGAAAACAAAAGTGTTTTTCTTTCCTTTCTTATATTTATTCATACCTACAAGGGTGTTCCCTTTATTTTCTCCTGGTACCTTTCAGAAACAAAGAAATCTTAACTTCTGTGATACACCTTTTACACTATACTATCTCTGGATATACTTTGTAGCCACTCAACAAAAAGTCTGCCATGCTTTGAATGTTTTTAATGTGTATCAACAATATATTCATGCTTGAAATCTAATAAAACAACAATCTGACTTACCAGTAAGTTTTTCATATAGCCTATCACATCATTAATTAATGAACAAGTGGGAGAGAAATTGGAATGAATTCAAGGTTGTAATGGATCGAGAGTTAAGGACTTTTGACCAAGGTGAAAGAGGCTGTAGCTCAGAGGATTTGAGAATTTATTTTATTTTTCAAAATTAAAGCATGTACTTTTGCTTAGTGAAATAAGCCAGAAAAGGGGTGGGAGGTGGGGTGAGAGGAAGCCAGATGGTTTTACTCAGGTGGGGAGAATAATAATAATAATAATAATGAATAACTATATACTAGAGACATTTTACAGGGTTAGAGTGGGAAATGGGATCAAAAATGGGGGGTGAGGGGGAAGTGCACTGGACTATGGTGATGGCACACTGGTGATTTGGTGATGGGAAGCACATGGAGATTACAACTGAGATGGAAAAAGATACAAAATGATGTAAAGATAAACTATTATAATAAAAAAATATATATAGGAAAAAAACTAAAGCATGTACTAAAGATTGTTTAATTTTCCACTGGAAGATTAGATGAATACATGACTTTAAATAAGTATGGGATTACAATTAAGATGGAAAAATGCACAAAATGAATAATGATAAAAATTAAAAAATCACAAACATCCAGATGTAATTAACAATATTCTACATGTAAACTAAAGGTCAAAGAATACCCTACTACACTCTTTATTGGTGGGGCATACTTTTCTATTTCTGACCTTAACCATGATTAGTCACTTATCTCAAAAGCAAAGTCCATGCTAATAAATTAAAGGAAATCTGCACTTTCTTTCCTCTAAATGCAATCCCACCTTCAAATGCTAAATAAATAAGGATTTAAAATCTATTTTATTGTAAATTTTTCAATGTCATCTTATGTTTTTGAGATGCATACATGTATATATGTAGGCATCTTTTCTGTTATTTGTGTTAAATTGTCACAAAGTGAGAAATAATTGCTCATATTTACCTTTTTCTAAGCAACTCTATATTATCATTTGACCTGAATTATGTCTTCAAAATGTTAAAAGCAATAACCATATTTATACCAACCACATAACTTTTATTACTTTTAGTAATCATACTGCACAAAACTTTTGACAGCAAAAAGATATTAACAGTTTTAGTAAAATAGAGAGTTTTAGTAAAACATAAGAGTACTTAATGGAGTTCCTACAAATAAAATTATATAGATTTTTAGAACTCGTGATGTCCCAAGATATCTAATATTCTTTTTATTGCAAGGGTAAGAAATTAATTTTGAGAAAAATATTAATTTTGAGAAAAAAATCAGAATTGGGGGCTACAATAGGAAATGGCCAGCAAGAAGAAGAACACAAATTTGAAAAGCATAGTACTATAGATTTGCATAGTAGTGTCTTGATTCATAAAAAAGTAAAGCTTTCAGAGGGCCAACTAATGAAAATAAAAGCACAGATTATGTGCATTCTTTTTTGAGTGGATCAAGTAGTCCTTGGTTTCCAAATACAGTAAAGTGTGGAAAAATAAGAGGCGACGATAATGCCCAGTATGACTTGTCAGTACTAAGACATGTTAGAAAATTCCTTTACCAATACAATGTAATAGGGTAAAATTGTAAACTAGTATCACTTTAGAGCAGTGAAAATAATTTGTGACAAAGCAAAATAAATTCCTATAACTGCATTGCTTCTTTTATTTATAGTGAAAATGAACTGACACAACTCAGTCAAGAAAAGGCATCTGTATTTTCAGCCTTGGCCATAGATCTTGCTGTGATTTTCTCCCTCTTCGCCCAACAAAACAACTATCAGTAAAGGTATGGTTCTATTTAATTGTACTAACAATTAAATTAACAGTGTATTTTGGTAATACATGGATCCAATATGTCGAAACTGTCCTTTTCTCAGATGTTATGCATAAAAATTGAGTATGAATGACAATAAGGTAGAAAAGAATGAGTTTTTAAGTAAGTGAACCTCTGATCACGACGTGGAGGAAATATAATTGTTGCTCATCTTTCAGATAATACACACTAGATATATCTTAAAGACCTGAACTTTTAATACATCTTTAGTTTTGTAAAGATGTACAGATGAGTTAGGATAGTTAAGGCACTAATAGTCTAAATATATGAAACATACCAACCTTCATAAAACTTACACCATCAACCACAAAAGAAAAGCATTAAGTATCAAAACCCTAGAATTTTTAAAATTTTAAAACTCCTTACTAAAGGGGAAAACAAGTCTATTCAGGAATAAAACCATAGTACATCTCAAAAGTGAGGATAATAAAATTGAGTATTTTGAAGCTTATATATTATAAGTTTACTTCTGAAACATAAGGAAATACTAACATGTACTTATGACAAAACTTAAAAAGTATAATATTTAAGGACAATGCAGCTGTCAGAATTTATAGAAACAAGGAGAAAAGAAAGATTAGTGTTTAAAGACAGAGGCTTTAGAATCAGAACTGAGGTTTAAGTTCCAGTTAGGCTGATACTTAACTTTATGTACATAAACAATGCAGTGAACCTTTCAAATTTAGTTTTCTCATCTGTCAAATTTTTTTTTGCAAACGCACCAACAGATATGAATTATTGCCAACAAAAGAAGCATTAACGATAATTAATGTGCCCTTATATAATAGGGACATGGCTTGCAAATCTTAAAAGGTCAGAGCATCTTGTATTCCAAAGTAGTTCCTACACTGTGCATGACTTCCAGGGTGTAGCTTTAAAAACAGGCTGAACTATTCATGCAAATTTGTTTCCTTTCCAACGCTAATCTTGAATTGTACAATGTCCAACAAATTGCTTTTACTCTTCTTTTGATTATCTTATGCTCATTATTACACTTTACTAAGTGCAAAGTATGGAGATGAGATTCCATGTGTAATCTATTGTGAGAGGTGTTTTAATCAATAGTCTTGTTCTGCTGATTAAGCAGGGGCTTCTGTTTTGGCAAGATAACATTAGTTTCTCCAGTCATGCTCCAAAAACCATTGGGAATCTTCAGCAGATCATTAGATATGCTACAATAAAGCTTTGGTACATTCTCTTTTCTTCCTTAAATTACTTCTTCACTGTCCCATCGTTCCTCGTCTCGATAGCACTGCATTATTATTGCAGCTCCCCTGAAACTTGCACTAGAGCTATGTCTCCGGGCCATAGGATGCCATTTTCAATTGAAGCTTCTGCTTGAAAATATAAATTAAGAAAATTTCATTATCTCCTGCCAGGGGCCATTATTCACCACAGTACTAAGGAAGATTAAAAATACAAAAATCTACCAACTTGAACAAATACTCTAGCATTCAACAGAAATGTTCAGCATATCATGACAGAGACTAAAAACTAAAAGTTTGCTAAAATTTGGAGTCCTTCTCTAGAATTAGTCCCATTCTCAGAGTGATGATTGCTTCAACAATTTCAGTCTCTTAGAGGCAACTTTTATTTTTTAATTCAGTTGTAAAATACCAGCAACAATAGATCTGCTTCTTTTCTGAATTACCTTCTGTCTTTGTTAAAACTCCACACTTTTTTGAAATAAACATTTCAAATACCAAAATATCATGTAATGATAACTCCTTTCTAAAATTACAACCATATGCAGAAAATTCACAGGCATATCCTGGAAGATTTTAAACTATATACACAGGCACATTATATATTCTAAATGAAAAGAATAGCTACAGTTGATTTATTGTAAATGAATCTGTTCTCTAATTCATTCTTGAGCCTCAATACTGAAATAAAAGTATGTTAATAAGCAGATTTCATTCAAGTGCATAAAGCTTTAAAAACTTATAACCTTTCCACAAACACAGAAAAAACTGGAGAAAAGTAAGTCATTAATCTCTAAATTCTTATTGGAGGTGATTATATGCCTGGCACCTACAAAAGTGTAGTAATTGCTTTTGAATGAATGAAATAATGATGGATGGTTAACCTGGCTATTCCAGCTTGTAAATAAGCACAGTTAGGAGAAAATAAATACCAGACATCCAATTCTGCTTCAATCAGCAGTACCTGATTCTTAGGGAATTCTGTCAATTTGGACATAGTTTTATACCATGAAAGCCAATAATATAACACATAGGAGGCAGATCTATTTAGGGGACAGCAGGAAAAAGAAAGTAACAACCTTCAGCTTCTCAAACATTTCTTCATATGCTCACAATTCCTAGGAACCTAGTACTCTAGGCCCTGGAATCCCTGTACATTTCAATCAGAATTTAATAAATTGTATTCATACAATGGATGATCTTACAATTTAAATAGGTAGGTTCGATCACAAATATTTACTCAAGCAAAAATAATCTAATAAACTCAGGGAATGAAAAGAAGTTGTTATCTAAGATACAAGGTTACAATCATCCCCACAGATCAAAGAGGGAATCAGAGCTCAATGGTAAATCAAACCTTTTTTTAAATTGTACAATGAAATGCTCTTCTATCATTTAAACTGCTATTCTGTGGAGCAAAGGAAAGTGAGTCCTGCTTTTTTAAAAAAATATTTATTAATGATGATTTGTGAGCCTAACTAATTGCTAGGTAAACATAACATTAGGAAGCTAAATGGTGTGTAATTAATATGGTAAAAAAAAAAAAAAGAGGTGTTCTACAGTAACGTTCCCATTTGTCACATAACTGTTCTCATAACTTATTTAATAATTTTCGTAGTCTAGGAGATTTCTATCCATCATATTATATTTAGTTTTTCAAGCAAGTCAGAATATTGCACTATAAGCATCACAGAATATTATGTTATTAAAAGTATTTGAAAATCATTGTAAAAGGTGAATTATTGAAATAAAGTAAGTAATCTCAAGAAGTATTATATATTTGATATATAATCTGAAAAAAGCTATCATTTCTCTTCTTTTCAGTTTTCTATAATAGTTTTCAAAAATTTTAAATCATAAACTCTAATTATATTTGCATAAATAAATGCCATTTAAAAATAAAATGTATATTTCCTATCAACATATAAATAAAACAAATATATCTGACTAGGAAAGTGACTAGCATGCAACAAAAACAGAAGTCAATAAATAAATAAAAGTCAGTATCAACAGGTCAACAAAAACTTGATGGGAAAACACTTGTAAGCTTTTATCCAAAAGTGTGCCATTCAATTTCTCCGTATTTTGAAACTGGAAGTTCAAAAAGTGACATCCTCCATAATCATTTTATTTGAGTAAAGCATTTTGAGAGAAATTTATAAAGTAGGATAAGTCAATATTTACCACTAATTTGCATATCAGCAACAATAATTTTCCTTAAAAGTCCCACATTAATTACTAAAATAAGCATTTTGAAAAGGCAATGCTGGTTTACTAGAAACAACTTTTTATGTATTAGAAACCTTTGAAATTCCTTGCAGTTTTTACTGGACCTTGGGGTCAGTTTAATGCAAATTAGGCTTGACTCAACAGAGCCTTATTAATCCAGTACAGAATCTCTTGTTTGCAGAAATGCACATTCAACATAACTGTGCTTGCTTTTATTAGCAAAATAAGAAGTATTTATTTACAAAGCATGCCACTGAGACTAAGTTTCATTCACAGGGTCATCAGGTCTAACTACTTAATGAAAGGAACAAGGTAATTTAAGTGGGGATAAAAACTATAAAATTTGAAATATTTAAAAAATATTGCTCCTGTGTCCGAATTTCCAAGACCTCTGCTTTTAATAATTCAAAAAATTATTATGACCTGTATCAATTAGGAGCAATTATTTATAAAAATGTTAACCTACAACAGTTTGCACTTGCAGAAACTACCACATTTTTAACAAGGGAAATGGGAAATCGCTATGGGATGCCCTAGTTAGATTAAATTAGCAAGAAACTTGTTACCAGACCATATAAAAGACACAGCGTAATAAGACATGACCTTGCAGAGTCTTGGAGCCAATCTGTGATGTTTTTCCTTCCTATAACCCTTGCTAATTATCTGCAAAGTTACAGACCCTTTTGTCGTGGGTTATTTTTCTTGAAATTGTGAGGGGATTTTTGGTTTCTAAATATTTAATTAGTCTTGTTATGATATGAGAATTTTACATGCCAAGCATTTCGATTCTTATATGCTATTCCTTCTAATTATCCTCAGATTTAGATTGGTCATCCCAAATCTTTGCCTTTTGTAATTATTTACTTCTTAAAGATCATTCAGCAAAGAAATATTTTCACCCTTATGGCTCTTCTTTTCCACAAATGGCTTTTCTGGTCCGTTAATTACCCACTCAGAGGATTAGAGTTTGAAATAATGCAAAAGAACCTACAACCAAAAGGAGTTTTAGAGGGCAAAATGGAGTATATTAGATTTCTATTGCTATTTTAAATTCACCTTAAAAATTACTCCCTTGGTTTGGATATGATTTTGATAAACAAGAAAATTATACCATAAACATTTTTTTTAACCTCCCAAGTTGCCTGATGGAGTGTCATTTTGTCAGTATTATAAATCTCTCTACATAAAACAAATGCATTTCTTGTCTAATTGATATCTATCCTAATTTCCTCTCTTCAAGGTCTCATACTTTGTAACAGCATGGCAACCAATGTTCACAGAATTTCTTATACAAATCAAACTGAGTGCATAGAAAGAAAAGCTTAAGACTTTTGTCAGTACAGCCCCTGCATCCTCTCATCTATGCCAAACTATGACAAAATAAAACTACTTGCTAGAGTATTTAATCAACTCGAAGTTTCACATTTTAAGTGCTTAGTTTTGATTTTCACTTATTAAGAGGCAAGAACACACTGTCTTTACCCAAAGTGAGTTCTTTGGCACTAAAATCTTTCACAACTTGCAGAACTAGTATTATCTCATCAAACTTATTTTTCTACCTAAATACACTAGTTGCCATTGCTTTTATTTTTTAAAGTAATTTATTTTCCTCAAGAATTTACAAAATTATTTAGTAATAGAATATGTAATAGTTTAAATATAGGAATGCCTTATGTAAAAGTGAAATAAGTATAAACATCTTAATACTATAAACAGAATTAATAAATTCATGCTCAGCATCAAGGAAATATGCAGTTAATATTTCTTCAAAGGGTCAACACATTGAAAGCTCAATCTGAAAACAAAGTGCTATCTGATAATTCTGAAAGTCATGAATCTTTTTTCACTAGCAATCTAGTTTTAACTTTGTGCACACAACAAATAAAATCTGTTATCTATGCTTTCCTTACATTGTTCTTTCTAACCTAGAAAAATGGATTTGAACTGACAGAACTGAATATCATTGTACACATCTTGAACTATTTCTGTCATAATGTAAAGATATATTTGAAAGATGTTATGTCTCTGAGGTAGAACATTTTCAAAGTTTAGGCCACTAGACTTTTTCTGAGGACGGTCTTCCAACTGTTAGTGGTGTCCCTTCTATGCATACCTAAGACTACTAGCATTGTGTACTGGAATTAAGAGGAGATAGCACACACTTGCATAGCATCAGTCAAAGAGAAGTTATAAAGAAAGTCAATACATAACTATGCAAACCAAATGGTATTAAATTCTTTTGACTACCCAAACCTGAAGTGATCTATTTCCTTTTCCTATGGGCAGGAACTGTCTATGTAATTATTTTGGCAATTAATCATTATTTCTTTGTGGTACATTGTCTATATTTTGCATTTTAGTTGTTGGTTAGTGCACCAAATAGTTTCCCTGTTCAGAATGAAGCTATAAATTCCTGGGGTTTGTTTATATTCTTTTCTAGGTATTATTAAATACTGCTGGTTACTTTACTATAGTGGTCTCATACAGTGAACATACAGGAGGAATGCTAGTTTTATATGTCTAATAGGATTTTGGTAGGTTTCTTAAAAATCCACTAGAATTACTAGTCCTGTTCACTGCAAAAAATGCTCCCTCAATAAACAGTTTCTAAACTGGTATTCTCCTTTTCCTATGTCAGGAATTTTCATGAAAGGAACAACTGAAAGTACCCTACTGATACATACTAGTTGTCAATTCCTTTATAACTACTGCAGACATCTTGTATAGATGTTTACCTAACTCTTCTGTAAGCCAAGAGCTGAAAAACAAAAAAGGCAGAAAGCTAGAACCACAGGCTCTTGGGACATTTCTAGGAATAAGAGCAGATGAGGAAGGCTAAAAAAAAATCCTGAATACCTATAACCTGAATAAAAGTAACAAAATTCATCAGAGATTGATAAAACGATGGATACTTTGTGGTTCCTACTACTCAAAATTAATGGAGTCCCACCTGACTGACAAATAGATGGCAAATTTCACTGGCTTACTTCTGATAAATCAGAACTAATCTTTAATCATGAAAAAATATTCATAATCTAATCTTTTTTATCAAATTGACTATCACTGCAGGAGTCTCACGTATTTTCACAATTAAAAAACCCCATGTTAGCTGTATATAATAAGGCATTACATTTGATGCAAATCCGTTTCTATTGAAATAAATGCCAAGCTGACAGCAGGAAGTAGCTGATAAAAAAGCAACAAGGTATTGCTGATAGCATTCTAGATAATTGAACACCTACTCACAAGCATTCAGGTTACAGTAACCTACAAAGTGTGTTTTATTAAAAAAAACACAGATGAAGGAAAGTGTCCCCTGACTACACCTCAGTCACTAATGGAAGAAATTATCTTTAAAAAGCTTGATGATGGATACATAGTAGAGAAGGGAGGGGAGAAAGAGGGAAAAAAGAGCATGGAAAGGAAAATTTTATCTCCAACTGTGATTCTGGCACTGGCTAGAGCAATAGAAGATACTATCAGTTGCTATTCTAGATATGGAAATATCTGCAGTTCTGGAAGCATAGAAATACACTAAAAGTACCACATTCAGGTAATACTTACACAAAGACAACAAGTGAATATAAAATTATGTATTTCTGCCCTGTTATAAAAGGAGCAAATACAATATATATGAAGGACTTAAAATCCTAAATGATATTTTCCAAATTGACATTAGAACTTACAGAAACTTTTTAAAATGTAGTAGGGTTAAATTACTCTTACATAACTGTGAGAAATGAAAGAAACAAAAATCTACAAAAGGTCTTTCCTCCTTAGCCTAAAAACAAGAAGAAAATTCTCAATGCCCAGAAGGAAGGAAGTAGGTAGAACACAGCACACTACAGAAAATTGGAAAGGATGAGGATAGAAGTGATAACTACCTCAATAGACCTGTGTTTCCACACATTTGTTCGTTTTTCCCAATGTGGGGCACTACTTACTATTGCCTCTTCTTCATGCACGTTTGCAGCAATATTGTGCTTAAAGATTTGGCATTGCAGTAATTTTTGTTCATAACATCTTTACCAGATTATATCTTTAAGGGGTTAGTTTCAAGAATGTCTGAATCACATGCAGTGCATAATGTTGTTCACTATCCTCAAATGTATTAATTCCATAACCATCAGTCTGTTGTCTTATACATTCATACAAGTTCATAAAAAATTTCAGACTGGCACATTAACTTACATATCAATTTGGTAGCATAAATCAATGAATGGTATGTATCTGAAGCAAGTACAGTTCCATAACCATATAATCTAAGCAAAGTTAAAACTTTTCTAACCTACACAATTTAAGTGGTGAGTATAAGTTATTAAAGTTATAGTGAAGGCGGATGACTTCTACTCCATATTAAACACTTAGCCTGATTTAGCTTTATTTCAGTAACTTGTATGAAAAGCTCAGTTCATCGTGACCTACAAACCATTAGACTCAAGAGCTTTAAATACCTCTAATACCATGCACAGACTTGGGAATACAAGGCTGTGAGCTATGAAGTTGTAACGCTGCCCGACTAAGCGCTAACATGCACTCTCAGGCCACAGACACAAAGAGTAAATAAGCAAGTTAAGTAATAACTAGGCAAGCAACTTCATTACCGTGTTTAAAGATGCAATGTGTACCACTGTACTATACACATAAAAATACAGTATTTTGAGATTTTTGTTTTACAATTATAACTAAAATCTGAGAGTATCTTAATTTAAAAAGCTCTATCATGTTGCATATTTTATAGCTAGAGGATCTTAGAAACATTTTCATTAAAAATATTCCAAGACAAAGTAGAACACTTAAATATAACATCTCATATTGCATGTTAGGAATAATGGTCAATTTATTTTACATATATTTGATATGTCATTACTAAACTTTGCCATTGTTCTTATCTTTGCCCAATTATAAATAAATCTCTATATCCCGGCAAGACAAAATCTCACAGGTTCACATAGTAGTGCTATTTTTTAGTAGTCAGTTAAAAAAAAAAAAATATTAACATAGTCACCTGATGAGAGTATTAACATTATTAAAGAAAAAGAATTACAAGATAAACTTTAAAATGTAAACTGCCAGTTTTAGACCTGAATTGGGCAATTTTATCACTTTAAGTCTATTTTAGTCTTTAATTGTCAGACTCCCATAGTGCATGTAATGAACAGCACTACTACTACTTGTATTTATATTTAATGTTAGTGCCTTTCTTAAGTTGGATGACACGGGAAGGAGTTTGAGTCAGAGATCTCTGAGAGGCTGGGTGCACACTTAGAACTATCATTGAAGCCAGGAGGAAAGAAGATGGTAAGAGTCCAATGCAGTTGCAACAAAGGCCCACAAATTCCTCTGGGAGGGAGCTCTGTAGTCGGGAGAGCACTTCAGAAATTATCTCAAAATGAAGCACTGGATGAGGAGGCCAAGCCTTTGTACTCAGGCACTCACTGAGTACTGCCTCTGGGGAAAGGGTTTAAGATCCCTTCAGCCTGTGGCAGTTCCCGGGCAGCAGCTCACTGCTGCCCACGGTGAGCCAAAGATCTGCAACTCCCCTGGCAGCTGGTGGAAAGCAAGCCTGATGCTGAAGGGTATACCACAACAGCCACTAACTACAGTGCTGTAATTTTAAAGAGTTAAATGAACTGCTTTCAAACACAGCTCTTTTAATACTACTTCTCATTTTCATGGCTTTTATTGTATTTTATCTTCTTGTACAAAGCGACATGTCAATCCTGTTTACTAAGCGATATTCAATGAGTTTCCTATAGAGCAATGAACCTTAACAGGCAGCTTTTAATTGGCCCACATAGGAAACCACATTACTATTAATTCCACAGCTACAGCATAAAATAAAACCATTGCTTCTCAAACTCAGAGCAATTAGACCTCTCGGCTATTTGGCTAACTCTGCTTCATGATACCCAATGCAGTTAATTATATTTTTTGATGTTAATAGTCTCTGTCAGTCTCAAGCATAACTTCCCTTTGATGAATATTTAAATCATATTTGAATAAAAAATAATCTTAGTTACATTTCATATTCAGTAATCATCACAGCTTAATAAAGGTCTACTCAAAGAGTTGAAATAAATGGCAATGAGCATATAGAGGTCCAAAATCAACTTATCAGGTAGGGTATTTGTAATGACCATTATCTACCTACCATACCTGCTTGTAGTATATAAGTTTAAAAGTTATACTATTATTCACATAATAATCCACAAATTAATTTTAAAAGTTACTTATAAACATTCTTCTCAATTATATATACAGAAACCTATGAATTAGCAATGAGGACATCATGGGACTGGGTCAAAGATAATTTAATGTATAGGAAAAAGTACAAATTATAATGTCCTAGAAAAATCAGCATATATTCTCTTGTCTCCTCTTACTGCATTGTTCCCCCTAGTTCCAAGAGTAGTAATAAGAAGTGCTTTCATTTATAAAAATTGTCTAATACAGATATTCCATACAAATATTACTAAGAAAAAAGAACTTAAATATTTTTGTCCACACAAAGGTTGTAATGGGAGTAAGGATTGAAGTGAACCTTCCAAGAATGAGTAATGGGAAGAGAGGAAGGAAAATACAAAAAACAGAGTCCATCAGTGTATCAATAGTTTTTTTTCAAGTTTTGTTCACAATCTCATTTTAACACTTCCTTAATCTGTAAGATTTTAAACCAACTCTCTATTGAACTGTGAAAATGGGTTTTTTCTTCTACAAAAACAATGTTTTCTCATCTATCTACTTAATTAACAATTCTTAACAAATTGACTTGCTAAGTTCTTCATTTTTCACTTTTTCCTCCCAAATCCTAAACTATCATAATAAAAGGGAGACATAAAAAAAGTAAAAGTTAAGAAGATACAATGAAATATACTACCAACTCTGTTATAAGTTTAAAAATAATGAGGATTCAAATTTTTTAAAGTCTGAAACAAATTCAGGGGGTCCTTCATTAAGAAAAAAATATGTTTATAATTTATAAAAACAAGAGATACTGAAATGAAGTCATTTAGGCAAAAATCATAATAAACAATATTTTTAAAAATCAAGTATCATAAACAACGAAATCCAGAAAACTAACATTAATAAAGTGACCAGCACTTATTTATAATTCTTTTCTTAATAATCTTATTACCTCTATCCTAAGACTGTTTCTTTATATGATAATTTTAGTGTCATTTTCCTAGTTTTGCCTTTCCTTGAACAGCTGAGCAAAATTTGTTTTTTTACTGACAGAATATGTAAAATATGCAACTATAACATTTTAAATATTCACATTTGATGAACTGCTACAGTCTGTGCCCCACAAATACATGTATTCTGATCTACTGCTTTATATGACACTCCCTAGAAACAGAGGAAGCATGATACACCAGTAACTATAAGCTCTACACTTAACTGTATTCTCCCCTTACTACATGTTTTCCACCAAAAATATATAGGAAAGCACTTCTCTTTTGATTAGCTACCTATGAGAACCAAATGTCCCATTTACTGTTTTACACATTTAATGATTCCACAGACTAGCTTCTAGCTCCACACATTTCAAATACTATTTCTCCACCACTTGCCACATATTTCAGGTGCCATAGGACATATTCAAATTGTAGTATGACATCTGGCCTTACAGATTTTTGTCATGAGCTATAAGGCTGCTTAATGAGTAAAAGGAGTATTTTTAAAGGCCATTTATTCACCAGAACAGCTAGCAATAACACGAGTATCTGAAAATCTAAAAAACAAACCAATCAAACAAACAAACAAAAAAAAAACCCCACTAAACCAAAACAGAATTTACCACCAACTGAACTCCAGGTAACAAAATCCCAGAATGCCCTTAGCAATTCTCTTCCAACCATAAATGAGAGGAAGTGTAACACGGAAGGCAGAATTTAAAAACCCTGCAAGATGGTGTTTAAATATTCTTCACAAAAACAGATTAAGCCTGATTAGGTGAAGTTTAGAAAAGACTGAGGTTTTAAGATTCATTAGCTTCATGGCAAACTGCTTTTAGGAAAGAGTAACATTTTCACGAGTTATAAGTGAATTCAGTAACAATGACAGAACAGTGGTTTGTAAAACACAACTTGAAATGAATGACATTCGTTTTTGGCAATTGGGGGATGCGTTAGTTGAGTTCTATAACCATGTCGTCTTTAACAGCATATGGCATGTGAAAACACGGGAGAACTGTGACATGTTTTACACGATTTTGATTTATGCAAAATAAATATTACGATTGTAGTATCATTTACTTTGTATTCCTTCATAACAGATTTTTTTTTTTTGGTATATCCAAGTGATTAATTAGCTCCTAACATAATCGTGGAATAGCAAACAGCAATAAAAATGGTACTTAATTGCCATCATACATTTAAAGAAAATATACAGTAAGTAAAAAAGTTAGCAAAATAAGTTAATACAAATAAATGTAAATCAGTGAAATGTTTTCAAAAAATTATCAGAAACCACAATCCCTTTCCTTATATATTGATACTACTGTGTTTTGCTATCCCTGTTTTCAATATACTACAAGCTTGCAATTTCATTATGTGATATATGAAAAAATTAATTGGGCCATAAAAAGCAATGGTTTTAAGGTATTCCTAAATAATTTAATATCAAGTATTTTCTCTCATCTAGTAAAATTAGTCATGAGTATACTGACTCACAATTGCCACCCTGCGTATGAAATGGCAAAGCAGACCTCCTAAACTACTAAGAAAATTAGGGTTTGGAAAACAACGGGTAGAGAAGTTTTCCTTATCAAATAAACAGATACACCTTAAAAATTTACTTATAAATATCAATAAACTCTGCCAGGATAGTTAAAACGACAAATTCTCAATTTCATTCATCTTATGTTCATTCTTATTTATTACATCATAATAAAGAAAGTAAAACTTAGGCATATTTTCACCCTACAACTTCAATACCACATTAATTTCCTGATAATAAAAAAACACCAATATGAACTTGTATATATACAGATGAAAAACAATTTCTAATTCTTCAATGAAGTAACAGTTCATAACATAGTCTTCCTTTTACATTCTGGTAGAAAATTACCATTATATTACATTTCAGTTGTATTTTGGTGATGAGGTTTTGGTGGGGAAAGGAATCAGGAAAACAACTTAAATCCAAAGGGAAAATAATGACTATAACTTGACTTGAACTCTCAAGCAACTGTGAATATTATTTCTATTTACAAAACTTAACATTTTACAACAGGATTCTTTATAACACTGACACCGATAGTGAGACATCAGGTCAGTTACACACCAAAAAGAAATCAAACTAGTTATACAAAATGACGTACTTGGTTTTCAAAATTAGTTTTGTATAAGCACAACTAGTGTGCTTTTGTCCGTAAGTTAATGCATGATAATCTAGTATATTTTAGTGATATGTATAAATTTAGACTAGTTTTCTGTCAATTTATTTGTTGAAATTAACTTTGTAAATAGAAACTATTAGTTTAGCATAAGAAGGGGATGTTCGAAGTAAAAAAAAAACATGAAATATGACAATATATGAACTAGAAATATCATTGTCATCTAATCCATAAGCGACATCAATCAAATGATAAAGCTAAAATTAACAATACCTAGAACTCTGAAAAGATAATTATAGAATACTGAAATTTATATGTCAAAAGAATGCTCACATGCACTTTCCTCCCCCCCCCACATTCTCACCTTGGGTTTAAAAAAAAAAAAAAAGACAAATTCCAAAAATGAAAACTGAAGAAAAATCAAAGTTGAAATACGTTATGACTTTGTTTTAAAAATTTATTTCCCTTTCCATCATCTAATCACCACCTGTATAAAAATAAAATCAAATTCAAACTTTAATCAGCCCTGTTAATTTCACTAAATAATTCCAAGGAAGTCCTTAAAAGCCTTAATGCAGTGCCCATAGGGATAAAGACCCTGGCTTTCCTGACAAAGGACATTAATATGAAAGAAAACCCCCCACATATTATAGGAAGTACTAGTGAAAATCAGCAATTCACACTGGCAGTCTCAGTCTTCATTACCAGTAGCATTATTTTACTAATTTTCATTTGAAAAGGAGAAACAGAGGACCCTGTAGGGCAGAATCTTTGATGTGACATTGTTTATACTTCTTCATTTGATAAGCAGGGTCATACCAGATATTTAGCTGATTTGTCTTCTAAGTCATTGTATAATTTATTAGTCTTTCTTGCACACTAAATGTGAATGCTTAATATGGTTCATATTTATTACTACCAATAGTCTCCTTTCCCTATAATGAGTGCTTTGGTCTATGCCCATCAGTAAGTGACATGCAAAGTATGTGTCCAATTAGATATACCAATTAGAGCTTTAATGGTTATTTATTGCTGTACCAAGGTTCAAGAGTCTATACTAGTAACCTCTCAAATTCTTGGCCAAAGAAAAGTACTTATAATCCATTTATTTGCCCTGAAGCAACACAGCCATGAGTGAAGAATTAGTGGAAATACATCACCTAACAAAAAAAATAACTAAGTACCTTATACAGAGAAGATAGGTTAGTAACATCTGAGTTATTTATTCTTCCCCAATGCATTTTATCTTAATAGACAAATGGGTGATAAACCTGACAATACAGACAGATAAAGGTACTTGGAATAAACAGGATAAGATAATAATGTAGCTTCTCAGAAATGACAGGCTAAGAGCCTATTAACAGGGACACTGAATAAATATGCTGAGCAAGTGAAGTGTATCCCTGACCAGTAAGTATTTATAATAATGCAAGAATAAAATATACCAATCCCTAAAATATCACAAAACATCAAGTTGGGAGAAAAGACAGGTTGGGCTCATCTTTGCCTCTTATAACATGCTAATTATAAGCCAGGGATATGAACATTTTAGAAAAGTAGGTTTTAAGTTTATTGTCAATTAGGTAAGCAATTGGCAAATCAATAAAATTTGGGGGGAAAAAAGTTTATTTTTACCTGTTAAGCGATCAGGACACAAAAATTAAGCAACAAACCTTTTCACATAAGCTCTGACCTGGATAAAAGCTTCTTCATAAAGACAAAAGGATCAATATAGAAGTTGAAAGGGTTGTATGTCAAGGAGAACATACCCCACTGAAATCTATAATCATGAAGTCTGCCAGAGAACACTGGCAGAACTCTGACCACACATTAGTAGTATTTTCTTGATTAGATTCTGAGCATTGCCGGTCTTAAATTAGTTTTCAAAGGAATGGTGTGTGTGTTTTAGTATCCCATCTTTACGTACCTTACATACTCATAATATCTATCAATATACTTAAAAAGTAACAAAAAATATGAAAACCCTGAATAAGAATCATTTCAGAATATTAACTGTTACTGAAGAATTTTTTTTTTAATAGTGGTTCCAGGTACAGACAACTTGAAATTTCAGTTCTTATGGCAAATGACTCAACCTTTATAAAGAATCGCAAAGTAAAAAGCAATCTCATGCTTCTAGTCCATCCAGGAGGTACAAAAATAAGTAAGGAGAATGTATATATTGTACTGGCAACAACGTATATAGAAGCACTGAGAGTGGATTCACCTAGTGTAAAGACAGGAAGTCAGACTCTGATGTGTCCCCAGTTCCTCTGCAGTTTAACAACCTGTTATTATTCAACAGACCCAGAAGCTTGTGTTTTTTACTCTCCTACAGAGGGTCCCTTATCATGTGTCTCAACTAGCATAACAGCAAGTGGAGTGAGTGGGGGATATCATTCTGCTTATGCCAGACTAAGGCATGTGTGGTCCTTTCCATGCAGCCTGAGGTTTTACCTGCATGCTGGGAGCACACACCCGGTTCTGCCGTCTCACTCTGTACTGACTGGAATGTAAAAAAAAAAAAAATATCATGGGACAGAAAATGTGTACACATATTCTGTGTATATAACTATACAACAGCACATTTCTTCAAATCCCCATGCACAAAAGAAATGGATTCTTGAATGCTGGTGAGTTATAAATGTTTAAAGTATATAATTATTATATTTGAATTAATTAGTTGGAATAGACATAGGATTAGAAAATAAATGCAAAGACAGGAAAGCTATCAAATAGCGTATAGGATGGGAGCTAGGCTCTGAAAAAAAAAAATCATTTACTTAATCTAATCAATTTTTCCCAAGTTCCAAAAGCCAGGTATTTCCCCCTAAGATAAAGGACCCAGAACTGTACACTCTGGTTTACAAATCCAGATGATACATTCTTGATAATTCATTTTCTGGCTCCCAATGATTATGTTATTACCTAATTGTTCTTGTCTGTACAATGCTGTATGTCATTTTCTTGAATTTTATCCTTGAAAATTCTAACACGTTCTTTTTGTGAGCTGCCTACACAGAATGAAAGTCTTCAACATCAATGAGAGAAAAAAATGTACCTCTTTGATAGTTAGGGGCTTACAACACATTATTTCCTATGCCTAATTTGGTTTCCCTGATGTCAAACCTCTGCACCTGAAATTAACCTCTTCTCTAGAACTGCTGCTTGCTGAAACTACATAACCTGTGTCCTAGCATCTCTTTCACTTTGTCTGTATGCTTCATCTGTACACTCTTCCATCACAGTGAGTGCCAAATCTGTAAGAACTGCTGCTTAACTACTTGTATGCCACTCTGTTCCCAAATAAAATTAAAAGAGTTCAAAGGGGTAGTATAAAAACCAAAAATATACTGGAACTTACTTAATAAGAAATCTAATTAATGTTGCTATGTTAGGAGATCCTAACTAATTGTTATCTATAAATTGGCTAATTTTTTTGGCTAAAAGCTAAGGGAACTAGGTTTGTTCCCTAAGTCTTTTCTTAGGGTTGATTTCAATACAAAATGGGTGGTATTAATGGTATTGTAATTTCTGTGCCTGCTGCCATCAATATAATTTGTAGACAGGGGGGCTTGCAATTTTAACTGGAAAATGGTAGGGCTTTTATTTGAGCAACCTAAGAAAAAGTTTGCTATGTTAAAGAAAAATGTCTTTTTTCTATTCTAATGAAAACACATTATCTGATTATCATAAATAAGATTTCCAAATTATTGAAAATTTCTATTAAAAAAAATCACTCTTGTATACAATACTGAAAATATTTTAAATTACAATATAAATAGAGACAATATTCTATATACTCCGTAATTATTCAGTGATTACTCAATTTCAAAAATATTGATTTTTCTTAGCTAATAAAACCAATTAAATATGACAGACTTTAATGAAGATTATATTCAGGCATAAACAGAATAGAGTACTTATAAATGACCACTCTGAAACTTACTTTCAAGTCTTTTAATACTGTTTTTGTCACTGAAATATTTATGTTCAAACTGTCGTTGTACTAATTAAATATTTTTAAATTACCAATATAAGATAAGAAAACATTTTTTCCATGGGGTATTTCTAGCTGGTTTTAGAGTTAACCCTTATGTGCACTATCACACACCAGAACAGAAAACAACTCTATGCTTTCAGAGAATTTAAAAACTCCAGAACTGTACTTACTTTTTGAAGTATTGCAAAGGTAGCCTTGCTTTTACAACATAAAGAATATAACTTGCTATCTTATCTTGTATATTTCTTATAATATGTATTTACAATTGTATGTTTAAGTATGATAAGACTTGTATATTCTACTGGAAATTCAACTCCACATTTAAATGTATAACCTGACAAAGAAAGATTAAGTTGCCTAAAATGCACAATTCCTCACTGTCATATTTTCAGATTCTTACTACACTTACTCGCACTGCTTCAGTTTACTAAAAATTTTACATAATTTTTCACTTACTATTTCTCTCTGGTTAAATGCTCAACTCTAATTGCTACCATTGAATAGGTGAATTAGTACATAATGAATCAATAAGTAAAGGAATAACTAAATAGTTAGATACTGGGTTGTTTTTATTGTCTCCTTAGCTTAGGCAGTTTCTGAAATTTGAAATAATTTGTGCAAATTTTCCATCACAATGTTACTACGGTACAGAATCCATTCTTGCCAAGAAGGTAAATCATAAATAGTAGCTTGCTTCACAGGTCTGACTTCAAGTCACTGTGCATAAGGCTCTTGTTTAATTTACACAGAAAAAAAAATTATCGAGGCCCTCCCTGGTGGCGCAGCGGGTTAAAGCACAGCACTGAGAATCTGAAGCCACTTCCGCATGAGTTCGATTCCCGCCTGCCGCCTGCCCCGGAGGAGACCACATGGCGTGGCAGACCTCTCCTGACCCGCCCACTGCTCCCCTCAGCAGTGTACTTCGTCGATCTGCCTGTTCTGCTCCCCACTCTGTCTCTGGTGAAGCCTCTCACCGCCCCTGAGCCTCTGGCCTGTACCCCAGTTCTGTATGAATAAATAAATAAATCTTTAAAAAAAAAATTATCGAGTATCATTTGTATAAATGAGATTGCCTTAATTCTTAAAAACTATCCCTTAAGAACTAAAAATGAAATTATTTTGATGGCAATCTTTCCAAAGTAATATATATGTTCTTTGCCTTCCTTAAAATATCCTGGTCAGTATCAACATTAAAAAACTGATTACAATATTGTTTGATCAATAAAATTATACTAGTTCATACTGTATGTGAATTTAGAATTTTATAGCTATTTATACAGGCACTTTTACATTATAGATACTCAGATAACAGGTTTTCTGTTAGTTTCTTTATCACCTGGTGATGTTAGTGGACCCAAATTAGCAAGTCTCTCCTCTAGAAAGTTTTTTTTTTTTTTTTTAAATCTCCTGGGGTAGACTAGCAATAAGCCAGAAAATTCAGAGGATTGTGCCCAGAGGGTGAGAAAAGGTAAGACTAGAGGGCAAAGGGTTTAAATTAAAAAATAAAGGATAAACAAAATATAAAAGCAATAATTAATGATAAATTAAGTGATAATCAAGTTTTACTTCAGATAGTCTTTATGTTCCAAGTAATTGAGATTGCTTGGCAGAAAACTATGGACAAGTGATATAGTACTTTATAAGTTCAATCATAACTAACAACTACTTTAATATTAGTATAAGGAAATTCTAATTAAGATGCCAAGAGTACCAAAATTTAGAATAAAAAAAGAAAACGATGCCAAGGCATAGGAAAAGCAATACCTGTCACTAGGAGTTTGTTTGTTTTTTAATATATTCTATCTTTCACATGTAGAAAAGTAATTGGCCAGTAAAGATATTAATATACTTTTAAATTCACAACACTTTCAACATATTTTTTAAATACAAAAATCAACCAATGGTGTATATGTCCATATACACACACATTTTCTTAATTTGAATTTGTTATTTTACTTATTTTATTATCAACTGAGAGCACAAGCCACAGATCGAGGAAGTATTTGCAAATGACAGAAATATAAAATATTTTTATCCAAAATATATCAAGAGGTCTCAAACTAAAACTCAACAATAAAAACACCCAACTAAAAGACGGCCAAAGCCTGAACAATTTATTCAATTCTAATGAAGATACAGAGGGCAAGTAAACATATTAACAGATGTCCTATAGGATATGTCATTAGGAAAATGCAAATTAAAAGAGCTGTGAGATACCACTATTCCAAACATTGACAATGCCAAGTTCTGTTATTTGGTCAAACTTTAAACACTGACAACACCAAGTGCTGTTAGCTATGTGGAGCAACAGGAACTCTCATTCACTGCTGGTAGCAATGCAAACTAGCACAGTCATTTCAGAAGACAGTGTGCCATTTCCAGAGGAAACCAAACAAATTCTTCCACTATAACTCAGCAACTGTGTTCCATGATATTTATCCAAATGAACTGAAAATATACCTATACCAAAATTTGAACAGATGCTTCTAACAGTTTATTGTGAACATAATTGCTAAAACTTAGGAGCAAACAAGGTTTCCTTCAGTAAGTGAATGACTAAATAAACTGTAGTATATACATACTACTATGTGGAGTAAAATTTAAAACTAAAAAGTGATGGATGAGTCATTAAGCCATGAAGAGACATAAGGCAAAACTACGGAATAGCAAAAGGATCAGTGGTTGCGCTTAGTTAGGAGGTAGGGATGAATAGGTGGAGCAAAGGATATTAGAACTGTGAAATTTTTCTATGTGATACTACAGTGGTGGATATATATCATTAACAATTTGTAGAAACCCATTAAAATGTTCACTACCAAGAGAAAACTAATGAAATTATGAACTTAATAATGATAATGGTACATCAATATGGATTCATCTACTGTCACAAATGTACTACTGTGGGGGTGGGGTGTTGACTGTTGGGGAACTTGAGTATCTGTAGGGATGGAGCTATGATTACTCTAGGTAGCTTCAGTTCAATTTAGGTATAGAATAGAGTTTATTAACTAACAAAAATTCCAGAACAATTATTCCAAAGATGCAGTTATTTAAACACTCTTGACATTACAAAGACATCTCAAAATTTTGAAGTATTATAAATAAGATTACATTTGAAATATTCTTACTCTTTATTTTGACATATAAAAACTAAAAACTGTTGCATCTGCCTTCTCATATGTCAAGCTGTGTAACATGATACCGAAATATAAATGCTGAAACTTACAAAGTAAAATTCAACAGTAAGTAAAACCCTCGCCTTAACAAAAATGTTGAGATAGACACTCTAACTGACCACTCTAGAACTATCATAATTTTACTAGTTTGGTTTTAATAGCTAAAAAGGGATATTAACATGAACATTTACCTTTGAGTCATAATTTTGAAGGCATCTGGGAGGTAGCAGTCTGTATTCTCCATCTGAAATGGGTCAGCATCACAAATCTTGTCATCTGTCCGACCATAGTTAGCACTCTCAATCATGATGACATCACTGCCTGGACACCGAAGATCTATAGAATAACCTTCACAGGACAATTCTCGCCTAACTAACCCAAATGGTAAAGCTGCTCTGCTGAAACCTTAAAAATAAAAAAGAAAGAAAATGAAACTTAACTCATTTATTAAGTATAGTATTTTAATAAAGGCATTTCAAGTACTATGATTCCTGTCTATATTTGAAATGGACCACAAAGTATATTTTTTAAGTCATCCATTTACAGTTACTAAATAGCTCTTTGTTTTTTTAAATTCTGTGTGAATGATTTATTATTAAATTTATAGGTATATACACAAAACATTTTCTGTATAACTTGGTCATGATCAGAAATTAAGTCAGTCTAATAAGTTCGAAGAAAAAGGGTATATTTAATCAATGGATTTTTAAATAGTGGCACATTTGTTTTACAAATATAGAATTTAACAAATATTAAGGAAAATTTTCATTTTTGTAAAAAAAAATAGAAGTTATACTACATATTACATATCTGGTCTTAACTTTCTAATTAATAGACATATACTAATTTCTGCTAGTAGCATTATCAAAATAATTTATTTAAAACTGACATCAAGGAATGAATAGGCATTGAGGAGCTTGCACTATTCCAATCTAGGACAACAAAACTGAAATAACTGGAAAGGATCAAGGCCAGTCTTGTCATCCACATAATGGTGACGGAACATGTTTCTTTTTCTACTTGTCTAGTTCTAAAACAAGACAGTGTATATAGATGTCCTTAATCAAAAGGTCTATATAAATTTATGTATGGTTTGCGTTGGGCAGAGTATTGACAATTACTGTTTATGAATTCTTGTAAAAGAGATTCCCAAATAAAATGAAAAACTATAACACTGTTTCATTTAGCTTTCAAATAGTTCTATAAAGAACACAGGACAAAGGCTAAAAGGAGAGAAAACCAAGAATAGCCAAGAGGACTTATATGTGAGAAGAACATTTTTAATGTGCTGAGTTAATCAACTATATCAAAAAAAAGAAAACTCCTAAATTATCACTATTTTTAAAATTTCCATTCTCTAACCTGTTACCACCTATAGATTTCTGTTAAAAAAAAAATACTAGCAATAGGCCCTCCCTGGTGGCGCAGCGGGTTAAAGCACTGCACTAAGAAGTTTAAGTCACTTCCACATGAGTTCGATCCCTGCCTGCCCCGGAGGAGATCCACATGGCGTGGCAGACCTCTCCTGACCCCGCCCGCTGCTCCCCTCAGCAGTGTACTTCGTTGATCTGCCTGTTCTGCACCCCTCTCTGTCTCTGGTGAATCCTCTCACCCTCCACATCTCTGGCCTGTACCCCAGTTCTGTACGAATAAATAAATAAATCTTTAAAAAAAAATACTAGCAATAATTTTCTTTCTCCACTTTTAATTACTCTGTATTGTATGAATTACACCTTCTAGGCTTTTTTACAAAAGAAAAAAAAAAAAAACACTGGCATTCAAAAGTAAAATAAATGGTTCCAAGTTAGAAACTTTTACATTGAAGAGCTGGATTAGATGATCACTTCAATCCAAAAACCAAAATCTGTCTTCTTTCTCTTTATTACACAATGCCTTCCACTAACTCAATGAAATACAAGGTTACCCAGATGAATATACATCCTCTTTCTAATGCAAATAATACTCCTAAAGGGTAACTGGGTTACACACTGCTTTGATTTAGGAAATTAGCAATTCTCAAACTTGGCTGAACTCTCATTCCTACTAAGAAAACCAAATGTGCAAGTGGAGTGAAGGAGGAAGAAATGAATACTACTAAGGCATGGGACTGTGGTAAACCCAATCATGTTAGATCTTACTAAAGATCTATGATACTATAAGATAACAAAAATATGGTGTGGTATTATGAGATAACAAAAAATATTTAGAAATGAACATTTGATAAAGAATATGAGAGTCAACTAAAATAGGAAAAGAAAATGGCAAGAGCGGCATACTTCAGTAATTCAGTAAATTTCTAATATAGAATCTTCTAAAGAAAAGATACCATGGTATTTAGACTCTTGCTGCACAGAACTGTGTTTCTTAATGGTGTGAATTGCTTTATCTATTGCCTACTGTTTTAAATTACAATTTCTCTTTTTCTGAAGTTCTTGCTCTCAAACTGCTATTTCCACTCAACTTTATACATATTTTCACTAAAATGGTTATCACTGCCCTATGCTTACTGTGCATATTCAATCTTAACTGTGAGGATCAAGTTAATAGTCATGATCCCAATGCTCAGACTGGTATGTAGCATGTAATGCCAACACATGAAAGCACACCAAATTGCTAAATTAAACAATTATTTCTTTAAAATCATAGAACTTGCAGTATTTTCTTTTGCAATACCTGCTTTCCTTGGTAGTGAAAACAAATACAATGAGCATTAAGAAATAGAATATTTGTAATCAATGAAAATAATTAGCCACTTCCAGAAAAGACAAAGTATTTAAACTCTGTCAAGTTTCATTGTCTAGATTCTGCTGGGGTTTGTCAGTTTTTTCTCACAAAGACAGATAGGTTACATATTTTAAAATTTTCCTTTATTTCTGTTTACAACCAGGAATAAATCTAACATATATGTGTGTATATATCAAGAGACATTAAAGTAGTCATTATAATTGCTAATATATACACTACAATGGTGGCACTGTGCTAAATGCTGTATATACATCACTCTGCTTTACACTCAACATCAAAAACAGCAAAAGGAATAATGAAGTAGCTACTACTGTACTTACTATCAATTTTTGAGAGTATGAAACTAATGCATCAAACAGTAATTCAGAATCTCAAGGATTATTTAAACTAATTCTAAACTCATGAAGGATCCTCTAAGAGTCCAATCTCTTATTAATGGTCATGAACAGAAAATTATGTGTATAAAAATGCAGAGATTTATGACATAAATATAGAGACCAAAACTACCCTTCTCAAAGACATTCCAAGTTCTCACAAATCTTCCCCATATACATTTCTAAACAGATTAGCTTTGTGTGCATGTTATTCTAACATTTTCAAGTGATCAATAGTTAAAAATTTTATCTTAAAGATATAAACATATATGCATATGTTAACATGGATTTGTTAGTACATTATATGGAATATCAAGCTAAATGCTACTCAAGAGTACTTGTGGGGAACTAGATGAAGTTTGCACACATCATAGATTAATTATTCTAGTCAAGTGCTGAACGGGAAAGAAGAAACATGCCAATTACAGAGACAAAAGAAAAATTCACACAAAATTTTAGGGAAAAAAATATAATTCTGAACCTTGTTTCACCACTTCATACAAGTTCTTTGAAAAGTTTAAGGGTTATTGATTCCACTTCTTTCAACAACAATTGTATTTTAAAGGAAGTTTGTTTGGAAAGTCAATTGAAATTAGTATTTATTTTAAAAATTTAATAGTTAAACTATGAAAAGATAGAATAAATTTTCTTCCTAAAAACACTTATTTGCTCCCATATATGTAGCATGGAATGACCACCTGAAACAATTCACATGAAGAAAGCATCACAGATCTGGAACAATTTCTTAATTGCACTTTCCCCCTTTATACATGAAGTAATTTTTAACTGTTTCAATTGAAGAGGGGATATTAAAGAAAAATCATTTGCCAAGACCATATAACTGAAACTGATTCCCAAACATGACTTTGCATAAGAGTCTTCTGATCAATGTTTTTAAAATAAAGATTTTAAGCCCTAATCCAGATACATGATTCAGGATCTGAATTCAAAATAAATTTGTATTTGGAGAGGAAAACATTAATTTATTTTTATATGGTAACTGAGATTACGCTATGGATTTCTCTAAGGTCTTTTAAAAATAGTTCCTTTCTCTACTGAGATTACATATTTGCTAAATTGCTGCTGTCACACTTCTCTTAATCCTTTAATATAGTATTACTTTAATCTTTGAATATCTTTACAATCATCAACTTGAAATGTTTGTTAATCTAATATCTGAGCTCACATTAGTGACTGTTTTATGGATGCTTTACCTCCTAAGTAAGAGTCAACTTTCTAGTTTCTTTGCATATCTTGTAAATTGTTGTAGTTGAAACTAAACATTTTGAATAGCACACTTTGAACAACCTTAGATTCAGATTGTCCCCCTGCTGCAATACTTTCTTGACAGTCTCTCACAGGATTCAACCTGTAGAATCTGTCTTCCCCATAGTATGCAGGTGCTGCATTCTTATTGCTACCATTATTGCCATTTTAACTAATATTTTTCTGTTCTAGCCTGGCTTCCTAGATCACCCTTGTATCTACATAGCTTAGTGTCCAGCCAATGATTGCACAGAAACGTTGTACAAAACCATCACCCCACAATAATGTCTCCACCCTTTATAGGCTGATTATTCACAGTGTGTGTTCAGGAGTGTTCAAATTTCAGGCCATTTTCTATCAACCTTGATTATTTACTCTGCCAAGTCCTCTCACACCCCTGTAAATCAAGAATGCACAGAGAACACGTGGCTTTCACTTCCAAAATTCCTCCGTGCCTAGTTGGGCTCTCCAGTCTCCCCAACTGGGACCACATATGCTGGCAAAGCTTTCCCCACTTATTTTGCATAGCATTTATCACTGTTCTAACAACACTGCGGACCATGGCTTCCACCCCCCACTCCAAACCCAGTCAACTCAACCTGGCAGCAAAGTCACCAAGTTTCAACACACTCCTGCCGGATGAAACTACCACATGACAATTAGCTAAGGAGTAGGAGATGCTCCTGGAAAAGGAGCAACCCCAGGCTAGAGGGCTATAAAATTCCACTGTCCGTAACAGAAGATTTATCAATTTTCCATTAATAAACACTTCCCAATTTCTTGCTTGGCATTGGTTAATTTCAAGAGCCCAACAATGGTTGCTGACAATTTTGTTCAGTTTTATAGTTGTTTGGGCAGGGGATGAGGGGATTTGCTACCTTCTTCACCCCCACCGTTACCAAAAGTTCCCCTAAAACTTTTCAAGTATTTATTGACTGTAAATTCTCAAAACCACTATATGAAATAGTTGTTACTGTCACCATTTCACACAGGAGGAAACACAGATAAATTGCATTTTCTATGATCATACATCTAGTAAGTATGAAATCAAAGCTTGCCGCTCCAAATGACAGTGACAATTAATGGCAGGTTTGGAGACCCCTGTGGTTAGAGTCATAGTGAGCTGGGTGCTTTCTGTCTTAGGGAAAGAAGGATAGGGAAAGAAATACTACCAAATATTCAATGAAATTGCTCAGTAAACAAAATCAACATAAAGAAATTTCCAAATTAAAGCCTTTTAAATCACACTATTATTGTAACATTTATTTTGTAAGTTGTATTTGCAGTCTTTCTCTATTGCAACAAAGAAAAGCATCCCAACAAGCAAAGTGTAATCCAATCCATCTTGCAACCCTGACAATCGAAGAAAAACTTATGGGAGGCCCTGTGAGCAAAAAAATCAATACTGCAGCTTTGTGCTGTGCAAATGTGAATACTGCCAAATAGCGGTGCTTAGAGTAAAATGAACTGTTTTGCTCCTTTTTTCCACTCTGAGCAAATGATTTTGAAAGACAGTTACCCCACAGCCCCCCAGCTATAAAATGTCAAGCAATAACTCTCCATGCTTTAGGCTGGTGATTGGAAGAAATACCTCCTGGCAACAGGTGCAGTAACTTAGGGCTGAAATCATTCACATTCAGGGGATAACTCCTAATAAACAGATGCACTGCTACCAGATGGGAATTTGTAAGACCAGAATTGGAATTCTATCTTTGGATTTTGCATCATTTATGAGCATTTTTGCAAGAAATGTGGTGCTCTGCTAATAAATAGTACACTCTGTTAGAAGGTTTATGGCTGTGATGGACTTCAAATACTTGATGAGGAACATTTTGCTTTCTAACATTGTCACCATTCAGTCTGCTCTTTGTACATTTTTGTAAAATCATACATTCCTATACAATTTCTTTTATCAAGATATAATATAAAACCTTGAAATATTGTGGTACTGTTTTTCTTAATTATACTCAACTAAACCCCATCATGGATGCTACTGCTCATGCTGGTGAGGGCTCTGGTAAGCACTAGGCCTCTTGATTATGAGAAACCTCTATGGACTGGGATTGTGACTTCAAGCTCTATTGAGACATTAACTCAGGCCACAGTGCTGGCATGTGAAATCTCTCATTATTCCCGCTTGTATATGTTAATGCAATTTCTTCCCAAAATGGAAGTGAGAAAAATACTTAATGAGGGGACATGATTTTTAACCAGGTTGAACTCTAGCTTATAAGTTTCAAGAAAACTTACTTCCATTTCATTTGAATTGAGATGAAAAGAGAATGTTAAAAGTAAAACTAAAAGGTAACATTTCACTAATAGTTCAACTTTTCCATCAATTTTTCCATAATCATGAGACCATCAAATAAAATTATAAAAATTAAGGTTGCATAATAAAATTTTTCTTTGTATACTAAAAAGCAGAATATTAAAAACATTATTTTACTAAATATATACAATAGCATTGTTGTTTTAGTTACCCTATTAGAACTAATTTTATCAAACATTAAAATATCTCATTCTGTGTGTCCATTACCATGTAATTATTTGAAACTATCAGCATTTTATGTAAGGTGTCTAGATATGTAAAAAGTAAAATAAAAAAAAATTCCAATTCAACTTGTCATTCCAAGAGAAAAGGATGAAGTGTCATGTCTCAGCATAAATACACTGGCTTTGAAACTGTGGCAATTTTTAAGTATATTTGGTCATCATAAGATACCAATCAAATCCTTATAGAAATAAAGTTTTTGCAAAGTAATGTATTCAAACTATTAAAGACCATGCAATATATAATCAACTTACAATATAATCAACTTACCATAGATAAATACTATGCCTCTTTTGAGGAGAAAGTTTACATAAAGTTTTTGATAAAAATAAATGCATATACAAAATACTGTGATTAACACTGGAAGACACAAAAAATTCCTAACAAAGAGATGCATGATGAATAATTAATGCACAATAAAATCCAATTACATAAACAACTGGAGGGGGGAATCATCATTGGGATTGACTAAAAGTAACATTATTCTGGACACTTGAAGGATAAAATATACTTTTAAAATGCCATTAGCTGTAAGTTCAATTATCACTACTTCTGAAACCTTAAGAGGAAAAGTATGCATTGAGCCCTTCAAAACATTTGATATTAAATTCCTTACTAGATGGAGTTTGATATCTCCCACTTACAAACATCTGAAGTATGCACAACTGATTAATAATTTACACGTACCATTAAAACACAGCAACTTAAAAGTTACAAAATACTACTAGTTTAACACAAAACTGGTTAGAGAAAAATTCCTGATAAGCTAGTCTATTAAAAATAATATGTGATACAATTGAGATGAAAAAAAATGTACAAAATGATGTAAAAATAAACTTTAAAAAATTAAAAATAATAATAATATGTGAGAGGTTTAGCAGTATCACCATATGGCTATAACTTCTCCAAAATTCACAAATATAGGATACTTTAATTCTGACCTACTATTTAAAAATATTTGTGAATTTCGTATTAGAACTTAATATTACTCCTACTACTCAGTGCCTGTGTTTAAGGTATTCCCTTTGCACAGGATGTTCTACTCAAGCATCCCTTAGGCAACAATTACTCTCTAAAATTCAGTTCAAGGTTCTCTTAATAATGCTGAATTCAGGTTCATGTCATCTATACACTTTCTTGTAGTAAATATCTGCTAGGCACCTACTATGTGTCTACCAATCTTACAGACACTTGGGAAATAACAGTGAAAAAAATATCAATCATCCTGGATGATTTACAAAGGCCTGAGTTCTCCATCTATAAAGAGAGCCTTTTTGGCTTACCATCATCATGCCAAAACCTAATATAGGGTCAGGTTACACCTCTCTGTTTAGTATAAAATGAAAATATGTTAAATAAACAGATGAATGAATGAGTTGAATGAACAGTGGACAGCTCCTTGATCAAAACAGGTAGCAAAAGGGTATCTTACTTTGTAATCCTCCTCTACTGAACTCAGAAGTGAATCCTCCTATTTATTTTTGTATATTTGGTTAGTATATGGCACATAGTAGGCTCTCAAATTTTAACTTACTTTATACTTTAATTCCTTGTACAGGAAGATGTCAAACTGACCCAAAACTATACAATAAAGGTGTTTTTTAGGAGAAATACAGACACAGCACACTTGTGTTTTGATAGTTTTAAAAGTTTTTAGTTTTGCAGCTTAAACTATGCACATTATCTGAAAATGGTAATTTTTATGAAAGATGTCAAAATTTAAAATATATAAACATAAAGTAACATTTTCACCCCAAATTTGTGGGACTCAATGTGAAAATCCTGGATTTGGGGTCATGAGTCATGCAAAATATCACAAAACTAGTATAACAACTTTATTTTTCTCTCTTCCTCTCCTCTCCTCCCTGTAACAGGAAATACTCCTTACATTATTTTATAATTAATTAAAATCAGTTTAACATTAGAAGTTACCATCAGAAATGTAATTCCTCAAGCCATTCACATTATATTATCAAATTAAAATTGACAAGTAATTATGGAAAACCATTCCCTAATATCAACAAAGGCCTAGAGAATTATTAAGGGATAAATATCAAAACAACAATTTTATCATCTCCTTGGGTACAGCAATTTTACTGTCACTTTGATTACTTACCATGATTTGTTGCAATTTTCTTATTTTTTAACTACTCTTTTATTACCAGAAATTCCACTAACTCTCCCCTCACAACTCAATCTTGAAGAGACTGTTTTTAAAGCAACTAAACAAGCAGCAAAGATCCAGAAATGTGAAATTTGCTATGTCATCCCAAGACACATGGGATAAAGATTCCATTCCTTTCCTGTCACTATGATGACTACAACTGGCTAGAGGCAAAAAGCCTGTTTAATGTGTTTCCCAGATTGGGTTCCCAGATCAATGGGAGTGTAAATTTGGATTGTAAGTGTTTCTGTTAAAATCTTGTCTTATTTAACATAAACAAATATTTTTTTATTTGCAATAAAAATGCACACCAAAAAATTAACCATAATTTCATTTGGATGAGGTACATTTGAGTTGCCTCACAAGAGGGACCACAAAGTATTATGAACTTATGATTTGCCTATGAATGAACTTTCATTTGGCAACAATAAATTCTAAAGGTATGAAGAAGTCTGCCTGTTTAACAACTGGCTTCCTCATTAAATGTACCTATAAGGTGGCCAATTAATACCAATTCTAAAACTTATTTGCGTTAACTACATTGAAACTGCATAGAAACCACCCACTCATTTCTCTTAATCCCAAACAAGAATCCAAAAGTAATAACGTTCAACTACTGCTGGCTCAAATATGCTAGGTGGGAAACCATTATATCACCATATACATTCCTATGAGGTATTTATGTCTCACTTCAGGTCGGAAAGATTAGCACAGCCTTAAATACAGTCTCAACTCTTATCTTGACTTTTCACAAATTGTTATACACATTAATGTTTCAATCCTTTTAAAAAGTGTCAGTCATTTAACCTCTTCCCTCCTGAATAAGTGAGAAATTTCCTGTTTTTCAACTGAAAATGTCTATCCCTTACAACTTCAAATGACTTCTGGAAAATAGAACTCCTTTTTTGTTTAACTGAAAAGTAGTAATTCCATCAATGATGAAAGAAAGGTTTTCTGTCAGGAATGAGGAAGGCATTTTCCAGCAAGGAACTCATTAAACCAAAGTTGAATTTTTAAAATTTCCTCTGTTAACTATGTTTAAAATGTGATTCTAAATTACATTACATACATACATAATTGTAAACCCTCAAACACAGACTATCTTACTTTAAAATTAAAGGTTATTTTTATATTATAAACAGCAGTAAAGACAAATTTGTGAAAGATACATGAACTTTTAAGGACAACTAACCAAGTGTGTGACCTGATATATATAAAACAAAATTATTCCAGTGAATACTGTACTGTTGTGTTATTACTTCTCTCAATAAAAATTTGTGGAACTAAAACCGACAGAATGGGCCTTCCCTAGTGGTGCAGAGGGTTAAAGCACAGCACTAAGAAGCTAGAGCCTCTTCACTATGAATTAGATCTCTGTCCCAGAGGAGGTGATCACATGACCCAGCAGACCTCTCCTGACCTGCCTGCTGCTCCCCTCAGCAGTGTACTTCTTTGATCTGCTTGTTCTGCTCCCCACTCTGCCTCTGGTGAATCCTCTCACCATCCCTGCACCTCTGGCCTGTACCCCAGTTCTGTATGTACAAATAAATAAATCTTAAAAAAAATACATATTGCTCATTCGTTCATTCACTCACTACATATTTGTGCTCTTCTTAGTACTCTAATTCCTTCGTTAGACTATTTTGATATAAACAATAGAAACTAAAAACATGCTAACCATAGGTAACCACTGCATCCACAAAACACAGACGGCCCACATGTGATAAAAGTCCTACCTGAAGCTGAGATGACATATTTGTCTGAAACTTTGACACTATGAATTAAAAGAAGCTTTCCCAAAATAGTATGAAAATTACCAAATAAGTCCTTAAGTGACAACATGATGACTTTGATTTCATGACTGTTCCAATGTTGTCATTTCTATATTGTAATGTTGAGAGCTGTTCAGTTTTTAATGGAGAGATGAGCTTTTAAAGAACATAGTTTTTACTCAAACTATTTTCAGATCTGGGTCACCGGGACATTCAAAGAGGGAGACAGGGAGAGATACGTTTAATCTGACATCTGTAAAACCAAGCAATGTTACCTTAAAAAAAAAAAAAAAGAAATATCCTATTTCTAGAGTTAAAATTATAAACTTTCTTATATGTAATTGACAAGCTGATCATCAAGGCAAATAGGAAGCAGCAGGGTAGCCGAGGCAACAGCACAGGTCCTGCTCCTGCTTATCCTCTGTACTGTCCTCTTTCACACTTGCCCCTTCCAGGTACCAACACCCTAGAAGCAGTTCCAACTCTGATTCAGAGACTCTCACAATTTTAAGGTGTTGCAGGAAAAAAGGTTCTTAGGGATGCTGTTATGCAATTATGTGCCCAAGACCCTGAAAATCACACTAATGAATGTTAGTCTTTCAAAGCAGCAATTATTGCCAAAGGAGAGGAGTGCTAAGAAGGGGTCACTGATGATCATAATGCCCCACTCCTGGCCACTGAGTCTTACTTCAAGGCTACGAGCAAAGCCAGCACTTTCCTATTTCTCAGGGTGCCCCAAGAATAATGAGAGAATAACTACTCTGCCATTTAGTGAGATGCTCTCTCCATTCCCACCCCCACCCCGATGATGTGGATTTCTGACTGGCAATGTCTGCTCTGCTCTGTAACAGTATTCTGCAAGCTTGGCAACCACATTAACTTTTAGCAAAGTGTCACTTACATTCTGCAGGCTGGCTAATCTGCTTGCTTCCTGCGTGCTTTAAACCCAATTTGTTAGCTGTTTATCTTGGAAGTTTTACTCTTCTTTTTTCGAGGAACTTCTTAACTATATACTTTGCAGATGTACTCTGTCCAGCACACACCATCTAGATTTCAATCCAGACTCCTCTATTCCACTAATTGAGTGATGTTTCCCAGCGCTAAACTCAGTAAACTCAGTTTCCTTATCTGTAAGACTGGAATAGTAATAGGTCCTATATCTCATAGGATGTTGTGAGGATTAAATAGGTCACTGCCTGTAAAGTATTTGAAAAAATACTTGGCCACTGAGTGCTCAGTTCTGCCAGCATACCTTTCTTAGAAGGTGGTACATTTGACACTTGGTTTTAAGTTCTGGATTCCATCCCCAGTGAATTAAGGAAACAGATTAATTGGTAAATTATAAATCAGATATAACTGAATAACTATATGTAGATAATTTACAGGTTATGAAATCATAATTACAGGTAATCAGAAATAGCAAGTCCCTGTTGTTCTCATCTCTCCTCTCTCTATTTTCTTTAATGGCACCAAGTTCATTTGCTCTGTGTGTGTGTGTGTGTGTGTGTGTGTGTGTGTGTGTGTAGAATTCAAAAGAACAGATCATAACTTGCAAGTATTTAGACTAAGTGAGACACTGTGTACATTACCTCATTTAATTGTTACAATGACCCTGGCTGAACACACAGAATATTCTGGCTGTCTGATACATTTTCACTCATCCCTTTTTAAGACTAAAATATCCTCAGAGGCGTTTTCTCTGACCACATAACCGAGCTACTCCATCTCACTTTCCAAAACATGTCGTAATTCTGACAACACATTCCTGAACATCCTCTGTACTTGCCACAGTTTCCAACTTATCTCTAGTTTCTCCTTTTAAGACTAAAAATTCCTTGAAGGCAGGAATGGATGCATACTCCTGTGTTTATCAAACATCTAGCACAGTGCCTGGTTATTTAAGCACTTAATGCATACTTATATCGATTTTACAGCTAGGAAAATGGAGGTTCAGTGGTACAAAAGGTCAGACTACTACAACTGGAAGCTGAACACTAGCCTTTAATACTCCACTTAGAACACCACTATAGCTTGTCAAGTTGTACCAGCATCTACTGGTAAAAATCCAGACTCCTTTACTTCAGCAGTATATTAGTTGATTTCACCATGTGTATCACTGTAATCCCAAGAAATCCCTCAAAATCTTTCAGAGGCATTAAAGTTCAACATCAAATGCACGTTGAAGGGACACATCCTTTTTTCAGAGATTTCCCATACAGTATAGCAAACTTATTTTGTAACCCCTATTATTTGAATGCATAATCCCCTCAACTATAAACACATTTGTATATTAGATTAGACAAGTGGACATTTTATTTGGAAATCTGATAGGCAAACTTTCAAAGTTTCCAAGGTTAATAGCAAACATTTTAATGATGATAGCAAATATTTTAATGATGACAGCTTCATTTTATAATGCAACATCATATTTTTTGTGAGCATTCAGATACTGGCATGTTTATTATACCAACCAAATAATGAGAGACTCTAAAACCTCTATACGTTTCAAAGAAAATCGAATGAAAAGTTCTATATATGTTGACTATGACTGGGGTCCTCTGTGCTTTCACAACGTCTACAACAAAGACAGCTGGTTGAATAAATTAATCAATCTGACTAAAATTTGAATTATTTCTGAGGTAATATGTTTTTCTACATCTTACTTTGTAATAAGTATACACTGCAAGTATATATATGCATGCCTTCTGTGGAAAGCTGAAAGGGCCCCTCTTCAGAGATAGCTTTCTGAAGATAGCTCTTCAGAGATAAAGTTTTCTTAATCACATGGAACATTAAGATGAGTCTGGTGTAATATGCACTCTGGAACTGGCAAACAGCTGGTTATACTTTTATGTAGTAGTTGTCACCATATAAGGTCCAAATAATGAGATGCTGTGGTGTCAATAATCTAACGTCAGTAAGCTCAGTAAATGAAATTATATATCTTTAATGAGCCACTCTAGCTTTTTCTCAGGTATAATTATTTCTCAAGTACAACTCCTTTCATAATATATTCCAGCATCCACTGAGCCATAGTTTGAATTCACAAGCTTTCTGGTAAAGTTGGGAAGGGGGTATGGGAGAGGAAGTCTTCATGATAGTACCTACAGTTACCATTTTGTTCACAATCATAAACACAGCACTTAAGGTAGGAACTTCATAAATACATGTTAACATGCTTATGGTAAGCCACTATCTGTCCAAATTTTACTAGATCAAGTTTTAAATCTTAATTCCTTGAGATAATTCCTTTTTAATCTTTTAAACCCAAATTCCTATATGTCCTCTACTTTTAGTGCATATTTCATTTTTTAAGCTTATTTAGTCCTCCCTGACAGATCTGAGGGATCTCCATGTGCTAATAACAAGACACAGTATACTAAAATGGTTTTTGCCCTTTTTATACTTAAAGAGTTCTTATGAAGTGGGAGTACATCATTTTATAGAGAATGGTGAACAACAAAAGAGAGAAAAATTACCTATATAGGTGTGTGTGTGTGCGTGTGTGTGTGCGTGTGTCAAGCCTAATCCCTGAGGAGGGGGATGTTTCCAAATCAAAACTATACAAATTCTAACAGCAATATTTTTTGACCAGAAAAGAAGTAATAGAAACACCACATTAAGGTCATTTTTTAACCTTTGCTATTATTTAATTCTAAGAACATTCATTACAAAAATACCATAATACATGGAATGCAGAGATGGAAGAATTCTGTCAACATATTTTCACACTATTTTTTTTAATTAATAGAACTACTCCCAATTCAGGCATTCAACATTTCACATGTTTATGTGGGTATCAAAAACTACTCCACTATTTCCAGGATACTGAAACTCAGCATGGCAAGAAACTCAGTGAAACTCAAGAAACTCATGGTATAATTGTATAATGACTATCACATTCATTTACTCCACTCTACCAGAGGAGGAGTTTCTGACTGACTTATGAATGGCCCTTCTAAAATTCTCTCAATTCCTCATCTCCATAATTTAAGTCTTTCTCTTCTTTGGTTTATAACAATCACTCTTCTACCTTTATCTTTCTAAAAGCCGATCTGATTCTAGCAAGTATAATGGACTTGACAGCTCTCCCCAGTCTTCAAAGGCCAAACATCGAATCTAGCGTTCAAAGTAACTCTTGACTTTCTAGCCACATCCAAAGTGTCCAGACTCATCTCTCTCAATTCTCTAACCCAAATGAATAAAATCACAATCAGCTTTCAAAGATATATTCCAGTGTCAGGAGGCATTTTTCTGGACCTAACCATCAGAACAATAATCAGTGATCTCTGTGTTCTCACACTACATAACTAGGAATAGCTGTATTCATCTAGGTACTACTCCTTCAGAATATCAATTCTTACAAATTTTTATTTATTGTTTTATTCCTCAAATAATCCAGTGAAAAATACTCTTTCTTAAAGAACTGCAATCTATGAACAACCTAAATAGTTAAAACTAACTTAGGGATGTTGTAACTGGTGAGATTTCTAGGTCCCAACCATTGTTTTACCACATCCCACAGACATCAAAATACAACATATGTGCTCCATCAAAAAATACAACGTATGTGCCATAATGCAAATCTCATGACAAAACATTTTTATTATATGCAATGTACTCTTTTTGTTATTCTCTTTTACTTAAATGCTGCTCACAGTCTACTAAATGTTGTCTTCAGAAAGTGACAATGGGTGCCAACCTACAATTTAAAGCATATTAATTTAGTACAAAGCTTTAAAGAAACTGGAATTCAGGATAAATACGTGAGTCCCCTGAGATTCCTGAGTTAGTTAATGTATGAAGACTCTAGATTCTCAAACATCGGTCTAGGTAACTGGTCAGTCAGCATGTTCTCAAAGTGCTTATGTACATTCTATCAACTGGTTTGGAAAGAAATCCAAAACTTACAATGAATACTCAAAATTCTACTCTCACAAGGTAATGATTCTTCTCAAAACATACTCAATATTATTTGTAAATTTACTTAGAATAATCCATGTTAAGCACATAACAATATATACTCGGAATGTCTAGTTTTGGCTAATTACACTAGAGGGCATTTTTCTAAATCTCTAAGACTTCAGGACTAAGTGCATCCTTCTTAGAAAGTATGTCACATTCCTGGAATTTCACAGCTATGGCTTTTTAATCCATTACCACTTTTCTACCAAGGGATTACTGTCTTGTTTTTCTTACATTAATTATATAGAGAATCCTCAGGCAGAATTTATGACAGAAAGAACATAAATAAGCTAAGCAGACGCTACTTTAATTAAAATATATACATGCAGATATTTTGTTTTAAGCAGAATTCAATAAAGGTTAAAGTTATTTTTATTTGAAAGGTTTTGTTGTTTCAATAAAAACTACATGTTAAAAAGCTTATCACACTATATCTTAATAATTACAGAATAAGTAGTCAAGTTGGAGTTTCATCTATAAAGGTAATAAGTATCTGAGGACTATTTGGGAAGAGAACACATAGGAAATACAAAACTGCCTGATAGTTAACTCACTCTAATAAATAGCTGAACTTCTGGCCATCCCTGGTGGCACAGCAGGTTGGAGCGTAGCAGTGCCAAAGTGGCCACGCCCACTTCAGCATGAGTTCAATCCGTGGTCCCTGAGGTGATCCACATGGCATGGCAGACCTCTCCTGACGTGCCTGCTGCTTCCCTCAGCAGTGTACTTTGTCGATCTGCCTGGTCTGTTCTCCAATCTGTCTTTGGTAAATTCTCTAACAGCCCCTCAAACTCTAGGCTGTACCCCAGTTCTATATGCATAAATAAATAAATCTTAAAAAAAAAAAAAGCTGAACTGCTTCCTGCCAAAGAATTAAAGAATTATCTGATTGCCACCAAATTTAAAAGACTATAATTTGAACAATATAAAAGGTGCATAATTACAGATAATTGCAAAGAAAGAACATATACACTCATACACAAATCAGGAACAAAACTGCTTCCAACAACAACAAAAGCTAACTTCTCTCCTTGCAACTATGATTCTCTGAAGATTGTAACAGGGATCCTTATTGCAAGTTATTCCAGCTGATTAACAGTATAACCTAAAACAGTATCTATTTAATTTTAGTTCATTGTTATCCCAGCGGCCTACCTAGATTTTCACAAAGCTACAGGTAGCCCTCATTTGCCTCTGTTTTGGAGTAACATCAGTTTGGGACTGTTTTTGTATACATCTTAACACTATTAATAGGGAATTCAATTTTGGAAAAGACAGAATTTATGGAAATCCAACCCTTAATTAAATCAGGGAATGAGGATTTGAAGTAGTAAATAATAAATCACAATGAAACCTCAATCTGGTTGTCAAGGAAACTACTTTGCCTTGCTATAATTGCTGTGATCCCCATTCTGCCCTTTTTGACACCAAGCCTTATCATGCATTCTGGTCAGAGACTAAGAAAGTAGGTTTTCTATTCCTCTCAGGCAATCATGTAACATGCATTGAGCATGACTGAACAGGGCCATGCGACCATACAAACACTAAATTCAAGGCCTTTCTTTTTCTATTTGGAGACAATAATTAACTAGTAGGCAGTTTACTCCTATCAAACTACAGATAAGAAATGAGACCAGGCTACCTTGGCAGGTCTTAGCAACTGTTTATAAGGAAGCTTTTACTAATTTATTAACAAAAGGCCTATTTGTGAGTTAATAATAATTAATATCTTAAAGCTCAACATCACTTTTTTTAAATTCCTCTGAAAATAAAGATCAAATATTAGGGTTGGAAGATAACACACACGCACACACACACTTATAAAATAAGCAAAAATATTTATGTTAAAGTACTATATTTAGGTTTTATAAACCAAACATTATAAAACAATAAAAAGAAGTGCCAAATAGATATTATTAGCACAAAATAACCTTCTTAATTCCCCTACTTAACTCTTTATTTTCATATTGTTCATTTTTAGACTACAAAAATATCAAAACAAATTGTCAATTTTATGTCTCTAATTCCATACATTGCTTCCATTTTGTTTTAACTATTTTTATGTATTTTACTATATTCCAAAACATTTACTTCTAATGTAGTTCTATTAATTCTTTTAAAGAACTCCTTTAGTTTACCTGGCTACATTATTTTTTAGATGACTCAATTCTGAAGTTCTTGCTACTCTTTTCAATTACAAAATAGTATAAAAATAACAATACCAATATATATTTTTAAGCCTGTCAGTAACATCAAAATCAAAATTACCTTCATCATAACGTACATCTGCCATATACTCATTTTTCTGTTTTATTTGCATTAACTCAATATAATCACACACAAACCAAGCTACTCTAGAGTTGGTCACTTACCTCTCTGTTCAGCTGATGTCTAGTCAAACAGAATTTGACAAAATTTTAGTTTCCATTATCACTGTTTCCTTAATTTCAATTCAAAATTAAAATACAAGGCAGGAAATTCTATAATTTGGTAGAACAGGTCATAAAAGTTGGCAAATCTTCAATTAAAAAAAATCCACAATATCATCTAGGAACCTATAAGTCTGTCAACATATTTCCAACAGCAAAATGTATGGCAAGATTCACTACAAATAATTCGCAAATACAGGGTTACTTCCCAATGAAGCTTCCAAAACACTTGTAAGTATAAAACAGTAGCTACCAAGGACTATCAGTATTGCAATATATGACTACTCATAAGGCCACAGTCTGATCTCAAAAATGACATGTATCTTAGACACCCATGTCTTCTCAATGAAGGATAGCAAGGAAGCAACTACTCAATAAAAAAAATCATAAAGTTATGGAATTCAGGTAGAATACCAGAAATAAAAAATACAAAGTTAAATTGGGTGATACCTGGAAAAGGGGTATCTGGAATTAAAGTCTGGTGCAATATCAAGAGAACACAACCCACTATGTAAACATATGAGACATAAGAAATTTCCTAGTATGAAATGTATGGCTTTAATATTTTCCTTGTTTTTTCTCTTATTTCAAATAGATGGACTCACTTATTTTTTAAAAAATTATTAATTACAAAGTCCTTGAAAATAAAAAAAAGCAGGAAGGTTCTTCCTCAAAAATCTCTATCAAAGCAATATTGTTAAAGTTGATTATTTGTTTTTGTTTTTTTTTTAATATTTATTTATTTATTCACACAGTACTGGGGTACAGGCCACAGATGCAAGGGTGAGAGGATTCACCAGGGACAGAGTGGGGTGCAGAACAGGCAGATCGATGAAGTACACTGCTAAGGAGAGCGGCGGGCGGGTCAGGAGAGGTCTGCCGCGCCATGTGGATCTCCTCCGGGGCAGTCGGGAATCGAACTCATGTGGAAGTGGCTTAAGCTTCTTAGTGCAGTGCTTTAACCGGCTAGCCACCAGGGAGGGCCCAAATTTGATTATTTGTACAAAAAGAGGTAAAAAGAAAAAAGATTATGATGCCAAATGTTCCTATTGACTCCACTGTATTAATGATATTCTTGCTTCACTTAAAGTAAAAACATAATTAAAGTACTTCTTGTAGAACTTTATTTGATATCCAAACTTAGAATATTACATAGGGTTGTTTTTAACTTTGCTTAAGCTCTCTCATGAAATCCATGACCCGGAAAAATAAACTATGTACTTCTTGGACTGAAGCAACATATCCCATAAAATCCATTCTCTCCCATACCTGAATGGTATGAAACATACCATACATTTACTGTAAAGTTAATTAAAGCTTTGGTTTCACAAATCAACTGCTGTTGCCAGCTGCATTTTAAGTAAGAGTAAATAGAGACGGTTTGAGCTGTCAACAAAAGACATAATTAAGGAGAAAAAATGCTGTCAATAAAACATGGCTACATTTAAAACTTTGAAAACAAATAGGGCCAACCACTTTTGGAATATATTGTACAATCAATACATCTTAATCACTAGCCATTTTGGTCAAATACAAAACATAAGATATACAGACAAAGCTTACAAAATCATATTTGTAGGAAAAGAATGTTCTATGAAAATGAAGGCTAAACTGATTGCTTTGTTTAGTTTTTCTTATCTAAGATCCAAAATATAAAATGATACAATATAAAATGATCAAGGGTCTATATCCACAATTCTGCTCTCTAGATGCAACGAAGAGAGGCTGATTCATTACATACAATGGGGCCTTATTTATCTACTAGAGATGATTCATAGAGTGCCTCAGAAACTGAGAGCAGACATCATATTTTTCAGTTAAAAACACATTTCATTCAGATACAAGGCACAATTATCTCTCCCTCCTAGGTATCTCCAAACCATAAAATCAACTTGTTTATTTAAAATGTTTTTAATTTTTAAACTGTTTTACATGTTTATTCTGTCATTACACATATACAGATATGGTCATTTAGACAATCTTTGCAGAAAGCATGAATTTTTAGGTTTTGCACTGTACCTTTTTAGATAAAACTGTATTTCTAATAAAATTATATTTAGCATACTCTAAATCTTTAATAAGTTTGCTAGAAAGCACGTTGGTTACAGTATAACCAGTAAGCTCTGCAACTACAAGGATTTGTGTGCATGTGGGGGAGGACACTTGTACCTATTTAGCACCCAAGTGATTACTGGACATTTATCCAACTTTATCATTTCTAGTTAGAATATGTTATAGATCATCACTTTTTTATCTTCACATTTCCCTTAGACACCTAAAATCAGGAAATAATGTGTCCAAATTCTGCTCAACTTTTATTCTATAGTATCTCTCTCTAAGTTGGCATACCAGAAATGCAGAAGGACTTAACAACAACAAAAAAGTGTGGGAGCACCTCTACAAAATTCTTTCAAAGAAGAAGAAGAAGAAGAAGATTAAGAAAATTAGAACAAACCGATAAATCAACTAATTACTGACCATCACCAAGGTGTTTTAACATAGAGATTTATAGTAAAATTAAGATAAAACATTGTCTTCACCTTGAATGGTGTGAAGTCTATTGCGGGAGGGAAGAGGAACAGACCCATAAAAAGGAAGTTTACATAAGTAAATATTCAATCTTGTGGCACAGACTATTAGGCTATTTGGTGAGTAACGGAAGATTAATGAGACCCAGAACTGCAAAAGCAAGATTCAGCTTAACTTTGAAAGTATGATAAAGAAAGACACAGAGGTAGACAGAGCACCAGGAGTAAAAATCTCAAAAGTAAAATTTATTATTTACCCCCCCCCCAAAAAATCCTCTCTCGCTGTCAGTGTAATTCTATGAAATGTAACAACCTGAAAATAAGAAGAATGCTTTGACAAGAAAAACACAAACATTAAGTACAAAAGGAATGAATGCATTACCAAAAAGCAGAAAAAAGTTGTATCACTCGTGTTTAGCCTAAATCCTTCACCCTCCACCCCATACATTTCATAACAACATACAGTTCACACTCAGCATGTAAATCTATTTATTCCACAATATGCAACTTGGTACACTGCAATTTCAAACAAATATGGGAAGAAATGGGGTCTGGGGCTAGGAGTGAGGAGAACAATACAATGACTGTAAAAGATGCCACTGTACTGATTAAAGCTTGAAGAATAAGATAGATATCTTAAAATTTCTTTCGACAACAACAAAAAATGCCTCTTGGTGATGAAAGAATTTAAGGTTAACTATAAAAAAATTGGGAGGTATATTCCATATCTGCATATAACAGAGAAGGTTGTTTTCTTGGCTTTTACTCTTAGGGTGACTGGGAAAGTGCAACAACTTGTGAAGTTAAGTCCCCCAGCTGTAACTGAGGGTCAATTAATATGCTAAAAAATACTGCAACAGGGTACAATAAGGATGCTCAAATGATCAAGGACAAATTATCAGAGAATCTCTTTCAACACAGTAAGGAAACTTCAAACAAGTTTTTTTCCCTCACTGTTCACATGAAAAACTAAATCTCAGCATATTTAAATGAGTTGTTTTATACACTGGGCTAACAATTAGAACTGGAAATCAAATTCAGTTGTTTTATAGATTAGCTTCTGTAACACTTGATTTTTACTTAACTACCCACATAAAGAACAGTCATTAAAAACTCATACTTCATGGGCCCTGCCTGGTGGCACAGCAGGTTAAAGCACATAAGTTAGAAGCTAAAGCCACTTCAGCATGAGTTCAATCCCTGTCCCGGAGTTGATCCACAAGGCACAGCAGATCTCTCCTGACCCGCCCACTGCTCCCCTCAGCAGTATACTTCATCAGTCTGTCTCTGGTGAATCCTCTCACTACCCCTGCACCTCTGGCCTGTACCCCAGTTCTGTATTCATAAATAAATACACTTAAAAAAAAAAAAAAACTCATGTCACTATTGGTACACCTGGCTCACTGCACAAGTGCATTTTAAATATCCTATTCTACACTGAATGATTATCAGCAACTAGGCATGAAACTTAAAAAGGAGAGGGTGTTAAAAGAGTTATCTAATTCAACTGGTTAATGTTGTAGATGAGGAAATGTGACAGCCCAGAACTGTCACTGCCTGTGGATACACAGTAATTTCATGCTGGAGAAAGGTCAAAACAAATAATCTTCTTATAACGGCCATGATGCTTGCTTCTGTAGATATTTGCTCATACATATTTTTACATTTTCCCTAGCTTGTTTGGATGTAATTATCTGTTTTAAGTAAAGTTCTGTTTTCCAGTCACATGCTGAATCAATCAATTTGTGTCTTTCTGTCTTCTCTCCCCACCCCCTCTAGATATATAGTTGCATTTTTAATCCAGCAAAGCTACTTTCAGTCTGGCCCTAGATTGGAAATAATTCAATAAGTTCAAAGATACAGATCATTTTCCAGGGTTGGAAAGTTGAGGTATGGATAAAACAATCAGATAAATTATTTTCGTATTTGATTTCATTGTTAGACTAACGGATTTGTTTTAATTAAATGATTTTGGGGGGAAAAACCATAATGTACACCTGTTTAAAACTGCTACCTTTTGACATGAGCTAACTGTACTAGAATGCAACAGAACCAAATTGCTTCATTTTAAGAAATACAAGATATAAGGGGCACCATTTTAAAGAAACAGCAATTCAAGAATAGGACTATAACCCAGACAGGCTTTTATTTATTTCATGTTTTTCATATTAAATTTATTCTAGGTTTTAGCCTTTTATGTGACATTGAGCTATTTCATAATTACAACTGAAAAGAATGGCCTGTTAATTTAAAAAGGACATATTACAATCTCTCTCTCTCTCTCTCTCTGGTACTATAATATTTTCTTTTTCTTTTTTTTTTTTAAGACAAACCAGTTGGAAAAGTGGGTTAGCATTATTTGGGCAAAGTAATGAATAAATGACCTCATTTGCTGTGAGAAAGGGACCATTAAATGAAAGAAACAAAAAAGAAGCATGAAACTAATAGACTGACTCAGTGTCATATGAAACCATTTTTCATTATCAACAACTTCAACTGAATAATTTTAAATGCATGTTTCAACTAAAAGTATAAATAAATCTTCTAGAATCTCCTTTTACATCGTTTAGAATCTCCTTTTACATCGTTGAGAAATGATAACAAAGCAAACAAATAAATCAGTTTTATCAATTCTTCTAATATGATTTCTTTCAAAGCTATTTGTTTCTTGAGCATCATATTCAAAGAGACTATTTGCCTAGCATAAATACCTTCTAGACATATAATTTAAAAAAAAAGCAAATACAGTGTAACTTAAATTTTATAGGTTATTATAAATTTTCATATATTTTGAAATGTTTTTCAGAAATGTATGCCATAAGTAGTCCATGGGTTGGTAAAGTGATGCTTGTTTATTTACAAATAAATTATTTAAGAATGTCAATCTACTGATACACAGATAACCTTAATATAGTCATATCTATGTAAGTTTAATGTGTAATTCTATTTATCTGTAACAAGTACACAAGCTGTATCTACCAATGAGAAATTCATGTTTGGTTATGTTAAGAAAGAATATCAAGGTGAGGCACCTGTGGGATAGACTTTGAACATAAAGATTTACTCACTTCTAAAACTACTGTTTCCCTGAATCTTGGGAGATTTACTACAGAGGAAAAAAACTACCCACAATTTTTAGTCAATTTTAGTACTAGGAACTACACATGTTGATTTATGAAAACTACATAGTGTTATAGGTGGGAAATTACAGGTTTTTATAATAAATATTTCTAGCCCATTTGTTTTATAAATGTGAAAATATGATCTACAGTGATTTTTTCCTTTCATTCAAACATAATTAAACTGCCTTTGTCAAGCCTGATTCATGACTAACACCTGGTAAACATTTTAAGTTGTTTGGGCTGCAATTAGGCAGATTAAGCCACACTCAAGAACTTTTAAGGGCAGGGTATCCATGTACTATTTTAGCTAGTATCAACTATTTTTTTTAAGATCAAGCTCTAACTTCCTACCCCATAAGCAAGGTTTTTATTGTTGTTTTATTCTGTTTTTAAAAGAAGTAAAGGTCTTAATGCATATGACCTCATCCTGTATACGTTTACAGTTTTGATAAACCTTGGCTTTAAAAATGAATATAATGCAGGCTGAATAATTAAATTACTCTGATTTCTTCAGATTATACTAAGATTGTGTCTCACACCTGGCGTATCTGGATCCCCGATTTTATATACTTAATGAAATACCTGAAATAAGTCACTAGATTTTTCCTTTACATAGCCTTTCTACAAGTATATATCAGGCACTGTTCTCAGGGCTTTAAAAGTATCAGTTTTCTTTATCCTTCTATCAGGAATACTGCACCATCATTTTAATGGCAAATAAGAAAGACAAAGCACATGAGATTATGTAAGTGGGTCAAGTTAAGGAGCCAGAGCACTACTCTTTAAAGCTGTTCAGGATGAAATTTACTCAACCAGTCTGGTCCTAGGTCATGCTTTAACACACTATGCAACCTTAGTCTGTAAAGTGTAGCGATAAATGTTGATACACAAAGATAAAGGAAAACATTTTTGAGTTTCAAAGTCAATCCAGAAAACAACTCTACTTTATTGTCATCTTAAAGCGACCATATCTATCACAATAAAATCTTACTTCACTGGCATTCTCAGAAAAAGAATAAACTATCTAAAATGATGGTTAGGAAACTGGAACAGAATTAGGATTCAATACTCTAGAAAGAAGGGTTGAATAGGTGTGGTTTTAAGATGAACACCCAAAGAATCCTGATTCAGAAAAGGAGTTGATTTTACTTCTAATATTATGACAGAATGTTGAGCTTACTCACATACATCAAACACAGACCACAGTCATTTGAAGCTGAACTTCCATCAGTATATTTAGTTGCATAAAACCAATGGCAGAAAATAACAATGAATGTCAATTATATGAAAATTTTTTTCTCAGTCTCTGAGTTTAACTACCCTAATTTTGCCATTATGCTAAACAAACATCAAGTCATGAATCTGATTCCTTGAGTGAAAAATGAAGAAACCAATTTGTTTGGAGATATTAAATTATCTCTAAAGTTCTTTGAACTCCCACAATCCTCTAACATAGCTCAAGTTAAACAAGCATATATCTGTCAGGTTAACTACTTGTTATCACATGAGAAGCTGAGCTAACTGTAATTGTAGATTCCTCTTGTTGTCTTACCAACAATGAACTAACAAAATAACTTTATAGGAAAATAATGGCTTACTTTGCCTAGCATAATCCCTTTCAACTCCATCTATGTTGCTGCAAATCCATGTTTTAAGTATTTTGTGAATGCTCAGTAATATTCCATCATGTACCTGTGTGTGCGTGTCTCACAAGTTCTCCATCTGTTCATCTGTATGGGGACATTTAGTTTATTTCTATATCCTGGCTACTGTAAATAGTGCTGCAACAAACATAGGCGTAGGGTTTCTTTTTGGATTAGTGTTTCTTGTCCTTTGAGTAGGTCCCTCGGAGTGGAATTGCTGGGTCATATGACAGACCCAATTTAAGTGTTCTGATGAACCTTTACACATCTTTCCAACGTGGTTTGATCAGTTTACTAAAATGCTAACTTCTTAAATTACTGTAACTTTCACACAAGACACAAAAATCTGACAATCCTCAATGTCTTCATTCTCAAATGACTAAAGGATTTATTTCACAAGAATTTGACTATACAATATTCTCCTTTGTAAACTTTAAAAAGTTGAGTTACTATGCAATATGCATAATTGATTTATGGGGGGAAAGTTCAAGTGAAGGAAACAATATAACTGTATATTAAAGAGGGAGGTAAAAGAAAATCTTCCTGTCTGGAACATTTTAAAAATACAAAATGCCAAATACAGGAGATGTTCTTCATGTCTCATTGACACATAGGTTTCTACAATAAACCCTAAGTTCCCTTCCAAAAACAGTAACAAAAGGCAGACTATCAAAACACTATAAAAGAAAGATCCTTTTCATGTGAACATGTAAGGAGAACATACTCAACTATAATTTAATTAATACGATTTAATGTTGTTCCAAGTTTATAAAAGTTTACCAAGAATCTAGTCACAACACGGTACAATAGTAAACAGATAAAATATACCAGTAGAAATTTCACTTAACAATGAACACTGCATGTAATTTTATATAACGTAATGGATTCATTGTGTTCTTGCTACTCAAAAGCATTGCAAAGGTGTTTTAATAAATCTTACTCCATAATTCTATATTTTTCTGAAGGACAGCAATGGGTCTTTATAGTTTCGTATATGTTTTTATTCCATGCCAGTATGACTAAGTACTCAAGCCAGTCAGTTTTCAACCACAGAGTACAAGGTAAGTGTTATTAGGGAAGTGGGCTGGCAATTGGACAGTTGTTCACTCTGCCTGTCATTTCCCTTTAATGCAACTCTGATTTGCCTTTGTTCTGACAGTAGCAAACAGCTGCTTGTAAATGAGCCACCATCCCTGAGCTGCCTCCCATTATTCCCCACTTTTGTTTGACAAGGTCACTTGCTGTAGGGATTTTAGGAAGAAAGGGTTGTAGCCTAGAGAATTAAGGGCTTAGAACATAGGGAAGCCAAATATTTTTCTTTGGGAAACAGAGTAAATCAGGCCTAACGACAAAGTTTTTTGCTCGTGGAGCAAGTCAGCATTTCTCCTTTAATGCTAAAGTCAAAATCCTCAAACTCATCACAAAAGCTAATGACTCTTCCATAAAACCTTTCTTTAAATCTAGATGACAGGTATACAAAAGATTTCATCATACAATAATACAGGAAACTGAATATTAAAAAATGCAAAGATGTTGCTAATCTGCTATTTAGCCATGATAGAAGTCAGATCTAGAAAAGAGGAACTAGGGAAGCATTTTAGGAAAACTTGAGAGTACATAATCATAACTTTTACTTGACCTTAAATTTCAGTGAAATTTTCATATATGACTGATTTCATTAAGAGCAAAACAGCAGTGATATTCAGGATCAAAAATTTCACCACCTCAGTCAATGCTGATGGTTACCTTTCTGTAATATAAATTAATTTACATAACACATAAATTAATCCAGACTGAAACTTACTATTAAAATGTTTGATCAATATTCCAGCAATGCTCCAAAAGGTGTAATTGACACTATAAAGTTAGGCTCACCTTTAATTTTAGCCAGACCTATGATCTTCAGAAGGACTTAAAGGTGCATTATAAGGATATTATACAATTAAGTTGTTTCCTTAGAAAAGCAAGAAAGAGTGGAAGGGCCAGTTTTCAATGAATATAAAAGAGGGCATGTTAGGGCAGTTACCCATCCAAAATGAATCATGATTTTATGGTTCTGAAAGTTTATGAGTGGGAAAAGATCTAGGAAACACTTTACACATTCTTATGGTAACAATGCCTACATGTCCTGTAGAAATCAGTTATAATTTTGTTTATTTTTCTCATCTTGATAACACAATCATCAAAAGGAATGTGAGTGTACAATAAACTTTTATCAATGGATAACTAAAATAAAACTGAGTTTCTTCTCATCAGCATTAGTACTTTGAGTGTATTCATGAATAAGAATCAGTATTTCCACCCTGGGGAGAAACTAAAAACCATCTTATTACCTCAATTTTTCTCATTCTGTCAGTCAAAAGATTACAATACCATTCATAAAAATTTCCATCATTTTATGTTCCCATCATTTATACTAAGTTCTGTATCATGTGGATGGTATTTGGATTTACATGTTTTTACTACCTCAGCTAAGCTAATTTTGAATACACTATAAGGGCCTCTCCATTTCCCACTTTTTCATAGCCATAATTCATATCTATCATTTATGATGTTTAAAAGAAATGAAATTTCTACATTTCAATCAGAACTGCCAAAGCACATTTAGAAAGTACTATATCTAGAAACATTAAATAGTGTTATTAACTAAGTTATATATTATTATTCAATTTTAACATGTGCTCACTTAATAAAAAAAAAAGTAGAAAGATCAATGTGATTCCTTATGAGAGCCTTCACTTTTGCTCAAAGATTTGAACACTGATAGTTCATTTGAGTAGAGGACACAAGATTTTCAGCTTCACAGGCAAATCACCAAAACACATTTACATCTTTCCTTTTTCCTTACAGCATATTAACAGCAGGCAGTCTAGCCATACCATCTTTGAAATAGGTAGGTGACTTACCATGCCTTTACCTTTCAGTCAAAACCCTGCATTGAAAATAAACTTAAGTTTTAACTTCATCATTTTCCCTACAAGATGCAGTAATACAGAAAACAGTACTTAGCTTGTTCTTATTTTAATCTTAATTCCACTTACTGATTTTGCTCATTTTAATTTTGCATGTTCTCAAAAGAGTTAAGTATTTAAGCTAATGGAGCTGACAAAATGAGCTAGGAAGAAACAGTATTTCTAATATTTTTACTTTATTTTCTTTATTGCTGCACACTATATACTTGTCATCATTTCTTTAGACTATTAAGCATCAAAACACATTTTTGACACCACAGCAATAAGAAAATTAGGATTTAAGGCCTGACATGAATATAGTACATACTAGTCCTAAGATATCCAGAATATAAACCTACATAAATGGGTATAAAAAATATCTTGTGGCTTCTATTTTCAATGAGTTTTCAGAAATAAAGTAATAAAATAAACAATTTCTGAGGACATATCCTTCTTTCTAATATGAAGATTTGAAGAGCCAGATTGTACCAATATTTAACAAAGAAGAATAAATTATTTGTGAGGAGTTAAGTCATATATTTGCAAAAAGATATGTAGAAAAAATTCAAGTCATAAGTATTATAGGAACTTTGAAACATCAGCATTTTAAAAAATTGCTATGAAATTTTTGAAAGGGGTAATTACAAAATTTTAAAGAACAAACCAATGGATATACTAATTTTTTTAAATGCTAATTTTAAATTCTGGAAATTTTAATTTCCGTAGTTACCAGTGTCTTGTGACAAATTAACACTTATAATCAATGATAAATAAAGTAAGACCTACTGGAACACTGTGATCGAAAAGTAGTTTTGTCATTTTCTGCTATTAATGTAAAATTTCATAAACAGAAAAAATAAAAAACAAAAAATATATTTTTGATTGTTTTAACAATGTTAACATGTAAATGAATATAGCTAGAATCCATTTTAACAGTGTTAAATCAAAAAATTAAGACCTTGATTGATTATCTCACAATATTTCTTATCTGTTAAAAAATGAAAAAGTGCTTTTTAGGGCTAGTGGTTCTAACAAGTTAAAGCAGTTTACATTCCAACATCTTGAAAATAGTTTCATAGCCACTAATTGTCAAATATGCCAAAATTAGAGTACCATTTTGGATGCTTTTCAAAATGTGAAACTGTATAGGAAATTAAGATAAAAACTCCTATATAATGTTAACTAAAAACTCAGTTTTGCAGTGAGAAAAGTCAACTTACAAATTCTTATGTTCCAATATATTAAAATATTTGAAGGACAAATGAGAATACTTAACTTTGCTTAAAAGACATGTAAGTATAATGGGAAAGTGATACTGATTATCCCTTATATTTGGACTGAATACATGTGTTAAGTAAGGCCTAAAGAATCTTTTCCAGTGCAGCTATTTAGGCATAAACAGAAGTTTTTATCTATGTTCTGATTTTATTATGTCAAGAATACAGAGGGATATTAGAAAGGTCGTTATGGGAGCAGTTGAATCAAGTAAAAGCAGAAACGGGAAAAAAGTATGAGTGTGTCTATGTGTATGAGGTATGTGAAACATTAAAGTCATCCAAACTTGGAGGCGGGTCAAGGATGACTCTTGGATGTCTGACTTGTGCAACCAGAATGAATGTTGCTGCTTTTGATTGAGATCAAAAGGACCACACATTGTTGCTAAGATAGAGTTTTTAATCCATTTCTTCCCTTCCCCCCCCCAGATTTCTTCTTATGCTTTCATTTTCACATTCAAAGAAAACTTAAGACCTACTGCCTAATCAGGTTTCTGATTTAAAAAATTCCAACTTTTTAAAAAAATGATTGGAAGATCCTTGAGCTATATTACTTTAACTATAAATAAGAATAGAAAGATCTATATGCATTTTTTGAAGACTATAGTTTTGCTGGTGTTTTCTTCACAATACTTACTTATTATTAGCCATTCCTATTACTAGTATCAGATCGCTTTGTGTAATGACTTTTCTAGCCAGGGTAAATATAGTATATGAACAAAATTATTAAAATTACAAAATGCCATGGTAGGAAAGTAGTAACCTGGTTACAGTTTCCATTCTCATCTATTCCCACTACAATTTATAAAGCAGTACAATTTTTCAACTTATTGTTGAAAGGATGATCAAACTGATCAAACTACTGATTTGTTATGTTTATAAAATGTAAAGTAAAATGTATGATTTATTAAAATTGTATATAATGTACACTCAAATGTATGCTTTTTATTTACTTAGATAGGCATGTTTGTTTTTAAAGTGAGCTTTGAATTGAGTGCTCATGAAGTCAGATTTAATTTTTAATTCTTTTGAATTCACATACTATGTTCATATATGACAATTTTTAGTCATTAATTTATTTTGTTAAATATTTTCATTTGCTGCCTATCTTGAAATTATAGATTGTTCTGTTAGATCAAAACTTATTAAGTAAAAAAAGGTACATTTTTATTTATGGAACAAGACAAAACTGGTATGAGATTTCTATGAAATTAAGACTCCATGTCAGTTATATAGTTAATGTCATACATATTGGTGCCTGTGTCTGCACATAAAAATTGTATACATATCCATGAGTTTTTATAAAGAGAATAAAATGTAGTTAATTTATTAAGAATGCATACATATTATCTCACACACACACTCACTCTTCCCATTTCTACATTTACTATACAAGATGATTCACTTACTGATACTTGATATCACTGCTCTCGTAACATCCTTTTTAATACTCCATATATTTTAGTTCTCTTTTCCACACCAGTACCCATTCTCCTCACAAAAATCATTAACACCTATCCAAACACTATCTGATCAGCCCAATTTCCTGGTTACTACTGCTCATCGCATGGCCAAAGGATCTTGCTTGGTTCGAAGATACATTCTCTGAGTCCCTTCAGTTAGTCAAACATACCAAGCACAGTTCTGCACACAGGATTACATTATAGCTCCGGATTTGGTCAAATATCCCCATTATATATGCTAAATTTTTCTTTTATTTATTAAATAATGCCAGCATGCTATAACCAGAAGCTGTTGAAAACAAAAAGAGAGTTTCCAAGCTACATGGAATCAACATTCTAGTACTAATAACAGATGTCGATCTCCCCCCAAAAAGATGGGCTAAAGAAACAACAGGTGTAAAGGTCCTCTCCTGTTTCCAGGAACTAAAATAGGACCAGTATGCCTAGAGCCAAGTGAGCCCACTGAAGAATAGTGCATTGACACTGGAGAGAATAAGAAGCTAGATGGCTTAGTGGTTTGTACCTACAGCAACCAAGGAGCCTGTAACAGGAAAAGAACGTGATCTAATTTATATTTTACGAAGTTCAGATTTGCCAAGGTGTGAAGAAAGGAGAAAAAGGGGAACAGGATGAAAGTAGCCATTGAACCAAGCAGTCATCTTTAAATCCTACCCCTTTGTAATTTAGTTAATGCAGGCCTCCCCACATGTACCTAAGTCCCAACTAAACCCTGTATTGTTTTCTTCAACAATATCCCACCAGTGTTTGAAGCACTGGCATAGATGTATATGATCTATGAAACTCTTCAAGTGTGTAAGAAACAAATCAGTAATTTTTGTAAGATGTGTACAACACACACACATATACCCCCTTATCCAAAGTGAAGTTTCATTATTAAGTAGATGTCAAAAGTATAATATTTTGTTTCTATGTCACCCTTCATATTGTCTGGGGAATTGTTTTCCAGTTTTATTAGGCTCTTGAAGGAGTCTACAAGCTCCAAAATTTTAAGAACCACTAAAGTCTAGATTGTACCATAAATCAGAAAGTGGATTTGTCATGGGACATTAAAAAAAAAAAAAGGAAACAGGACCCTTCCTGGTGGCACAGCGGGTTAGAGCACAGCACAAAGAAGCTTACGCCACTTCAGCATGAGTTCGATCCCTGCCTGCCCCAGAGGAGATCCACATGGCGAGGCAGACCTCTCCTGACCCGCCGGCTGCTTCCCTCAGCAGTGTACTTCATCGATCTGCCTGTTCTGTACCCCACTCTGTCTCTGGTGAATCCTCTTACCCTCTGCATCTGTGTCCTGTACCCCAGTTCTGTACAAATAAATAAATAAATCTTAAAAAAAAAAAAGGAAACAGCATCTCAGATAAGAAAGTCACCTCTTGATGTTCAAAGTGCAAATATCACACAAATTAATTTTTTTAAAAAAAAACTTTACTTACTCTTGATTTTTGAAATTAAATATTTGGTTTTCCTTCACAACTGTATTTCATATGGGTGCTTAGATTAGCAATTCCAAGTAAGGAAAAGTAGCATAAAGTCACACTTTTAAATTGTTTATAGATAACTTACTGTAGATAATTATAAATTGTTTTTAACAAAATAACCATTTTTAGGAACAGAATTAACCATAAATCACACACCAGCTTCTATTTCATTTTCTTTCTTATATGTCTTGCCTCCTAAGTTTCTCACACAGATATAAAAAGAGCTATATGATACAGGTCTGTATGCATATCGTAAAGGAAGTCAGAACACCCTAGGGAAGAAGTTTAGTTTGTTTTTATAGACATCCCAAACAGCACTCCCTTCATCCCATGAGAATCAATCACAACACTACCTTGCCCACTGTTAGAAAAACACTATTCTATCCAGGCTATTTTTTGTTACCTTTAGAAAGCAGACATTTCAATCACTGGGATTTTAGAAGTCATCAGACACAAAAAATAATAGTAATTTATTGTCAAAATAAAGTCAGATGTAAAATTTTGATATGGAAATTGTGTAATTTTAAAAGCAAAAATCACTAGAAATGTTTTACAGGGTTCATTCCCTTTTAGCTATCCCTCTAACCATAGAAAGTGGATGGGGGTGGGGGGGGAGTACTTGTTTATAATGACTTAGAAAAACTATTTAAATTAGTAAGGCTTTTTGTTTTTCTGCTTTCCCAAAATTTAAAAATTAAGTATTATTCCATGTGACAGAGATCTCAAATTTCTGTCTAGAAAAAATTGCAATTATTAATAATGATGTAAAATTAATTATAACTACAGATAGCAATTATTATGCTGGCACTGAGCATTACCTGCCACTGTAATTTTGTATTTTAAGATCAATGAGAGATTACTTTCTTTAGTATGAGGTATACAATCAACAATCAATGAGGTATGCTTACAGAAGTAAAACTTGCATGGAACATGAATGCAAGATTCCAAAATATATCAGTAAACGATTTGTCTCAATAAAAACCACCCAATCATTTTCATAGAAATTTACATATGATTTATTATTTCTTTATAACAGTTCTTGACTTCCACAGTAACAACTTGAAATATAAAAACCAGGAGCAGTTTTAATTATTTAATTTTTTTGAAAAGCAAATGTTGCTGAGCTCGGTCTACTAAAAAGGGAATCAATTGGCCCTCCCTGGCGGCACAGCACTGAGAAGCTAAGCCATTTCAGCATGAGTTTGATCTCTGCCCGGGATGTGATCCACATGGCTCAGCAGAACTCTCCTGACCCGCCCGCTGCTCTCCTCAGCAGTGTAATACTTCGTTGGTCGGCCTATTCTGCTCTCCACTGTCTCTGGTGAACCTCTCACCCCCCCTGCACCTCTGGCCTGTACCCCAGCTCTGTTGCATAAAAAAACAAATCTTTATTTAAAAAAAGGAGTCAAACATATAAATGTATTTGCTCATTAAACCTAGTATGCTAATGTGTACAAAATGCTACTCTGTGAAATAAAACTTCAATAAACAAAGAAAAATAGCAGATCCCTGTTCTCATAGCTAATAATGGGAGAGACATACAAATCCAGTATTTACAGATACTGAACTGTTCAGGAGAAAAATAAATAGAATGATGTAACATCAGAGGAGCTTTCCATAGGGTAGTTATTAAAAGTCCTCTAGGGGTTGACATTAATTAGAGATGAGACCTAAAAGATATCAGTGACATGGCAAGTCAAGCAATGAGTTATAGGCACAAGAAAAAGCCTGGCGTGTTCCAGAAAAGGAAAGCAAGTTCATGAGATGACTACACTTCTTTCCTATTCTCTAAGATCAGAATGGCTTAACAGAAGAATATGGACTCTGAAGCAAAGAGGTCTGAATCTCAATTACAGCTCCACTAACTTAAAAATTGTATGATCTTGGGCAAATGTTTTTAGCTTCTTTTTCCTACTCTACATAGAAAAGAAAAATCAGATTTGTATTTTATGACTGCTGGCATAAGAGATACTCAGCAAACAACAAATTGTTCCTTTCTTGCCCCAAACTGGTGTCACTTTTACATTTCTGAACTTTAAAATAAATGTCAATTGTGTATTTTTTTTTAAATTTCACATTCTATGTAGAACATAAATGGAAAATCATTTAAACAAAATTTTCAGTGCCCAAGAAAGAAAGAATAAGTAACCAAGTTTTCGATGAAAGTTAAGATGTAAGCCCTGCCCCTCCCTTTAGTGTGATAAATTGTCTCCTTGGGAATTCCATTCTCGGTACCATTAAGTGGAGCATACAAGGACCGTTACTTACAAACCACCTCACTACTCTGGGTGACTCTCAATAAACTGCACAGCTGACAGAAAACTAGTAGCTTATCCCACATGTTTGGAAAAACAAAGTAAGTCAGAAAAAAAAAAAAAGATTGCTTTGTAGAACAACGCAGTGCTCAGTAGAGAGTGATGGGAGTGGGGATGGGGAATGAAAGAGTGGAGAAAGGAAAGATTGAATAAATTATAATCGTTAAAACAAAAACTATAGAAACATCCTACATCTCCAAAAAAAACATGAAAAAAAAAAAACTGCAATGTTCTGTGAAAGCTGCTAAGTGCTTCCAATTTTAAAACTTCACATTCATTTTATGGCTCAGTCTTCAACACTCACTAGTTTTATATATTTTAGCTAGTAAGTCAGAACTGAAAAGCAAAAGTATGGAACAATGGAAGCATGAGTGTAACTGAAAAAATGTCCAATATTACAACTGATTTTACCTACCAGTCAAAATGACATTAAATTTTAGAAAAACAAAAATATTTAAGATTTCAGTTTTAGAAACAATGGAAAAAAAGAGAAGGCAGCGCTCACTTTAATTTAAAATTTCCTTTAGTCATGCCTGTTTAAAGCAAACAGAGGAAAGAGAAAAGGGTATGGGATAATTTGCTATCTGTAAAACAATGTACAGGAGCTTTTCCAAGTTTTAGAAATAAAATAAAATACCCACTCAAACCCAAAAATCACACTTCACTGCTTCACCGTAAGTATATACAGTGATGGAAAATTTCATATTAACTAAAATGCAATAAAGATGCTATCAAGTTATGCAGAAACCAATAATCACACATTATTTTTCATTTTAATTTTACTCTTAATTGGTCAATTCATTCTATAGTGTGATATTTTACATGTCAGTGACTGCTACTGGGTGAACAAGAGAAAAGAATTCTATGCACCTTCTCAATACTGTAGAAAATACAATCAATTTCCTCTGAATCAGAAGCAGATCCTCACTAAATATTTACTCATTTTGCCAGCAATATGCTCTCTTCAGATACATAATTCTGACAATTTTGGGTACAACAAGATCTTCATACATGACAGTTCTAGTGCTCATAGGAGTACCTTACATTTAATTTTAAAGGGTATATGAAATTAAGCCATGAAATATATCCATTAGATGTGTTCGTGAAAATTGCCATATCCAGTGCTAGCCAGTATGTACAGTAAATGCAGAGTAATTTATAATATTGAAATCTCAAATGCTAAAAAGGTAACACTATTTTCAGTTTTAATACCTTGAAAAAAAAAGTTCTATTCTAGAATTTTTAGCTCTTCTTCTGTAATAGACTGCTACTTATAGAAAATTGTACTTTTTAACACTGTTCTATAAATACTTAAAACTGTTGAAAATGAATATCCTCTGTTATCCAGATTAATTTAATTTCTGATACTAAGGAACTACAGGAGTCAGAGGCCTTTAACACTTGTGACATATAATTCAATGTGTCTGGGTCAAATGTATTGACTTGTAATCTTTACTAATTTAATTTTCTTAAACAACTAAAGCATAACTCCACTACCAATCTTTTTGTGTAAGAAAACATGCTCACTCATTCTACAGCAGTCTTTCCATACATGATACCAAGTTTCTCGGTTTTTCCCCACTAATTGATCTTAATGTAAAGAATTAAATCTCACTTTACACTAAGTCAAATATAAGTAAGAGCATGAGACACCTCTAGCCGTATTTTCGTCCACTTGCTACAAATCACACTGCAACTTTATGATGCCAGGAAGACCATTAAGTTTAAGACCACTGTTTAGAACAAAAGTGTCGCAATCCTCAAATTAGGGGGTGTGGTAGTTGGAGAAGCAAAGGAAAAGGTTTGTCAAGATGACTTTAGGTACTATTTTTTCAGATTCTAGGATTACCTATCTTTCCTGGAACCATGATTTAAAGCCTGAGTCTCCATGGATCCAAATATAAGCAGTACTTACAAAGCAACAAGGAACAGAAATGACCAAGTAACCCACAGTTGCATCCAATGGTCACTGTGGTTTAAGACCCTCAAATCTGGCAATATGAAGATCAACCTAAGTTCCCTGTTGTTCATTTCTAATTTACATGACAAGTTCTAGAAACACAGCGAAATTAATCCTACACAGGTCAAAGGTCAATACACCTGAGAAAAATACAAAGTGAATCTAATTGATGTTCTGACACCAGCTAGCTGTCGATCACAAACTATCTAAATTTACTACACAGTCAGATCCCTACAAAATAAAGAACTTCTCTGCCTGGTAAAATAAAAACAGAGTGAGAAAGTTTAAAGATGGCACTAGAAATCAAATCTCCACATTCCCAATGTATGCTGATTTTTCTCTGTGCCTTAAATTAAGCCACCTTTATATTTTGTTTCATGATTTTCTTTCCAAAACTATTTTTTTCATTTCTTAAAAGTGTAAATATGAAAAAATCATTTGTTCATTCCACCACCATTTATTTGGTTTTTGTTATACACAATTCAGTTACATGGGAGATAATCAGTGGATGTGAAAAATCACAGGTCAATCTGGTCAAAGAAGGAAAGTGTCATGAAAAGTTAAATACTTCTTTCTCTAGGATTTAGAAAAGAAAATACAGCAAAAAATTGTGTTTATTTATATTCTATTAACTATCATCTGCTGAGAAACTCATTTGTCATTCGTCAACTATTTACTTATTGAAAAACACTTGCTATGCCTGCTACTTTCCTGAGGCTGGGAATACACACTGGCACAAGACATGGTGCCCTGCCTACATGATGCTACAATAAATCTATATGTAAAAGTAATTTTGAACCAAGATCTATTTGTTACATGACAGTCGTTACTTTCTCGGAAATAGGAAAGTTCAGAGAAAGATAAAGCATGTCAATAGGAACTCTAAAGAGGCTAAGAGAAGACTCAAAAATTAGTGGCAACAAAAAAAAAATGAGTGTTGACAAAAGGCTGGCCTATTATGAACCAGTTGTTTTTTTCTCCCTGGGGAATTCATCAATGTGATAATATAAAAATAACATTTAATTCTTAAAAAGTACCTTATAGTTCAGCCTCCCTTTTTAAATTTCAATTCTAAATTAATACAATTGGTCAATATTACATTTTCTTATTTTTTAATTAATCAACATTGCTAGTTTCAACTTTGTCAAGTAAAATACAATTCCAGGATTAATATAAGCTTTTTTATAAACTATCCTTAGCCATATTTTACAGTGGTAAAGTATATGTAAACATCAGTAAGTAAGGCCTAACACTAAACCCAAATTGTTTTATAATAAAATAATAAATAGTAGAAAATAGTGGCTCACAGTTTAAACCAAACCCATTGCTGTGTTTGTTGATAAAGAAAAATATGAAATGTTAAAAGGCATCTTAAATGTGAGGCTGACAGAATTAATAATATATATTTCTCTGGGTGTAACACTGCACAGTAACACCTTTAATCAAACATGTGGAACCTGACAAGACATTCTGACATTCTTATCAAGTGGCAGATGAGTTACTTAAACTGATTTAATATTATTGAAAACATTAAAATCTTTGCAAAATTAGCTATGGTAAAATACTTCGATACTTTATCATCCTATTAAAATGTCAGTGAATATGAACATGTTCTAAAATTAATAAAGGTATGAAATGAAAGCAATTTAGGCAACTGAAAACGATCATCTACTAAGATTACCTCTCATGTACAAAAAATGTTACTGTAAGGCAAAATGAAAAATAACGAATGGAGAGTATACTAAAACAAGTAAATTTTTAAAGTTAGAAACAAAGGTATTGCTTTAGTGGATTGAATTTTCATTTCAGAAAGTTGTAGTCAGCACAGATATTGGTCCCTTCCTTAACTTTTAAAATGAGGAAAAGAGGAGAGAGAGTAGATAACTAGATTAGTAGTTAAGACCAAGAATCAAGATTCTTAGAAATTATTTTTTCCCTAAAGCACCACCTTATCATGTTGCCATGGAACAGCTTCCATCTAGTATAGATACAAATCCAAGTACCTGAAACCATATAATATGTAATTATATATTTGCTAGAAACAGTGCATTTTTAACATTTTAATGCACTAAAAATAAAAGTACAAAATAACAGCAAGTTATTGGCCATTAAAACTTTTTAGAAAATGGCCCTCTGTGGTGGTGCAGCGGGTTAAAGCATAGCACTAAGATGATATAGCAGCCACTGCAGCACGAGTTCAATCCCAGGCCAGGAGGGCAGTGACCCACATGGTGCGGCAGACCACAGCACTGAGAAGCTAAAATCACTTCAGCATGAGCTTGATCCCTGCCCTGGATGTGATCCACATGGCCAGGAGACCTCTCCTGACCCGCTACCCGCTGCTCCGCTCAGCAGTATACTTCATGGATCTGCCTGTTCTGTTCCCCACTCTGTCTCTGGTGAATCCTCTCACTGCCCCTGCACCTCTGGCCTGTACCCCAGTTCTGTATGCAGAAATAAATATTTTTCAATTTTTTCTTAGAAAATGCCTTCATTAATTTAAAATAAGACACTAAGTAATATTTTCCCAAAACCTGACAGCTTCTGGATGTCAAGATTCCAACCATTTTTTTCCTAACACCTCATGATATTGAATTTGCTTAGAATTCAATAAGTTCATTAACATACATATATCTTTCAAAAATCTCATATTAAAATTCAAGTGAGCAAAAAACAAAAACTTACGAGTATTAATCAAATAACTGTAAAAGTGTTATATAGTCATTTTTATTTAAAAGAATTTTAAAATATGTACAGGTAGAAGAATCATATTTGAAAAAACTACGTAATGGAAATAAAAATACTATTAAATTGACATGCAATTTAAACATTTTTTTTAATTTAAACAATTTTTATAAACATTAAATATCATGTATAATCATGTCAGTTAAAGTGGCAAGTGTTTTAAAATAATAATTCTCAAAGTATTAAAAATATTTTATTGTAAACATATTTGTTAAATATATGAAATATGAAATATATTTTATTACATGAAATAAATACATGTAATATTTAAAACTCAGTCACCATGTTTTTTACTATCATAAATTGTGTCTATTATTTACAACTTTTATTGGTTATTATCTTCTCAACTTTACTCATTATTAAAATCTGAAAGTTGGGGCCCTCCCTGGTGGCGCAGCGGGTTAAAGCACAGCACTGAGAATCTGAAGCCTCTTCCGCATGAGTTCAATTCCCGCCTGCCCCGGAGGAGACCACATGGCGAGCCAGACCTCTCCTGACCCGCCCGCTGCTCCCCTCAGCAGTGTACTTCGTCGATCTGCCTGTTCTGCTCCCCACTCTGTCTCTGGTGAAGCCTCTCACCACCCCTGAGCCTCTGGCCTGTACCCCAGTTCTGTATGAATAAATAAATAAATCTTTAAAAAAAAAAATCTGAAAGTTGGAACAATTACTTAAATGAACATGAGCAATTAATTTCACAGAGGTACAGATCAACTGTATTTATTCAATGAACATTTTTCAATGGTATTAAAATGATACACATTGTATGCCTATAAACTCCATGGCTTGTTAAAAACTCTGTAATCAGTTGAAAATGAGCCATATCTAGTGGAGAATAAGCACTACAAATTACAAACAGAACGCTTATTTTACATTACATCTGGGGGGGGGAATGTTAAATGTATCTGCCTTTTATATCATGTGTTTAAGTTTTACAGAGAGTTTTCTTCTCTGGATTGCTACATATTTACTATCATCACTGGTCCTGATGTAGGTAATTATTCCCAATTTTGAAAATTTAAGGAATAGTACACTATGTCAAATTGTAACCGTTTCTTATTCATTGAATTCAATTTTAAATCTAAAGAAGTAAGGATGGATGTGTCATGCTTTGGAAGATAGTGACAAATTAAGGAATATACGGTCTTTAATTTTTTTTTTCATCATTCTTAATTTTGTGCACTTTTCCATCTCAGTTGTAATCCCCATGGACTTCCCACTACCAATTCACCTGTGTGCCATTACCACAGTGCAGTACACTCTTCCCTCACCAGTTTTGATACTGTCTTAAGCCTTACTTCTAACTATTTTTGTAATATTGCTTTTGCTCTAAGACTAAGTTTCTGGAAATAGATATGATGATCATTCCTCAATTTCAGGTTTTTCACACCACCATTCGGGAGGGGGAAAAAGTATGCATAATAAGAACTCAATATAGTACTTGTTGAATGTGAAATAGCAAATGACCTTACAGACAAACCTGAAGTCAAAAAACAGTGGTACCATAGGCTCAATCATGTTAGTTCTATTTCCTAATTGCTATTAGATATATGGCTTTCTCCATTTGGACAGCCAACAGAATTTCGGATTTTCTATATGCAGTTTCATTTAATATAATTATTATATTGTCCTAGAAAATTAATCATGGATTTCAGGGGATAGAGCTATTGACTTATATCTCACAGAATTAAGATTATAATACTTTCTATCATTCTCCTTAATTTCCAGTTTTCATGTCTCTACGACCAAATGAAGTGATCATTACCTTTGTATTTCCTTATTTTCCTATCTCAAAATAACCATTAATTTTTTAATGAGTGATATTATAGTTTATTTTTATATCATTTTGTGCATTTTTCCATCTCAGTTGTAATCTCCAATAGCCATTAATTTTAATGCCTCACTTGAGATTAAAATATTTTATCATTCCCATACATCTCCAGGGTTAGTTTCAAAGCATCACTAGAATACAAAGATTCCAGTGAAAACTAAGATTGATACAAACACAAGAAAAAAATCTAACCATAGAAAGTTATATAGGTGATATAGATAATGGCATCCTCTATGTCAGAAAATGAGCTTAAACATTTTATTTATTTATTCAACACTTATTTAAATAACTTATGTAGCAAGAACCCAGATTTAAAATAGAAAAAAGTGATATATTCAAATAACAACATAAACTTTCAATTGTATGTGTGCTGATTAGAAACAGAACCCTCTCTGCATTTAAGCTGTCATTGAAGGGTGAATTTGAGAGAAGGTTGCCATCAGAAGAAACCATCTGGGGTCTGATAGAAGCTTTTCTACTGACATGTCTACACAATGCCAAAATATGTAGTCAATGCAGCTAAAAAAATAAAGCTAAGTAAGATGTCTGGCACCAGAGACAAAAAGCATATGTTGAATGCCTGCATATTCCACTTTCTCAATAGGCTGTCTGGCATCATCAAGCCTGAGAATGAATAGAACATGTACACTTATGAATCACTGAAGCTATTTCCTTTTTACACCTATGCATTGCTTAAATTATGGTTTGGTTAAATTATAGGCACCACAGAATAGAAATCTAGAAACATTCCAGATTGAAAATGAAAATAAATTTCCATTATTTTACAAATTAAAGGGGATCAAGATGCTATGTCATATAGTTATGGAATGAATTAGTCTCATCTCTCCATTTATTATTGATTTAATACCACTGAAGTCACATAACTAAGCATAAATTTTTTTCAGGTACAAAATTGAGTAAATAATACAAACCCCACAGAGCAGGAGCATTACCAAGGGCAATGAATAAAAGTACCTAAAACAGTTCTTGGTATCTAGTTAAGGATCCAACAAAGGGCAGTAACTGTTTATAAGTCTAAATTGAAAGCACAAATTAGGAAGAGAAATTGAAACTAGTTGTTTCTGTATATCTATAATAAAAGTTTCCCAGACTTGACTCATGTTTATTATTTAATGATTAAAGAAAGCCTCATGTTAAATGTTTATAATAGCTTAAGGAATACCAAGGTCCTATGAGTATTCTTTTAATTCTGTAAGTATACCCTATTGGTAAATTTGTTTAAGTCTGTGCTTACTATAATTATGTTTTTAATGGTGCTAGTTTTACATATAAATTATCATCAAATCCATTTTTTTTTATATTTCTCATCTTGTGACATAACAATCCACTTGACTCCCCAAATTCACCATTTATCCTACCTAAACACAAATGGTCATTTCATTCCAACTAAAAATGCTCTTTGTACAGGTACTGTTGAGTGGGTAAAGCCAACATGACAAGGAGCTGCTCCAGGAACCCAAGACAGCTTGGAGAAGTAATGGCTCAACTCAAAGGCAATCAATAAGTGATCCCAACCACAATGCAGAATGTAGCCTCACAGGAAAAAAAGTAAAAATAAAGAAGGCTCTGACTTTCTCACTTCTTCATGAAGGTAAACTGGGAGAAATAAAACAACTCCAGGATTACAGCAAAAGCTGAAGGTAACAAGGGTAAAGCAAGGCTGGGAGGAGTATACCTCGTAAGATAAAATGCAGGAAATAGAAACTATGAGTACAGCAAAGGCGGAAAAGACAGTAGGAAAGTCAGTTGGTTTCCAGAAAAGGCAGATACAAAGAAACCTATGGTGAGTAAACACAAACTCAAATTCCTTCTAGCCCATACCTTGGATCTGTGCTATAACATGACCAGCTTCCACCCATCGTCCATACTTCTTAAGGGCAAGAGAGGAAGCAAGACCCTTCCCTCACCGCACCCATTGGGAGACCTAAACTTACTCACTTCCAAATATCCATGAATCTCCCTTCCTTACCATCAACAAACTTAAATAGATTGTTTTCTCTTAAAAAGGAATGTATTAAATCCTGTCAAATTCTACCCCTGAAACTTTGTTAATTCATTTTTTTGTCTTACTGCATTTTTTCCAAATGCCATTCTTTCTCATCTAGATTACTGCAGTCTTACTTAAGAAAATGAGATCACAAGATAAATCCAGCTCACAGGTGCTCACTTGCCCCTCACTGTTCGAATTGTGTTCTAAATTAATTGTCAATATTTGAAAATATGGATTTAAAGCATGCAAAACCAATTCTGACTTTCCTTGGGAAAAAAAAAATCAAATCAACTGACAACATACTCACGTTGACAAAATATCAAAATAAGGAAAAAATAAGCACCTGAAGTTGAGTACCATCTGCCAACTTTAGACATGCATTCTTTACAGTTTATTTCATTTCATTTCTTTATACTCTCCTCATTTTCACTTGTTTATTACCTGGCTCTGGAGGAATCTGTTCAGTGCTCTATTTTCAATAACCAACCCCATTCAACCCAAATAAATACTTCCAGACTAAAACCATCTTTGAAATCATTCAGTATTATCTGTGATTTACATGATTAAATCCTTCACCTTTTACAGGATCTAGCACATACCCTCACCCAGTGTTGTTTGTCAGCCATCACAAACACTTTAAATAATTGGTTGTTCACATTTTTTTAATGCAGTGTTTTTGTACACTCTAGTTTTACTCCTGGAATCCCTCATTCTTCTTCAGCTGACCAATTCTTACTCATTTAGGTAGTTCTGCCAGAAGGCGTTCCTTGACATACTTGGTTTCAGCTGGGTGTGCCACAAATCCAACCCTCTAATTGTATAAATGTCATAATGTACTATTACTATTATTAAATTTATTGAAGTCAAAAACCCATGTCTAGCACAAAGCATAGTCTTGGCACATACTAGATTTCAATAACTACCAATGAATAATGTCTTAAATATCTCTTTACTAAGCAAAAAAGTTCTAAAAAGTAGATATTTTCCCATTTTTATGGTAAGAAAATATAGACTTATTTAAACAATTCACACAGGTTCACCCAGGTAGTTATGTTAAGACTCTACATTTGAACCAATGAACTAAAACTTGATGCTTTTAAATATATACTCTTTCTCAACTTCATGGGAAATTCTGGTATAAATGTAATTTCACTACAGGATATGCCAGTGAAAGGAAACAGAGATCAAGTCAATAGGAAAGATAATAATGTCTAATCCTAAATCAAAGCTGTCAGGATAAATCCTGTGAAATGTTGAGCAGTTTCACCGAAATGTGGCCGGTTGCTGAAATGTCAAGATAATTTTTAAGTCCTAAGCAAACTTGAAGTAACTTCACAAAACATTCATCATCTTGTGAACACCTAGAACTTCATTATCTTACTATAATATAGAAAGGTGATTAGAAAAAAAATGAAAAAAGCGATCTATGATAGAAAAATGTATTAAGAAAATTCAATGCCCACAGGATAGGCAAACGATAGATTATAAACTCTCTACGAAAAATATTTATGACAGCCAAGAAAGCACAATTAACAGAACTAATTAAAGGATAATTTTGTGATTCAGGTTATTAAAAAAAAGTAACACTATTATAAATGCTTCAAGCACAAATTAATTTGAGAGTACTAAGCAACAGCTTGTGATGTAAATTTGTAAAACAAATTCTAGATTTTGTTTTCAAATATCATAGTACTGTATTACACAAGAATTTCATGGACAAAAAGTAATGATTATACCATGTAATAGCAATCTTTCTACTAAGATCAAAGAGCCCAAGAAACAAAAATACAATCCTTAATATTCCTTCATTAACAACTGACTTGCTTTTATTTCTTAAAATCTTTGAAAACTTTGCTGTTTGTCACCATAGGTTGCAAATCATAGTTGCTTTTCTTTTCTTTTATTTTAAAGACTGACACATAAAGTCGAATCAGATGTCTTAGCTTTCTTTAAAAGACCGACTCCCATTTATTTATTTATTTTGCCCACACTAGTATCTCAGAGTCAACAAAATACTGACAAGTATTGTTTTCAGTACATGCGGGAGTAAAACCCTTGAAAGCAATCATGGTTTTCAGACAGATGGATAGAGATGTTTTCAGTGTTCTGTATGGCATCTTCTTGCCACATAAGCACCTGCAGTCTTCCATTGTCCTGCTATACATTCCTAAAAACACCTGGGCAAGCTGTTTACTAAAAAAAAAACTAGACACTGGAAGAGATGAGGGATAATTAGCAAATAAAACTATCCCTGGCACTCTCTCGACATTAGAGCAGAACGGAGCTCCAAGTCGGCACCTGGTGAAAGGAACTGCTAGATGTGATAATTCTAATTTACACATTCAGCACAACATTCTGTCTGACTGTCAATTTGAAACAGTTTCCTATTCAGTGATAACAGATACCCCGAAAGAATGCGGTGTCGAAATGCTGACATGAATTTTTTATGTACCAACTAGACCCTTTCTCCTCTGGACCAGCTGCATCTGCCTCCTTTACTCTTGGAAGGAACTGACATTTGAGTGCTTTGTCCAGCTATCAGCAAAACATTTGATATTTATAGGCAAACTGAAAGTATCAGACACTCATGCAGAAAAATACTAATAAAATTTTCTTAAGCACACATAAGGAAAATGATAGTTATAAAAAATGTTTTACTGTGTCCCTGTAGCTTTATTAAATGAAGTACTTCTCAACTGCCCTACCATGAAACTGCATATTTCTACTATTTATAAATTTTATTATTTGTCATTCAAAAGTGACAGAAAAATCAAGATTAAGTGAAAGGTGCAGACACAGAGACAGCATGCCAAGTTAGGTATTTATTTGTAAATGCTAAAATTGGTAGAAAAAAAAATTACCGAAATGTATGCAGTTTCAGTTTTCAGATATTTCCATATGATCAATTTTCAAGAGTTATTTATAAAAAGGCAATAACGTCAATGTTATAGTCAGGAAATCAGAAATCCCTTCTTATTTAAGTGACAAACGTGAACAATGTCTATAAAGTTTTACTGTTTATTATTTTACCCTATATGTACCAGATTATATACATAATAATATCTCCCCAAAATAAACTATGCCTTCTCCTTCCAGGTAGGCACCTGAATTTTTCCTCATTTATTCTAACAAGGGGGCCATGATTCTACTATTTCTGAACTTTCCTTTTATACTTCCCAATTAAAGACTGGACTGAATTGCTAAAATAGATATAAATTATTCAGTAATGAAATTACTAACATAATGCTTCAACACCTTTATTGTTTTAAAACAAGAGGTAGTAATGAACTATTAAATGTGAGATTCAGAAACTTCAACTCAATGCAGTATATCATTAAAAACAAGTTTTGTGAGCAAATGTTTTAATTACAAAGTATCTACGGCTTGAATATTTAGAAGTCCAGAAAATAGTGTTTCTTAACATACCACTGTAAATAAAATTCTTCTTCAAAATTAACGAATAAGGAAATTACTTTCTCCAGCTGCACTGTGCATTTAACTTCAGTTTCTTTTTTATTTTAAGATTTATTTATTTATGCATACAGAAATAGAGTACAAGCCAGAGGTGCAGGGATGATGAGACAATTCACCAGAGACAGAGTGGGGAGCAGAACAGGCAGAGTGATAAAGTACACTGCTGAGAGGAGAAGCAGGTGAGACAGGAGAGGTCTGCTGTGCCATATGGGTCACCTCCCTGGACAAGACTGAACTTGTGCTAAAGTGGCAATTGGTAGCTTCTTAGTGCTATGCTATATCCCCGTTGCATTAACAGAGAAGGCCCTAATTTCAATTTCTACCAAACATAGAATGTGTCAGCTTTCTAAATCAGTGACAGACATAGATAGTATGTTAAATCAGATATTCATATAGGCAAAATATCATTATAGTAAAACACTATAATTTATTATAAGAATAAAATTTCCTTATACCTAAGCTACAAATCAGAAAATTTTCAAGTTATTAAGAAGAAATTTATAAGACAGTGCCATAAGAATTTTCCAGCTAATGCTTTCATTAGTATTTTCTAAAAAGTTTTCTAACCATAGAATGCAAATCGCATTATCAGATGGGTTCATCATTGGATTGCTAGAAAGAAGTTCCATTTTCAGGAAAGAAGTCGTATATGGGGTTTTTGCTACCATCTAGTTAATTTAAAAAACAATAAAAATCCTAGAAGAACTGAGGTTCCAATCAGTACCCAGAGTATGCTACCAATAAACCTTGAAGTATATTCAGGTATTAACCCTAAAGAGTTTATTTCTGCAGCTACATATTATTTAAACATCCATCTCTGTTGGTTTTTGATGCAAATTCACCACATTGTTTCTAGGTGATCAATAGCAAAACTAGCTTCACCATGAATGAAGTATGTATTTAAAATATTGTTTGGTTGCTAATAATCTGTGAATGCACTTTCAATTAACTGAAATATTTTGAGTATTAAAACACTACGAAAAACACAGAAGTTACTGTAACACTATGCCTGAACTTAAGGAATTTATAAAGGAGCCTATATGCTGAGCAAAAAAGAGTCTAGGTGAACAAAGTGCCTTAAACTATTTTGTCCAAAACAGTAACCCCTAGTCACATGTGGCCATTGAAGTTGCTTAGCACTCATTAAAATTAAAATACCTTTTTGGGGCCCTCCCTAGAGGCACAGTGGGGTAAAGCACAGCACTAAGAAGCTAAAGCAACTTCAGCAGGAGCTTGATCCCCACCCCAGAGGTGATCTACATGGCACAGCAGACCTCTCCAGACCTGCAGGCTGCTCCCCTCAGCAGTGTACTTTGTCCCATCTGCCTGTTCTGCTTCCCACTCTGTCTCTGGTGAGTCCTCTCACCGCCCCTGCACCTCTGGCCTGTACCCCAGTGCTCTATGCATAAATAAATCAATTTTTTTAAATGCACCTTTTCATCATATTTGCCATATTTCAAGTGTTGTATAGCTGCTAGTGACTTATCCTAGCGTACTGTGTTGCTATATAAATTAGGATTCTTATTTACATATTTTTAAAAAGCTCTTAAAACTAAAGACTTTTTACTGTATACACTACCATTAATATACTACCATCAAATGACGACAAGACTCTTGTGAAATGTCATGGTTCAACCTCAAAATGGCCTACTGATGTTAAAAACACTTCGTTCTTTAATATACTTTGCTCAGTACATAGACTAGTCAGGAACTAAAGTAGCATCTATTTCTAATAATTACGAAAATAGCTTAAAGGTTTTCAAATATGCTATGGCCTCCTGTAGTGGTAAGAGTGTTTAGGCTGGACAGTTAAATATCGAGTTGTCTACTGATGTCAACCGTATCTGGAATCCTTCTTACTATAAAGCATATGAAATCTATAAATGAGTTTTTGATTTGTGTCACCTGGAATGTATTCCAAGTAAAAAGGTGCTAGTCATTCAAGCTATTTACTTGTGTACCATATATTTGAAGTTTCAAACCGTGTAGCAACGATTACAAAGCAAATAAAGATTATTTAGAAAGGTCTCCACAGTGATAAATCTGCCCTCTAAAGTTTTATTTCTTTATTAAAATATATAATCTTAAGATACATGTACATATTTATCAGTACTACACTAAAATTAATATTCCCAGAAGACCAAAATATTATTTAAAATTAAACTTAGTTCTATCTTCTTTTTAACTAAATTACTAGAAACATTTGTTTGGACCTTGTCAGAAGGGTTTCAATTTTACATCATTACGTTTTAACTTGCCTAATCAGTTGAACAAAAGTGCTTTATGTAAAATGATTCTTTTAGTTGCCTTAGCTACAAATCCCTGCAGGATACTATAATTGAAATCTACTCACGTAAGTTAGGAATAATTAGGGCCCCAAATTAAGCCAAACACAAAGTTAATTCAAATAGTCAGCTGCTGTCATTTAAATGGTTACGGAGTTTTATTGTTGCTTAACATTTCTGAATGCTTTTAAATGTACTTTGTTCTTCTAGTCTGTATTTAGTACTTTAAGTTACAAATAGAAATGGGATCAAGAAGCAGAGATTCACTAGCCTTTGGAGTCACACCTATATCCAGTCTTTTGTCACTAAAGGTTTTCCACTCAATCTTTGCTATCAGTCAATTAACAACACTGTTGAAAGAACAGAATGACAGCTCTCCAAGGCAAGCTTTCTGGTAAATAAAGAAGCATCCTGGACTCTACAGTGAGTGCCATTAAGTGCAACAAAAGTAAGGGCTTTAGAAAGCTAACAAGGATAGTCTCTATTTGCCTAAACTCTAAAACAAAGTAAAGGATTAAAGAACTTCCTGTTGTAGTCAAACAAAAAGGCAAAGATAATGTACAAAACCCACAGTGAAAGGTAGGGCTCCAAAGGCATGCCTTTCACAGGCTCAATGATGAATGCTAATTAGTGTGAACTGATGGAGTAAAGGATAAAATTATTGTTGCAATATTTCAGTTTTTCAGTGTTCTGTAAATTAATCATACTCAGCAACTGTTAGCACCTTCAAAGAAAAATTGTAATTTAAAAAAGGCATGTATTTCCTAAGATTATTTGACGTTCACAGCTCTTAAATGGTGTAACTTTAAAAACTGAAATAAATGATTTTTATGACCAATATTTCAAAAAAAATCATTTCTTAAATATTCTCAAGTGTTAAGTTCATGAGGTAGAAAAATACAATAATCTGAAATTAAATATAAAAGACACACAAAAAGAAAAACAGGCTGGCATACGTAGAGCCTGGCTATGATCCTTGAAGGCTTTAATTACTTCACTGTAAGATGGAATTTTACATTCCAAACCTCCAAATTGTGCTTTTAAATCTATACTTCTTAAATTCTACTACCAAGAAATAAAAATGTCTTGACCTCTAAATCAAAATATAATTTGATTTATATCTTTACTTATCATTAGGCTTTAAGAAGCAGAAGAATGTAATGAAGTTTACCCAAAAAAATATAAATTTGAAATTTGCATTATAAAACTGAAATATCAATTATAAATAAGCTATCTCAATCTCTGTCAGGACAGTAAAGGAGATTTTGACTACTACTAAATAGAAAACAATAAAATATTCAAACATGTCTAATATTACAGAGGGGAAAATTACTAATGACTTTGAGCAGATAAAACATTTTAAGTTACTGGTGATAATAACCAGTTTACATGCAAGTACTCCCATTTTATAACCCCATCATTTACTCAAGCAAAAAATGTCAATAATTCTTAATTTTAAAAAAATGTTATTTTGAAAAACTAGTAAACTTTTTCTAGTTGGGTTAAAACCAGCCTAACACTTTGCATTACATGCTTTTATCATGTTACTTTAAGCTATAGAAGCATTATTAGTAAAATGCTATAAATGTTTCCATGTTACCCAGAATCAAAGGACAGATCAATCAGGAGTAGTGGAAAGTACTAGGGAGAAAGAATCAGGCTGTATGTACTATTACTCAGGGATTTTTTCAAACGGAACCAGATAAAAGGTCAATAGAACACATATAAAAATAAGCTGAAAGCTAACAATATATAAGAATGTTCAATAAAGTTTCAGGATTGCTTAGTCCTGTTTTAAAATAAATGAGTCACAAAACTAAAAGCTATGTTATCTCCCTATTTCAACTTTGCTGTTTAAGTTAGAAAGAAATTTCAGTTTGCAATAGCAGAAATCATTGTCACACAAAATCTGATTTTCTCGACTAAACATTTTAATAGCCAAACTCCTTTATACAGATGTCCTCTTAGACACCAGCAACAACTGGGAGCTTATTAGAAACTCAGACCCTGAGGCTCAGCACAGATTATTGAATCAGAAGCTACATTTCACCAAGATCCTCCATGTGATTTACATGTGCACTGAATTTCGAGACTTTTCCAGATAAGAAACTTAAACACACCTAGTCTGACTGAGGGGAGCAGTAGGAGATAGGAGAGGTCTGTTTTTCCTAGTGGGGTTAGATTCCTGGCTAGCTGGGGATTGAATTCATGCTGCAGTGTTTGGCCAGACCCTGGCCACCAGGGAGGCCCCTTAGAGAACACTTTGAAACAATGAAATATACCTTAGCCTACCTTCATCATTGTTTCCTTCACTTCACTACTTTTGAATTACCAGCAACCATCTCACAGAGTTCTGTCATATAAAAGCATGGCAGAATATAGATATAAAAGCATTTAACAAGACCTAAACTTTAATTAAATATTATAAATAAAAGAGGAAACAGGAACGTGAAAGAGAACAAAGTACTCAACACACATCAATTAGATACAAAGATTAGAATATAAAATATTAAGAGCTCTATAAGTAAAGAGCAATATAAACAAGAATTATTTGACATCTCACTTTCAGGGTAAACCTAGGCAAACAAAAGGTCTGTTTCATCTGCATCTTTCTCTTTCCACCACAGGAAATATCTTCTATTTCTTGACACTTCAGAATCCCCAAAATGCAGAACTTGTAAGTGCCTAGAACTCTAGGAAATTTTACTCACTATAATTCTTGCTTATTCCTATCAACAACAACAACAAAACCACTTATTGATTAAAAATAAACTAAACAGATGCAATGGAAATCACTTCAGTAGAGAAGAACATCGATATATTATTGGAATCTGAACAACAGGGATACTTTCACCTAAAACTCAACCTGTGATACGAAATGTGCTCATTTCTTTTTCTTTTTTAATTGCTGTCTATTATCCACCTGTAAGCTGGGCATGGTCCAACTTCATCTATTAACAACTGATTCATTCCAAATGATTTAATGTTAAATTCATTTTAAATTAACTGACTGGTACCACATTTCTCACCCTATAGAAAATTAATTCAAATTTTTAATTCCAAAAATTAAAATACAAACATTTAAGAGCTGCAGTAGTATTTGAATGACTAAATATTCAATTATTCACAAAATATTAATTTTAAGCCTCAAAATAATGGAAATACCTCTACATCAAAACTAAGAAAAATGACTACAGAAAACTAAGTAAAATATTGATCATTGTTAAATCTCACTATATCATACTGGAAAGTGCTTGATTCTGAATTTTCATAAAATTAAGCAATATGAGGGCCCTCCCTGGTGGCGCAGCGGGTTAAAGCACAGCACTGAGAATCTGAAGCCACTTCCGCATGAGTTCAATTCCCGCCTGCCCCCGGAGGAGACCACATGGCGTGGCAGACCTCTCCTGACCCGCCCGCTGCTCCCCTCAGCAGTGTACTTCGTCGATCTGCCTGTTCTGTTCCCCACTCTGTCTCTGGTGAGGCCTCTCACCGTCCCTGAGCCTCTGGCCTGTACCCCAATTCTGTATGCACAAATAAATAAATCTTTAAAAAAAAAAAAAATTAAGCAATATGAACTTAAAAGGTAAATCAGAATGCATTTTCATAGTAAAGAGAACAAAAACATCAAATTTAAAAACCAATGATATAACAGAAAAATTGGCAAAAATAATGAATTAAAAACTGATAAATCCATAAAAAATATTTTTGTTTTTACAATAGTTCCTAAATTACAAATTTAATTTACAATCAGGTACCTGTTTTTCAGATATCAAAGTGACATCACTTCTGAGAATTTTAAATCAATGGTGTTAAGTTGTGTAACCTTTTATTTTTACACACGGATAATCAAATTGGACATTGTATAACCGATTTTTAGAAAAATCTGCTGAAAAGATGCCCATATTCCAGAATCCTACTCTTAGGAAATAACTGGGTAAAAAAGACTCCCATAAGGTATTTATTTTACTTCTGCTTGAGTGTAATTAAGTTCAAATGGCCAACAGGTAAGGGGGTTGGATTAAATCACTTTCGATTTGTACAAGATCAATTACAATGCAGATGTTAAAATCCATTATCTAAATATATAATGGCATGGCAATATAAAGTAAATAATCACAATATAAAAATATAGAGATAAAAATCCTAATTTTGTTTATTCATAATAACAATGTATGTTGAGACAAAAAGTAAATGTGTTATACGTTTATCAAACTATTTTAAGCACTTTTCTCAATTCCCATTTTTCCCTTAGAATGTATTACATTCAAAATAAGAAAAAATTAACTTTTAAGAAAAACAGCCCTCAAAGCAAGAATAATGGCAGAAATAAAAGTCAAACCCAGCAGAGTCCCAGGCTGATAAGGAGGGATTATAAATGTTTTTGCTTCTAAAGCTCTGATATGGAATTCCCTTCTCAGTCTTACATTTTAGCCAAGAGATCCCAGGGCAGGGGCTAGGTATTCTCCTGGAATCACTTCTGTCAAGTTGACAAAAGGAGTTCAGGAATAGGGTTGAAAGATGTCATGAGATATTCACTAATCCACATTGATGTCTAATGTATGTAGACTGCACGGCTGTCATATGTCATTCTCTGTCATGCAGGTGGTGAGAAGAAAATAGAGTACCATAGGGTACCGAGCATATGTTTCAGTAAGACACTCCCTTAGTAGCTTGGCAGATAAATTGGTTCTTTCATACATGTCAACCCTACATTAATACTACTCAATCATTTGTATTATTTTATCCTCTAATACCACAACCTAAGTAAACAGTATATAAAAGAAGGTGTGTGGATTCAAAAATTGAAGCAAGAGATTAATCAAAACTGAAATGACTCACTAAGGAGTAATTAACACAAATATAGAATTGCAAAATTAAGGTGCTTTAAATGTTTCCTGTACTTTTAATTAAGCTACCTTTAGGACATTACTGATTCTTTTCAAAATATAATAACTGTGATAAATGTCTAATAAAGATGTAAAATCAATATGAACAAGTATATAACCTCTTCACTTTTAGCAAACTGTCTCACAGTAACACATTTATTTATTAAATAATGTAGTGGTCTTTTCTGTCACAATATGGAGGTTGGCGGAAGATAAACAGCCAAGCAATACAGTGTTATAAAGGTCTCTTGGATGACTCTGATCTTCAACATATTTCCAACAGCAAAAGACTTACTCATACATCAGTAGAAACTGCAGATAAACCTAAAATAGCACCTTTCTAAAACTAGAAATGAAGCATGAGGATGGGGTGAAAAACAATACAACAAACTTCATATAGAAAATAAGGCATATTTTCATGCTGATATTAAAATAACTTAAAAAATAACAATGAATCCAATTAAGCTTACTAGTTTTATTTTTTCACTTCTGAGTCATATAAAGAAAAAATATATTCTGTTCTTGAATCCTGGTAGTAACATAATAAGGCCATTTGGTTTTGCAAGATAAGAAGCAATGTCACATATTTGTAAACAGCATTAATATTTATATTTTAAAACCAAATTATAGCATTCCTAGAAAAGAAAGATGCTACAATCAAATTACATTACAGCCAGATAATACAATAAAGAATATTTACAATGTCCTAAGAGCAATATAGTTAGGTACTTTCTCAAGGAGTAAAATCACATTGATCTGCACTAAAAATATTTTTTAATTAATTGTTTTAAACCACTGTTAATTTACATAATTTATAAATTTAAAAAGTAAGATTACATTTGCTATATGGAGAACACAGATATGCTGTACAGTTCCTATTAATTTAATGGGAGTTGTGACTCCCATTAAGTTTAATAGCAGTCATACGGCCAAATCCCCATGTACCTTTGCTGAAAATTTACCTCCTAGCTTTCAACTAATCAAATATACTGAAATGAACAAAGTAATCAATTTTGCTAGACTGGAAAATTTAAGTGTCTACAGTAAGTTAATTCATCATTATCTTAGCAACAGTCATGTAGCTCTTCCCAACAAGAAAAAGAACAAAGTTATCACAATGAAAAGAGAAACTGAAGCAAGGGTTTAGGGGTGCTAAAGATGTAACATCTACCCTTAAGAGAAAATATGTTTTTTTTTTCTAATCTGCAGACAATACTTTATTTCCTTTTCAGTATACTGTCATAACAAGTTTTAAAAATCCTTCCCCAAAGTCTAAATTGATATCCAAGAAGCCTAAAAGAGGACTAGTCACGTGAAGCGGGATAGATAGTAATTCCCAGCAAAAAAACTGGTTATTACTTATGTATCACAAAAAAAAAAAAATCAAAACAATTAAAAAAAAACTTTTTAAAAAAGTAATATCCACATCCAGGCACCTACAGCCTATACTTCACCTCCATCACCCGCAGGCACTGTATTCATTACAGAGGTTCCCAAGTGTGATACTGTGTAGTATCAGTGCCATCCCTGGAATCTGTCTGGGCCCCAACCAAACTTTCCACCTGATTCTGTTGCTCCTAATGTTTAAGAACAATGCAATAATTTTTCCACTTCTATGCTGTCCTCTACTAATCTTTGTTCTCCATCATCATGCTCACTGCTATCTTTACCTAGCAGTCAGCATCCTAAGAGTCAGCTCAATCATCATCAGTTCCATTTGGAAGCCCTGCTGACAAATACTGAACTACTCAGACAACCTTCACCCCGATGTCTCTGTGAACAGAATCATGATGGTATTAATTACCTGTTATTATGACTTTTTATCCTCTCTCTCACTTTTAAATCTATGGCTGAACACTCTACAAAGATTTATGCTGTTTCACATGATTAATACAGAGTGCTTACTGTAAGTAAGCTATCCTTTTAGGCATTTGGATACAGTTTTGAAACAAAAAAAAATCACTACCCTGTGAAAATGACATTAGGTGAAAGCAAATATAAATTTTACACATTTTGTTATCTGTGTGTATAAAAAACTAAGAGGAAAAGAATAAAGGAAAAAGCTCAGTTTTTTTTTTTAAAGTTCAGAAATTATTTTAATCTTTCTTAAATTTAACCTCAGAGTCAATAAAGCGACTATTTCTTCCACCCAAATCATAGGCCATACTGAAGGAAACATTTATATGCCAAAATGTTTTTTCTAATTCATGTTTTACTCCTAGGTCAACTTTTTTCATTCTACTAGCTAAAATACCTTGCAGTCAACCATCATATTCTAGTTAGATATCATGAACTCAAGTCTTTCTGCTTAGATATTTAAAAGTACATTAAAAACTGGTAAGATACTATTTCTACAGGTACATTCTTAAATTTTTTGGAAGAATATATAATATGTAGTTGCTATCTGGCATATTTGGCATTTATACCTGTCACAGTATTTTTCCTTTATAAGGATAAATAGGGCCTCCCTGGTAGTGCAAGTGGTTAAGTCTCAGCACTACGAAGCGACTGGCAGCCACTGCAGTATAAGTTCAATCCCCCCCATCCAGGGAGGTGACCCACAAGACACAGCAGACCTCTCTTGTCTCACCTGCTGCTCCCCTCAGCACGTTGTCAGTAGATCTGCCTGTTCTGTTCCCCACAGACAACTCTGGTTTACACCCTAGTTTTTGTATGCATAAGTAAGTAAAGAGTTTAAAAATAAATAAATAATAAAATAAGAAGAAGCAACAATGTAATTTGAGGCAATTAACCAAGATTTTGATTAATGAAATCTAATTACATATTCACTGCTTAAAAAATTCAACCTGAAATGGGTATTATCATATTTGCTGAAGGACTGCTATTATTTGTAGCTTGTCACTTTAGCAAGCCTTTATAGGCCTAACTTTAGCTGCCAGGGCTCCATTATATAACATAATTTAAATCTCTAGGACACAAAAATTCAATTTACTTTCCTACTTACTGTTACATGATTCCACAGTGGGTTACTATGCTTATAAAAATTGGCTAAAAGAATCAAAGCACACCAATTTCTCAACAAACTGATTTTGGTAGGGTTTGAAGTGAGTTCTCTAGAATAAAAATCAATTCTAAGGAAAACTTAGTAAGGGAGTAAAGAAAGGAAGAGAAATAAGCCAATTCTAACAACTGAACCTTTGTATAAATCAGCTTCTGCTATGGTAAAACTTAAAAAAATACTTGCTGACTTGCTCTTTAATATGCACACAAACCATACTTATATATTATAGTTCTGTACATAGAAAAAATCGGCCCTCCCTGGTGGCGCAATGGGTTAAAACATGGGACTATGAAGCTATCGCAGCCACTGCAGCATGAGTTCGATCCCCAGCAAGGAGGGTGACCCACATGGTGGCAGACCTCTCCTGACCCGCCCACTACTCCCCTCAGCAGTCTATTTATTTGTACATCTGCCTGTTCTGCTCCCCACTCTGTCTCTGCTGAACCCTCTCACCACCTCCCACATCTCTGGCCTGTACCCCATTCTGTATGTAAAAGTAAATAAATCTTTAAAAATGAAAATAAAAGCCCTTGCAAATAAATGTAGAAATATAGCTCTCCTATGAATAGATATAAAATAAATCCAAAATTATGGTGAGCCTTTGAACACTAAGGCAAAACATTACCTGTAAACAAGAGAAAAAGAAGGCATGATCCAGGGCTGAATATAATACACACAGGGTCATTTTGTTTTAAATCTTAGTTGCTATGACTTGAAAATAATGTCTGGTTTCTATTGAAAATTTAGAAAACTAGGAAAACCAGGCTAAACGTTGATGACAATCACTCTGACCAAGTGCTTTCCTGTCTGCTGCAGAATTCAAAAGGCCACGAGCACTCAAATTACTTTGCCTGGTTGGCCCCAGTAGATACTTTATACCCAGCAGGAATTCTGCAAAAGACCATGAGATCCTCAAGGGCAGAATTGTGCCTTGTGAAGCTTTTAATCATAGGTGCCCTGCTCAATTTAGTCACTCAATGAGGAAATAGGGAGGAAATCATCTAGGAAACCTTAAGAGTTCATCTGTAAGGATCCAGGAAATGATACACAAAAGTGCTCATCCCTGGAAAATTCAAAAGATAAAAATCATGGAAGCCCCCAAGAAATTTAATGGCTGAATGGTTAAATTTATATCTTCTTCCCTGTGCTCTCATACTGAACTCAGGATTGTTTTCTCTATGGGTGTTCATACAGCATTATCTGCTTTCTGGTAAAAAAGGGCTAACATGTCATGATAAACTTTTCTAAGACAAAACCTTATGCTATGGATCAATGTTCTGAGTCTGCAAGACCTACGAATACTATCAAAGCCAGCAGTATGGGCTCATCCCAGGTTCTTTTTACCCACAGGAGGGAACTGCTTCAAAAGCAACACCCCCTGGCCTGATGCACCAAAAATGAAATTTCTCTAAACAGCAGATATGAATCCTGACCTAACAGGTGACACTAGAAATAAAACTGCAGTATCTCATGAAAAAAGTTCCCTGCTGAGTGAAGCTACAGTGCCAGCAAAGTAGTCTCTACTTTGATTGGAAATTTTTTCGTTATGTGGACTAATGAGCTATTGGCCCACACCTGGAATCTTTTTTAAATGTATAAAAATATTCTATCGTGACAGCAGGAATGCAGTGAGTTTTCCCTCCAAAACACCCACATGCAAAATTATAAATTATACACAGGATTTCCTAGCAATCTGAAAGTCTTATTACTGAACTCAGTTTCTGTTGACTGTTTATCATTACAGTACTATTCTTTCAGACTATTACATTACTAGATTTGATATATCTTTCAATTCTAATACAGTGGTATCTTCTGAAAATGAAAGTGTAACTGATATATCTTTCAATTCTACTGCACAGAATGATATCTTCTGAAAATGAAAGTAACCCATTTGCAACTTTCAAGTAAGACTTTTCAAGTAATTATTGTTTACTTTCTGAATGTACATATTCTTATCTTAACATCTCTCTAAATTTGTTGCTTATAGTATTAAGTTTATCAGTATTGAACATGTAGGGGTTAAGAAGGGTTATGGAAAAATGATAAAATACAGTTTTGAAATAGCCATTCAATTAAAAATCTCTTGTCAAAATTAAAATATTAACATGTTGAAACTTACTACCAAGACATTAGAATAATATGTTTCTGTCTATTATTTAGCAGTATGCCTCTTACTCTCTACTTATCTTTTATTAATAGGTATAAGTGAAATCAACTAAAAGTACATATAAAGTCAAATTTAAAATTCTCATTTTCTTCAAAAGTATTTAATTGGGACAAAAATAAAACCTTATATTGTGCATATTTTTCTCAGAGAGTATGCTTTTGTCACAAAATTTACAAGATTGATATACTTCCACACAAAATACAGTAACTACCAATGTCACCTAATGGTAGTTCGAAATTAATTAGTCATAAAATTAATGCATCTTAGTGCCACATTACCTTCTGACCTCTGTAAAAGGTCACCTGGATGTTGTTACCACATATTATTTAAGACTAAAGAAGTACTGGATACTAGGAAATCCATGTTTATTAAGAAATGATGATTCCAGTTATTTCATTAAACCTCAAAAGCTATTTAGTTCTTTGAAAGTCAGGTCAGTCTTCAAAATAAAAAGCATTAAAGGAGGAAGAACTACCAAAAATGTTAGCATCTTGCAGAAAAGATAAAAAAACAATTTTGTTTAGGAATTTTAGAACTATGAATGTATTTAAGAAAATAATAAAACTAGTAAAAATAAAGCAAAAGAATTGCCATAAAATAATCTGAAATTTACTGTAATAAATATAATCAATAAATGTAATTTTCTATCAAAACAAATCTTTCATTTAGTTCTTTCTGGATTACTTGCAATTACTATATTTTATAATTTTATGTAAAATGTAAATCCAACTTCTATATTTTCTACAATGCAACTTTGCAATGATAATAATTCAACCTCTAAGAACAAATGAATGCAACACTCAAAATATCTTTTAAATAATAATCATTCAAGTCACTTCTATATAAGTCTGCATAATTTAAATTCTAAATTAAAAAAAATAAAATTTAAACTGCATCTTACCTTCTGTATTCGATAAGAAGCTGATTATAATGATAAACCACAGACTTCGCATTCTGCAACCAGAAGACACCATTATTGATCTCTTTAAATATTTTCTTTGTATTCCTTAATGAATCTAGTTATAAAAGCCCAGCTTCATCGAACCCAGCAGTCTGCATCATTGATCCTCATATCTGAAAAACAAAGAAATCCATCATTTTCTCTATGATCCTGCTATCTCTATGATCCACAAAAAACACATAACTAGCAACAAAACTCTCTTTTCCTCAGCTCCTCCCCCTCCAAAGTATAAAAAGTGGTATATAGTTGATTCTATGTCCAATATGAAAGATGCTGCCATATACTGGGTACCCACACTTTGCATTCTGAAAAGAAAGCCCCAAAACCTTTAAGAATAACCCGGGCATATGAACTGACAATAGCTAAATCAATTTCTAATAATACTTTTCTCTTTGGAAAGTACAGAAAGACATTCTGGAATAATTATCTCTTTATGCCACATATTAGTCTTTTTATCAAAGTACTGACATTAGCACATAATACTTTTAACAGAATTTTGTGAATGTACATGTTGTTTCTAGTGACAATAACAATATAAAACCTGTAGCCAAGTCTAATCTGATGAGCCCTTAAAGATACCATCCTTCAACTGGAAAGAAAAAAAAAATTATGATGTAACTTATAATCAGTATTTCTCAGTTACTATGATTGCATGAGACCAAAGACTACTTACTGGTTCATTGGAAGTGTTTTATTTCTTTGATAGTAGTAGGAGCGATTGCAAAATAAACATTAGCCTTAATCGTATAAAATGCAGACAATTCCCAAGTATACCCCCTATCCTACGCTAGGCTCTTAAAGAAATTACGAACTTTTCCCTTCTAGGGACATCTTAACAGTTTCTTCATATTAATCTTCTAACACTTATTTTTCTAAATAATACACGATCAAATTTTTTCAAGTTACTGTTACCCTGCTGTATAGGAAGAGTTTTATAACGTGAGGCAGTAAGAATATCCCTGCCCTTTTCAATATTCTGCCTGTAACTCAAGTAAAATGAGGTTACATAATTTAGATGTTGTCACTAAAACATAAAGGAAATATAGAAAACATTTTTCCCAGATAACATTCAGTTCTCTATACCACATTATCTGAGTTGCTCAGCATTGGGACATGCTTCATGTATCACATGGAATTCTATTAGCAGTTCACTGCATTCTATTATCAGCTTACTCTAATGTAACTTAAGTGGAAAAGCGGTCAGATTTTAAATGGCTTAGAACATGTAACGAGTTACAAAGTCACTATCTTGCTTTTATCAACAAACACCAAAAAGAATGTAAAAAATCTGAAGCTATTATTTAGTGTTTAAATATAAAGGTCCACAAAATCACAGATAGAACTACCAAGACATTTTGGTATTAAGTTCATTTTTTCATTCCTATACCATCAAAAATGAAACACTTCCCTTTTACTCCTCCTGCCATGATCCACATTCAGCCTGATCTAGTAGTTCACTGAAGTTACCAATAGCATTTTAGGTATACATTGCTGCAGACATTTACATATTATGATGAGGGGGTCAGAACTGGCATTAACCCAGTTATCAGAACACTTCAGATGCTTTTGTACCCAAAGAAGTAAAACAAAAGCAAAGGAAAGCATTAACTTGCTCTTCTGAAAGTCAAAAACGTAAGGACAATGTATCAAAAATCAATCTGATTGTGACACATGACAAGCACCTCTGCAAAACTGACTTACTCACAGCACCCATTTTTCAATCGAAACCACTATTCAAAAAACAAAAAACATGGGTAAGCCTGCCTTTTATAGCTGCAAATACCTGCTTTAAAACTGCAAGCTATTTCACATAAAGACAAGTCAGATAACTTCATGGCCCAGCACCTAAAAAGCTAATCAATGAATTATTATATCCTACAGACTGTTCAAGTGATCTGATATAGCAATTAGTATAATTTTAATGTGTGAACAAGGTGCATTCATTACACTCAGAAAAATTAAGACAGTCCTTGGAATGCTACTGATTCAAGCAAAGAATTCTGACCAAGTTTTGGTTGTAATGAATACTTTCATTCCAATGTACTAATGCCTACAGGCTGCTTGCCCACAAGCACAACTCTCGAACACATTTCCAGGTTCTTAAAGCGATCCAAGACCAGTCTGTCTTCAGTCACCCCTCATTTGAAAGAGTCCTTGTTTGTGGGCATAAAGGGAAGGAAGAAATCAGGGACTGATGACGGCCTTGAAGGAAACAGCTGCCAAGCTAGGAAAACCTCTGTTAGTGAGGGGGAAGGAGAAGAAAACCACACAACCAAGATCTCTTTTGTGGTCTTTGGCCAGAATAGACTATTTCATGAGCAAATTTTAACTAGAGTGAAATTTCAATGTATCCTTAAGGTCTGAACATGAAATATAATTTTAAGATCTTAGAACATGAAATGTGATTTTAAGAGTACACTACAGTCAATTATGGGACTTCGTATCAATGACTTTCTAACAGACACAGGTTCTAGAATGTAATACAATCATGACTTCTTTTCTGCCAATAAAGCTTTAGTCCATCTGTCTGTGTAATGACTAAATAAAAGTACACCAAGTTTATTTTTCTCATTCTACAGCCTATATGAAATCAGTTTCACATTAATTTCCCCCCCAAACTTCGTTTTAAATGCAATTTTGAAAACTAAGACCAAAGATTTTACTACAATGATACAAATTCAGAACCACGTTGCATTAAAAAGATAGTAAATAAAAATTTGAAATACTTAATAAAGTTAAACAGCTAAGTAAAAAATGAATAAACAATTAAATATGGAGAAACTAATAGCGAGAAAATGCCTAAGGACAGATAGGGATAGATATAGCTAGCAGATTTGTCCTTTAAATTTTATTAACTACCAAATTTTCTCACATTGTATGGTAACAAAAATCAACAAACAGAAAATACTAAATGCTTCTCCATATCAATCACCAGTTTGTCAGATTTTTATAAAGCCTTTTTTCTAAGTCTTCAAAGAGGAACTGAAATGTAAAGTCATAGTATAGATGAAAACTCTCCTAATGCTATGTTAAAGATCATTTCTTAATAAATACACAAACAGAATGCTTCTATGTAAATGACAAATGATTCCATTATTAAAAACCTGAGCCACTTCTAATGTATGACCTCTTTCTCCTTTTCCTATCCTTTAAGCAAAACCATTCAAATAATTTCATTCTAACCTTGTTTTGATAAACTAAATAACATTGTCTACCAAAGCTGTCAAGATTTTTTTTTTAGATGTAGTATCCAATTACTCTGTCATGTAAAAAGTCAATTAATGCATCATTACTACTAAACCATCCAAAGCTGAACAGTGACTTCCAGGAATAAGCCTTAGCACTGTTTACATCCAACAGCCCTCAATGTTTTATACACTACTTACAATGCACAGTTAGAAGTAGACTGCAGACAAGGATCTGCTTATATTTATTAGTGCATTAAACATCCTGGATCTTAAAATTTGTCAACAAAATTAGGAAAACACTACTAATCAGTATCATTATTAGCGTATTTCCATTACATTATCAGGAAATCACAGTTAACCTTGTAAGAAGTGCTTCCTACTTAGCAAAAATAAAGCCTGTTTCTTAAGCATCAATGAAAGAAGATTAAAAGGAAAAATAATTCAACTAAAAGTCCCTAAAATTGAATAACTAGCATGGATATCCATCTAAGAGCAAAGCCATCATAGAGATTCATGCCTAAAGTTTGACCTCTGATTTCTACTCATGTACACTGAACCCCTGTGAACCTTGGATATAAATCCAAAACAACTATAAGCATGTGAACAGAGAAAAGGCAGAGGCATTTAAGCAGGTGCCTGACCAAAACGGCCCATCCTCACTATCAGGCACTGTGTAAAATGAAACATTAACTCTTTGGGTAAACCAAAAAGTGTATGCACTGATATATTTCAAATCTAAACCAAAGCTAAAGACAGTTTACAAAAAAATAATAATAGTAAAAAATATTATCAGTCCCTGATATTATTTGTGCTATAAAATTAGAATCATAAGCAGAACTTAATAGCAAAAGAAAGCTGCTTTTAACCACCTCCACACCCACCCCCAAGAAAGTTAATACTAACTACACTCCAACTCCTTGCAAAGCCTCAGAAAATGAAAAATAAATTAGTTTCATTTCAATTTGGCTAAACCTCATTCAGGGTGTTCAGTTTTTAGAACAGTCTTACAGGCAGTCCTCACAGGCCAGAATTTCCCCTTCTTGTTAACACTGAAGAAAAACAACAACACCCTTGGGAGTTTTCTTTCAGTAAGTTGTCTAAGTAAACCCTCACTTTATCACTAACCAGAAAGCCCTTTTTAGCTCTAGACAGTGAGTGTTCTTCAGCATTGGAGTTTATTTTCTTTCCCTTCACAGATAGAGGGCCAGAGCTGAGCATGCTGATGGAGATTTTAAAACCACGTGAACAACCACCAGTCACCGCCCTCTTCCCCGTTTTATTTCTGCCGACACTGGTATCAAGTCTAGTGTACTCTGATTAAACTATTTATTCTAAAGTCCCCTTAACATTCATTATTGCTCTTACCCTTTATTGTAAGTTCTTCGTTGAGAAGGAATAAATTCTCCTATGAGAGGGCTTAGAGGAGGAGCAGAAAGAAGAGTTCAGGAATGCTCCCAGTAAATTACATCTGCTATCTGCTATATCTAGGAGTCATGCTGAGCATGCAAAAGAGGCTTGTAGCTGTGGACACTGGAGGAACAGTGCAAGGCAGTCTGCTATTCTCTTCATTAAAATCCTTCCAGTTGAAATAATAAACACAAATGACTGTCATTTTCAAACCAATGTAGGGGATGTTTTATGACTGAACATAAACTTGCAAATGAAATTAAAAAAAAAAAAATGAAGCTACATGCCCAGTTCAAAATATTACTTATATATCATAAAAGTTGATACCTTCCTAACTTTTCTACCAAAAACAAAACAAAAAAAAGTAAATACTTATTCTAAAATGTAACAATATAGACTTTAGTCTCTTCCCCATTTGGGGAAAAGGGGAGGCTATTTTAAAGTGGCAGTTCTCTCCAACTTTTAGGAATTGTTTTAAATTGAATACTAATTGAGGGTACAAACTCTAGAAAATTCTCCTAATTGCTTACAATATGCTAAATGCTGTATCAAATACATATCACTAATCCTTACTAGTTCAATGTTATTGAGGCAGAAAATTCAGGCGCAGAGATGTAAAGTAACTGGACCCAAGTTACCCAGCTAGCCCACTACAGAACTTAAATTCAAGGCTAATTACAGAGCCATTCTTTCTGCTAGTCACTCAAGTATTCAAATAACAAATGTTTCCTGAGCACCTATTACATGCTATATACTGAGGAACAAAAATCATTTAAAAATTCCAAACACTTGGACATCCTTGTTGGCGCAGTGATGTCTCAGCTCTACCAAGCTATCTCCAGCCACTACAGCACAAGTTCCATTCCTGGCCAGGGAGCTGACCTATATGGCACAGCAGACCTCTCCTGTCTCTCCCACTGCTCCCCTCAGCAGCAGATCTGCCTGTGCTGCACCCCACTCTGTCTCTGAGGAATCCTCTTACCCACCATTCACCTGCACCTCTGGCCCCGGTACTTGTATGTATAAATAAAAATACCCCAAACGCTCAGGATGCTAATATTCTAGTGCAAAAATAACCATTTCTAAGGCTAGCACATAGTTTGGGTCCCCCAAAATGATAGATATAAACTATCTCTAGGTTTCTTTTATTTAACAAAATCTTCACACAGCTTGAATATGTAATTATCATTTATGTGGACTATTAGCATTTTGCCCTAAAATGACAATATTTAACCTATGTACAAACTATAAATAACAGGGTAGGGTAAAAGTCCACGTTCTAAAGCCACCACTGTAATTCAGATGAACATTAACTTTGTATGTTTTATCATATTTCTCTTTAAAATAAAAACTGGAAGTAAAAATAAAGCCATCATTTTGGAATTATGAAAGAGATGAAATACAGAAAGAATAATGAGTTGATTTTCAAACTGTTTACAGAGCAAAGCTAACATCCCTTAGGTAACAATAGCGAAATGCTAACTTAATTTTTAATATTTCCACTTGAACTATCTTAATTTTACTTATTTATAGTACTATTTAAAATGCTTACAATAATGTTATAAATTAATAAATTATCCCTGACTGGTAAATCTTAACAGCTAATGTAGATAAGAAATTGCTTATAACTAAGGGGGAGGGGGAGCCCATATTTCTAAAAGTATAATTCACGATAAATCATGGAAAGAATATTTTGCTATTAAAATTAATTAATATTATTTGGCCCTCCCTGGTGGCGCAGTTGGTTAAAGCCCTGCACTGAGAATCTAAAACCACTTCCACATGAGTGCGATTCCCGCCTGCCCGGGAGGTGACCACATGGCGTGGCAGACCTCTCCTGACCCGCCCGCTGCTCCCCTCAGCAGTGTACTTCGTCGATCTGCCTGTTCTGCTCCCCACTCTGTCTCTGGTGAAGCCTCTCACCGTCCCTGAGCCTCTGGCCTGTACCCCAGTTCTGTATGCACAAATAAATAAATATTTAAAAAAAATTAATTAATATTAGTATTAACAACTATGATATTATGGACTAAACTTTGTTTAGGAAAAATACCAATGTTTCTCATGAAATGCAATCTTCTGTTTGGTGCACAGTACTAGATCTTGGTTCATAAATCATTGTTACTAGCAATTCCCTGAATCAATATTCAGATTCCCTCTTGGTCTATATATACAACCACTAAATGCAATAATAATGACCCAGGATCTGTCATGTATTAGGTCATCAATATCACCATCAGAAGTTTCTTAGAGGTAATGAGGTAATCTGAATAAAATATGCCAAATAATCTTAAAAATAAAAATGAAAAATTACCAATTAAGACTACACCGTAAGAAGTCAAAGAAAATTTTGTGCCATATAGCATATTGCTTTTTGTAATCAATGACGCAACTCATTTATAAACTACATCTATATATATAGTTATATAATCACCAAATCTTCCCATTATTCTAAAGAAAGGTCAAAATCTTAACACCAAAATTACATGTATGGCAGGTCCAGTCAATAATTTCTAGTGACTGTATATTATATATTTTGATATTGAGTACTTAATAGGCTTTATTATTTTAGCCTATATATTAAATAATCCTGTATTAGATTCAAAAGAGACTACAAAATAGATTAAGATATCATTGCCACTTTCATCTCCTAAGGATTAAATATGCATAAAACCCAAAATACGCATTAGATAATAATTATCACTTCCTAAAAACTTACTGCTAATGCTACAATAATGAGATTATCAACCAGTATCATCTTTTCTCAAAAGGTTTATTTATTTATGCATACAAAACTGGGGTGTGGGTCAGAAGTAAGGGGAATGAAAAGATTTACCAGAAATAGAGCAGGGAGCATAAACAGGTTGATCTACTGAAATATACTGCTGAGGGGAGCAGAAGGAGAGACAGAAGAGGTCTGCCATGCCATGTGGGGTTAGCTGCCTGACCAGGAATGGAATTCATGTTGCAGTGGCTGGCAATAGCTTGACAGTGCTGTGTCTTTAACCCCTGCACCACCAGTGAAGCCCCCCCACCCCCAAACTGAGTTACATCTTGATGAAGATTGCAAGGTTTAAAGATCAGGAACACGGAATTCTGGCTTAACTTACCACTAGGGTTTAAGACAATTAACATGTAGGCCTAAAAGTCAACTGCATACACATTTAGGAATATATAATAAGACTATTTCCATTCTTTTCCCAATTCTATGTTTATGGTCCTGACTCCAACTTAATGCAGCTTATGGACCTCTCTTTATCCAAACATTTCTCAGCAATTACTCTAACAATTCATATTTTTAAAATTACATTTAAAGGAGTTGTATTTAAGAAACACATTTTTTTTCAAAACCTACTTACAGACTATTACATTGGCAGCCATAAATGTTAACCTGAGACTTACTCAGATCACATATTTTATTCTCTGCCTTCTTGGGAAAACTACATGATCAAAAAGCAAACTATTTGGGACTTTTTCCAGAAAGAGCAAATTCCTGTGCTTAGCCAAGCAAGGCTAATCACCACCAATTCCTATGTTCCACTAATATCTATATCTATATCTATATCTATATATATATATATAAATGCTAATAAGCAAAATTCATAATAATAGGATTATATTGCTATGTAGAAAAAAGAAGCTATTTCTGAAAATTAGCAGTAAAATTGTGTTCTAAGTTAATAAACAGAACAAACTCTCATATCCACTGTTAGATTGAGATTTTATGTGGTTGGTGATTTATCCAATAAAGTGCAATCAGTAGACTTAGATGTGAAGGCATGGAAAATATTCATGAACACAATTAAGAAATAAAATATAACAAACTGAGTCCTATTGAAAGGTTTGCTAAGTTCAAAATATTAAAATCAAAAGCAAAATCTGTAGTTTCTTTAAAAATTAAAACATCAAGGGCCTCTCTGGTGGCACAGGGTTGGTTAAAGTTTCAGCATGGTCAAGCTATCACCAGTCACATGTAATGCTAGTCATTGCAGCATGGGTTCAATACCTGACCAGGAAGTTAACCCACATGGCACAGTAGACTTCCCGTCTCACCTACTACTTCCCTCAGCAATGTATTTCAGTAGATCTGCCTGTTGTGTTCCCCACATTATGTATGGTGAGTCCTTCCAAACCCCTGTACCTCTGGCCTATACCTCAGTTCTTCTATGCATAAATAAACCTTTAAAAAAAAATTAAAACATCAAGTTTTACATATTAGTGCTTCTTAACTACTCAATCATGGAAATATATGGTTTTTAGAAAGAGGATTTTCAACATTAAAATATAATCATATAACCTCTGATGATTTCAGATACCACAATTCAGTAATGAAACTGATTTTCAACAAAATGCACAGGCTATAAAACTCTGAGGAAAACTGATCAGAAGTTTGAATTTGCCAAAGTAGATATTTTGGAAAAGACTAACATAATTCTGCAGCTTTAATCCAGAAAAATATTGAGAGGAAAAAAACATATCACTGTTACTATTAATTCTTTAACTCTTTTAAGTTAAAAATTGTCAATGCGGCCCTCCCTGGTGGCACAGCTGGCTCAAGCACAGCACTGAGAATCTAAAAGCCGCTTCTGCATGAGTTCGATTCCCGCCTGCCCCGGAGGTGACCACATGGTGTGGCAGACCTCTCCTGACCCACCCGCTGTGCCCCTCAGCAGTGTACTTCGTCGATCTGCCTGTTCTGTTCCCCACTCTGTCTCTGGTGAAGCCTCTCACCACCCCGAGCCTCTGGCCTGTACCCCAGTTCTGTATGCACAAATAAATAAATCTTTAAAAAAAAACTGTCAATGTTATCACATTATGTTAGGAAAGATCAGAAGCAAGAAATTATATAGGCAGCTATAAAGATGGGGTCAGGAAACATTTTAAATTTATTAAAGGCTACATTAGTAAATATTTTCAATTTTTAGGACCACAACTATACAACTCTGCCATTGTAACAAAAGCTGCCACAGACAGTGCCTAATGAATGAGCATGGCTGTGTGCATGTCAGTAAACTTGACTACAAAAATAGCCAACCACCTAGTTTGCCAATCCCTGCTACACAGGAAGAAGATAACAGAATGCAGTTCAGTCAAGTCATGAAGCGATCATTAACTATCAGTGTCTGCACAAAATCATCAAACCAACTTTAGACTGTTATTTTACAAATTAATTTAAATGTTCATATAAAAGTAAATTAGCCATGCTAACATGGAAGTTCAGGGGGCAGCATTATACTGACCCAAACAAATTATGTTGAAGTGTGTGTGTCACAAAGTCACCTGTATTGCTTACAGAGTTTGGACATTACCTCAAAGGACATTACCACAGTAACCTATCTTACTACTTTGTTTGGCAGGAGAGAATGTAAAACCAATCAAAACAGTAAGAAATGGGAGAATGAAAAGTAATGAGGTTTGGACAAGACCCCCTAAGGTATTCTACCACTAGTATGACGGTTTCAAATTACTGTTTATAAAAGTGGCTTCAAACTTTTGAAATTTCTGTCATCGTTGTTACTCACCCATATAAAATACTGGATATATCCCAGTTCCACAATGTATTCAACAAGAAACTACTAAACTCTAACTTGCTGAATTTCTACCTAAAAGCTAAAAATTCCACCTAGCCAGGATCACTTATTTCAAAAATATTATGAAATCTTTTTGTTTCTCAATTCTGTGTATCTAAGCTCTCCCCCAAACAAAACACCTTGTTTTTAATTACTACAAGTAATTTTATTTTCTGCAAATTTTTTTAATTTAAATCAAACTACCAAAATCATAAAAATTACATTTCTAAGCTACTGAAGATATCACATTAAAATACACAAAGGCTAAACTTTTCTATCAATATTTTATATATAAGACAAAAGAGTGGAGAAGGTTACAAATTTTTAATAAGAGCATTATAATATGGTAGTAATAATCTAGGTGTTTTACTGGAAGTGAAGTGGATTACTGTAAATGAATTTTTAAATGTCCTTTCCATTTTACAGATAACACAAAATGACTTTTTTTCATGTCTCTAGCGATAAGGATAAATTTGCCGCACATTTAAATGGTGCCTTCACCCTTCCCACCCTGGCTCATGAATTAATAATTCAGTGACATTAATACAAGAAGATAAATGATAAAAAGGTTAAGGCACATGGGCCAACCATATACACATACTTCTTTTAGTATAGTTAATACTTCTCTGCCAATTATAGCTAAAACTTTTTAACAGTTTTCAATAGCGTTTTTACAATCTAAGTAGCAGCTTATGCACACACAATTTCACACAACTCAGGCTTAATAAATCTCCTGCTGGTACCAAACAATCATTCTAGGGGATTAAAGTGCAACATCTGTTAACATTAATAATGTTTTATATAGTCATCCGTATTAAAGAGGTCTCTACTCCATTATTAGTGTCCTAAAAACCTTCTAGACCAGTATACTGATTTAATATGAATTATACATACATTCTTCAACTCGTGATTTAAAATAACAAAGAAACACATTAGTGTGAAATGGTAAAAGAAAGAAATCCTTTTGATCTATGCTTACTGTGTATATGTATCTGCATGGATAAACTTACATTCTCAAATGAAATTAGTTCTGGGCCTACTAGTTTTAAAGTCAAAACTCCTTTGGAGCATTATTCACTCTAGGTTTGTATAAAATATAGTTGTTAGTATAAAAGGTACTTCATTTTAGCGTGGTACACGTTTACTCATTGTTGTATTGATCCTTTTCTCTGAAATGTCTTAATCCCCTTCATTCCTTTTATTCTTTGCCCTAATAAACCTCTCTAAAGTTCTATAAAAACCTTATAGCTAATTTCTCATCCACCATCCAGTTTGCAAACCTTCACCATACTAATCTTCTTAATTTCACTCCAAACCATAAAAATGTGTAAAACTGTAACTAGAGATCATTTTATATATAAGACAAAAACAAACAAACATAAAAACCACTTAGGGGCTGTGTTTTGACAAAAGCAAACTCAGAGCAGCTGGTTTTTAAACTTTCTCCAAGGTACAAATATTATTTTATCACTGTAATTTAATTTTCACGACAAATGTATGACCTCTATTTTAACAATAGGGAGGTTGCAATTTCACTTTAGGGAGGTTGCAATTTCACTTGCAAGGGGGAAATTTTTCATGGAAAGTGGCATACAAAAAATCTGAAAATAGGATGCAAGCAGATCTAACTGCAAAAATACTTAACCCAACCTCTTCTTCTGTCAAACTGACTTGCTGGCTAATTCTAAACATAACCTTGTATTCTGTCCTTTTAAACATATAGATATCATCTTCCTGCATACCATCTAACAATATTCCACACAAACTTGATTGGTTCAAAAACTAGCAATGCCATAAAGCCAACTTGTACTGGCAATGAAAAATCTCTCTCCTTCCCCAGTTGCCCATAATCATTGCATGTACCCTTTCTATGGTAATTGCTATTTTGTTTTCCTATAATTCTCTTCAATTAAACTATCTTTGAAATCTATTGAATTTTTAATAGTTGTTTTGTAATTATTACAAGTTTCTTCAAACAAAGCAAAAGATAAATTTTCACAAAACATTCAATACTTTGTTCAAGAATCTGAGTCCAGTACCATAAACAATCTAAGGATGGCAATGATAAGGAAGAGGATTTATCTTGATTTTGATGAACAGTATAATATCCTAATGACTAATAGAATGAATATACAATAAATTAACCAAACCCTGAAATACTACAATAATGTTGATGGATAGTTTTCAGCTGATGCCTAAATTTGAGAATGTCCATCTCTTATTCATTTCTGGTTCTTTCTCTTTAAATATTAAGCTAATTTGATTTTTGAACCATGGAAGCTTACCTTCACCTCCATTCCTTTCTTGGTATATGTTCCCTAGAATCACCTCTACCAATTGTTCCTTGGCAAATCCTATTCCCTATCCACAACAACCTATCTAATTTTCCTCCTACCCTCACCTAGACCAGATACACCATGTTACACTGCCAACAGTGTCCATAACACAATGTTCTCTGACCTGGTAACTGAGGTATCATTTTATACTTATTGTTAGCTAGTTCAAAATAGAACTCATGGCCTTCACAACTATTCTATTACTTCAGTGCCAGGCATCCTTGTATAACTCCTTGCAAATAGCATATCATAAATGGTTTTCACTGAAAGAAAGGATGGTAAGTATAAAGGTAGGAGATAGGAAGGAGTGAATGAATAGACTGAACTACGTGTGGGAAGTAATGTATCAGTAGTAGAATGAAGAATTGAAAGTGAATGGAATTCAGAAACTGAATGTGGTAAAACTGGAAACAGGTTTGCTAGAATAGGGATTCTCGAGGACATTTTCTAAAAGTTTAGTTAAACATTGAGGAATATCAATTTAAAAGACAGAAAATAAAAGTATATATATTTTGGAAAGCTTAATGTACCAATATTTGGCGTAAGAGAAGTAATATTTTTAACATTTACAGAAGTGAAATAAGCTACTCAAAGGAGAGTCCCTTACTTAAAAGATAGGAAGCAGAAGAGTCCATATTTAGTAGAGAAAATCAAACTTCAACTCACATTCAACCAAACATCAGTAGAATCAACCTTTGGTAAAATTTTTCTTTAAAACATTTGAAAAATTAACATCTATAGAAACAATTTTAATTTAAAATAATTTTTTAAATGTTTAAAGCATTGAAAATGTAAAGCATATAATACATATAAATATCCTTTCAAATAAAAACAGGATTTGGGCAAATAAATTTTCCAACTACACTGAAAATACATGATAATTTGCTTGCAAAAATTTTTAGCAAGGTAAACTTCCCTATGTGTACATTTCTTCCCAAATTTTGAATTTGAGAAAGTACTGTTTGCATCTGTTTTTAGAGGAACATGAGCACAATATATTTTTATTGCCATTTGGAATAACGAAAACAGTTAAAATCCATGTCTCTTTCTATTTCCAAAATTACTGAACTGACATTCATACTTCATCGCCTATCTTGAGTTGTTATCTTCCCCCTCTATACGAAAAACCGGTAAATTTGACTCTGAGGATTAAATTTCTGTCTTATTTTGCAATTAAGGTATCTGATATTGCCTCTAATACACATAGCACTGTAGAATTTTATATTATTTATGATTTACTTAGTTTCGCTGGGATCGAAAACCGTGGCTTTTCTAAATCCTAACTTTCCAACCAATCCTCAAGACAAGTATTTGCAATGTAATCAACTTTAAAATATGAAGCAAACAATGTTGACAATAAATCAAAGCAGTTCACTCAAAAGATATTTGAATATTAAATATGAAATTTAACAGGTTTTAATAATAAGACTGTGAACAGTATAATATGTATGTCTGTCCTCATCTAGGAAGACGTGCTTCTCACATAACATTCATCAAAACTAACTACAAGAAATTTTCTGGCATTCACTAAATTAGAATCTTGAAACCCTACAGCCACAATGTACAAATTTAGATTTTATTAATACTTTAAATCAAACCAGTTATTAATTCAGTTTCACATAATGCAATTTATAGTACTTTTGTGAATGCAAGAACAAAATGAGATTTTAGCATTAATCATGAAGTGAGAAGGCATTCTGAAAGACAAATATAGTGCTTCCCCACCCAAAAAATATTTCCACAATAAAAAGATAATCTGCCTATGTTATCTAATTAACCATTGCAGAAAAGAAGTGTGGAAGAACAGCTCATGCATACTAGAAAATGGCTGATTCTAAATTGGAGCCATCTTTGCTAAAAGATTTTATGATACTAAATGCTAGTGTTTCACAGTTCACTAAGTGACTGGATGGTAACACCGTGACTTTTCTAAAATAGTTTATGAAGCATTTCTTTGCCTATTTATGTAACAATCATAAATATCTTTTAAAACTTAACTATTTGTATGGTTTAACTAAATAAAATTCATACTATAGTATTAACAATCATACGGCATTAACCTCCCATTAATTCGTATTAATTACCTTACATATTCTGTCTTCAGCATGACTGATCCAATCGCAGAAAAAGGAGAAGATTGTCTTCCTTCCAGGAGACAGTTCTGACAAGATCCTCTACTGACTTCTTTTTTAAACTGTTTTAATAGGGCCCTCCCTGGTGGCACAAGCGGTTAAGTCACAGCACTCTGAAGCTATCAGCAGTCATTGCAGCACTAGTTTGATCCCTGGCCAGGGAGCTAACCCACAAGCAGACCTCTCCTGTTTCACCCACTGCCCCCCCCTCAGCAGTGTATTTCAGTCAATCAGCCTGTTCTGCTCCCCCCTGCCTCTGGTGAATATGCTCACCTCTTATGCATCTGTCCTAAACCCCAGCTCTTATATGTGTAAAAAAAAAAAAAAATCTTAAAAAAAAAAAAAACTGTAATAATACATGGTAATATCCTAAAGTTCCAGATAATTTAGGGGCAGGGATATGGGGGTTGTGACTGTAGGTCAGGGGGAGGAACTAGTAAAAGTAGGATTCTTTTCCTATGGTAATCAATTCAAATATCAAAGTAAGAGAAACAACCACCTTTTCTGAGTCTTTACATAGGAAAGGAGAAAGCATAAAGTACTGGTATTTTCAGGTAGATGAATGACATCAACACTTCCTGTTTTCAACATCTGAACATCAGTTTTGATAAAGGCCAATGAGGTAAGTCACTGATTTACAATGTAAGGAAGATAGCAACAATAGCAAACCCCATAATAAAAATAACAGAAAGCCCTGAGCAGAATTGAGAAAAGTAGAAAGGGCAAATCTTCCAAATGACAAGATTAAAAAAAAAAAATCTAAAGAGTGAAAACAGATGCCAAAAAGACAAGGGTCTCTTGTTTATATGAATCAATGTTCATCAAATTTAGTCTGTCAATTATGATTCAGTATTTATTGAAAAATTATTTTGTTTGAAGTACTATAATCACTGCATCACTCCAATTTTCTCTATTGTATGGAAGCAAAAATACTGTATTAGCAGAGAAAATGAGCGCTAACCCTTTCAGTCTTACCTTTACCGTTCCTATATCCATAGAGGAACATGTTTCTGGTTAGGTTCTCATGTATGTAATTGACTGATATCTTCATTGTCAAAAATGATAACTGTTCATTCAAATATATACTGAGAGTTTACTCTGAGTTAATCATTGCTGATAGGTGCTTTTGGCTGTTGTTCAGCCTTGTCACCCATAATTAACTAGATACAGGCAGTTATAAAACCTAAAAGTTATTATTGCTGGGTCTAAAGAGCTGAAAAACTACTGCAAAAATGATTTCCTTATTCTTATGTTGAGCAAGATGTAGCTAGTTAATTTCCTATGCATCAACAGAATAAATACATAAGTTTGTTGTAACAAATCAGAAAAGCACAGTCAAGATAAATTGCAATCAATTAAAAAAAAAAGAAAAAAAATTCCTAAGCTTTCTGAAGAGGCAGGATGGTATTTATAGAAAACCAGTGGTCAAAGAGCTGCTAACGTGTTTCAAAAACGGTCTTAAACAATGAGGATATCTTACTGTCTAATCATACCCAAAAATAATCTTCAACAAAATATTTTTCTCTAACTAGATGATAAAGCACTGACTTTTTATATTTTTGAACAGCTCATAGAAATATATAAAATACAAAAAAAAGCCAAATAAAAATCATGAAACTTAAGACAACATAATGAAAAATTTCACTTTAATGAGCACTTGAAAAAACATAGCATTTAAACACATGCAGGTATATATTCAATACTTTTAGAAACAACTATAAAGAAATTGCACTTTTTTTCACAGGTGTCATTTTAAAAAATAAACATATCAACGAATTAATTTTTGGAGTAGCTGGTATTCTTTTGACACACCTCAATGTAGCTTTGAGAATATGCATTCATTCTTGCTCCCAGGCTGAAGGTAGGAATGACTTATTTAGAACCAAGGCATATATCCCAAGCTCGTTTTTTATCCCAATTCAATCAATTATCATATTCTATTCTGTCACTATGAAACTTCTATTGCCATGGCCTCTTCTCAGTTGGGTAACAACACATGCTTTCTAACTAGTTTTCTGTCTTTTCTGCTATTTCCCTGCTCTTGTTCTTTGACTACATTGCCCTGAGAGTTAACAGATAATGTAACATTATCTCAATCAAAAATACTAGTAGCTTTCTTACAATCTATACAATAAAGTCTTATTAGAGTAGGTTCTTAATAAATGAACCAAACATGAATCCAAGTTTCACTTCACTCTATTCACTAAGGAATTCATACCTTGCATTTCCATTCTCCTTAAAACACATTTCTGTTTCTCCTTTCTTAAAAGCTAACCTTTACTCTGCACAAAGCCTGCATCACCCAAAATCCTCCTCTGCCTTCAGGTCAGCTTTCATGGGGTTCCTATTTTCCATGCTATTCTTTCCAAATTCACTCCAACTACCCTGTATTTCCCCAGCCTGTCCCATTACACTTAATTTGGGCATGCCAGTAACTATATCCCTTGTATTATAATTATTTGTGGAAATGGCTGTTTCTCTCACAACTCTTAAATACCTGAAAAGCACATTTCTTATAACAATACATTTCTCCAGCCTTAAAAAATGGTTGTTAGTTAAAAATTAAAGCCTAGACATTAATGTCTAATAGGTTGAAATGCACTTACAGATAAAATTGTCCTTATAAAGCTAAAAAACAGTATTTTAAAAATAAACTTTAAGACCAAAGCAAACAAATACTTTTGGTCTAGCAATTATGTTAAACTTGGTACTAGAATTTCTGTCAAATTTTTCAAACCACATGGATGGCTAAAACCTTTGTGGCATTGTAAGAAACCAAAAATAGTGTCTTGAAATTAAATTCCAAAGCTTTATAAATACTGTGCATTATTAAAGTAAATCCAAGCCTTCACCTATTTTTTTATACACATGTAACATTATTTATTGGGAATAAAATCAAAGTATGGGCCCTCCCTGGTGGCACAATGGGTTAAAGCATATCACTACGAAGTTAGTCCTTGTCATAGCTGCCTCAGCACGAGTTCAATCCCCAGCCAGGGAGGTGACCCACATGGAGACCACTCCGGTCTCACCCACTGCTCCCCTCAGCAGTATACTTTGACAATCTGCCTGCTCTGCTCCCCACTCTGTCTCTGGTGAATGCTCTCACAGCCCCTGCACCTTCAGCCTATATCTCAGTTCTGCATGCATAAATAAATATTTCTCAAAAAATCCAAGTATTGGGCCCTCTCTGGTAGCGCAGTGGGTTAAAGCACAGCACTGAGAATCTAAAGCCGCTTCCGCATGAGTTCAATTCCCGCCTGCCCCGGAGGTGACCACATGGAGTGTCAGACCTCTCCTGACCCACCAGCTGCTCCCCTCAGCAGTGTACTTCGTTGATCTGCCTGTTCTGCTCCCCACTCTGTCTCTGGTGAAGCCTCTCACCGCCCCTGAGCCTCTG
>NW_004567109.1:49360199-49376205 GCF_000260355.1 Condylura cristata | reverse complement strand
CCAGTTCTGTAAGCACAAATAAATAAATCTTTAAAAAAATAAAAAATAAAAAAAAAAATCCAAGTATTATATACTTTAAAGAGAACCTGCCCACATACGAAATACCAGTTTCAAACAATAATTTGGTTATGATTTTAATTTCAATTGGAGCATCAAAAGAATTGTTTTATATAGTAAGACTTCTCTAGAATTCGGCATCTTAATACATTTCATTTATTAAAACTTGGATTGATAAATTGCTACTGTCTTGGTGATATCTTAACTATACTGCACAACACAGAAGGGTCTTCCAAGAACCAAGTTTTACTTTATTCAATTTACGTGTATGATCTCAATTGCACCCCATAAGTGCCCCTGTAAATTAAAACTATATTTAAGGTTTTTAGTTAGGTTAATAGAAGCTAAAATATTCCTGACACACAATTTGATATGGATACAATTAGATATAGATATTGAAAAAGATAAAATTCTGAGTTAGAGTAGCAACTTTCAATTTTTAAGTTATATTTATACATATTAAGCAAAAAGAACTCCTTTTTATGCAACAAATATGTTAACAAATTAAATACTAAAATTTACAAAAATCCCCAGCCAGGGAAAATATGTAAATCTTCATCTCTAATAAAAAAGGAATGCAAAAATAAGTCAATAGATCTAAAGATTTGTGCACAGTGCAATAATTTCTAAGTTTAAATAACAGCTTTATTTTTAGAAAGTTAAAACAATGTAAAATTCTGTCCCAAAACTAATTAGATAAAGAGACTCACCATATTTTGTTTAAAAAAAAAATCTAAATAAAGTAGAATGGCCAATCCAAAATATCCATTATGCTATATAATTTCTCCAATTTTTAATATACAAAGTAACACTTATTTTAACTTTTTATTCATAACATGTAATATGTGTGTGTGTGTCTGTGTGTGTATATACTTACATACACACACACACTCCTAAACTGTCATTTAAAATAACGATGAAAAGCTTTTATTTCAAGGAAGTATACAGAATTACTATTTCCTACAATTAAATAAAAGTAATCACTAGTGATTCTCAGACTAAATATTAAATGAATCTTTTACAATAGTAAGTAATGCCAAACATTAAGGTACAGCTAATGTCATTTTTCAATCACAGAGGGCTTATCCACTTGTATACCACACTGAGAACACAGCAAAGAGATGGTACCTAGCTAAGAACTCATCTTATGCTGGTTCTTTAAATTCACTGCTAGTGTATTTCTCCCGAACACTGTCTTTAAGTGTGGCTGGCCTTGAGTTTTTCATATATTTTGTATTCTTCTATTTAATACAAGCTAGAGCAGCCACCTGCCCACTGACCCACTCTCTGCGCCACCGCTGCCCACTACTTTGATGCAGCATGGCAAGAGGGGCACTGGCCTAGAATTCAAGGCACTGCTACAGTTCAGCTGAGTGGTCTCTGGACAAGTTCTTGGTTCCCTTTCTCCCTGTTTTTTTTCTTCAGATTTATTTGTGCATACAGAACTGGGGTACAGGCCAGAGGCTAAGGGGCGGCGAAAGGCTTCACCAGAAACAGAGCAGGGAGCAGAACAGGCAGATCGACGAAGTACACTGCTGAGGGGAGCAGCGGGCGGGTCAGGAGAGGTCTGCCACTCCATGTAGTCACCTCCGGGGCAGGAGGGAATTGAACTCATGCAGAAGTGGCTTTAGCTTCTCAGTGCTGTGCTTTAACCCGCTGTGCCACCAGGGAGGGCCTCTCCCTGTTGTTTTATTTGCAAAATGGAAAAACAAAATCTACTCTTTCCTCTAAAATGTGCTACCAGTGAAGAGAACAGTAAGAGTTTAAAAATCTTATTACTAAAGGAAATATTAGACAAAACTTACAAAGTATAGCATGTGCTCAGGGAAGTTCACTGCAGTATTGCTTGTAACGGCAAAGCCCTGAATCTGAGAACCTGATGAATAAATTATGGTTTATAGAAACAACAAATGCTGCTAATATGCAAAAAAATAATTGACTTATATGATAGATGGATAGATGGACAGATGGATGGATGGATTCACAGGCAACTAAATATGAGTAATTCCATGTTGGAAAAAAACATAATTATGAAGGGCCTAACGCGTACTAATTCATATGAAAACACTTTAAAGACTACCACCATATGTTGAGTCCACATTAACCTAGACAGTGACACTAGCCACCAAATTTACAAGTTGGCTCTTTTAAGGAAGACAAAAAGCAGCTTTTCTTGAAGTAAAAAAGGTGCTTTAAAAATAAAAAAGATAAATAAGGTTCCCATGTAGAAATTAACAACATCAAGTCATTAAAATAAGTAACATTCTACCGGAGGGAATACCAAGAATATTGAATTTATACACAATATCCTCAAGAATATTCTTAGAAACAACATAAAAAGTCCAGTATCACCAAATTTTATAATTAATAGTAATCTGGAATGATTTTATTCTTTATAAATAGGCAATATCAATTTTAATAAAGTAAATTAAACTACATTTTAGTTTATTTTCAATTAAAAGTTAACACTGTGACTTAATTACAACCTTCTAGCTATGCACTTCTTGGTCTTCAATTAACAGAGAATACAGAGATCAAAGCTATCTGTGCATGCAATGTACAAAATTCCGAGTTGACTTAAAATATTTAGACAAGTATTGTACACTGTGAGTTTTCCAATTTAATACTGCTTGAATGTGCTTTGATTCTTAATCTCTTATTTTTAAAATGGCTCTTAATTTCATAATCCCACATTTGTTTTGAAAAATGCAACTCTAGAAAATGAAGACTTGTTTCTAGATTTTTTAAATCATGCATTGTTAGCTAAATAATTGTTGCTTTCAAGAGTATCTATTCTCATTTAACTGAAATCAATTAAAGTTTCCAGAATGAAAGGCTGGAGGAATTTCTGCACTTCTTAGTGTATGACTGTCATAGCACAATCAGATAAAAAAAAAAAAAAATAAACACACAGGAGGTATGGAGGATTGACTGACTACTAAAATAGGTGAACTATAAAGTTATGCTTGCTCACCAATTCTTTATTATTCTGTCGCCACAATTCTACAAAATATTTTATAAACATTAATCAATTCTGAATTCCTATAAAACTGACAAAGAAAGGTGTTTATAGAATGTATTCTTAAGTTCCTTAATGTGTTAGAGCTGTTATCTGAATCCCATGTGATAAACAGTTAAAACAAAGATTTTTGTGAGAAATGATTCAAATAATTTCAAAGGTCCAGACATTTACTTTTGCATTACTGGAGGGTTACTGTTGGCCAGTAATTACCACTAGGAGATAATAACAAAGCATTTGCTAGTATGCTCTGACATGCAGTATAAAGCTTGCTAAGTTAACTTTTTATTTAGGACAGCTGATATGAGAAATAACAACTACCTTCCTGCTTCGACTAAATTTGGTGAAAATAAAACCTGCATGTAACTTAGAGTACTAAATATAAACATGTTTAAAAACCACTGCATAAAAACTCAACTGTTAATGATTTCCTTTTCATTGTTAATAAAAATCTCACAAGGCAATTTTTACTAATCATATTTACATTAAGATATGAAAAACACAAAAATATGTTACAAAATTATACATAAAAAGAAAGTGTCATTAATTTTTACTCTGGATTTCATATACTTTCTTAGGTACTGTATTTTTATATAAAAGAAATACAAGTATGCTTCAATTTGGAAAAAAAAAATGGGATTGAGATCCTAACATTCATTTTCTATTAAAATGAATAGAAATTTGATATTCTAAGTTATTTAATGTGTTCACTTCTCAGGGCAGTTTCAAATTAGGAATATGATATGAACGTCAATAAACTATACCATATAAAGCGTACATACTAAAGGTATTCTTTTTAAAAACCTTTGTCAGATTTCAACTCAAGATGTCTATAAACTAGACAAAGGGAATGCCTTTGAAACATATAAAAACAAAAAACAAACAAAGTAGTTTATATATTTTGTCATTAATAGTTTTTAATCCTGATAATAAGGAAATTTACAATAGATCTTTAAATTTTCCCCAATATTATTTTAAACATGCAGGCTCACTATTTAGCACTACAAACTTTTCATATAGGTTCATATAAATTTTTGAATCAATGTTACTTAGGGCTTATTATATGTTCTGTTAACGTCCATTTAAAATGTTAACATGTTAAAAACATTTGACTTAGCTCACAATGTATTAAAGATATCTTTTTTAATAAGTACTTACATTTGTATAAAATTTTATTTGAAAAAGATTAAGTGTGTATTCATAACACATTTATATCATCTGCAGAATTATTTTTCCTATTATAGTCTACTCATAAAATAGCTTTTCAAAAAAATTCTGCTCAAGTAGATGCAAGGACAAGTAATACACATTTACTCTTCAGATACATATACATACAAAGAGCACAGGATGCTATAACTTATTCTTTTTAATTCCTTCAACAATGTTTAATAATTTTTTGATCATTTACAAATATGAAGGAGACTTTAAGCTGAAAAGCCATGAACAATTAACTTCCTTGTAATAAACATCCCAATATATAAAGGCAGTAACACTCCTATAAAAACAATAATTAAAATAACACATAATGTTTGCAATGGATTCAAATTTTACTATCTGAAAAAAAAAAAATCACTCAAAAGCCTACCTGCAAATATAAGACAGAACAAGTAGAACTTACCCTAGCTGTGCCTTTCCAATAACCTCACAGAAGTTATGCACTCCTTGACAGTTACTGCTTCTCCTGTAGCAATATTCCTGGAATGAATTCTCTAGTAACCCTTACCTCACTGTGAAGGGAGGTGTGGTATTTGAGGGAAAAGGCAAATGAACTGTAATTCTGAATTCCATTTTCTAGTGCCTATCATATTAAGCGCCCAGGAAGACAAGATCTCTTTTTATCACATTGTTTAAAGACAGTAAGTAAACTTGGCAGTATAGGATGCCTATCAATAATTCTATGGAATAGGAACATTTGTATACTTTTGTAAAACATACCACCATAATCCTATTCAAGTGCAATTGCTGTTGCTAATATTCTTACACCCTGGCCTGAAAATGCTCTAGGTAAATATAGCACAGAATTGTTAAGATAATATGTGGCCATGCTGAGAGGGTAAGACTTACACAAAAGCCCACACTAATAAATCTCTTTATTAGACAAGTTTCTTTAGAGTGTCACTCTATGTAACAGTTAACAATCTGACTCTTTACATTAGTAAAAGATTAATTAATAAAAATCCGTAGCAATGAATTAAGAACCAAGGTCTCTTAAAATACGAAATCATTCTTTTTATTTGTCCTATCATTCCTTGTAAGATAAGGAGAAAAATGAACTATTACATCTCTTCTCAAATGTGTGCAAGCCAATTCTGAAATGTTATTAGACCACAATGTAAAAATAAATGTAAAAAAAAATTCATTTATTGCTGATAGAATTTAATATACTATCTTAAACTTACATTTCCTGGAACAATCAAGTATATTCAGATAACACAAAAAAATTTTGCTCACCAAAAAGATCAGTATGCTTCTAAGGGCTTTTTACCCAGATTATCAAAATACTTGATCTGAACACTCAAGTACTTCTGAGTATTTGGCTTAAAAATTCTTAAAATTTTAGTTGACACAGGATTTATAAACAGAATTCTGCTCTTTATCAAGCGCTGTCTATTTTTTTCCAAGTTAGCAGTTTTCTAAACCATTTAATATTAGATCCTTACTGGTAATTTCCCTGTTTCAGTGTCACTGCACTAATCGGTCCATTACTGCAAACTCATTAATCCAAAGTGATCATTTTTGGTTTTAGAAAAGAGCATATGCAACACATCTTATTTGATCTATTAATTAAACGTAAAGGAGCATCATTTACTAGTTACTGTAATCATTTTCTAATATCTTACACAATCTGGAAAATTACCTGTCATTTTCATATCTGTTACAATTTATTAGATATTTAAAAATCAGAGTACTGTGGTCACCCTCTCAGCTTTTGCCAGTCATTAAAAGAAAAATAAGAACTTCAAAAGGAATGTGATTATCTTTTTTATTTTAGCACATCTGTATCTATGAATACAGGATAAAAATACCGGGTGTGTAGTAAGTTAAATTTTCTGATAATATAGCTATTTTGAAAGTGCTCTACTTCCCTTACATCAATTTTTCTCATTAAAATAAAAAAAATGCTTAGTAAAATATAGTTTTCAAAAGAGAAATTTTCAATTTATACTGCCTTGATTATGTTCTCTCATATACAAGCTCCCTCTGCAGGTAATAACAAGAGTTAGCAAAAACATTTGAAACATGTAGGCAGTTGCCTGCTTACAGATGCAGGTCACCATTGTCTAGAAATACTATTATCTAGCATGCGCCCTCCTCCTTACCAATTATCTGATTAAAATAACTGCTCTTGAAAATTTGTGGTTCAACATGATTATTCTTGTTCTTCATCTCAGTTCGGAATGCAGCTAGAAGGCAGGATATACAAACTTTTCACAAAGTCACCCAAAGAGCTACTCTGACAAAGAGTATTCAAGGAAAAGAAAATAGCACCTTGCACAGCACCAGCCTGAATTCAGAGACCACCCAAAACAAAGCTGTTCACTGTTTATCTGATGCATCTTCTGATTGCAGGGCAAACAATCAAAGGTGGCATTTTAGGATTAAAATACAGTGAAAGATAAAACATCAATTTTAAATAAATGAAGAGGAAAACAACTAGCTTTTCTCTTCACTTAGAGCAATTCTCAAACTTCAACCTGGAAATTATTTATTTCTGAAAATAAGTGTATTTTCCTTACTTTAATATAACAAAAAAAGTAAAACAAGTAAAACTGCCTTTTTTTTTTTTTTTTTTGCAAATTGCTCTTTAGCGTTCTACAATCTTATTTTCAGGATCTTTTTAGATTTGTTACACTCTTTTCTGCTATATTCTTAGATCAGGTGCATCTCCCCCAAAGAGGAATTAAAAAAAAAAAAAGGTAAGTTAAGAACGGCCTGAAAGCCTTGGGGTTAACAAGTTACTAAAAAAAAAAATATTGCTGGACCATTTGCCCCCCACTCCTATTTTTAAGATTTCTCACTTCAAATACAGGTACATCACCTTTATAAAATGAGTAGTGGCTGGAAACCTAAGGCATGCAGTTTAACTCTATAAATGAGTCCTTTAAAAAAAATGATTTTTAAACAACAAAGAGCCTTATTCAATAAAGGAAAATTATAAAAGAAATGCCTTCATGATAAAAATATAAAAACATACAGTTATCAGTTCTATTTCGACTTTCTAATTAAACAAAGGAAATAAGAAAAGTAAATAACAATAAGCAGTATTTTCCTGATTTTTTTGCTAAGATATTAAGAATAAAATCATTTAATTTAGATTTCCCAATATTCAGACTGCAGACTTGGTTTAAAACCACTGACAATAAGAAAGTGGGGTCCATCAAGACTATCGGCATCACAGCACTGGCAGCAAATAAAGCAAAGCTGAGGAAACGGCTCCAACTACTAAATCTATACAGCTATAAAGAGGAAGCACCTCATATCCAAGTATTATCTTTCTTATGACAGAATTTTTAAAAAGACAAGAAAGGTTAAATGTCTTTAGCAAAAGTAAAAATATCTAGGACTTTATCACTGTGTACAATTTTTACTTGTTGATGTATAGAAGGCAAAACTAATGGAAGAATTAGCTTTTCTAAAATGAAAAACAAGCTATATAAAATTCATTAACATTGTATTTTAACACATTAAACCTTTGTGGAATTTCATTAAAATATGTACAATCACTGGGCTACGTACGTATAATCCTACAACAGCACCCAATATTTCCCGAACTGTCTTAAATGTTAACCACAGGAAAGCCAGGAATTTCAGAATTAAAATACACCATAAGCATCCTGAGGTTAGAATAAATACAAAGAGGAGTACAGAAAACACTATGTTTAAAATGTGCTCTATAATTTCTAACAAATAAACACAGTCATGAACAATAACAAATTGCAGACCTTTAATGCCGAGGATTAAAAATTTTAGTGTGGAAGGTATGAAGGAAATAGAAATTCCACATAGAAATATTTAAGCTTCAAAGTAGAGAACCAAGGGAAACTCATTTTCAGCATGACTTTTTAGTGTTGAGAACTAAGTAAATATAATCTACATAAAACAGAAAGATCAACTAAAGACTTTATCTAAAGTCTTTACGATTCACCCATTACATAAAGACCTACTATTATATTAATTTTTGAATAAGGGATTAAAATTAGAATTCACTTTTATACTCAAATCAGAAAGCATTCTCCTTTGCTCTCTCTACAAAACCTACTTAATAGGATCTATAAGAAAAGCATCATTCAAAGGCAAGGTCACTCAGCCCTCTCCCACTAGTAGCCAAGAACCATTTTTGACAGCAATTGGGGTTAGATTATTCTGTCATCTAAATCAAGAGTCATAATGCTCAAGGTGTGGACTGATACAAAAATACCTACAAAACGAGGCAAAGTGTGAAGTACAAGTATTTCACAGACAGAGGCAGGAAATAACCTTAGAGAATAAAATATGGATTCAGTCATTCATCTCAAACAGGTATCTTAATCATATGCATTTCATATTTCAAACTTGTCTCTGTGCTCATTTTAAGGCAGTAATCATCAACAAATATTGACATCTGCAACAGGACAAAGGAATTACAGATTACCTAATAATTATCTAAAGTGATATAATAGCTATCTGATAACTGAAAGAACAAAACTAACCCTTTTTCCTTTACAGGGAACCTCCCCATCCATTCTCTTTCTCTAGGACAATGGCTAAAGGATTCGTGGCTCACCCATTCAAAAGAAGCCAGAGTTGTATCTGGTTTTGTTCTAACAAAGTATGCTTGAATTGATCTCAGTCTAAACTCAACCATCTTTTCAACTTCTCCCAGTTTTCATGGTCAAAAACTAAGAGTTTGTTCCTATCACCATTACTGTTACCTCCCATTAGATTAAAAAAAAAAAAAAATCCAAGTTCCTTAACAGGCCTGAAAATAGAACTGAAACTTGGTCACTATTTCAGGAAGTTAACTTCCACTTGACTATGGTTACTCTTTATTTCTATTTTTATTAAAGTATCGAATCTATCCTTTAAAAAAAGTCTGCAAAAGAATTTTCAGCTTTAAATAGGCTTTTTTTTTTTGAGGCAACTACTTTCAATACTGAAATTCAGAGATTAAGGTGTAATCCCTATGTGTGAATTTTAATGTTTATAATGCACTCCTCACAGATTGGAAAAATCAATGACAAGACCAACAGGGGCCCGTTTTGCTCAGCATACGTTTTCTTGTCAGGTCGTGATTAATGCTGTGCTCTGTAGAGGGAGACATTACATCCGGGCTAAAACAGACCTAAATTTTACCCTCAGGCAGAAATCTGATTTAAACATCTCTATTTAAAGTGACATTTGTCCTCCCTTTTCAACTGGTTTCCCCAGAAATTCCAGGAAGTTGACTTCATGACCTAAAAACAGCCGGGTGGCTTTGAGCAGCAGTTGTGTCTGTTCTTGCACTTCAGTAAATCTGGGTGCCAGAACGAATCAAGGTGGTAATAAAAACAGGTGCCCGGCAATCTGCTGCGATGAATCCCACGCCACTTTATTGCTACAAGAATTAAAGATTTAGACTTCTGTATAATTCTAGCGTTCGTAGTAAAATTTCTAAAATGTGCGTCTGTTGCTTAGAATAACTCTGCCATCCCTCTGATGGGCAAGTTTCCTTTGATTCATAAAATGACATCTGATATTTTACTACACCAATCTCAGATATCAACTGATGACAAGTTCTAGGAATCCAGATAAACAACTAGTGAAAAACAAACCTCTAAAAGAATAAGAGTATGCCAGTGGAAGTGGCTTTTTGTGTGTCATGCAAAAGCTTCCATAAGAATAAAAATGGAAAGGAAAAGATGACACCAAACGCTCACCAAGTAAACAAGACATATGCATATAAAAACAGGCACCAATATTCTTACACTATGAAACATTGTGACTTTGGTGTCATTAAACAATTTAGACACTTTGGGCAAGTTCCTGCTAACCTAGGTAATCTAATTTCTGTTGTTTTTCAACGTAAATTGATTTTTTTTCTTTTAGCCGTTCTTGTAATTGAACAAATTTATACAACTGTGATGGGATTTTACTTACCACCACACAAAGCATAAAATCCTCTACAAAGACAAACTATATTACTTCATAAAACTGCATTTTCATTGTACTGCATTTTCGTTGTAATTAAACAAATTATATTTAAACTTGTTCTGTGCTACCAATGCGATCAATAACATTTTGCTATAAGCTGTACTTTACCTGCAGGTGCTAAGTGCCTAGTTCCTTCATCTCGTCTACCATTTAAAAAAAATACTTGTTTTTGCAAAATGTGTATTTTTCTTTTACTGTGAGAAATAGCTTTTGGAAAACCACTGGTTCAGAATATATTGGGAAGTATCTGCAAATCATTGTCTATATGTAATTCATTGGATAAATGACCTAAAAAAAAGATTGTTAAAGTATTTTTGGTTGATTAGAAACTTTTCTTGTGATGCAATGACCCATCTTAAAAAAAAAAAAACCTTTTCACTTCAAAGTCTTCCTAGTTTATAAAATACACTTAACAAAAATCAATATACTAAATTCAAAGTGCCACCCTGAAATGAATACAATTTAGGAATGAGACCCTATATACTTACTCCTTTAAAAGTTATACTAAAAGAAAAATGTCACTATTTTAGGATTCTAACTTCCTAATTCCAATATCTATTTATCCATTTTCCTTTTTCTTAAAGCTTGAAAAAATTATTAACATAACTACTTGACCAATCTTGAGGAGCAAAAGATTTTAGAGAATAGTCTGTTTTTCTGATAACATCAAGTCTAATTACAGTAATCTGGGCGATTAAGCACTTTTCAACCTTTCAACCTTCATCAAAAATTTGAATAGATGAGTATTTGGGAGGGGTGATAAAGTAATTAGTGTTATGTAAGAGAGATGTTAACTAAAACTACGATAAATAGTAATTTTTTTTTTAATCTTCCCTGAAAATAGATACAAAACAGTTACCTATTTAGGTAATGTGAACTAATATTTAAACAAATTACCTTAGGAACAGATATCACCAAAACAGAAACAGGATGTCATGTCCTTTTCAGGTGTAGCAGCTAATTGCTCTTTTTAACACCTGGTCAAAATCATCAGTTTGTGCTTTTAATTAATTTTTAGGTAGGCATTTCTGCAAATAACTTGAACCTTTTCAAATTTTTTAACTTGAACTTTATTAAAGGAATTACACATTTTATTTGTAAAATTTACACTGTAGTTTTACATGAACCTTTTCCTGAAGGAAAGCCAACAAACTTCAAATGTATGCATCTCCAAGATTTCAAATCAGATGCTATGACCATCAAAGACCATGAAGGCACAGTCTCTGAAGAAACTTTGTAAAAACAAAATTCTTATGTGATCTAAATTTCTCTAATTTCCAAAATGGCATCTCATTTCTAATGTAAGCACACTGACTCTATGCTATTAAACTATCAGTAATTGTGTTAGTTGTATGGATTCTTACAAAAACAAAAACAGATTTCTCTCAGGTAGGTATGAGAGCTTAGCCATGTAAGAATAAGTTGTAATGATCCTTTACCTCCTACCATACCTGTCAATAAACTAAGTGTTACTTGAATGTTTATTCTCAAATGGTAGGTCAAATAAATATTTTGATAGAAAATAGAGCGGTAACAGTTTAAACCACGGTGTGCATATAATCTAGATACTTCTGACCTTTCCGACACCTCAATCTTAGTTCATTAGGTTCCTATAATACGTGAGATATTAAAATATTACTTTAATTTTTTAATGAAACACAAAAAGCTTGAATGATGACCAAATAAAGATCTAACCCTAAATAAACCTTGGTTTTTAAAGCTCTCCTCCTGCTAATTTTAAGGAAGGAAACACCCAGAAGCCTGGTGTTAACGTTTCTGCTGATTGTGAAAATTGCAGCAATAAAAACTCCAAATGCTTGTCTTAAATTAAGACTTGCAGTACTCCATGTGAGATCTGTATATTTATATTAGTTTTTATAACATTTGGAAGTTTTGTCGTCTGCTTTGATGTTAGTCCATTAACAAAGTCAAAAGCCTGGAAAAAAATTATATTTATTGGAATTTCTCAAGTCAAAACCTGAAGTAATTGGCTTGTCCTACCCCACATGTTCTGATTCTCCAACTACCTGCTCCCAGAGCTATCTGCATTTCTAAATTTGTTTTCTGTTACCAACACATAGTAACCCACAATGATTGAAAATGGCAGCTGAAGTGCTTCTACAACACATTAATTTTTCTCTAAGTAGTCCAATTTTGTCATTTAAATGATGAAAAAAATATACTTTTCACTGCTTTTTACACCTTCAGAGACTTGCAGAATTCAGGATCACCATGATATAAAATAAAGAGTGATGTTTTCAAGACAATTTTTAGATTATCACTAATAGCTGTAAAGGATAATGTGTTTTCTTTATAGCACTTTGCATTCAAAGCAGACTAGTTAACAGCAACTTAAGTGCAATAATGGCAATTACATCAATGTGGGTCTTTTTTTTTTTAACCTAGAAAGTACTTCTTAGACAACTGAAGGGATCAGATAAACTATCATAAAATGTTTTCAGGGTAATGATATACAATGTGAATGCCAATAAATTAAACCTTATTTTAATCTGAAAAAAAATATCCTATTAAGCTAAAGACTAAAAATGTTAATGACATTTTTTTCACTCCAAAATTGTTTCTTGGAGTTCGTTTTCGCTATTAGAAACAAGAAGTTCTGAACATTAGTAAAAAGAAAATCTCATCCAATTAAATAATATCAAGTCATGTTCAAAATCAACCAACCATCAAATGTAAAACTAAAAAAATATGAGCTTACATATCTCCAAAAACTTCCCTGATATTTATTTTTATTTCAAAACTAAGTTTTATAAAATCTAAACTAAATAAATAAAACCAATACTTCCCCAGTAGCTGCAGTAAAACTTCTACCTTGACCCATCTGCTTGCCATAAAATGACTCAAATAACCCAAGTAACTTGTTCTTGCTTCTTCATTTAGGGATACTGAGTTGTTAAAAGAGGCTTAAACAATACATCTCTCTAAAAATGCAAAGCATGAGCAAATATGCTATAAATGCCAAGAAAAAAAAATAAACCAGCTTTAAGATGAATTCTAGATTTACTGTTTGATGTAATACAAAAAGTGAGACAAAAGCAATCGGATTACCAGTAGAATTATATCTCTTTAAATGCAATTAACTGAAAAATCTGAGTTCACTTAGAAACCATTTTCCAACTTACACTTGCAGTAGAAGTTGCATTAACAAAATTCATGTTGTCTTTAATATTCAGAATTCACTGATTTCTCTTAAGTTACGATTTCAAAAATAAAGTTTCCTGAGTGTAGAAAGGAATGTCCTTTTATCACAAGATTGCCATTGTTTTATAGACTAATTAAAATCCTTCTCCGGCATTTTACTTATATAACAAACTATGGGCCCTAGAAAAGTATTAAGTTAGAAGAAACAGCTTTCTCACTCTCTCCCACTAAAGGGACCCCAAAGACAAGCAACAGTGACTATCATAAAATAAAAGGTCACCCTTTTTCTAGGAACAAACCATTTATCAATAGAAAATAATTGTCTTGCCATTTGCAAGGGCTCCTCAGCAATAGACAATGTTTTTTGCTCACATAATTACAAAACAGTAAAAGTTCAGAAACACAGCCTGAATCCACCTCCCTATTTTTACCCTTTACAATTCTCATTGCCCTTTGGGCCTCCGCTTGGAAGCAAATGGAAGACAGGCTGAAGTTTTCTCAATTGAGCTGAAGCTAAGAAACCTTTGATATGCTAATAGTCCCCTTCAAACGGTAAGAATTCACACTTGCATTAATTCAAACAATTTGTGCAGAATGATGTGAAATGGCACCTCTTTTAGAGGCAAGCAACAAAAGGAGAGAATCGGAATGTCTAAAGAAACTAAACAACAGAACATTTGTTCTGCGGTATTCTCTCTATCATGCATTCTCTCTATCATGCATAAATTTATCGTAGGGCTGAGGGAGGGACGACAAAAAGTTCCCTAACACACCTGACAGCAGTAGATTTTCTACTAAAAGGTTTCTCCAGTACAATAAAGAGACCAAAATTAAAGTTACAAAGTTATCTTTCCCTAGGTCAATAAAGACCCAACATTACTTGGAAACTTGCCAAACACACCCCCCAAAACTAGTTTACTTTTTCTGGTAAGGACGACTATCAATTGCTTTGTGTACTACTCATCTTTTAAGGTTTGCTTAAAATTCAAACCTGATTCAGTAAGAGACATCCCAACAGGCAATTATTTACCAATCGGATGTGACTTTTCTTCATTGTGCAACTCGAGAGTTGAGCAAAGAGCAAATTCGGTGGGGCGCGTTCCAGACACAAACACTGACAGGGGAATGAATGAATCAACCAGGTCCGTTAAATCTACGCCTCTGAAAAGGGGAAGAGAGAAGTGCATACTGTAAAGAATGCAGAAGAAAAATTAAGGATCGAGGGCAGGGGCTGGGGAGAGAGTTTTAGAACCTGGCCTTTGTAACGGGAACCATATGGTTGGTGGCTGTGGCTCAGACGCTCCCAGGATGCTTCGAGAAGATGCTAGGCAGCCTGACACCTTTCAAGAAACAGGAGGGAAACATTTCCTCGGTCGGAATCCTAGACAGCACAGTTTGCAGTATGAAGGACAGGGAGAAGGCGCCAGGGAAAGAGGAAAGGATGGGAAAGAGGAAGGATGAAAGGCAGGAAGGAGTCCACAGAGGACTGGAAAGAAGATGGACACTACAAGACCTGTCCTTCCAACTATGTTTTGAAGACAAAGAACAGAAGTTAAAAATATATATGTTCCTTAGCCTCCGCTCAGAGAGGCACAAAGTAAATCTCCCTGAGACTTCCCTGAACCCAAGCCCCAGAGTTCTGAGAAAAGAACAAACTTTACTGATCCCGAGCAAAGGAGTACTGCAGGCGAACCTCCCTGCCGCTGGGACGCTTTCGTCGATTTCGACGCGCCTCTCCCTCCGAGGGTCGGGTGGCCCCAGCCAATCAAGGAGCCCACGCTCGCTTAGCCTAGGGGTCTCCCCTTTCCTCGCGCTCCTCCCACGTCTTTTCCTCCCGTCGCTCCCCACTCAGTACCCCCGCCTCCAAACCTGGCCGCCAGAGGAGAGCCCGGCGCCACAGCCACCCCAGGAGCCCACACCCCGAAACTTCTCCCGCAGGCCCAGCGCGGCGCGCTGCTGCCCTCTCACTGCGGGTCCGGGAGGCTCTCCGCCCTCCCCAGGGTCCGCCGAGTGCCGGGCTTCTCCACGCTCCCGCCCGCCCCGCCGCCCCGGCCGCCCCTAATCGTTGCCAGCCCCGGCGCCCGCCCCGCCACATCTGGCCGCGCTTTGCTGTCATCCTCGCCTCTCCAGACCACCTATGCACCCACCAAAAGAACAACAACCCGCCACAACTCATCCAATCCCTCCCCCACAGTCCACTCCCCCTGAACTTGCTCCCAGCGCCTGACTCCCCGCTCCACTTACAACCCGGGACAGCTCGGCGGTGGTGGTGGCGAGTGGGGGGTGGAGGGGGAACCAAGGGGGCGGGCAGTAGGAAACAGGGGCCCGCTCTTCACCGGGTTCGGGGCCCCGCACCCGGAGCAAAGCCCCCTCCCCCGTCTCTCGCCCCCTACCCCAAGCTAAGCTTTGAAAGGGCGAACAGGAGACACCTTCGGATCCCAAGCTTCAGAACAGGAAAAAAAAATGCACGGCCCAATCCTGCACCCTCCCCCCAGGGCCCCCCACTCCCGCCAGGGCGCCTCCGGGCAACTGGACTTAAGCCTAGAGATCGTAGTGAGGGCACGGGCAGAGGAGAAGCTGGCTGGACAGGACTGGGAG
>NW_004567109.1:49358697-49359789 GCF_000260355.1 Condylura cristata | reverse complement strand
GCTCGCCGGCCGGACAGGGCGCCGCGGCTCGGCGCGTCCTTCTCCTCGGCCGCCGCCGCCTCCTCCAGCCAAGAAGCCAGCGCCGGGCGGCTCCTGGGGTTAGGTCAACATTTTCCCGCAGTTTCCCACACGCCGCTCCACCAGAGGGATCTTTTACACGCGCGCGCGCACCCCCAGAACGCACGCTCCCTTAGAAAAAGAAAAAAAATCGGGAATCTGAGCGCAGAGGGCGGTGGGGGCCAGAGCCCGACAGAGGTGCGCAGACTTGGGAGTCCCCTCGGAGCAGCGGCCGCGGGAGGGGCGAGCAGACGCCGGCGGCGCGAGGCCAACTCAGTTTGTCTGGCGTAGCCCCTCAGCCCGCCGTCCGCGCCGGCCGGACAAGCATCCCTCGCGCCGACCCTGCGGCCTGGGGCGGGAGCAGCGGCGGCCCCTCGTCACATTTCGGGTCTCCGGGCGGAGGCAGAGTGGTGGCCGCTGCCCCACGGAAAGCTGAAGGCGAGGACTTGGGCTCAGGGAAGCAGGGAGGTGCAGGGAAGAGCCACGCCACGCACAGCCACGGAAGGGAGCTGCCCTCCGACAATCCCAAGGAATGCTCCTCCGGTAAGCTCCCGCTTGCGCTCCAGCACCTCTGCGTGTGTGCGTGTGTGAGCCGAGAGAGAGTGAGAGGGAGAGAGGGAGCGCGAGGGAGAAAGGGAGAGACGGGGGAGTGCGAAGTCCTGACACAGACTCTAGGCGAGGTCTGAACTGGAGTCACCTCCAGCCTCCTCCTCCTCCTCCTCCCCCCATCCCCAGCTACCCCCCCTCCCCGAGTTCGGCTAATCATATAAACATATTAACGGGTACAACGGCAAAGGACAAATCTCTCCCTCCTGATTTTGCCAGCGAGGGGCTCAAGCAAACTCAAAAGATTACAGGCAGCTAAGTCCAAAACGTGGAGCAGATAATCTATAACTCATTGCCGCCCAATGGCCATTTTCCACTCCATTTGAGCAGCTGCGGCGGCGGTGCGCCCGGGCGGGCGCGGGGGAGGGGGCGCAAGGGGACACTTACGGGCTCGGGCGCTTGGGATGGCGGTGGTGGTGGCGGTGACCA
>NW_004567109.1:49329936-49358597 GCF_000260355.1 Condylura cristata | reverse complement strand
CGGCCGCGGAACGCGCCCGGAGGCGGCCTGCGGTGGCTCGCGCCCTTCCGCTCCTCCCCGTCCGCACTCTCCCCTACACCTCATCCAGGGGCTCCGCTGGCCGCCCTCCCGCCCCCCACGCCAGCAACACACCCATTCACCCCCGATCCCCACCCTCCCACCCCCAAACTCCACTCACTGCGCGCTCGGTCCTCCGCGCGCTCCGCCGGCGCGCGCTCTGCATCCTGTCCACACACACGCACTTTAAAAACATTTATTTTATTTCTGGAACCGGGTGAAGGGTATCTGGGAGAGCGTGGCGCTCCGGCCTCCAAGGCGGGGAGCCGGGGGGCCGGCCAGCAGCTCGGGGTCCCCCTCCCCTCTTCCCAACAGGCCCAGGAGCTTTTTCCTGCCTGCACTTCGAAAAGGCGCCCAGGATGCGTCTTTTACCCACCCCGTCTCCAGGTTTTCTCTTTTCTCCACGTAGCGAGCCGGAGGCCCCGAAACTTTTAGTTTCCGCAGCCCTCCTTTTGTGTGACTGTTCCGAGGAGAAAGAACGTCTGTTCGCCGCCGCTGCCTCCGTCCGGCCGCGGCGCGCGGGGGACGCTCCAGGGTTAATGCGTCTTTGATACCTGAGATTTCCGGCGCGCTCCTTAATGAAAGTTACATATTTTTAAATTGCGATGACTTTTTCTTTGTAGTTCCAGAGAGCTAGCTAAACTTTGACTTTATTAACTGTATTTCACAAGAGCGTTTTGTTTGTTTTTGATTAAACTCACCAGGATAAGCAAAGGAAGGAGCGGAGACTACAGGGTACTTTACTTCCAAGTGCATTCATCGTACTGTTAGGTCTGTTTCCCTCATTTCCTTACATTGAAACGGCTTTTGCTCTTGTCCTCTGATTACACTTCCTCGCACCTCTGTAGGTAGTACCAGCAAACAGATTGGCGGCGTCAACGATGGACCAAAGCTTAAGATGGGACCAATCATGCTTGAAAAACGTTTAAATGCCAGTTAAGTGTCCCCTGCATGAGAGGAAGAGCAACCCCAGGTGCTTTTTTTTGTTTGTTTTTTAATTACAAAATACCAGAGCTGAAGTTTGCGGATGTATTTCTGAGTCACTGATTTTAACCGTCAATTAAAAGAAATATGATTGCATTGATTTTCAGGAAAAACTGATTCTCCAAGATTTAAAACCTCCAGAAGATAGGATAAAACTTGAGGTTCTTTGCTTTCCATAACAATTTATACTTTTGTTGCTACGGGTATGTTGCAGTCATCATACTTCTGAAGTCATTTCAAACAACAACGACATTAAAATGTCCACAGCAGAATGTTCGAAAGACATGAAGACTAACAACCTATCAGTATGGTGTCACAAAGCCATATAGTTGTAGTACTTAAAGTAAATCCAGCTACCGGTGAACTGTGTTCTCAACTGGTAAAAAAGCATAAGAAGATGCATCTGTGCAAATATCAGAAACCTCTTTTGGTTGAAACAGGAATCCTTGAGGATCACATTTCTTCCTACTTAATGTATTCAGGTTTAATATTCTCACCATTCCAAAAGGAAGAGGGCTCCTTCCTTAGAGCATTTGTGTTTTAAACTACATACACCTTACATTTGGAATTTCTTAGATTCAAGTATTATCACTGCAGGATAGAAACTAGTCTGGAGGGAAAATACACTTACCCAGAGCTGTTGTGAAATTTTATTACACACCTAAGTTTTTACATCTGTCAAAATTTATACATACAGCAGCACTGCCTAGGGAAACTAAATCAGGCTACTTAAAAGTAGTTGAAAAGAAGACAGACTTGTAGAGTTCTCACCCCTCAGAGGTCATTTTTATAAGGTCTCCTTTAGAATTTAAAATCATTTTTATTCAGGTTTGTAAGCCAAAATATGTCAAACTAGTAATAATTTGCATTTACTGGAAAAGTTTAGCCCTTTCTTTTGTTCACCTTTGAAGATTTTTCACTCAGCTGGGCATGATTCACAAGAAACCCCAATGAGTGCAGAGATCAGTCTAATCCTATTTTCTTTTGGGAGGCAAAACTTAGGTTGAAGTTTTTATTTAGTGAGCTTAGTAAGTAATCAATAGAAATTTTTGCCTGATTTAAACTGGCCATATGTTGGCTCATTTACTTTATTTAACTCTCTTAGAAAGAATCTCTGGAAGAACCCACTGTCTGCATTTCATACAGCTGACATTGATGCTGAGGACATAAGTGAGTCATAATTTGCTATGTTCCTAAAGAGACTACATCACGAAAAAAGCAGGATGCATGGGAGAGGGAAGGAGTTGTCAAAAGTGGGTTAAACTATACAGAGTGGAAAACTCCTCCTACGAGTTTTTAATTTTAATTCAATAGGATGTGTATTTTATATAGCTCAACATGTTCAACACCTTTTTTTCCTGTAGAATGTAGTGATCTTGCTATGATTTAAAATTTACATCTAAGCACATTCCTTCTATGGAACATGTTTTAAAGTATTTTTAATTCTTTTTCTGCACTTTAAACATAATACTTCAACTGTCTCTGTATCCACAAAGAATTGAAACAGAGCTTTCAATGGCATTAATATATTCAAGATTAAGCTGTTAGCCACAAACCTGCCATTACAAAGAAACACTTAAATGACACACATCCAGAAAATGTTATTTGGCTGACACTTCATGACAATTCAAAACATAATTTATAACAATACAGGTGTTATGGTAAAAAATGAAATGAGAAGCTTAATAATGTCTGCAGATGTTAGCAAGTTAAAGGAAGTTGGAATATGCAATGCATTTCCCGAAATCCAATCAATTTAACTACTCAATCTATATTATTATCTTAGCAATGGCAAGAAAATCATTGACTTACTCATAATACTTGCTAATTGTTTAAAAAAATAAATTCTACAGAAGACAAAGGAAACACCCACTTCCATTTGTTTTATGTTAAATCAACATCTAACCACTCATGGTGATTTCATTCAAAGAAAACAGAAGGAACTCATTAGCTTATGTGGTTAGAGAGATTGATGGGCTTCAAACATTTTAACCATACATGTTTTTTCCAACTGTAGAAACTGATGTTTTTAATTTAAGCAACTCTAAGAAACTAAAGATTATTTTATTCAATGGGTTCACATATTTTGATAGAGAAATTATGCTAATTTTAAAGCTATTTATCAACCAAGCATCTTTGTTTAGAGAGAAGTGATGAGGTACTTGTCAAAATAGAAGTATGAATAACAATAGTTTGGGTACCAAATTAAAGAACTTGAAGAAATGTGAAAATGGACATGGTTACAAAATATTGTGATTAGTGTGAGTTATCAAAATACAATAGTACCTTCTTCACTACCTCACTGGAAAATGTGAATTAGATAAACCCATTGTAAAGGAGATAAGTGGTGGTGGGCTGGGATGGGCTAACACAATCTGAGTCTTTAAAGTGGACAATACTTGACTAAAGTTTAAGCGACATGCTGATGAGAACTAAGTTATATTTATTATGAGAAGCATGTTTCTGCCTGAGTACTGTGAGAGCGCTAAATAAACAAATAAAAAATGTGAAATAGTCAAAATTCTGAACAGAAATAGCAATAAAATTAGCTGAATTTCATCCTAAACTCAGTTGCTTTTTCTTCATCATTACTGTTCAATGATGCTTAGTGCTAAAGCACTACTCTAGAAAATAAATATCTTAAAGCTCTAGAGCACATCAAAGCAATGTGTGAATATCAAACGTAACTAGAACTGGTTGAAAGTAGCTAGCTTTGTTTTTCATTTTAGTCTTGCCATGCATGTAGGCTGAAAAGAAATCAAAACTCATTTTCCATGAGAGCAGAAACATATGAAAGCATTTGGCAAAGCCAATAAGTTTTTAACTATTCTCCCAGCTCTCTCCAGAATGAGTAAATCTTTGTCTAAGAAGGCCAAATCCTATCTCAAATGTAGAAATACAGTTATGACAGTTTGAACAAAAGCACAAATAAGGTGTCCTGTGCTTAATATTATTTAGAAATATATATTCACATGTATTATTAAATACCTATTACTTTGTATTTACCAATACCAGTACAAATGGTAGCACGACTGTGCACTTAATGTTTAACTAAATAAAGGATTATACAATTTTTATACTGTTGCTATTACTATACACGAAAGTAAGTAAATTAAAAAAGATATCCTTCATAATCTATAATCATTGTTCCATTGAGACTTATACAACTCAAAGTTAGTCTCTTTCCCATAGATTGTTCCCATAACTCTTGTTAATCTCTGCACCTTGAGGATTTTCTATAATTGGATCTTATAGATCTTTTCTATCAATGTTTCTGTCAAGCCATGAAATGTAACTATAAGAACACTCATTTTATAAAAAGCTGTCTATATTCCTTACAGTAATTATTCATCATAAATACACATAAACAATGATTTCTTATTAAAGAAGTTTTTAAGAAGGCCTCCTTATTCCTTTTACTATATGCAAGTCTCTGTGAACAATACAGATAAAATTTCATTAATTTAAAAAAATATATTGAAGTTAAACTAAGTGTAACTTAAAACCACAACTCTTTGTTTAAATATAAAACACTTGAATGGGCAGTTCTTGGCATAACTTAGCTGAGAATGAGAACAAAAGCAAGGCAGTGGTTAATAGCAGAGACAACTCCACTCTATTGAATCTAAAACTTTAAAGATAACCAAATAGCAATTTCACAGAAGAACAAATTGAATTTTTAGTGCCTCTGAGAATATGTCTTTGATTATTCATGTCATAGTTCATTCTGGTACAGCAAAACTTGCAAAAGACTTTTAAGAGTCAGGAGGCAAACTCACAAATGCCCTCTTAGCATTTTAGAAAGTGAGTCAGAGATACAATTATATAACACCTTTAATATTTTCACATTAGGAAGCATTAATGATTTCTTAATGGTACGATAGTATAATAATAAGATAATGATCTTTAAAAACAAGATATCTCCATATTTTTCAAAACAAAATTGTTTTGAAAATATATTTGATTTGTATAACATGAGATATTTGGCTTTGACTTTGATCAAAGGCACTAAAAATTCAATAGCTGTTACTAACATTTACTTTTATCTAATATGATAGCTACTTTTTAACTCTACTCATTTGCTTCCTTTTAAAAAGACCTTTATTTATTGTGTATATGTTAATAAAATATAAATTTGCCTCAGCACAGGGAGTTAGGACAGCAATTTGTAAAGATTTTCCTCCAAACCTAACTCTCGTCATAGTTTCTTGATAAGATAATGGGATGTTGCCATCTTTATATTCAAGAATAATTTAAATCTTTATAATTAAGTTTTCAACTTATTGCAGCTCTTTGCTGTGCATTCTTAAGGTCAATATGAAATCAATCACTTAGGTCCTAGACCAAACAATGATGTAATAGGCATATGTTTTTGTGATAAGTAAAAGTGCATTAGAAAAGAATCTGTTTTCTTTAAAATTAGCATGCAAATATAGAATCCTACTAAAATGTCACTTAATCTCAAAGGAGTACTGAAATGATTTGGTAATAAGATTTCATTGAGCTATATTTAATAAAAAAATTAGGTTTAAAGAATACAAACCCATAAATAACCTCTTCAGTTGTTCTACATTAAAAAAGAAGTCGTTAGATCATCAGCTGGATAACATATTCTTTGAATGGCCTTGTTTCAGTGATGGAGATGTCGCCATGAACTTTTCATTCTTATTCAACTGTCCTGAATACCAAAATCGCCTGTCTACAATATAACTAAATAGAATTGTTAATGCATTGCCAGGGTGCCCCCCCTTTATTATGTGAATATAATTTATGATGTCATTTTAATTAGTACTATGATCTTACTACCTGAATTAATGACCCAAATTCAAACTGTGTATATTTCATTGTTCAGAAAATGTAGAATGTATTGCAAGAAAAACTAATTTCCTGTTTATTATCTAATGATAATTGAAACACAATAATTCATTATTACACTGAGTTGCTATTATATATGAAGTAGATTGTCTCAAAGAGGGTATGTAAATAATATGAAAAATACAGTTTATTAAAATCAGAGCAAACTTGAGTGTGAATGCTTGCTGCAAACTGTGTATTTTTTAGTGCAAGAATGTGAAGTATTTTAAATAACATAAATCCCCAGAAGAATACCACTTATTGATTAAAAATAAACTGTGGATAATCAGGAATAATATAGGGAGAAAGGGGTCCTAAAAAATATTTTACAATAATTAATTTTGACGTTTCAAATTACTATTCAATATTTACTTTCTTTTCAATGCCCTATTGTAAAATTATTTTAAATATGATATATATATATAAATCAAAATATTTTAAGCAGGTGTAGATTTGAGATAACACTGACATATTTGTTTATACTAAATATTTCTGTATGGAAGGAAATCATGTAATGTCAAAAATAGATACTAGATCGAATATATAAAAAACTGTCTTTACTACTTAGGTAAATTTATAGATCATCAAAATTTGGAAGTAAAACATTACACCTTATAACTGAGGGAAGTCTATCTTTTCCTCAATTTTCCAGTTAATGAAAGAAGTGTTTAAATACTCTATAGTTAGATTATTAACTTCTACAAAACTGAAACAGATGTGTGTCTTACTATGCCATTAAATTTATGATTTACATAGAACCCTTACATAGAGCTGAGCAGAGGCCAATGATTCTAATTTGCTCTAGATTTACAATAACCTGATCTGGTTTTTGTAAGTATCGAAACACTTTAAACAAAATTAGAAAGCAGTTGTGCTTTGTGTGATTAAAGATGCAATTCCCTTTGGAGTAATGAGAAAAGTTAGAACATGTTTCTTACTTTATGGATGTTTCTATTATAAACACAAGTGCTATACATTATATATTTTTGTTACCACGATTTCCTTGTTTTTAATTATAAAATAAACCAATTGAATTTCATTGGAGTCTCAAATTGAAACTATGCCAAAATTTAGCTGAAGAATGCGTACTGAACATAAAAATCCTTAAAATTTTTCCCAGGGTCTAAGGTCTTGTTATACAAATACTAGTTCACCACAGTTTTCTAGAGCAAAACATCTTTCTGATTAAGACCCATGAAGCAAAAAGACTTAAATCCTGAATACATTCCAAGCCCTAGAAGACGACATGTATAAAATTGTTCAGGACTAATGAATACTGGATTCATATAAATTACAAATAGAGGAAAAAACAGTCTACTTCATCTCATTACACAAATAATAACATTACAGCACTATTATTTAAACCTATTTTGCTTGGTGAATTATATTCCAACAGCTCCTAAAAATGAAATCTATAAAAAATACTTTAAACACTGTGAATACTGGTTCCTTAAAAATCAGTCAGAAATGTTGATATAAATATCATTATAAGCATTTGTCTCTATATTTATGTATCTAGAAAATAAGTACATGCAAAATATTAATTCATTAAAAGTTTATCTCTCATAAAACCTTTATTAGCCCTTGAAGTCTTTGCCACTTCATATAAAATGATTTATCTTTTGAATAACAAGGTTCCATTAATCTGTTTGACAAAGGAATTTTTAAATCACTTAAATAATTTATTTGGATGAATTATTTAAATTCTGTAAAATATATATATGCACATGTATATGTATATATCTGTGTCTATATATTTGTGTTCTGGTACAATATCATAGAGGAAATACAAAATAGAATTCAGAATACATTGTCCTTGACACTACCAGTGTGACTTGGTGGTACCAGTGATGGGTTCTTTGATAACCCATTGTTTGCAGAGGTCCCCTGTTAGAGGGCCATTGTGCTACATTTGGCACATCGGGGTGATTAAGTGCAAAAGATGTGCACTATTTTTTTTCTATATTAGCTTTTAACTTTGCATTTTTGCTGAAATTGTAGGCCTACATAGCTTTCAAAATGTAAGGATAATAAAGGCAATTATTCAAATCTCAAAGAAAACTTGACTTACTCAATTCAGCCCTCTAGGTGCTACTGGAGAGTGGTAAACATGCACCCTCCCAAGAGAAATAAATCATCTGTGGAAACAAAGGGCAAATATGCATGCAAAATAAATAGGAGTATACCTATAAATTTGTAAGTGAATATACAAACTAATTAGGGCATAAAGATTTATAATATATGCTTAATATACATGACATTCAGAAAATTTAACTAAGTGCAAACTATTTGCAAAGTTATTTTTCATATCTTATTCTTTTTTTTATTTTCTAATAAGATGCATTTTTTTTTTTTACTCATGAAAATGGTATAATAATTCCCTAGTTTTGATGTGGCTATGGAATAAAGTCATGACAAATTCTTATCAATTTTATATTTAAAGATATAGGAAATTAGATTTTATTAAATTATGTCTTATACAGAATAAGTGGGGGGAGGGATAATGTTTTTCCTTTCAAGTTTCCTTTTTTTTTTTTTTTTTAGAAAATACATCCAGTTTTTCCAGTGTGGTACTGTTTTCCTCTCCATTATACTAAGTTTTGGTGGGTTTTATTTCAATTCTGTGACCCATTCTTTTAACAAATCCTTTTAACTTTAATTTTCCAGAGAGGTCCTAATTTTACACATACTAAAATATCAATATCTGTTTGTGGCATTTAGTTAACTTTTGAAGCCTCCGTCTTCTCCAGTCTTTTCCCTTCTCATCCAACCATCCATAAACACAGCTAAATATATATATATATATAGATATATATAGAGAGAGAGCGAGAGATCACTGTACCATTTTACACCCATTTACCTACAGTACTCAAACTTTATTTTTTTAAAATTTTTATAAAGATTTATTTATTTATGTTTACAGAACTGGGGTACAAGCCAGAGGTGTGGTGGATGAGAGCATTCACCAAAGACAAACTGGGGAACATAACAGCCAGATCTACTGAAATACACTGCTGAGAGGGGTGGGCCAGTCAGGAGAGGTCTGCCAAGCCATGTGGGTCACCTCCCTGGCTGGGGCTGGAGCTGGTGCTGCAGTGGCTTCGGAGAGCTTCATAGTGACATGCTTTAACGTGTTGCACCACCAGGGAGAGCCCTATTTATTTTTATTTTTTTAAAGATTTTTTTATTTATGTGTGCAAGGTCTAGGGTGTAAGCCAGAGGTGGGGGGTGGTGAGAGGATTCACCAGAGACAGAATGGGGAGCAGGACAGGCAGGTATACTGAAATACAGTGCTGAGGGGAGCAGTGAGCTAGACAGGAAAGGCCTGCTGCACCATGTAGATTAGCTCACTGGCCAGGAATGAACTAATGTTGCTGAGCTCTGGATTGCTTCCTAGTGTTGAGACCTAACCCCTTGTGCCACCAGGAAGACCCAACCCAACTCAAACTTTATAAAGGGGGTGTTCGAAACTGGCAGCTAACACAACATTTAAAGGTTCATGATAATCTAAAGTAACATCTTGGTCTCCAGGGGAAACAATCTTGTAAAAAAAGGTTATTGTGTGTCTAAGACTCCTTTCTGGAACTTCCTCTCTGAAAGAATCTCCTTCCCTGCCCCCATTCTTGAATCTAGAAATGTAAATGATCTGTAAATTGTATAATACAAAAATATGTTATTATTCAGAATGGTAAACACCAATTGGATGAAATAATTTTTGACGCGCTTAGCATACACTCAGATTTTGAAGAACGGTGAACTTTTAAGTGTCTTGCAAAAAAACCTGAATTACAGTCATGTGTTGAAATGTATTTATGGAATAAGTTTTATAGAATCCTATGAGCTTGAATACTATTGCAATATTTAGTTCTTTAATAAGGATACTTTCTATCCAAATATTGTAGCACTATTTTGCTGATATGAGATTACAAGTCAAATAACCTAGAAATCTTACACAAATGTAGTTATCATAAGTGTACATATGAACACATGCATGTGCCATTTACTTAGTAATAAACAAGTCAGTTTATTGAAATATTTGTATAGGCTGTGTTTAAATATTTTAATATCTCCATAAATTAGTGATTACCAAGAAAATGTGGGTGATTGCCAAAAAATAAATTTAAAATAGTAATGTACACTATATGCATGTGCTTTTAAGTACAGATATTCACAATCATTTAAGGAGATTCCAGCACCATTATTGAGAGTCTAGGAGTTGAGAAATAGCTCAAGGGAGGCAAGAAATTAAAGTATATGTTTTTTGGATTCAGAAAATTGAATGGATTTCATTTTTAATCCCACGTTACCTAAAATAGCCATTTTATCCACAAACCCTTCTTTTCTCAGCAATTTATATAAGATAAAAGTATGTCCAGGAAATCTCAGATATAAGAATCACTGGAACTGACATGAAGCTTTTCAAAGGTGTACTTTACATGCTGGCATTTTGTTTTTACTCAAAACATCTTTGACATTTTATGCATTTTGGTAAAAATTATCATACTTCATGTGTTAGGATTCACTAAGCAATCAAAGAATGAAACTCCAAAGTCAGGAAGCATAAAAGCATTTTAAATTATTTTTTTCCTGCCAAATCACCAGCACATTTATTAATATTTTCTGAAAGAGTTAATCACAGTTTCCAAGAAAGATGTCCTGATAATCTGCTGACACTTTAAATGCTCTTTCATTTGGTTTACATTCCTTAAAAAAGAAAAAAAACTTTCCAAAATGTATTAGTTTAGACTTTGCTATTTAAATCATACTGTGTATCATTTTATCTCTTTGGTGTGTGGGACATTTCAAGACCATCAAAATGAGCACTAATGATCATAACACTTATTACATGTCGCTGTATTTATTGATTTGCTCTTCCTCAACAGGACAGTAAGCGCCTTAAAATCTCTCTGAACTTTATATGCTCAGTTCTTAGCACAGCATACACTGTAAGTCTTAAAATGCTATCTTATGAAAGAAAATCTAGCTAGTAAATATAATGTTTTGGGCCAGTAAGTATTGAATCTCACAGTGCTGTTGTCCTTTAAAACATATTATTTATCAAATTCTAAAAGTTAGTTATTAATCAAAATATGAACTTCAAAGTTCTGAAGAAAAAAAAAAAGACCCAGCAACATTATTGTACATTATTTCTTCATATCAAGGTTCAGCAGTAGAGCCCTTCCCTTGTAAGTGAAACACGAACTTGAACAAACCACATTCTCCACCATTCCCTATTACCACCTCAAAAACATGGCAAAGTATCTTGTGCCATCAATCACCCAGTGTGTGATGTTTTGTCTGCTACTTGCAAAGGCCAATGAAATACATATTTAACTTATGTCTCTAAAGTGAAATATGCAAGAACACCCAACTGCCCATCACTTGCTACCTTTGTCTTCCTGTCTCCTGTAATCATTTTAATTGCTGAGCCCTGGTGGTCATTTATATGAGAATGAATGTGTGGATTTTATTATCCACATACATGACATAGTTATGAAAAATATGTCGAATAGTAACATTAATTTACTGTATTTAAAGGATTTGCATATAAGTCACTTCGTTTGTGCAAACACTACATAGATCAGTATTAAAGTTATAGTTTCTGATTTACTCAATGTTTGGTTCAACTCTCTCTATACTTAAAGTTCTTACTTAACACCACTTTCCACTACTCTTCTGATTTTTGCTCTTGTGATTTCTTTCTGTGACCTGCTCAGTTTCCCTACATGGAATACATTGACAATAACAAATGATACTGTGATTACTTTTGTATTAACAAATATCCCCTAAGTAGAGTTCACCAAGGGAGAACAGATGAAAGTAAGGCCTTTCCATCCACCAAACAAATGGAAACAAACACCTTTTAAGGATTAATGCACACAGTTTAAAAGAATCATTGGCTTAATAATTAAGACACTAATAAAACAAATAGCTAAGCACAAAATATGTTAAGACAGACAAGTTAAATCTTTACTGATATTTATTACAGTTGGTGGTCTCAGATATGTTAAAGTCTTTTCATAATTGGATGCTTTCAAAGGGTAATATTTACTTACAATTGAGATTACTGAGCCTCAGCTAGGAACATTTTTTTATTACTATCCCAAATTTATGTTGTTTCTTATCTCTAAGTATTACTTACTAGTACTATTATCATTATTCCTAAAATTAGGAATTTTCATATGTATATTTTTAGTGTGACTGACATAAGACATTTTCCCATGGAATATAGCTCAATTTTTATGTGCAAGCAAACTGGAAAATATAATCAATTACTCCACAAAGGGAAAATGTCTATATTAAAAAGTTGATTTCATAAATTGTATGTGTAATATCCTTTGTTAAATCACTGAGTAACATAGTTCCTGAAAAGACCCTTTTGCTCACTGTAGCAGTGTTATTGAAATACTCTATCTAATGATTTTATAACTTTAAATTGTTATTTTCTCCATTTTCTTTCAGAAGACAAAATACCTGTCTTTATTATATATATATAAAGCAGCTTCACCATTAAAACTTTATTAGAACAATTAAAATTGTTTGTTTTGAATTTGGCTCTGATTAGAAAAGTATCATAACAAATAATTTCCAGTGCAACCAAGAAACAAATGGTGACATATATGAATAACTCCCCATAAGGGAAGATTTTATTTTTATTTCACTAAACAAGGTGCTTCTAACAAAAATTCAGCTGAGCTTCTATTAATCATATAATTTTCAAAAAAAAATTTTCTCTTCTCACTTTTTCTGCAAGCTGTCAGGTACAAAGATATAGTCAATTCATAAAAAGTTAATAATTCAGCCAATTGATTTAGTTTGCTTCCATACTTAAAAATATGGAGCACTTATTTTTATTACTTTTGACTCTTAACAGAACATATACAATAGAAAGTGAAATTTTTTGTCTTAGTTTTCATCTCAGGAGTCTATACCTAGTTGAAGTCATTTCCATTCACTTTATACTTAAAACTCTACAATTTGGTCTAGTAAAGAATTGGTAAGTACCTTTTTTTTTGTAAATACCATTTTAAATCACTCTTCTCTGCAAAAGTTTTAGAGACACCACTGAAGCACTTGACACATCCTTTTAAAAAGTCACACATTACTATGTAAAAAGAAAAACCTTAAAAAGGCTCACGTTTTCTTCTCCCTTCCCTTGAAAAAAGCCTGTTGATAAAGATTTGAAAAGGGCCTCATAAAATAGGGCAAAATTCGCTTAACTTTGGTAAATAGTAATGTTAGGATGCTTTAAAAATTCTTTTAGAAAAGCAACATAATGTAAATGCCTTGAATTTGAACCACAGCAACTGGGTCTAGAGCTCAGCTTCACTATTTTTTTTTATAAAGATGTATTTATTTATGTATACAAGAATACAGGCCAGAGGTGGGAGGGTGGGGTGAGGGAAGGAGTGAGGATTCACTAGAGAGAATAGGGAGCAGAACAGTCAGATCAGCTGAAATACACTGCTAAAGGTAGCAGTGGGCCAGTCAGGAGAGGTCTGCCACACCATATGGGTCACACACACACACACCCCCCACCCCCGGCAAGAGATCAAACCTGTACAACAGTGACTACAGATTGTTTTATAGTGCTGTGCTTTAACCCATGATGCCACCAGGGAAGGCCCTCAGTTTTATTATTTTTAAGCTATATGTCCTTGAGCCCTTGAGTCCTTGAGTGGGTTATAGAAGTTCATCTTTTTACTGTTTCTTAATTTATTTATAAAATAGGAATAATAATTATATGTAGTTTACAATGTTGTGAGGGCTATATGAACTAATCCAGATAGTACCTGGCATATGGTAAATCTTCAAATATTTGCTATCATTTTGATACAGCTGACAATATTTCAAAATTCTGCTAAATAAATGCTTATAATTGTAATGAACTAATGCAGAACAATTTTGAATATTTTGACGTATTCCTCTATAGTGGGTTATACAATAGCAGAGTTTTAGAACATTTTAAAATAGACAGTTTTATATTTATATCACATGTATGTCAGTGTTATTGATAGTACTTTTGGGTTATTAGCATTTGAAGAACTCATTTATTCATGGCTATGTTTTCCTGTCTGGCCCACTGCTCCCCACAGCAGTGTATTCCAGTCAATCTACCTATTCTGCTCCCCAACCTCTCTAGTGAATCCTGTACTCCCCCTCCTAACCTGTGACCCACAAACCAGCTCGTGTATGCATAAATAGTATTTTTTTAAATCTTAAAAAAAAGCTGATGGTATTGCTTTTTTGTTGTTGTTGTTGGCCTATGCTTTTTTTTTTATTTTACAAAAGTTTATTTTTACATCATTTTGTGCATTTTTTTTTTCCATCTCAATTGTAATCCCCGCGGGTTTCCCATCACCAGGTCACCCATGTGCCATCACCATAATCCCGTGCTGGTATTGCTTTTTAAAGGAAAATGTATATGCTTTAAAATATTGTATATACTTTTTATAATATAATCTATTATATATACTTTAAAATATTGTGTATATATATATTAAAGTATATATATATTAAAGTATATACATTTTACTAGAGACCATAAAATGAATCCTGATGTTAGAAATTATCCAACATTAATATATTGTAATATTAACTAATATGATTTCTCATGCTCATCTCATGGAGATATATCTTTTTGGACTGCCACTTTTTAGTTTTTACTAGATTTTGCTCAAGAGGAAAGGGAAGCTTAGGGCTGAACATTAATCAAACACCATCTATGTGTCAGATACCATGAGGACATTTTAATGTTACTTTATTTTAGGGCTGGCGTTTGGCTGGCATGCACTGGTGAAGCTTGCTGGCAGTTTATGACCAGCATCTGTTCTGATCTATTGGCGCCCAAGCCCAGCCATCTACACCTTACTAAATATTTTAGTGCTACTCCTACTTTGATCTTCAAACATACCTCCAGTTAAACTATTCAGGGACCCTTGTTTTGCCTGCTGTTCCACATCCTGCCCAGAGGAGATTTACTTGCTTACACTATTTTGGTTCTAGAATTGGGAGAAGCTGATGTTTATGATCATTTTCTTATATGGAAATGCCTAAGCCATGGGTATAAATTCTAGAGTGGCAAGTATGAGTTTAAAAAATTGTACTTTTCAACTCTCATGATAGTGGCCCTGGCAGCTGTGTGGCCCATAGGAAACCAGAGGAAGAGAAAAGCCAAGCTAAGGTACACTGTGTCTGCATACACCTGCTCCTGATGCAGTCGGCCACCTGAATCTAGGTGGGATCTACTTTGGTGTTCTTGGCTAAACACATTAGGAAATGGCAGGTGTGCATGTGATATCTTCCTGTCCATCTACAGTCAACCTAAAATGCTATAAGGCCTATGATAAGTAAAGAAATTATGAACTAGAAAGGCTAACTTACCTAAGGTGTCTAATGATAAAAGAAGTACTAGGAGATATGCCTTTGAGTCTCTAAAGACTACATATCCTGTTTCAACTTTATTTTAACTGAAACGCATTTTCCTTTAAAAACAATCTGACATGTAAGCTGCACATATTAATAAGAAGCAAGCATGTCTGCTTTGATTAAAGCAAGATAAAGGCCAAGGGTTGACTCTAAGCTACACTATCTCTTCTTTTAAGCAGCTCTCAAGAAGAACCCCTACAAAACTCGACGCAGTGCTTTTAAGCACAGAGTTGGAAAAACATTGATTTACAAGGTGCTGCCACCCTTAGACCCACACTGCACTGTTGTTCACCTTGGTAAATAATTTATTCAGCAAACATACTGTGTAGCTATTGAGAGCCAGATTCTAGGAATACAAAGGCAATGGTGCCTGCTGTCAAGAAGCTCATAGTCTTAGGGAAGAGAATGTAGTTACGTATGTATGTGTTTTTTAAAAAAACACTGATTATGAGTTTCTGCATCAATTCTCACAACTGTGAAAGACAGGAACCCTTTAACAGATGAGAAAACTAAGTTCAGAGAAATCAAGAGGATGGATTATCATTGCAGCCTGGAGTGACAGAATAAATATTACCACCTCAGGGATGCCAACACTCAGGCTCGCTCTTCCCATAGGATACTGCCTGCAATTTGTTGTAAATCTTTAACAAAGTAAGCACATTTCACCACAGATTTAAACTTAAAATGCAAATAATTTAAATAAATGGGGAAAAAAGCCTAGAAACCTACAGATTAAATCATTAAAATCATTATCATAATAATACCACCTTGTTCAATCACTATTATTACCACTGCTGTTATTTCCTTCCCTTCTAACAACTCGGGGAAGTAGCAAGGGCAGGTATTATTATTTGGGTTTCAGAAAGACTAAGTATCTAGGCTGTTAAACAAAGGCAGTAAAGTTTGAGGTGAGATTACCAGCCTACAGAAAAAAATAAGCTTTTCTTACAGTCTCTGTCCCCAACTAGCTGTGAGACTTTGGACAAGTCAACATTTTTAGGTCACTATTTGCTCACAGGTAGAGGAAGCAGCTCTTTTGAACCCCATAGAAGGAAGGGCTCTATAGTTCTCACATGAGATAAATCTCTAAGCTAGCATAATGCTTTTTTCAGGTATAGCATCCATTTGTATTTCAAAATATTCTACAGTCTACAGTCCCATGCTGCTTGTTAATATTAAGGTTTAAGGAAATGTTGTGGTTTACTGAACATAGAGTTTGTTCAGATAAATGTATTTTTTTTAAAGATTTTATTTATTCATACAGAACTGGGGTACAGGCCAGAGATGTGGAGGGTGAGAGGATTCACCAGAGACAGAGCAGGGAGCAGAGCATGCAGATCTACGAAGTACACTGCTGAGGGGAGCAGCCTGAGGGTCAGGAGAGGTCTGCCACCATGTAGATCTCCTCCAGGGCAGGCAGGAATCGAACTCAGGCGGAAGTGGCTTAAGCTTCTTAGTGCTGTGCTTTAACTCACGGCACCACCAGGCAGGGCCCCAGATAAACGTATTTTTTAAAGATTGATTTATTTATGCATAAAAGAGCTGGGGTGTCTGCCAGAGGTGTGTGTGTGTGTGGTGGGGGTAGGGTGGGGGGAAGTGAGAGGATTCACCAGAGGCAGAGTGGAGAGCAGAACTGAAATACACTGCCTGAGGGGAGCAGTGGGCAAAACAGGAGAGGTCTGCTGTGCCATGTGGGTCAGCTCCCTGGCTGTGGATGGAACTTGTGCTGCACTGGCTGCTGATAGCTTCACAGTACTGAGACTTAACTCCCTGTAACACCAGAGATGCCCCCATATAAACACAATTTTTAATCGAAATCTGCTTTTAATTATAATTAGACAAAGCTAATGGAAAGGTAGATGAATAATTCTTGCTAAATCTACTAGTAAATTAACGAGTTTGTGGGTGGAAGAACTCTGCAGGAAAATCTAAATGGATATAAAATGAGAGACAGAGAGAAGTGATAGCACCACAGACTTCTTGTCTGGAAGGGTACTTTTCTAGTACAGACAACAAAATCATCAGGGAAGCAACATATCTCAGTATTAGGGATTTTAGTCTTGAAGGATCTGCAAAAACTTACATTCCTCAGAAAGCACTGACAATTTCTTGACCAGCCTTGCTGATAATTTCATTTCCCAGAAGGCAGAGTAAGCAGTAAGGGGAACTCCTACTCCGGACCCGATTCTGACAGAAACCAGTAGGTAAAATGAAAATGATTGGAACCTTGGGGAAAAGCAACCGAGCGCTCTTAGAGTTTGATTTAAGCAGTGTTCTGCCTATGCAAACACAAATGACTCTAATGAGCAAGAAAATGGGGAAGAAACTAAAGAGACCAGTGCACTGCACAGGGACCTACTGACAGGCTCTGAATCTAAAACAGCGTGTGCAGGAACCGGGGAAAGGGGGCACTGATCAAGCACAAATATATGAAGGTAGCGTAGACCTGTAAAAATAACATCAGCAAGACTAAAGCACAAAACGAGCTGGGGCTTGTGAAAGAATTTAAAGTGAATCAGAAATGATTTCTTTAGCATGGGATAAGGAAGAAGATCAATATAAAATATCTCATTTTTAAAAGTTTAAGACATAAAACTCATTCACAAAAAAAAAAAAAAGAAAGCTATCTTTCTCTCTTTTGTTTTTCCCCGTTGGTTCATTCAACGGGGGGTGTACTTATGTCACCTCTTCTTAGAGGACCCTGACAATCTTTTTTCTGGAATGATTTTTCTGATAGCCTCTGACTTTTAGACTCTTCTTTCTTCCAATCACAGGCCACCATTATCTGCAAATTTAAATTTTTTTCCATCTGCGTCGAAATGTGAGTTCTGTGAGTGCTGGGATTTTGAGGTTTTTCAGGACTCTATCTCCAGGGACTTGAATGTAACCAAGTACTTCCCTGCAAATACTAACCAAATGAATTAAATTAAGACTGTTCAACATAAACTAAGAGTTGAAAAGCAAAATAGGTAAAGGGATTGTATGGTAGATAACACTTAGTGAAGACCTAGTCGGAGTCAACTATTAGGTAATTATGTGCACTCATTCATTTAATCATCATAGCATCCTACCAAGTATGTGCTATTATTGGGTTGAGTCATACATACAACTCAAAAGTGAAGAACTAGGATTTGAGCCAAGATAATAGTTAAGTCAAGTTCCCAGCACTTATCCCATATGCTACACTGGGAGAACATGAGTACTGTAGCTGCCAATATGTCTCTTGACTTCTATAAATTATTATCAGAGATCTAAATGAGATTACGTATGGAGTGTTCAGCTGATAACTTTTGAGAAATGACAGGATAACAGAAGACCTCATGTTCAAAAAAAAAGGAAGCATCTGGACACTTCTGATTCATGAAACTGATATTGCCTAGGTGCAGAATGACTTGGATTATATTTATAAAACACTATTTTGTGAGAATTTAAAAACGTGGAGAAATTATAAATTCAACAAGAACAAACTGTTCAGCCCAATCTTCTATAGTCTTTATAAAATGTATAACCCACTATATCAATGCAATAGATGTATGTATGTGTATATATATATATATATATATATATATATATATATATATCAGGGCTTTAGTGAATCATTTAATAAGGTTTTTTTTACATAATATTTTAGACTAGTCGGGAACATACTAGTTTAGAAATAATACCAGTATATGTTTTCATAACTGGGCTGCATGATTATGCCCAATAGAATTTTAATAATCTGTGAGGAAAGTTTTTCAAAAGGCAGAACAAAGGGCTTTGTCCTTGACTTTTTCTTCATAAGAACATACTTATCAATAACTAAGATAAGAAAGCATGCCTATAAGATATCAGTTAGTAGAAATAAAGTGAATAAATTCACTGGATTACAAGATTGTGCAATTTACAAATTAAAAGGGACAAAAATCTAAAAATATATAATTTTCTTGGAATAATTGTGAGGTCATATCTTGGAACCAAAATAACTACTGCCTAAATTCAATTTAAGGTCTATGTGAGTCAGTAACAGTACTCCTGGTGAAAAAAGAACTTTCCTTGGCAGTGAATCAATGGTACATATGGTGACATAAAGAAGGAAAAGGAAGAGAAGAAAGATGATGAGGAAGAAAGGAAGAAGGAGAGGAAGAAATGATTTAGGCTATGTTTATACATTTAGAATGCACACAAATAATGGGGAATATAACCTGACTTAATTTCAATTTGTTCAACATATCATGTTCATTTCTGAGTGCAACATTTCAAGGAAGACATGAATCCAATATTTAGCAGTATATGTGGTGAGGGGACTTCAAAACAACTGAAGAATTGAGGAATTTTTAGCCTGGAAATTACTGTATTTGATAGCATACTCAGAACAGTATAAAAACAATAATAATTTCACACATTATTCAGCATTTACTATTAACTAGGCAGAATACCAAACATTTACATTAAGTAATGTTAGTTACAACCAAGAAATGGGCCTAGTAATATATATTAAGAAATTGAGACTGAGAGACATTAAATAACATGTCCAAGGAAATTAAAAGACAGCAAGTGATATTGTTCACTTTGAAGCCAGGTGGGTTTTTCTCCAGTGCTGCCTATTTGTCCTCGATACCATATGTCCTCTACTAAAAGGAAATTAAACTACATTATGCATGTGTGTGTGTGTATACATATGTGATGACAAAATTATGTAAAATAACAGAGAATAAAATTTTTTTACAGTAAAAAATACTATAGATATACAGACATTTTGATTGTGGTTGTTGAATATTGGCAAAAAGCTATTTCCTTCTTTTATCTACTTCTTTTCACTTTTCAGATCTCCTTTTTAAAATCTCTCCTAATTTCATAACAAGCTCCTTTGTTATTTTCATTTAAAACAATTATAGTTTGGAGGAGGGAATCAGTTTTGTTCTGAGTTGACTAAAAAGCTGAATTAAAATGCTGCTTGGTATGATGAAGTACATCTCAGTTTGAAAACAGAACCCATATAATAGGAATTTTTCCAAGATACAATATCTTGACAGAAGATGTTGTAAGCTTGTTATTCCTAGAGATGCTAACCCAAGCCTGAAACACTGAAATTTTATTGTTAAATATGGCCATGGTTATAATCAACTATGTTAGAAACAAGAGTCAGGAAAAAATAAGCAGATTACATAGTTGATTAATATATCACTTCATACTGAGACCTTTCAATCATCATAAGAGGTCTCATTTTATAAGTACTTCTTATAAAAATATTTGTAGAATGAATTCATGAATGTATACATTTAGAACAGGAAAAGTAGAGAACTTGGGTAATATTTAGCTTTTCTAGCCACCCTTTTACAATGTATGCTTGGGTAGCAAAATTGTACTGAAAGTGGAGGTCATGTTCATTTGTTTACTCAAGTTCCCGGCTAGCTAACTGGTGCTCTGAGCACAGAATGAGTAGTCCCTCCAGGAAATGTCTTTTTAGCATGACCCTTACTCGTAAACTCTCCCTCTCTGTCACCATTCCAGACTCCTATAGGCATCCATTTTTTATTTTTTTTAAGTCTGTCTATTAAATAAACAGAATGCTCCGTGAAATTAGAAATCATGTCAGCCAGGGCCTTCCTGGTGGCACAAGGGGTTTAAGTGCAGCACTACGAAGCTATCAGCAGCCATTGCACAAGTTTGATCCACAGCCAGGTTGCTGACACACATGGTTCAGCAGACTTCTCCTGTCTCACCGGCTGCTCCCTTCAGCAGTATAGCTCAGTCAGTCAGCCAGTTTTGCTCCCCACACTGCCTCTGATGAAACCTCTCACCCCAACACCTCTAGCTGATATCCCAGCTATTGTATGCATAAATAAATCTTTTTAAAATGGGGGTGGGGTGGGGCCCTTCCTGGTGGTGCATGAGTTAAAGCACAGCACTATGAAACTGTCTGCAGCCACTGCAGCATGAGTTTGATTCCCAGTCAGGGAGGTGATCCACATGGCATATCAGACCTCTCCTGACCCACCTGCAACTCCCCTCAGCAAAGGATTTCAGTCTCCTTGCTCTGCTCCCCACGCTGTCTATGGTGAATCTTCTTACCCCACACACCTCTGGCGTATACCCCAGTTTTTATATGCATAAAAATAAATAAATCTTTAAAAAAAAAAAAGGTTCATGTCAGTTGATCTTCAAAGATCATATAATACCTGACATAGCAGGCACAAATATTTATTGAATTATGTTTAGTAAATATATTTAGCAAGTATTTCTTTTGGTATCTGAGTATGATATGAAGGAGAGCCTTTGACTTCAAGTAAAGACTTAACACAGAATTTTTCTCTAAAGATTTTCATTATTATTATACCACTTGGGAGAAATACCAGCATACCACACATCCAACACCCAAAATCTACAAAGAACTCATAAAACGCAACGTAAAGACAAATAACCCCATTTAAAAATAGGCAGAAGAGCTAAATAGACAATTTTGCAAAGCAAACACACAAACAGCCAACAGACACATGAAAAAATGGCCATCATTATTTATCATCAAAGAAATGCAAATCAAAACCACAGTGAGATACCATCACACACCTATGAGATGGAACATATAAAAAACATCAGCTATAACAAGTGGAGAAAAGAGTGACCTTTTATACTGTTGATGAAATGTAGGTTGGTCTAGCCCCTATGGAAAACAGTATTTTCTCAAAATATGAAAATCAGGAATACTTTATGATTCAGCAATCCTACTCCCACATAGCTACCTAAATGATGCAAAAGCACTAATTCTAAGAGATATGTGCACACCTGTGTTTAATGGAACACTATTTACAATACTGAAATTATGGAAACAACCTACATGCCTAAGGACAGATGAATGGATTAAGAGAGGGGCCATTAACCAATACCTGTCCCTTTAGATAAGAGTCTAATCCATAATTCCTATTCAAAATATTTCAAGGACAGATTATGTCAGACCCATCATAAGACCAAATGCCCACCTTAAGACCAATTAGGGGGTCAAGATCAAGGGAGAACATGACTCCTTCTAAAACACACTTGTAAAGCTATTTGAAAGTCCTTGATATTTCAGGTGAAAATACTGTGTTGCACAAATAAAGCACATACAAGTGATTTAGAATATGCTTCATATTTACAGTATTTAGCTAAATGGAGTGTCTATAAAAACAGGTTTTTTTTTGAAATGTAGTATAGTATATATTTTGGTGTTTTCAGTCTAATACAATATTTACAATTTTGTTTAAGTCAAACAAAATGTGACCATTCTTTTTTTTTTTTTTTTGAAAGATTTTATTTTTTGCATAGAACTGAGGATTAACCAGACACAGAATGGAGAGTAAAACAGGTGGAATCTACTGAAATACACTGTGGAGGGAAGCAGCAGGTGAGACAGCAGAGGTCTGCTGTATCACATGTGTGTTAGTTCAAGGCCAAAGATCAAACTCAGGCCATGGAGGTGGGCCTTCACAGTGGGAGCTCTGAGATTTAACCCTTAGGCCACCATGGAGGTCCCCAAAAGTGACTATTCTTATTTCTACTCTTCTGTTCACCAAAGTTCTCAGAGCTTGATGGTTAAATGTCATCATCAAATTGCATTTCATGATAAGTAGATATAAATTAAAAGCTAAACCTTATGAAGTTACAAGTTAAACTTGACTACTTTATAATTTATAAAAAAGAAGGGTTTGGGGCCTCCTTTGTGGTGCACGGATTAAAGACAACACTATCAGCTATCCCCAGCCTTTGCAATATGAGTTCAATCCCTGGCCAGGGAGCTGACCCACATAATGCAACAGACCTCTCCTGTCTCACCTGCTGCTCCCCTCACCAGTGTATTTCAGTGGATCTGCCTGTTTGCTCTCCACTCTGTCTCTGGTGGTCCTCTCGGCCCCTGTACCTCTGACCTATACCCCAGGTATTGTATGCATAAATAAACAAATCTTTAAAAATGAAGGGCTTATGTGTTATGAGGAAATTAAATAATAAAAATATGAACATGGTATTGTATCCAACAAGCACAAAAAATAATGAAATGGTAATTGTAATATTTGAAAAACATTCTTTTCCAAAATATTTTTTTGAATTTGTAGTAATATTGATTTACAATACTGTATATGACTTAGAGATGTAGGATTATGCTCCAAATGTGTAGGTTACTACACCACAGCAGCCACTGAAACCGCCACAGTCTTCCACCATATTTCATTGTTCCACTTCTCTCTCCTGTCCCCTCTGGTACCCTCAATTCTACAGCCATATTGCTAGGGCTTGTTATTGGCTTGATTGTATTCAAGCTTTTTGTCTATTGTATTTCCATCTACTCAAAAAAAAAAAAAATAGAAACTACTACTTTTAAAAAAGAGCACTAAAATATATAATTAAAAAGTTATAAAATTATTTAGAGATAAAAATTTATGAAATAAACATTTTTGAAAAACAAAATCTAAGCAAGGGGGGAAATAACCATATTCTTGGACTGAAATAATAAAATTGTAGTATAAAAATCAGTTCCTTCATGCTGATCTGTAAATTCCAACAAATTTCCATGGGGGGGGGGGAAATCAAGGAAAAACAAAAGAAAGTTTAAGACAATATTTAGCTCTGGTTGAGAAAGAAGATTAAGGAATTATGAAAAAATAAACAGAAATTAAAAGATAACGAAAGTGTAAACAGGGAACTTAAAAGATCACTATATTATTGCTATTATTTTAATTTGGTTAGCGGGAGCACAGGTATTCAAAGACAAAGGTTACTAACAGATAATATGTTCAATTAGTTGATTTACAACAGAGTCTTAACCAAAAAAAAAAAAAAAAAAAGCCAGTATAACCTATAGTGGCAATACTCAGTGCAGAGAGTGAAATCCCCTTTAGTAAAAAACCCGTCGATTTTTTTTTGCTAATTAAGATGAATATTATTCCTGTGAAATGAACCAAAAAGTTGTATGAAACTGGAAATCCCAAAAGAGATATACAATCTTCAAGAATAATTGCATGCAATTTTAATTGAAGAAAAGAAAAAAAACTGTTTTTATCTTTGCTTTTTTCTTAAAAGTAATCAACTTGTTGACCAATTAGCAATGCTTTAACATCACTATCATCTGACCTAAAAACTGGCACTTGCTAAACTGGAAACAGTTATGGAGTTTTAAAAGCTAGATGGCAAAATAACTATATAGGAGCTTTAACTCCAAAATGGAATGTCACTAATGATATAAGGTAACATGTTTTTATTATGGTGCCCAGAAATAAAGTACATTTTATTATTGATTGAAAAATAGATGTTGTTGGCAGAATATATATTGGCAGAAATATATATTCAATGCTTGTTCACTAAGTACAGCCACAACTGGGAATGAGAAGAAGAACTGTTTTGTCCAAGGGTAGATTAGCTACATTGAGAAATTTGCTTTATTTAAATGGTTGGAATTTATCTATAACCTATTAGAAAAACTCAGTAATGCTTAAGATTTATTCTCTTAAGGTTCCATTTTAATAAATATATTTGCATTTCAGTTTACTTCATGTAATTCAGTACTTTGATTGCATGCTTAAATTTGCACACTAACAAATCAAAAAGAAAGAGTTGAAATGAGCAGATGTTTTATTCATTCAGTTATTTGTTACTGTGACCCTGATCTTGAGCATGGACAGGAAGCTAAATTTATTTATTTTCTTTCTAAAATATTATGAAATTGATTGTCCTAATAATGTTATAGAGAAGATACAGAAAAAATTATGAATAAAAAAATTTGATTCTGCAGTATATAGAGTTACATCCTAGTAGAATAAATTTTTAGAAATACACATTTTAACTTACAAACAGGTATGAACATGGCTCCTCACTATAGAAAAAGCAAATCATAGACTTTTTCTCATATACTTTCTTGTTTTAGCCCTCTCATATACAGAATTTTCTTCTTCTAAAATAGTTCATAAAATACCAAATTCTTATACTAAAGCCAATGTGAAATTGAAGGTTTTTTTTTATATAGGTTTTAAATGTTGATCTTCTCACACATATGCCTGAATTCTAGCAGTGCTTTTATTTGGGGGGAGAAAAACTATGAAACAACAGCTTTATCTTCACTTTAAATTCTTTATTGTTTTATTTGTTTACCAAATTATGTAATCTTCATTTTATATTTTTAGGTTTTTAATACTAGGTGGAAGGCTTTCTTTTAATTTTTTTAAAGATTCATTTACTTATATATACAAAAGGTGAGGTACAGGCCAGAGGTGCAAGGGGTGAAGGATGCACCAGAGACAGAGTGGGGCGCACAACAGGCAGACGGGTTGAAATACACTGCTGAGGGCAGCAGTGGGCAAGACAGGAGAGCTGTTTGTTGTGCCATGTGGGTCACCTCCCTGGTCAGGAATCTAATTGGTGCTGCAGTGGCTTCAGAGAGCTGCATAGTGCTGCACTTTAATCCATTGTGCCACCAGGGAGGGCCCCCTTTTTAATTATTTTAGAACATTTTTATGCAATTGCCACAAAAGTTCCTGCTTAATTTTAATATACACATTTTACTAATGATAAATACACCATTTTGAATAGCCTCTTTTTCAAATAATGTTTGTGTTCTAAGAGCCTATATATAGCATAGGAAATTCAGAAATTGAAGAAAGAATGTTGACCGTTAAACCCACCTTTCCACTGTTTGTGTCCATTATATAAATATTTTTTTACTAAGCCTACAATATCATTCCAATTTTCTCTCTTCTCAATACACAAATATATAAGCACCCAACATACAATGGATGATCTTATGCCCTACTTTTTCAGTACTTTGTGTTGATCGTTTTATTTCAAAGTGATGAGTTTTTTCTACAATGAGAAATTCCATCTTTTCCCAGAGAATAATAAAACCACTGGGTAAATAAAACTTCATAAGCAACATGATGTTGGACTTATTGAAATATACAATTTACATTAACCTTTCTCATTCAATAAAATTAATTTTTCATGTTACTTGAATTGTAAGGAGGTTATGATTGAGATTAAAACTAAACATTGCCTTATATTTCACAAAAACATAAAGGCAACAAATTAAACAAAATCATCATTATCTAGCTTACTTAGTATGTTATAATATATTCTTAGAAACAAACATTTTTAGATTGAGCAATGTTGAAAAACTCGGATCAAATCTAAGTTAAAATCAGTTTTGATGTAACAATAAAAATTCCAAAGGACTATTACACCCTCTCAATTTATGGCACAGATATGTTTTTTTCTTTCTGCCATAAACTGCAAACCACATTTATTTCTATATTTGTGTATGTTTTAGAACAAATTACTCTAGAAAACAAAATGTTGCGTATACCATGTTCAATTGCAATCCAATAGAGAAAACAAAAGCATATTTTCTGTGAAGGACTTGTAGCCTATTTGGTGAGCATTTTGGAATGCTTTTAGAATTTGAATACAGTATCCTTTTATTTTAAGAGTATCAACTACCTTATAATTATCAGGTCACTCAATGTACTTAGCAAATGATACTCTACTTTTAATATAACAATTCACTTTATGCATTTATATTCAGTACTATCAAATGCAGAAAGAGCTCTTTACTTACCATTCTGGGAGACATGAAATTTATCATTTTGCCATAAATACCCTAGAAAGCAAAGAAAATATTTTATGTATTATACCTCCATCCACAGGGATCGTAACTGCCAAATATAATGCATCAGCAGCAAAACAAAAATGAAGTAAGTCTATTGCAGAAAATACAATTCAGTCTTCTAAGAATTATTGAATAGGTATCACATGCTTTTGGATAAAGCTACCTGATTATTAAGCAATTGTTGTGATAATTATTTTTTCATTCAGGAATAATGCATTTTAAATTCCACAAAATAAACATTGTGGTATTAAGAACAACTTGTCAATATAGATATTTTCTTCCCCTTTATCTAGTTTGAGTTTTTCATTGATAAAGCTAGGACAGTTATATTTAAACACTTAACATAATAATTGAGGAGTATTTACTTTCCTGAAAGCAATTATTAATGAACATGACATACTTTTATAGGTTAAAAAAAAATGAAATGAAATGAAATGAAATTCTGATGGATGTCGGAACTGAGGAAAAAAATTAGAAATTCAAGCTCCTATTTTTCCACACTACATAAATAATAGAGAACTACTCATTTTCTTATTATTTTCTGTTGATTAAAGGTAAAGTTTTAATTGCATCACATCATAAAAATTAAAACAGAATTGTGTTTTGAAAAGGTTTTTGTACTTTCACTTGTTTAACATTTAATAATCAGTATACAATAAACTTCCTCACTGTCAAAAATTCTAATATTAATACATGAAATATGTTCTAAAGGAAGACAATATGATTTTCTCATATCCAGAAGTTATTTAGTATTGGTCAGTTTCTGTTCCTTTGTTTTTTAAATTTTCATACAATTAATAGAAAAAATGCATTGATCATCTCCCTTTACCACAGCAAAATGATTGCTGTGGTAATTTTAATAGGTAAAATACACAGAAAAAGGAGTTTGCTCAAATTTTTAGATAGGATATTTTCAGACCTTTCAGTAGTTTTCAAATGAAATTCAAATATATTGAAATATTGAATAAAAAATTATGTGTTAATATGATTTGAAGTAACTATTCTCAAGAAAGATACTGTTTCTATAAATGACAACCAGCTACAATTTCAAACTACAAATACTGGTATTCACAAATTTACCACCTTTTGCTGGGGAATAAAATTAGGAGTTGGGAGAGTCTCGGGTTTTCAGAGAAAAATATCTTGTTTTAGATAATTTACCTCTTAAAGAAACATTTGGATAGAATATAGAAGTCTGAAATGCTGAAATGACAAAAGACATCCCCATGAACACAGTTTCTTTTAAGGAAACTATTATGTCATGGTTAATAATAAATATTAATAATTTATTTCAAAACTACTTACTGAATTTTAATAAAGATGTTTAAGAAAAAAATATTTCAAACTTAGAAATTCTTTTGTGTGTCATGCTAGAGTTATTAATATGACTTTTAAAGTTAAAACTCAGTATTTATGATTTCTAAACTGCCAACAAGAAAAAACTGAAAACCCCAACAAAATATTTTTAAACACCAGCTCCTGAAGAGGGCAGCACGTTCTAGATATTATTGAATTCTAAGCTCAAATATGACAGCTTTGACTTTAGATTACTTCTTAACAACAAGAGAAAAAAAATGTTGGTTTTATAGATAGATAGATAGATAGATAGATAGATAGATAGATAGATAGATAGATAGATAGATAGATAGATGATAGATGATAGATAGATAGATAGATAGATAGATAGATAGATAGATAGATAGATAGATAGATAGATAGATAGATAGAT
>NW_004567109.1:49319089-49329836 GCF_000260355.1 Condylura cristata | reverse complement strand
GATAGATAGATAGATAGATAGATAGATAGATAGATAGATAGATAGATAGATAGATAGATAGATGGATAGATGTCTGCACCCATGATACAATAAACCAGCAGAAATTCTAGGCAGCTGCAGACCAAGGTCAAAACTGCATTTGATTATTAAGAGAGAACATTCAAATTAGACACCTAAAGCAATGTATTTAGAAAGGGAACAACAAAATACCAGTAAGGAGAGTTTCCACGAGGAATGTGTTTTATCTTAATACAGTAGATAACTTTTCCTATTGGCAGTGCATTGACTGTCAAAACTACTAAAGGGGTTAGATTTAATTATCTCACTTCTTGCACATTTCATTTCAATTGCTATGGCAACATTCAGTTGCCTGAGCAGCAATGCACACTTTAATCAGATATTTCCTTCTCATTTTTCTATGAGCCAAAACTGTGTAGTCAAATTTACAACCAAGTCCTGATGAATATGATAACACTTCTTACAATTTAATGGGCAACTTGCCTTCACCCACACACATAAATATTTTCAGAGAGGTCTGTAACTATTGGACAAGTATAAGACTTGATAAGAGTATACATTTGGACTTTCCTATTTCATAGTTTTGGTTTTTTTTTCTTTTCCTATTTCTGTCACCATTCCCTTACTAGGATTTGTCATCAATTCAAAACTCACTTTAGTGCGTCACTACCATGGGTTACCGCCCTCCATAGGAGAGTTGAGGTGCAAAGGAAACAACTCCAAATTCAAATGTTAATCCTCAACAAATCAAGTGAGTTATTTATCTTTTATCTGAACATACTTTGGATCGGTACATAAAAGTGCCTTCATCTATTTTTTCAAAAACAGGTAAAAGAAGGAAGGAAAATAATTTACAACAAAGCAAGCCTGATATAGAAAAAAAAAATGTAGAGAATCCAACTTAAATAGAAGACTAAGCATGAAGAAAATTTGGTCAAGCTTCAGTAATAGAGCAGTTTTAATGAGAAGTAGAAGCACTATGCACTGAATTATTGATGTCACTTTGATGATAATAACCATCTATATTGTTGGTCTTTCATCATGTTAGCGTTTTGCAAAGACAATAGAAACTTTTGTGGGTATATAAGGAATATTCAATCTGTCCTCCAGTCTGATTTAAAGTGTTAACTAATCATGTTTTCCTAAGTAATTGGAATTTTGCAAATAACAACTACATTTTAATCTGATACTGTGTAATAAACTTTTAAAACTGTAATTAAGAAGCAAGATGATGCAAGATCTTCCTAACAATTTTGTATTTAGATAGAGACATTTTGCCCTGAAATTATGATAGTTCTCTAGGAAGAAATTTTGTACCAGTAGCTGACAGTGATATTTCAGTATGATTTTTCATTTACTATTTAGTGATGTCTAGTAAGATTTTCATTAATGGAAGCAATCAAAAGTATGTTTTCTATAGCTAGGTCGCCTGCCAGTTTGGCATCTTAATAACAAGATCTATATAGTATTTCACATATTACAGATGACTACAGTATTAGTCATATACAGTACACAGGTCTTATATATTTTTAACTTTTTAAAAAGATGTACTTATTTATGCATACAGAACTGGGGTATAAGCAAGAGATTCAGGGGCAGTGAGAGGATTCACCAGAGACAGAGTGGGGAGCAGAATAGGCAAACTGACAATGTACACTGCTGAGGAGAGCAGCAGACGAGACAGGAGAGGTCTGTTGTGCCATGTGGGGCGCCCCTCCTGGTAGGGAATCAAACTCTTGTTCAAGCTAATGTGTCTAGACTTTCAGTGCTGCACGGTAGCCCACTGCTCCACCAGGGAGGGCCCATATATTTTTAACTTCAACTGAGTTAGTAATAGTAGATTATAGTCAAAATCTGGTTATCGCAAAGATTTACCATTAAGGTGGTGTCTGGAAGCCATATAGTTTGAGGAGTAGCTGAAGGAATAGGAGACATTTAAAAGAGAAATCTATCTAAGAGGAGAGCATGGGACCTATTCTCAAATATTTAAAGGACTTATGTAAAGGAGACGGAGATTGTCTTAGAAAACTAAACCAATTGGTAGAAATTCCAGACAAAGTGGATTACAGGCTGTCTATAAAGAAAACTTGAAACAATTAGAATTGCATCAACAATGGCACAAGCCACAAGGCAGCAAGCTCCTTGTCTAGACATATTCCATGAACTGTTTTCATAAAACTATTTTGGTTGCTTATATTCTGGGACAATGTTGTAGAAAATGTGGTAGAACCACTCCACAAATTTAGAGCTGGCAGTTCAGATGAGTCAATTCTTAATGAATTTTTCAAAGACTGGTGCTGTATGTAGATATGGAAACCTAGCAGTGATCTACAAACAGCATATTCAGCAACAAGTTCGCAAATCCTACTCTAGAGAACTAGTCTAAATGAGAAAAACAAACAATTCTTAGTGAAGAGTTATCTAAACCTCCAAGGAAGCATGTAAGTCGGTTCTAATTGGCTTTCTTTCAGGAACCTCTGTAGATGCCAGGGAGTGACTAGAGGTGAGGAATGAGTTCCCCTTTCAGTATTGACTTGGCTCTTCTACCTCACCTGGGAAGCTGCCAGACAACATGTACGTTGCTGCCTTTGCTAGACTTGTCCTCTGGATGAAAGGAAGATTTTGGCACTATCCTCAAACTCTATATTCACTTAAGAAATAATAATTGCTCAATTAAGGGTGCAGAGCTTTACTTCTGTACCAAGAGAAATTAAAAGTTGAAGAGAAAATTGCTCATCAGGTGGGAATGCTCATTCTCAGCAAGATTGCTGAATAAGATAAAGGAAAGTTGTAACCAGTTTGAAGATTATAAATATAAGGAAACTGCTGATTCTTGAGTCAGAGTAATACGCAGTTTTCTGTAACACTAGATCCTATGAAAATCTAGTTTGGATTAGTCAGAAGTAGTGTTACTGCTTAGTTTGGGTTTGAAGTCTCCTCATGTGATCCCACTCTTGAATTACATTGAAGAAACAAGGGACTTAAAAAGGTCATGCATAATATTTAAGCATACTCCACTCCATTGCTGTTGCTCCGAGCATGAGATCTTTCGAAGAATAGCTGTCTACTTGAAGCATCTGTTTCTATCTGAAGAGTTGATGAGTAGCTTTGTAACAAGATAAGTTAACTTTTATTTTTACTCTTACAGAATCTGGATGTTGCATGCAGTATAAGTATTTTATCTCCCCCACCCTCCAGGTCTCTTCAAATCAAACTTTTACATTGACTTATGTTGTTTATAATTCCACCTGCTGAGATTTTGCTGGCAAATGGTCTTGAAACTTGTTTCCAAAACGCTCACCCACAGACACTTTTACTGGCCAATTCCATTTGGTTGGCCGTACTCCAACACAGTCTCTAGTGAACACAAACATTAGCTACAGAGAAACAGAAACTTCCATGGCACCCTGGAGAAACTTTTTGATCCAAAAGATAGTAGGAGCAAACCAAAGTGTCATTGCAAATTCATGAACGTTTCTTTATGTTGTGAATAGCAGAAGGAGGAAAGGGCTCCATTTGTGCAATGGTTGTTCCATGTTTGTGAACCTAGCTCCCAACTCGAGATCAAAGGCTGCCTTTAATCAACAAGTATTACTTAGTGGCTACCATGTCCAGAACTTAAGAAGTCAGAAAAGGACAAATAGAAGCTATTTTAAAATTCTGTTTTATGTTGAATGAATAAAGACAGATATAATGTTGGTCTATAAAATCTTAGTTAACTATAGGATTGTGACATTAAAATGAAACTGAGTACAAAATGACTGGTTTCTGTCAGTTGAAATGCTTAATCTATTTTATAACAAAATGTTTCATCTGTTTCAATAGAATGCACAATTAAAGTAGTTTTAATTAAAAAACACAAATCAAATGGCTTTATTTATCCAATATTTCCCTTTAATCCTATGTTGACCCACCTGGAATTCTTGCTTATTGAACTTACGGTTTCTTAACTGAATTATTATTCTCTGGCTGTGAGTTTATCAAGGGTAGGCAAAGTGTGCATGTTTGTTGCATTATGGACAGTGTAGTACTCTCTGGCAATGAGTAACAAACATTCAGAAAATTATTAGTCAATAACTAATTTTAGAACAGTGCTTTTCAAACTTTAGTTTGCATATTTTGGGAGCTGTTAAACTGCAGAATCTAATTTAGTAGGTCGGGTTTGAGGTACAAGATTATCTATTTCAAGCAGGTTGCCAGGTGATATCAGTACCTCTGCCACACTCTGAGTGCAAGGCCGTATGGGATCCTTACAGCTAGACAGAGTCATTTGGGCTTAATAGAGAAGACAAGAGAACCATTCTATGATTTTGAGAGTTATGGCATGATGAAAACAGCATTTAGGAAGATTCGTATTTCAATCTCATGAAAAGTATACTAAAGAAGAGAGAATGTGGCTATAGAAAAGAAAACCAGCTGGGAGATTGTCTTACAGTTTATCTACATATTTCACAGATTTGGTGTATAGTTACCTGTTGATTGATTAGTTTGGATGGACTTGGTCAATTCAAAAGCATTTTCTCAGTGGAATAATTGTGGGCACACCACATTTTCAAAAACAAGTCAAGTTTAGGTAAAACACATGGGGAATCCATAAATATGCTTTCCCTTCTCTCCATCTGGAAAAACTGTATTCATTCTTAAAAAGACTTAAAATGATACCTCTTCTATTATTATCATATTATAAAATTGTAATTATGCCCTCACATATATCTCTCAAACTCTTATAATAGCATGATAATTATTAGGAGTAGTAGTACAACTAGTATTTTTTTGAGGACTTTTCAGTAGTCCCATGCATATTGCTAAATTTTATAATTAAATACCTATAACAATGCTGGGAGGAGTTCTGCTATTAGTGTCCCCATCTTTATAGGTGCGAAAAGTGTACTTGGTTACAGTAACATAGGATCTGGTACATACTAATAAATATACTTATTCAGTGAATGATGATCAATCAAACAAATCACTGATTTCTTGGTATAGCTTCTGCTTTTGCTTGATAGCTTTGTCTTTCTTCCTTGATCTCCAATAATTATTATAATGGCTAGGAATTAGTGTTTCCTCTATCCCGGGAACTACTTAAAGCAATTTACATGTGCTGTTTCACTTAATGCTGTTAGTAATCTTATAATTTGGTGTTATTATTATCCTCATTTTACATATGAAGAAAATGAGGCACAAAGAAGATTAAATAATTGATCTAAGTTTTCATAGCTACAGAGCTGGAGAATTATATTTTGAACTATTACATTGTTACTGACTTTAGCCTAACTTGTCTTTAGTTAACATGACTTCTGTTTTCTTAAATAAGGACCATAAATTTCTTCAAATCCAAATGTGGGTCCTCCCTGGTGGTGCAACGAGTAAGGATGCAACACTGCAAGCTAGCTGTAGCTGCTTCAGTGCGAGTTCAATCCCCTGCCCTGGAGGTGATCCACAAGGCGTGACAGACCTCTCCTGACCCGGCCATTGCTCCCCTCAGCAGTGTACTTTGTCCATCAGCCTGTTCTGCTCCCCACTCTGTCTCTGGTGAATCCTCTCACTGCCCCTGCACCTCTGGCCTGTACCACAGTTCTGTATGTGTAAATAAATCTTAAAAAAAAAAAATCCAAATGTTTGTGAAGTATTAATTATCTCACAAACTAAAGAGAAGTTCATAAAGTCCAACAAGCCTTACTGTTACTTCTTGGTTTTATTAGCCTATTAAAACAACTGACCAGTGAAAATTCCTCGAAGCTGGTAGACATTAAGACAGGAGGTAAAATCTTTTAATGAAAGACAAGCAAATCTAAGATAACTTTGTACGCTGATGCAGCTCACCTCCCCAGTCATACTCCAAGCTTCTCATACCATATTTCAGTTCAACAAAAGAATAAAGTGTTCACTAAACAGGAAAAGCGTAGTCAAAAGATAGGCTTTTTTTTTTTTTTTTTTTTATCTTTAAAGAAAGATGCCACTGTGATCTTTTGCTAGTACTAAGGATAATAATGACAAACTTCCAGGTATTTTAAGTCCCAGATATGAAAAAATTCCTTTCTTGTCCTGGTAAATTAACAATCAAATACAAGTAGGATATCTTATGCTTCTACATGAATATAGTATTGCAATATAAATTTTAATATATAAATTTCATCTTGCAACATCATATTTCTGAAATTATGCACTTTTGTCTTTTATTTGAAGAAAATCATTTCAATTTTTTCAAGTACACCAATATACTTTTAAAAATCCATCTTTGATAGGTGTTTTGACCACCTCCCATAAAATTTCTGTGTTGTTTTAACTTTGTGTCTGGTGCACAATTAGATATTAAAAACATGGAATGAATGCAATGATTTCTGCAGCACTTATTATTCTCATCATCCTTTACTTAGGAAGGGAACACTATTATTTATAATTTGGCATGATATTTGAAAATAGTTGTAATGTAAAAAGGTAAGTAAGTAAATGTAAAAATGTTACTATCCATATTATTTCTACTATTTTCTGACTCTCAGAAAACATCACAATTTTCTGTTTTGATAATATTCATCAAAATATTTAATACCTATTGCAGATATTTGGTCCCTTCCTGCTAAAATATGTAAAAAAGCATTTAATATAAAATAAAGAAAAGCAGAGACCCCCCTGATGGCATGATGGGTTAAAAGACACAGCACTATGAAGCTATTAGCAACTACTAAGTTGGATCCTTGGCCAGGGAGGTGACCCACATGGCGCAGCAGACCTCTCCTGTCTTGCCTACTTCTTCCCTCAACAACTAATTTCAGCCTGCCTGTTCTGGTTCCCACTCTCTCTGGTGAACCCTCTCAACCCACCCCCTTACCCTACACCTCTCTTGTAGGCATAAATAAGTAAATTTTATTAGCACCACGCTCTTATCAACTGAGCTAACCAGCCACATAATAAATAAATTTTTAAAAATAAACAAAAGCAGGCCCTCCCTGGTGGCGCAGCGGGTTAAAGCACAGCACTGAGAATCTGAAGCCACTTCCGCATGAGTTCGATTCCCGCCTGCCCCGGAGGTGACCACATGGCGTGGCAGACCTCTCCTGACCCGCCCGCTGCTCCCCTCAGCAGTGTAGTTCGTCGATCTGCCTGTTCTGTTCCCCACTCTGTCTCTGGTGAAGCCTCTCGTCACCCCTGAGCCTCTGGCCTGTACCCCAGTTCTGTATGAACAAATAAATAAATCTTTAAAAAAAATAAAAATAAAAAATAAACAAAAGCAGAAAAATGCATACACATTCTAACACCTGGTTATCTTTACTTACATCTATGTTTATACATAGTCATATACCTATATGCATATCGATGTTTAAATGCCAGGAATTCCCACTGATACCTTTTTTTCCAAAGCAATACTATAGAATCCAGTTTAGTTTCTTCTTTTCTTATTTGTAAATATTTTCTCCAACAGCCAAAACCTATCACCCAATATCGTAATATGCTTTCTTGCTTAATCAATCTCCCTGTGTGCAATCAATAACCTGATGTTGCTCAGTACCCGAACTGCCATGCAAATACTGTTCTCACTTTCCTTGGGCTCCAGAGCTGTTCTTTGGTTGTCAAGACTCTCCCCTTCCAGACCTATCCTGTACATGACTAGCTTAATTATTTACTCTTACCTAAGAAATGACTTTTTAAAAAAGGGGAAGGAGACTCCCTGCTGGTGCACTGGGTTAAAGCACAGCACTGTGAAGCTATACAGCTACTGCAGCATGAATTCAATCCCTGGCCAGGGAGGTGACCAACATGGTGCAGCAGACCTCTCCTGACCCACCCACTGCTCCCCTCAGCAGAGTGTTTCAGTAGATTTGCCTGTTCTGTTCCCCGCTCTTTCTTTAATGAATCCTCTTACCCCCTGTACCTCTGGTCTGTACCCCAGTTCTGTATGCATAAATAAATAAATCTTTAAAAAGGGAGAGAGCCCCACTCTGTCTCTGGTGAATCCTCTCCACCCTCCGCATCTCTGGCCTGTACCCCAGTCCTACATGAATAAATAAATAAATCTTTAAAAAAAAAAAAGGAGAGAGAATTGAAGAAAAAGCAGCAAAAAGATGAAAAAAAAAAAAAGAAAAGAATGAGGAAAGCTTGGGATTTTTAATAGAGCTTATTTGTTTGCTGTGTAGATTCTATGGTATTGTTTATCATCTATTTAACTGAAAGCTTTTCTTTTTGAGAAACTGAAAACAGAATAACTCTAGACTTCACATATTTGACAAGTATTTATTGAGTGCCTACGCTGTGCAAGTATAATAAATATTAGCAAAAACCCAATTAAATGTAGTTCTCAATTAATCAATAAACTTTAACTTACTAGCTTTTCAGAGAAATTGGACAATTTTAAGAAATTATATCTAAATTGAATATTTATTCAAAACAGTGTCAGTCATGAAGTCTGTATGGAGTTTACTCTAAATATCATGACTCATATACTATATAATGAGAAATGATATTCAGAATTATGACCCTAAAAAAGAATATGGAATGCAATCACAATCAAAACACTGGCATGTGAATTACAGATATTTTAAGAAATCTTATCAACAAATATAGCTTTATTCAATCAGCCATAAAATCATATTCCCCAAAACAAACACTTTCTAGTTTATTTATCCATTCAACAAATATTTATGAAACATAAGTGTTTTGTAAGTGTCAGGCACAGTGAAGGAAAATAAAAATTTATTAAAGTTCCTACTCTCATGGAGCTTACTATTTAGTTGGGCGGGAGTGGGGGAGAGAATCAACAGATATTTGCTATTTCAGGTTAATATAAGTGCTAAGAAGAAAAATAAAGAAAGGTGAGAAAATAAGGTATGAATGAGGAGGATAAAAGTAAAGATAAAGATAGATACCTGGTTTAGTTTTCTCCCTAGTCATCCATTTGTCATTTATCCATGAGATTTTCCTCCGCATAAAAAAATGTATCAATTTTCATTTTTTTTTGTTTGTTTTATCTGGTGTGTTTGGGTCAAATTTATAGTTAACTCCTAGCTACAACTAAAACGTTTTGTAAAGATGAAAAGTGTTAATCGACATGGTAAGCTAAGGAAAACAGAAGGGAAAGGAAGAGTTAATTGGGAAAGCTGATTGGACAAATTTTAAATTTAAAAGGAAACTTTCTTATATGGTTTGAGTTTTCTAGATGTGTTACATTATCTTCACAGTTTTAAAAAAGCTATTTTTACATTAAAAAACATTTTTGTAGTATCTGAATTCTACTTCAAACAGTATACTGATAGCTTTCATGTGTCCTTGAAGAAGAATGAATGGAAAATGAAGCAACTGAGATAGACAAAATCTATGAATCTTCCTATTGTTCATTAGTCACTTTCCACAAATGATGACCCTTAATAATTTAAACTGTGACTATAATAATTATTATACTGTTTGAATTTTTATTTAAAAATCCAGTTAGTTTTATTAAATATGATAATACCTTCTCTTTTACATAATACAGTTATTCACAGTAGATAATACTTTACACAAATATATATACATCTACATATGTTCAAAATATCATTTCATGAAAAAATGGTACATCCTATATAGTCTCAAAGGCATTTTATAAAATATAGGCAAAATAATTTTACATTTTTTCCTGTTACTCCTTTTACTTTTATATTAAGCATCCTATAATGTAAATAAATCACTCCTTTTTCATAAATGTCAATGGAAACTTACAAATATTATTTTAGAAATAAAAATAAAAAACATTCCACAAAGTAATCAGAATATACAAATAATGCTGAACTGAATGTTATGTATTCCTGCACATTATAAACTAATCTACATTTTATTTTTTTAACCAAAAAGCCCTTGAGGGCCTCCCTGGTGGCACAAGGGTTAAAGTCTCAGCTTTCCTCAAGTCACTGTGAGCTGAGTTCCTTCCCCAGCCTGGGAGCTGACCCACATGGCACAGCAAACCTCTCCTGCCTCACCCACTGCTTGTACCAGTGTATTTCAGTAGATCTGACTGTTTGCTCTCCACTCTGTCTCTGGTGAATCCTCTCAGCCCCTCACACCTCTGACCTATATCCCAGTTATTCCATAAATAAATAAATCTTTAAAAAAGGATTTATCCAGGCGAGAAAATAATAAGAATAATGAACAGCCATATACCAGAGACATTTTGTGTGTGTGTGGAGGGGGGTGGAGTGGGGAATGGGATCAAAAAGGTGAGGGGAGGGGAGAGAGAAGTGCACGGGACTACAGTGATGGCACATGGGTGATTCTGTGATGGGAAACCCACGGGGATTACAATTGAGATGAAAAAAAAAGTACAAAATGATGTAAAAATAGACATATTATAAAAAAAGAATGTATGTATTATGAGGATATTAAAGATTCTGAACTTGTGCACTTTATAAATTTCCTAGCACTAAAAATGTTGAACTATTTTTATTGTTAAATTTTTGAAGTCTTGGACCCTTCCTGGTAGTGCAACAGGTTAAAGTGTAACTGGGTGGTCCCTAGGAGAAGGGAAGTTCCAGGTTCCCTGCCCCACCCAGAAGGAGGGTGGAGCTGAGCAGAGAAAAAGGAGAAAGAAGAAGAGAAAAGGAAACCAGATGGAGAAAAGGACAGAGACCTAGGGAAGCCACATGGAGCAGCAAGCATGTGAGGAAGAAACCGGGCTTGTTTCCTGACCCTGGACTGGTTAAGGCAGATGTGGGTGAGAGACCTGTAGGGCGGTGACTATGGCAGTGTTTATATTGATTTTGAT
>NW_004567109.1:49304824-49318809 GCF_000260355.1 Condylura cristata | reverse complement strand
TTTGGGGCTTCAGGGGTGTCCCTCTCCCCCGTCCTCTAACAGAATTGAGGTGCCCTATAACAAAAGCACAACACTATGAAGTTCTCACAGCCACTGCAGCAGGAGTTCAATCCCCAGCCAGGGAGGTGGCCCAAATGGCATAGCAGACCTCTCCTAACCATCTTGCTGCTCCCCTCAGCAGTGTATTTCAGTACATCTGCCTGTTCTGTTCCCTACTCTGTCTCTGGTAAATCTTCACACCCCCACCTCTGATCTGTACCCCAATTCTGTATATATAAACAAATCTTTCAAAAAAAATTTTAAAAGTCTTTTCTTCCTAGTTTAATATTGAATTATCCATTCCCTAGTAATCAGAGGATGATGCTTCTAGTTACCAATACAAAAAGCTTTCATATATATCTTCTTCTAAAATGCTTTCCCTCTAAACTGACTGACAGGGTGGCTTATCATCCCATCTTCAGCTTTTCCTGTTACCAAATTCTATAATTTGGTAATTTGGTTGGTCTCAAATCATGTTTTATGCTGTCCTTGGAACAAATGAGCTGCAAGTGCTATTGAGGATAACATTAAAAAAAAAATCATGAAACATTTTCATCTCTCAAGTAGCACACAAAAATAATCTTCAAACATAATTCGATGTGATTTTATATGAGCTGGAACCAGGGGCATTTTAGAAAGTATATACAGCAGAAGAAAAAGGAACCTAAGTAGGGACATCTGGTTGTTCTATTTTGCTCTTCTGCTCTATTTTCATAAATGTCTCAGATACACTCTTGTAATAAGTTAGGCACTTATAGACATTATCTTTGAGTAGCTTTTGGTGCACTGTGATGGCACCAAGAAGACCATCTTAGCTCTGAGAACACCAAGATCTTTCTTATCTCCTCAGCAGGTGTAGATTTCCCAATCAAGTACATAAATAGTATTGGATTTTTTTTTTGTAAAATGTATCACTTACAATAGTAACTTTCTACCTTTATAGTTTGCCTGGACATAGAGGATGTAGTGGTTCACATTGCCTGACTCAGGAGCCAAGCTTTATTCAAAGCCATATTCAACCTCTCTTTGAAATCTCAGCCACTTAACTACCTATGTGACTTCAGGCAAGTTGCTTCACATCACTATTCATCAGTTTTTCATTTGTAACATGGGGATTATATTAGTTTCTACTTCATACAATTTAGAAATATTTTAATGGGATAATGTAATGTACTGCCAAACAGGCTCAGTATTTTAATGGATATTGATTTCTTGTGAAATTTTGAGCATATCTTAATTTAACATTTGAAACACAGTGCTTTCATATGTTCGTAGTGGGCTTACCTAGCCATCAGGAATTTAGGTTATTTTTTTTTTAAAAGAGATTTATTTATTTGTGCATACAGAACTGGGGTACTTGCCAGAGGCTCAGGGGCAGCCAGAGGCTTCACAAGAGACAGAGTGGGGAGCAGAACAGGCAGATCGACGAGGTACACTGCTGAGGGGAGCAGCGGGTGGGCCAGGAGAGGTCTGCCACGCCATGTGGTCACCTCCGGGGCAGGCGGGAATCGAACTCATGCGGAAGTGGCTTAAGCTTCTCAATGCTGTGCTTTAACCCGCTGCGCCACGAGGGAGGGCCAATTTGGGTTAATTTTTAAAGAACTGATTCATCACACTCCTTGCATTAATCATATTCTTGCTTCATTTCTTTGATATAGGTTTAACTTTCCACTTCCCAAAATTTACACACCAGGTCAGTTTTCTCAGAATACATATGCAGTTATATCTAACTTTGTCTATCCTTTGCCTTCAAATTTGTAATGCAATCCATTGTTACTCCTTATCATTTATTGATAACAGTTTTATTACCAAAACAGACATCAGTTGCCATCACAGGGTGGCTATATGAGGTGCTTTTCAAACACAGAAAGTCTGATCTGAGGTTAAAGCTGATGAACTAGAAAGACATACAAAAAAACAAATTAGGATTTACCAGCTATTCTAAGTACGGGGCGACCACCACTAAAAAATTGCATGTGGCTATCATACACAAAACCAGGAAATGTTTTGTTAATAGGGAAAAGCAAAATGTGAGTTACAAGTCTGAGGAGGCTAATAGAAGACTGTTAGCTCTGATTTTCTTTTTCTTAAAGAACATTTTCATTACTGCATTTCTAATGCACTTATATTTGCCAGTAGTTCTCTTTTTTATTCTTATAATAGTTTCTAAGGTACATCCTATAAATTACCCCTTTCCTTTTCCTCTCCCTCATCTCTTTAAACAGTTCTGAGAAAGAGAGAGGGGCGGAAAAAACAAACTGTAATTTCAAGTGACTCCTTTGGATTAATTCATGTGTTCCTTTAAAAAAAAAATCTCTAACTGTCATTAGCACTGTGCATTCCTGCCCCCATTCTTATACTTGCCAATTTATCAGCTGCAGCCATTGCTGCTGGCCGTCTTTTTTTCTATTAAAGCACCAATTCTAGACAAACAAGCCCTCTCCATTCATTCCTTACATTCTTTACTTCTATAACTTGTTCTAATTCCAGATTTCCTCCAAGGACCCTCAATTTCAAAACCCTTCATTAGGCTGGCCAAAGGTACTTCAAGCTTTCTGTTTCCTTTTACTCCATAAAAGGCTAGTTTTCTCCTCAAACTCATTTGTTCAAGTTTTGTCTCTTAACTTCCCTACTCTTACAGCACTTTTTGCAAGGACAGTGCCTTTTTTTAAGGTCTCTAAATCCTAACGCTCTTTTTTTTAAGATGGTCTGGAAATCTCAACTCTAGATTAAGTAGGAAAGATTTATCGCTACTGAACTTCCCAGCAATTTAAGAAATGACCGTAAGTAAGTCTTAGACCTGATAAAATGGCAACATACCATAATTTTGAAGTCTTGAGCAAAGCAATTACATGGGGATAGAGAAACATTTGCGGTAACTAGTGACTGCACAGCAAATTAGAATATAAATTATTTTTTCTTGTAAAGATAGAGACATTTGTTTATTTATTCATTTATTCATATCTTAAGTTTTTCAGATCCCACTTTGCTAGAGGCTAGAATGGTAATAGCAGTTTTAAGAGTGAAATATCTCCTTTCTCAAGTTTCCATTTATGGAAAAAGTTATTTTTCTGTTGCTTCTCTGTGTCCATTCTTAACTTTTTACATGATGGTATTCAAAGTACAGTAATACATGGACCCCTTCATTTTAAGTGTTAAAATCAATGATTTCTTGCTCAAAATCTTCGACCACAGTAGTTTAAAATATGATAATAAAATGGATGTGAAAATTGAAATGCTTTACTCTCTTTTTTCCCTTTTTTTTGCTTATTCTACTAATAGAAGTCCAAATGACAAAAAGAGAAATCATCATATGTTGTATAAAAACCTTTAATGAGTGAAGTTATTTATGACTCCTAAGAAAACTACATTTAGATAACTGTTTCATATGATTTTACAGATTTGGTTCAAAACAAGCTTTTTTATGCTCAATTAACTAGATGGAGAACATATTCCTAGTTTAAAAGAAGAATAAAATAAGACACTCAGCTAAACAGGTTTTCCAAATCCTGAGCCCATTTTTTTCCCCACTATAATTCAGACTTTTGCCTTTTAAAAGTATGTATGGTAATGTAACCCATGCAGTGAAATTTAAGTTAATGTGTGAGAAATAGTAAAATACATACCACAATCATATTTAGCTTATGTTTATTTATTTCATAGATAAAAAGATATTCGTAAACAAATTTTGATCAAAATTCTGGGCAAAGTTTGCACTTTTCTTTTGTATGTTCAATTTTTAAATAAGATTTAATATGTATTTTATATTAAAAAAGCATGCATACTCTGATTTCAAGGTAAAGTGAATTTTAAAATTCTGAGGCATGGCTCTGACATCAAAGATATTTAAATAATCACCACAGTGATAACATTAACTTGATGGAATATTGCAGTCCTCTTGATTAGAAATACTTAAAAGTTGTCTTCAGTTGATTTTTCTTACTTAAAAAAATAGAATCTAAAGGGAATTAAGTTGGAAAACTTAGTATATTAGCTTTTAGAGAAAAGGTGAACAGATTTGTGTAAAATTCACATGTACCTTTAAATTTTAAGTGCAAAAATCCCAAATCTTGTAAGAAGTAGAAGTGTTCAAAATTTAATTGAATAAATCTAATTATATTATGTTCTAGGTATGATAACTATTATGTCAAATTTGCTCTCAGAATATGGATCTTAAAATCTAAAGACTATTTCTTCCTGAACTAAATTTTAATATATTGGTGGAAAGCTTGCAAAATGCAAAAATAAGATCTATTTTCAAAAAAAGTAAGATAACACAAATTTCAAGAAAAGCATTTTATTTTTGTATGCTTTCCCCCTTTATACTTTTTCATTATCATTAGTTTCTTCCCTCTCTCCACCCCCCACCCCCCATTTTCTATATGCTTTTTGGTCTCACTCTTCAACTTTACTTCACTCTAATTTTCTTTACCCTTATTCTATAATATGTCACTTTTCTTAGAATTCCCTTGTCTCATCTTCACCTGAGATTAGCCTCTAGCCTATACGAAATAAAAGAGGTATAAGACCATTCAATGTACTGAAACATAACACTCGAGTTTATAATATATATATAATATATATATATATATATATATTTCCATATGAAGCCTCTTTCTGTACTAATAGAAACATGTAACCATGTCTTTCTCCATTGCTCTATAATCTATCACTTTGCTTTTCCACAGTCAACTGCAGGTTTTGACCCTCCTTCTCTATTACTCTCTTTGAGATCTAAACCTCTTTCATCCTTTTTTTACTATATTGCAAGCCTTTCTCCTTTCAAAAGCTCCCTACTTCTGTTCCTAGCAGGAGATCCTATAGATAACTTATCTAGGGAGGGAATGTAGAGGAAAAAGACCACCAAATGGTTTAACTTTCAAATGGTAAATGTGAACATTGGCTGGAGCTCCAAAGGGCATGCCTGTACAGTACAAACAGTGAGCACTATGGGGGCTCAAAATCTTTGAATCAAGCCCCTATCTGTGTCTGGTCTCCATATCTGTGGCTGAATAACCATGTGCTTGTTTCAACTTTGTTAGGATTATTTAATGCAATTGTTGAAGCCAAAAGGCATTGAAGCTGTGACAAATATTGCTATGCCAAAGTGTTTGACTTAGTATCTCTCTCACACACACACACAAATAACAAAAAGGAAAAAATTGGTTTCAAAGTACAGTGTGCAAATGACTGTCACTTGGAACTCAAAAATAAGCTGCAAGTTCACATGTAGCTATTAAATAGATGAGAAATCATAGTCAAAGCTTCCAGAAACTCATTGTACTTTGTTCTGACTCAAATAAATTCCCTAGAGTGGATGCACATCTAGAAGAGCTGTGTATTCAGTGGGAATTTAACAAACACTTGTTTAATTGATAGAATAAAATATGAGGAATCTTCTCAGACAAGTATTTGGAAAAAAGGTGCATGAGCTACACTTTTTTAGAATAACTTCATTCTCAAAGTTCCCCTACTGAGAAATAGTGTGGCATGGTGGAGATTTGCTTAGCATGCAGTAGAGTGAGTCTCACCTGATACTTGTAGGGCCTCTGCTGAGGTGAGCACCTCTTATTTCATTTACCTGCTTTGTCAATCACCAGGTTCAATTGGGATAGAAAAGAGAATAGCTTACATTGTGTTCTAATATAAACAGTTAATAAGACCTTCCTCTGACTACTCATTGCTCCAAATCAGGGCATTTTCTTGAGTGAGCTGATGGTTTTGAATGTAAGGTAGAGGAGATGAGTTGATGAATTCTATTAAACCATTAATCATTTATTGAGTGCTTGCTATTGTAGATGCTCACATGGTGATTTCACTTTTTAGTTCCAACACATCTATCCCCTTTTCACAGAGGAGAAAACCAAGGTGCCAATCAGTTTTATAATTTGCCTAAGGTCATGTAGCAAGTTGTGCAGTCAGGGGTGGAAACCTGCAATTTGACTTGAGAGATTGTACTCTCAACAGCTAAGGTTGCCCTAGGATAACTGAGTTAATTAATTCAACTCTTGTTGTGTGAGGTTGTGGTTTTGTTTTGTTTTGTTTTCTGTCTGCGAGAGTGGCTTCGCCTGAATAGATTGCCTTGTCTACAGTTGCTAGCACAAAAGGGCTGTCTGTGGAGATCGTTCTCTTGGCCTGATTGTTACAAAGGCGAAAGCACCCGCACTGTCAGGAGGGCACTAGGGCACTGGTCTCTGGGGCAGCACTCAGAGAGGTGCACTTAGTGGCATGAGTGATAACAGAAGTAGCTCAACTAGTGCTGGCTGGAATCCTAGAACCAGGTTAATTGTTGGGAAGATAGAATCTGGAGAAACGACATTTAGGTCACCAGGTTAAGGGTTCCAGGTAAAGAGTACAGAGTTCAGGAACTCAGGTGTGGCCAAGACAGCACAAAGAAAATGAGGTCAGAAACACAGGTGTTAGAAACCAGGGGTAGATAAAATTACACCACAATGCACATTCGTTGAGTAACAGAAAGAATACCCCACTGCACTTGGGGGAGTCTCTCGTACCCCTCACCCTGCCAGCCATCACAACCCTTCAGTGCCTTATTTATGTAAGGTCTTGATGGTGAAAAGCAGCAGTATAATCTTTCATTCTCTCTTTTTTTTTTTTTTTAGGATTTATTATTTATGTAGACAAGAACTGGAGTGCAGGCCAGAGGTGCAGTGGGAGGTGAGAGGATTCACCAGAGACAGAGTGGGTTGCAGAACACGCAGATCTACTGAAATACACTGCTGAGGGGAGCAGCGGGCGAGTAAGGAGAGATTTGCTGCATTGTGTGGGTTACCTCCTTGGCCAGGGATTGAACTCGTGGTGCAGTGTCTGCAGATAGCTTCATAGTGCTGTGCTTTAACCTGTTGTGCCACCAGGGAGGTCCCTAAAGTCATAGCTAGAGCTCCCAAATGGACGTATATTTTGGGGGAAAAGGGGCTGGGGGTTCTGTTTAATGCACTGTATATCATGTTAGTAGGTGAGCTGTACCTCCCAACACGCACATGTTGAAATCCTAATCCCTAACATCTCAGAATGCAACTGTATTTGGATAGGTCTTTAAAGATGTAGTTAAGTTAAAATGAGAACACTGCTGTGGGCCCTAGTCTAGTCTGACTTTTGTCTTAATAAGAGAAGATTTGGACACAAGGGTATGCACATGAGCAGAGGACACAGTGTGAAGTAGTGGCCATCTTCAAGCCAAGCAGTGGGCCTCAAAAGAAACCAAAACTACTGACAGCTTAGTCTTGGACACAGAAACCTAGAAAATAAATTTTTGTTGTTTAAACCACACAGTCCATATTATTTTGTGATGGCCACTCCAGCAAACAAATACACCAGGTACAATTAATGATTGGCCTGCTGTGTTTAGTTTCTTTGGATATTGAGTGGTTTACACATGGCATCTGATGCCTAGCATGTGGTCATGAACCCCTCGTTTGCAGTGACCTTAAAGTATAAGGGAAGCCCACTTTCTCTCCTGCTCAGATACTGTTTAATACTTCAGGCAGAATCACCTTACTGAAATCCTGTTTGATTTCATAGCTGAATTATTAAAAACAAGTAAATGTAGTCAAGCACTGAGAATTTAAAGTTCTACAGGATCTCAGGCCATCATAATTAATATTATGTTTATAGATGCAATCACAGAGCATTTATATTCATGAATATTAGAGTTTTCTTTATTATGAAATAGCTTTCTTGTGGTGTATCTTTCCTTTTGTAATTTGAATGTAAAAAAATTTGACAAAATGATGTAAAATAAAAACCCTATGGCCAGATATGGAACTCAATGCTATTTCAACCAAAGAGCCATTTTACTTGTATGTTGTCACCTATGCTATGATCCCCCATTAGCAAATTTTAAAAATTACCATGTTTATGAAACTTTGCATGCATCTTTCAATTTGCAGTTTAAAAATACCATAAATTCCTAAGTGTTATCTTTTTAAACTTGCTATGATTAGCACAGCTGTTATTTTAGTTCATTGTTTTATTGCTTTTGTAAAAAGGTCTGGGATTTTTAGGAAGGTGCTAAGCTTATTGTGTATTTTTAATCACCATTTCAGTTATTGCTATCTTTTTTTTTTTTTTTTTTAAAGATTTATTTATTTGTACATACAGAACTGGGGTACAGGCCAGAGGCTCAGGGGCAGTGAGAGGCTTCACCAGAGACAGAGTGGGGAGCAGAACAGGCAGATCGATGAAGTACACTGCTGAGGGGAGCAGCGGGCGGGTCAGGAGAGGTCTGCCACGCCATGTGGTCACCTCCGGGACAGGCGGGAATCGAACTCATGCGGAAGCGGCTTTAGATTCTCAGTGCAGTGCTTTAACCCGCTGCGCCACCAGGGAGGGCCAATTGCTATCTTTACTATTAAAAATAAGACATCGGATCCCATTGATTGGGAAAAAATTTTCTCACACAAAACTAGTGATTAAGGATTGATCACAAAGATATACAAAGAACTGATGAAACTCAACAAAAATAAAGTTATCAACCCCATCAAAAAATGGGCAGAAAAGCTAAAGAGACACCTCTCCAGGGAAGAAATGCAGATGGCCAACAAGCATGTGAAAAAATGTTCAACATCACTTGTAATAAGGGAGATGCAAATTAAAACCACAATGAGATACCACCTCACCCCAGTGAGAATGGCACATCTTAAAACAACTGGCAACAACAAATGTTGACAAGGATGTAAAGAAAAAGGAATACTCCTACACTGCTGGTAGTAATGCAAAGTAGTACAACCACTATGAAAAACTGTTTGGAGTTTCCTCAAACTGCTGAACATGGAATTCCATATGACCCAGCAATCCCACTCCTAGGTTTCTACCCAAAAGACACAAAAACACTGATTCAGAAAGATATCTACAACTCCATGTTTATCGCTGCTTTATTTACAATCGGAAAGACATGGAAACAGCCCAGATGCCCAAAAGTGGATTACTGGATTAAAAAGATGTGATACATATACACAATGGAATATAAAACAGCAACCAAAAAAAAGAAACACATGCCTTTTGCAGCAACAGGGATGGAACTGGAAAAGATCATGCTTAGTGAAATAAGCCAGAAAGAAAAGGAAAAATACCAAATGGTTTCACTCATAATAGGAGTAAAACAGACCAGGTGAAAATAATAATAATAATAATAATAATAATAATAATAATAATAATAAACAATTATATACCAGAGACAATTTATGGAGGTGGAGTGGGGAATGGGATTAAAAACAATGGGGGGAGGGAAATGCACTGGACTTTGGTGATGGCAAATGGGTGATTTGGTGATGGGAAGCCCAAGGAGATTACGACTGAGATGGAAAAATGCACAAAATGGTGTAAAAGTAAACTATTATATTATTAAAAAATAAATAACACACTGGTAAGTTGATTTCAGCATTCAAATAATATGTATAAGCAATTAAGAATAAATATTATTAAGACATTAGCAAACTCTAAGAAAATAAGATAAATAGATTTAAAGAAACATATATTGTCTCTTAAGGATTTCTCTGACAAGTATCATTTCAAGTATATTTTTTGTTAACATAGTTACCTAATGTATTTCTTATGACCGGTATAACAAGAGGTTATAAGGAAATATCAACTAGTATCTGGAGTAGATCACACATTGTATATATAGTGCTCTTAACAATAGTTGGCAGCAGGTAACAATCCTCTCCTCTATTTCTAATCTGACATGCTTCAAGGTCACGATCACAAATTTGTGATCCACCACTCATTTTATTTTGAAAATACATGGATTTCTGACAGTTACCATAATCAACATGTTCCTTCATTGTGTTAACTGCAATTAAAAGTTTACTGAGAAAAGCAAGTGGGGGCAGGACTAGTGGCAGCCTAATCTTGATGGCTACTGTTATTTGAAAGGATGCATGACAGCCTCATGATACAAGAGTCTTGAACAGATTATCTACACTGTACACTACACAGACTAAGTCCCTCTCTTTTGTTATTGTATCCTAAATGCTTAGCAGAGTACCAGGTTCCCAGAAGGTGACTAATAAGTAATTTTCAATGGATACACTAGGGAATGAGCGAACTACAAAGTATATTACCACTCATCATTAGAGAAGACCAACCTCACTGGTTTTGTTAGGAAACAATGTATTAGTACCTTAGTCAACAGTGATAAATGGTACTGAGCATCTGGTGAGATTAAATTAAACAGCAAGTGGACCATGTTGTCTCCGGCCCAAGTAAAGCATTCTCCAGATGCAGACAGAGGAGAAAGTACAAACACATTTTGTGACTTAAGAAAGTAACTGCAATTACAGTATATATGTATATCACAAAGCATAAAGCAATTCAAACAATAACCAAGCTTGGTATAGATGCTGGACAAAAGAAAAAGAGATTTAAAATCTTATCTAGGAAACTCTAGAGGAAATGCAAGATCAAATGGAGTTTATTGTGAAACGTTCTTAGGGGAAATAAGGTTTGAATCAGATTTTGAAGAAAGTGAGAGTACTCCTTTGGCAAAAGGAAATACAAAACTGATGATTTAGAAAGCTCTGTAGCAACTGATAGATTAGGAAGAACCTATTAAAATTAGTGAAAAATATGTAAGAAATTTTTTTTATTTATAAACTGTTGATTATAAACTCATGTAACATAGAAGCATTTAAACAGGAAATCTTGGCATAGTATATGTGCAAATGCTCTAAGAATGGATTAAATATAATATATAGGTTCATTTCTATAAATAATATCCTTGAGCCTTAGCTGGCTCAGATAATGGCTTCCTGAAGTCAAATTGTTATACTTGCCTATACAAGCTTAGTTAATAACTTTTCAAAATTTAACTACCTGTGAGTTAGATGTTGAGGAAGTGGTAATAAATAAACTCTTTTACTGCACCACAGGGAAATCCACTCTTAATTTTACCCTACCTGAACCATGGGAGAGTAATTGTGATCTCTTAGACATGGTTTTTCATAAAATTATAGACTTTGTCTGTAAACATTAAGTGGAGAACTGAGTTGATCAATAATGTTGAGTAAGAATAAAACAGACTTTTCCTCAGTTACTTACATCATCATTGTAAGAATGATTTTATAACGAGTACTTTTCTAGATGAGTAGTTCTCATCTTGTTTGAAACAAGATGAGCATTATCTGTTTATTGAATAGATATGTTTTGTACTTATTTCTCTGAATAAGTGTTATGCTATCTTGGTCAATCAACAATTTCATTTTCAGGACTTCCCTGGTGGCCTAGGGGTTAAGTGCTACACTTCAACAGCCTGAGTTCATCCCTGACCAGGGAGCTGACTCACATGGTGCAGCAGACCTCTCCTGTCTCACCTGCCACTCCCCTCAGCAGTATATTTCAGTAGATCTGCCTGATCTGCTCCCAACTCCGTCTCTGGTGAATTCTCTCACCCTCCCTTCCCCATTCTTCTGTCCTACACCCAAGTTCTTCTACACAAAAACATAAAATCTTTTAAAAAATTCATTTACAAATATTTCTGACCTCAAATATGCACAAGTTCCTCCCTCTGTAGATCAGGGAAGAGCTCTGAAAGATGAGGGGTTGGTTATAGCAGAGCAAATCAGCTCAAAAGGTGTTTGTTACAATATGCTTAGTTTGGGCCAGTGTATAATTATCACACATAACTAAAAGTGCAAGTCTTTAATAGTGGTTTTTGTGTAATATGTTCATCTAACTGGAATAGGTCAGGGATAGTAAGCTAGAAAATTGCTTGGATCTGTGCTACTAGCTGTGACTTTCTAGAAATACAGGGTTAAAGAGGATCTCAGCAGATTGAACATCTTTTGCTGTGTGTGTGTGTGACTGATGCTCGTTACAGTGGCCAGACCTTGATGAGTCTACTCCAACAAGTCATTTTAGAAGGTGTCATGTCACACATACTACCATGACTTGAGAATATGTCTGACTAGTGGATGTGGTGAAATTACAACACTGGCTGATGCCATTAATTTAGGCACTAATCATTTATTACAAGATCTAGAATATATAACCAGGGTGATGGGTATCAGTGATGGATATTACTTGATTTAAATAGTTTATTTTTATTAGTGTTGACTTAAATGTAATTTTTGTTTGTTTTTCCTTAAAATGACATCTCCAGTTAGACCCAGGATATGTAACTTTCAGAAAATCCCTAGTTAATTACAACAAAATTGATGGGGTAAATACAGAAATTATGAAATTCAAGAAAATGAAAATATGAAGATCAAATCAGTACTTCAGAATAATCATTTTGCTTAGTATGGAAAGCATAGTTTATACAAGTCAGCCTAGCGAATATATTATAAATAGGAGATACTTTCTACCAGCATCTAACAAGTGCAGACACACTGTAACATATACCTTTTGGGATGTCAACCAGCCCTAACTCCCTTCTTTAAAAACAGTCTCATATCTATAGTGGGTACCAGTACTATTTTTGAACTAGGTATTACTTTCCTATCATCCAAGCAGATTGGACTTTCCTATTATCAGAGGAAAGAGAAGAGAGAGATTTGCTCCAAGGTGGATCTGATTCTCTCTAGAGAATTTGGAACTAGTTAAGTACTGAAATAGGAAAGGGGTGGAAAACCAGTGAATGGCATGCTTGGGCATGTGCATGTGTGGAAGCAGTAAAAGTCGCAGAGTGACAGAGTATGAAAGAGTCACTAAGGGGAAGAACAAGAGTAGGAAAGGAAGAGAGACACAGAAAAGAAAATGTTAGTCAGAGACAGCCCCCATGAAATGTTCTTACTATGTACTGGTCATAATGTCAGAGCTTAAGAGTTCCCCCACACTGATTTCTGTGAGTTTTCCCTAAAGTATATATAATAAACTTCTATTCAGCTATGAGCTAGAAATAGGGCATGGAGAAAAATACATTAGCTAATTATTTCTCAGAATCCTCACATTTCTTTTAGGTTTCTCTATTTGATTATTTATTAAAACAGAAAACCTGCACTAATCACTCATTATTTCTTAAGAATAATGATGCAAATATGCTTGGTAACTTGTTAATATCTTAACATGGTTTCTTAGTGGAAGGGAGTATGATTTCTGAACACATAATCCTTCTACTAGATTTTGCTTAGTCAAAACTTAAGATTTTGAGACATTCAACCAAAATTAGGCTACAAGTTTCTTACTAAGTTTCTTTGCCTAAGTAAGCATGATTTGACAGAATTTGTACTTCCAGTAGAAATAGAGAAGTTAGAACAAAAACTGTAATGAGATGCCATGTTCTGTGTACAATTTGGAAAAAAAATTCGGAGATGATGAGGGCTTAGAGAAATGGGCCATCTCCCACTGGATGGTCTAAATGGTAATGGGAAAGTGATCAATGTTCTTCATTCAACAAATTTATTGACTGTATTCTAGATGCCAGGCACTGTTCATGGCCCTGGAATTCAGTAGTGAACAAAACAGGCAAAAATCTCTACCTACTATTTAACAAAGAAAGTTTAAAAGCCATATGTATCAATTTAACCTGAATTATACTACTTAAATGTCTTTTTTTTTATTCACACATGTTATACCATGAAGCCACTAAACACAATATTTCAAAGATTTTATTGTTAGATTAAAAGTTAAAGTTAGATGGTGAGGCCCTCCCTGGTGGCTCAGTGGGTTAAAGGGCAGCACTGTGAAGCTGGCGGGAGCCGCTTGGGTACAAGTTTGATCCCCGCAACAGAGGTGACCCACATGGCACAGCAGACCTCTCCTGACCTGTTGGCTGCTTTCCTCAGTAGTGTGCTTCCTCAATATGCCTGTTCTGCTCTCCACTCTGTCTCTAGTGAATCCTCTCACCTCCTCTGCATTTATTCATTTGTACAGTACCAGGGTACAGGCATACAGTACCAGGGTATAGGCCAGAGATACAGGGGAGGTGAGACAATTCACTAGAGACAGAGTGGAGAGCAGAACAGGCATATTAAGGAAGCACACTGCTGAGG
>NW_004567109.1:49285238-49304292 GCF_000260355.1 Condylura cristata | reverse complement strand
ATAAATAAATAAATAAATAAAAATTTTAAAAATCTATATTGAAACCTGATACATAGATATGTCTATGTATAACATCTATGTTATCTATGTAGATAACATAGATGTTATACATAGATATATCTACACACACACACACATGTCCTCCTTAAATATTTTAAGAAAAACTTACATGGTCCTGGATCTGGCTCTCACTGACTTGGTTTGGTTCGTATATATTCTTAAATATGTTTTTTTTTAAAGATTTATTTATTTATTCATAGAGAACTGGGGTACAGGCCAGAGACACGGAGGGTGAGAGGATTCACCAGAGACAGAGCAGTCAGCAAAACAGGCGGATCGACGAAGTACACTACTGAGGGGAGCAGCGGGCGGGTCAGGAGAGGTCTGTCACGCCATGTGGACTCCTTCGGGGCAGGCGGGAATCGAACTCATGGGGAAGTGGCTTAAGCTTCTCAGTGCAGTGCTTTAACCCGCTACGCCACCAGGGAGGGTCTAAATATGTATTTTTAAAAGCCATTTATTTTCTTAAAATCACATATATTTTCTTAAAATCAAAGAAATCTATTCTGAAACATTAATTTCATTTTATCTACTTCTGTGTAATGGAACTATAGATAATTATTATTTTTCTCTTACTATGTTTTTTTTAAATATCTATAACAAATCTGTATTAATCTGACATCTTTTGTTTCAAGTATACAATGCATGATGTTTCACGTTTCATATATTTATTACTGAGAATTATAAGTTCACCGAGGGCAGGCATCTGTCTGTTTTGGAACCCCAGTTGAAATAGTGAATATATGTGTCAATGTTAAAAATAAAATTTCCACAATCCAGAAAAAAAGAGTACATTGTAGGAAAATTGTCACTGCATATGACTGTCATCAAGAGTGTGGATTAGCTGATTAGTACTTTTGTAACTTCAGTTGGGTTATTTATATTAAAAATGCCACAGGAATTTTACCTTAAATTTGAATCAGTGTGTTTAAAATGTCCTTTGCAAAGATATGAGTATATTGTATGTAAAAGATAAAGGTAGTAAATCTCTACCAGTAGTTCAAGATGGAATCTCATATAAGCCTGAGCAACTATGTGTCTAAAATTTCTGCCATATGCATGTGAAGTAAGGAAAACAAAACAACAGAAAACAGAAAAAAACTTTAGGAATAGATACAATCACATGATATGAAATTAAACAATCAGTTCAAAGGAGTTATAAAAAAAATTAGGGTACAATATTGTAAACATTGTTTTATGTTTGTTATTGTCCTTGTATTATTAAAGATACACTTTAGTATCTATATTTCCCACTTCTACTAAAATAGGACCTGCTGTCCCAGAAAATCTTATTTTCTAGAACCACTTCTCAACCTATGTAATCTGAACTAGTTTGACCACACGTCAAACTCTAAAGTTGTGCTATTCAATATAGTGTTGTTATTTAATTTTAGACTAAAAATTTAATTCCTTAGTGGCATTATCAAATGATTGATAGTCACACACAGTTATTGTCTATCATACTGGAAAATGCACATTGTAAAACATTTGTGTCATCACAGAAAATTCTTTTGAGTCACACTGTGAGCTTTAGGTTACTTAGTGAGAGGGACAATGTGCCCATGTGACAGGGATAATGATGAGAGCAGAAAGGACACATAACCCAGCCAGGTTAGTAAGAGCCAGATCCAAGATTGTGTAATGGTTGAGGGAGAAAAAAATCTCATGACTCTACAGGAATAAAAGTGAGACTATGAAATCCAGGCTGCTGTCCCAGGTGACAATGCTGCTGAGTGTGGAGACTGCGGGTTCGGAAAGAACGTACTTAGTGACAGAGGAGCCAAATCAGGGTGACCATTTGTCTGTCAGAGTCAGGACCTGACAAATATGTACATATTTCTAGGTTACATTACCTGCAAATTTTCTGCTCTGTTATTTTGATATATAAGTAAAGAAATATTGACAATCAAAGATGAATTAAATAAAAGGTAGTATGGTTTTCTCTTCAATGTTACTATAAAGGTTCCAAGGTGATTCTGAGGACATTAAAAAAAAAGATTCAATTCAAACTTTGATTGCAATTCAAAGAATGATATGTAAATATATAAATAAATGTCTATCATCAATTAGCAAAAAAAAAATTACCTGTGTAAATTCTATATAATTATTTTTTTCTGAAAAACTGCTATCAAATCAATAGGACAAATTTCTATAGTTAACAGTACTATTATACAGACTTAATATTAAATAGTAGCCCTTATAATGACATAGAAAGAATTTTCATAAAGAAATCATGAAGACCCAACATTAAATAATGTTTTAATTTTAGTATAGGCCTTTTCAAATATTTTTTTAAATACCTGTAAAACAGCCTGGGGGGTCCTCCCTGGTGGTGAAACAGGTTAGGACACAGCACTGCAAGCTAGCGACAGTCCGGCTTCAGTGGAAGTTCCATTCCCAGCCCCAGAGGTGACCACATGGTGCAGCAGACCTCTCCTATCTCACCCGCTGCTCCCCTCAGCAGTGTACTTAGTGAATCTGCCTGTTCTGCTCCCCACTTGTCTCTGCTGAATCTTCTCACCGCCCCTGTGGTTCTGGCCTGTACCCCAGTTCTGTATGCATAAGTAAAATAAATCTTAAAAAAAAAAAAAAAAAAAACAAAAAAAACAGCCTGGGGAATCCTTCTGCCCTAAGTTGAGTAGACGTGAACTCTCCACTTCTTCCACTTCTGTACTGATAACCTTTGGGTATGTTTCGTGTGGCCATGGCATCTTCTTAATAAAATATATTTAACAAAAATGAAAATACCAAGAAAACAGTTATGATTCTAAAAACAGCAGGGGAATGTGCTATGGTAACTGAACCATTTTCTTACACAGGTCATAAAATCACGTTTTCTGTCATATTACATTCCTTAAATAGACTAACCAGGTAGAAGAGAGCCTATTTTCAGAAAAACTCCCTCAGGAATCAGTGGGAGATGTTCAAAAAACACCCAGAGTCAACATGCTGACAGTGATCAGGAAAAAAAGATGAACTCCACTAGTATTTGGGCTGTTTGCAAAGAGCCATCACATCCCAGACTTAGGGATGATATATGATGCACCTGGAAAATTGCATTCAGTTTGGATAAGCTCAATTCCAGAAATATGTGGACGATTGGAGAGAGTTAAGAGAAAATTTTTGAAAATGATGAAGTGACTAGGGAGGTGAGATTGGGAGGGAGTTTGAGAGGAAAGATTAAAGCAAATGACTAAGTAACTTTTAAGATTTGACATGATAAGAGCCAACAAATATATTAAAATAGCAAATACTATATAGACAGAGGAATTATTTGGAATAGTAAATGACCACAAGAAAAGAAGCAAAGCTGAAAAAGCCAAAATTCTGACTATGTATACGAAGAGAAGAAAACAATAATCATAATAACTTTTGGAATATTCTCTTAAGGAGTCTGTAGGAGATTCAATTCATGAAATGTCTACTTCACATGCATTAGTGTTGGAAGAAAATAATTGTAAAGAACTAGTAGTGGATTCTATGACTGGAGTTTTTTTTATTATTTATTATTTCTATATATTTTATTACTTAATATTCCTATGTATATCTATTATAGTTTGAAAATCTAAATGCCTGTTGAAGGAGGGTATATTCCTCACCATGCAGTGAAGTTTAAACCAAAGTTTTACAGAACCCATTATTACACAGTTTGCCCTAGGAACTCTGACTATTATAGGGGAGAGAACTGTTTTTAATCTGCAATTTTCCAAAGACAAGTCAATTAAAAATAATAAAAAATCTGAAGTCCTGCCCACAAGGGTTAATAACTACAGAGGTGTCCAACAGATATTCAATCACAAAAATTTAAATTCTCTTTTCATTAAGCCTCTTGTGTCTTTTCCATAGCTAAACCAGGATAATTGTTTTGGGGCTAATATCTGAGGCCATTTAATAACACCTCCTGCTAGATTTCTCATGTAAACTCAGCAAGAGGAAGCATCCAGAGTAATAGAAAAATACTTGTGCTCATTTTACAGCTCAAATTCACACTTTTCTCTACAAAAAGGATCCTGCTGTTTGAGTTTGGCAACTGCCATACCAGCTGCATAGGGGAAGATTGGATTAGGAGGCAAAGCTGACTATGCAGTAAAGTCCCCACTCTCTAGCAGAATTTTTATGTAAATTCCATTACAGTTCATACTTTTGCAGATAATGAAATGGATACAAAACACTTCAAGGTTTCTAAGTCAGCAAAATAATGAACAGGATAGCCCATAAACTGCTTTAATACATTTTTGACATTTGGTCACTTGTAAAAATAGGCCTTGTATTTCTTCTTCTTTCAAATAGGTTTGCTTTTTTAAGGCTAGATTTTAACAACTTGCAGCTCTACAGGTTATTGCTAATGGATGAACATGAACTACAAAGAGTTCATCACATTCTGAATTTTAGTAGGTGGCAAATTTTACATGGTTTCCTTAAGAAAAATCTGAACATGTTTCTGTCCAGAAATCCCTTTCCTTTAGACTGTAAAAAAAAAGCACACAGATCTTACAGTCTAATGGCAGTGTCAGTGGGATATGCTTTTGTAATTAACTAACCATAAAATTAAAATTATGTAGATTGATTGGTAATTTTTCTTTTGTATAATTTGTGATGACATGTATGGCTAAAAGTGTATTTTCAAAAGACTAACCTCTAGAGACAAGGTGTTTTTGGATTTCCAAACAGATCCCACTTAGCAATAGTCAATGACTATAACAGAAATAGTCAAGAAAAATATTGTGTAGCACAATGTACAAAAATGTATTCTTTACCTTCTGCTATTGTCATTTTAGTTCCATATACTGTCTTGTGCTTGAAAGTAAAAATCCCATTAGTGTCAATGGACAAACCAGGCATGGAGTAAAGGAAACCCAAGACTTTGGCAACAATGACACAATTCTCCGAGTGAAGCAAGAATGTGGGGAAAAGTATGCATTTCAAATATAATGTATTCTGGTGATCCATTATCCCATTAGTGCAGTTGAACTTTTCAGGAAAATATGCTCATCTTTATTCTGGGATGACTAACACACATGCAATATTCCCTTTGGTATAGTTAATAATTTTAGTCAAAATAAGAAGACTATTGACATTTCACCTCATTGCCAAATCAAACAAGATTAGTCATATGAACTGAATCTCACTGATAGATGAATTCTGATGGTGAAACGTCAAAACATGATGCATGATCTTTGACTTGTAGTTAGCCTTTGGGAGTGATGTGGTGCCTCTCTCCTAAGGAGGTTCCTGTGGACCTGTGCAGACAATCATATATGACTGACTCATGACTTATATTCTAGAATGTATTAATGGAGTTCTCAAATGCACTCAACTCTTCTAGAATAAATACTTCAGGGCTTTGTTTTAGGAAGTCCTAATGATTTAGAGAAAGAGCGAGATTAAAAAAAAAATGTCTCTGACCATTGATAAACAGAGGCAAAAGACTCATAGGTATTAATAATAGTATTGAGTGCTTACTCAAGCCTGGACTGATTGCTTTACATGCATTATCCCATACAAGCCTTGCAACAATCTTATGAAATAGGTCTGTTATTGTGCTCATTTGACAGATGAAAAGGCCACAAAGCGAAACTGTTCAGCATTCGTTTTTTAAGATCAAATGCTCTGTATGTGTCTAGGTGAATTTGAACTTATGACCAACTTCCGAGCCACTTTAAATAACTGTCCTCTTGAATCCTCCAATCAAATAGATCATTAAAAAAAAAAAGTAATTTGCTTTCTATAAATACTTGTCAGCATACATATTGATTTTTGTGACCTCTACATTTTTATGCTGCTTTTGGTGGTTTTATGTGGTTTAATTTAGGTATTAGATTCTGATTTTGTTGTTGTTGGGGCTGTGCAGCTCTTAGTGTGACTCTAAGCAGTCACAGACTGCTTTCATTTCCTTTTAAGAGATTTTTGTTCAAAATGCTGATCACATTGGGACGAGAACATAAAGTTTCTTCTTTTGTTATTGGTGGTGGTCTATATGATTCTAAAGTACCAAAATGTAGTTTCTGGGGATATAATTATATATATTTAAAGATTTATTTATTTATGCATACAGAACTGGGGTATAAGCCAGAGGTGCTGGGGCAGTGAGAGGATTCACCAGAGACAGAGTGGAGAGCAGAACAGGCAGATCTATGAAGTATACTGCTGAGGGGAGCAGTGGGTGGGTTAGAAGAGGTCTGCCATGCCAAGTGGTCACCTCCAAGGCAGGGATAGAACTCACACTGAAGCGGTTGTGATTAGCTTGCAGTGCTACGTCCTAACCCGTTGCACCACTAGAGAGGGCCTGATATAATTATATTTTTAATGGCAATAACAATTGCCAGTGAATGAACACAAACTTTGTGAGGGCTGGGATCCAACCAGCACTCACAACAACATGATGGAGAATTACTATAACCATTTTACCGATAACAAAATGGAGCTAAAATAATTTGAAGAATTTGCTTAAAGTTATACAAAGTCTATTGCAGAATTTATCCAACACAGAATTTTTCTATCACCAAGGACCTTGCTCTATTCTTTATCACACTGCCTGCTATATCTGGGAGAAGGAGCTGTTCTGAGCTAGTTTCTTTAAGGCTAGAAATAAACTTTTAAGACCTGACAAACTGTGTTAAAGATGAAGAGTGAAGGTCATTCATGTAAGATACAACAATTTAAATGTCTTTCTTCCCTTCTTATCACTTAGCATTTACATCTTTCCTCTGACCTTATACCATCATCATATGAGATGCTATTTTGTATTTCAGTACCTTGAACATTTATGATGTTTTGGGGCTTTGTATGTCCAGACAGACAGTGATTGCAATAAGTGAAGGGAAGAAACAAATCATCCCTAACATTAGCATCACCAAGCTAAAGGTGCTTGTGGGAACAGGAAGCCTTGCTTGCCTTGATCTGGTTGGCCTCAAAACCTCGGCTATTAATCGTAATACCTGGCCTATTGTGTACAGCTGACCTAAGAACTCTGCTTCCTTTGACTTCTGTTCTTCATTATGTTCTGTGTGCTTGGTCTCATGAAGAGACATTGGAAGAGAAAGCAGGGGGCATAAGAGATATTTTCCCCCCCACTTGGCAATGTGACATTCACGCAGATCTGTATTTGTCTCTGTCTCATCCTTTTGAAGGTAAGCTTGTGGGAAGTACTATGCATGTCGTGTCATATTAAGTGTTCAACACATTCTTACTCAACACTTAACATAATAACTCTCATATTCATTCAAGAGAAAAAGCCTTCTTTTCTTAAGTCCAGCCAACTGAAAAGATTCATAAAGATGATTTTAAAAGCTTGAAAAGTAACTTGAAGTGCAAACATTTATAAGATGTGCCCACACGCGCACACACACACAAAGCAACATTCCATAGTGTTAATGTATACTATTTGAATTGTTGCTTTCTCTTGTTTAGACCTAAAGTCTGGGTAAATTGTTTGTTCAGAGCTGGTACATATTGTATCACTCAAGAATATATGTATGTCTTCTAAGAATTAAAAAAAGAAAAAAGAAAAGCCCATCTGTTTGTGAACAAATCTGTACTTTTGAGTGGCCTGTTTGGTTGAAAGTTTATAGTACTTATTTTACCAAAAAAAAAAGACTTTACTAAATTAGCTTTTTCTAGAAAAGAAATCTGGATATGATCAGGAGCAGCCAAAGCAAGAAGCAGTAAAATCCCAAAATAATATCACAAACAGCTTAAGTCACTTAACTTTATGTAAATCCACTGAGGAGAAAAAGAAAAATGAGAACAGGGAAAAAGAAAAAAAGACAGAACAAAGCAGGTTAAAAACTGGGAGGAGAATACTCTTACATCAAAGAAAAAGAAACAAAAGAAATTATAAGCTATTCTTCTTTTACTGGAAAGAAATTAAGACTTACACCTATGATACACTGAAGTAGAAGCAACCATAAAAGAAAAAAAAAAAAAAAAAAACATGCCCAAACCTGTACTTGCATCAAGGTGGAGTAGCTACCTGCCACAATTATGTAAAACTGTTTCAAGTTATTGTTACAGGATTATTTCTGAAACAGAAAAATATTCAAGTAGGTAACATAATTCTCAGAATTTTCTCCCCTCAAATCAATGTTATAACATTTCAGAACACAGCAAGTGCCACATTCATTAACTTCTAATACTGATTTAGAGTTTTCTAAATCTTCTTTATCCCCTTTAGAGTTTTATGCCTGACTTCTGTTTTATTGTGTATAAAATGTGTCCAAAATGATGCATATTTTTTACCATACTGTCATGTTTTATATTACAAGGTAAGAATTATTTCTCAATTATAAAGCATGCCACAAAAGTGTTTCCCCCCTAAATTATAAAACTTTGCTTAAGACAAAATGATAAGTAAATATTTTAAAACAAAGAAACATCTTAGTGCATTTCTTTTTAAGAAGTTTGAAACTACTTTGTCCCTATCTTTGCCTAACAACAAGGTAACCATTTAACAACAAGGTAACCGATCTTTGCCTAACAACAAACTAACCATTGTCTGGGACAATCCCAGTGTCTGTCACTTGTTCTGTCACAATAATTAATAGCATCCCTGTTAGTCTCAAAGGTATACAAGCTTAAAGGAAAATTATATAGTTATCTCTACCTCCAATATCAAGGCTGCCTCGCACAGAAAGGTCTGAGGCTTTTGCAACAACCCCACCAGGGTCTATACATATTTCCATCATTGACTTCCTATATAAACTGGGGCAATTACTTATCTACTCTGAGACCAATTTTGTCATCAGCAGCATATGGATAATAATAGCTCATAGGCTTATTGGGATAACATGAATGCAATAGTAATATGTCTGGGTACAGACACAAATGGGGATAACAAGATCACCTTATCAGATTGTTGTGCTGTTTACTTAAAATGATGAATTTGTGCTTAGTGCTCAGCACATGGTAGCTATGCAAAAAAATAACAGTTTTCATCTCAGACATTCTCATAATCATCATTACTATCATTTGCCATTAGTGGCTGTTTGTAAATATTAGAGTTAATTGCTTCTCTCCTAACCTCATCTCTTCTGGTACTCACTGATGTCACATCTGTGAAAAAGGTTTAGAAATTTGCCTTGTACAATCACAAATTGTGAGCACATTACTAGTACTTTTGGACTGCGTTGGGATTAACTAGACAGCATTTGTTCTAGGGGTGAGTGTCAATCGTACATCCCAAAGCCGCCATATTGCAAAGGCCATGAACTCTGGCTCTTAGATAATTTAGGAAGATGCCAGAACATTTCTTTGAATTTTCAATATTCAAGTGGTTTCAATTTTATTTCACTATTTGTTGGTTTTGTTTTGAATTTAAAAATGTTTTAAGACTCCACCAGCAAGGTAAATTAGTGCTTCTAAAATAAGTAGTGTGTGCATTGGGTTCAGATTCTTCCTGATATACCTCTTTCTGCTCCCAGGACACATACACCCAATTTTGAGCAACAGCAGAAACTTCCCAATTAGATACAGCTCGTTTAGGAGCCTAGTTCAGCACCCTAGCATTTTATGACCTTTGACATGTGATACAATGTCTCTAAACCTCAATCTCCTGGTCTTAAAAATGGGTATAGTCTATATAGTCTATATATCAAATTGATAATTAATTGTGATAATTTCTATAATTCACTAAGTCTCATACTAGAAATTGAATCCATGTCATTTAATTTATCTCATTCTGAATCCATGTCATTTAATTTATCTCATTCTGATGTTAAAAAGGCTAATGAGGGCTCTCCCTGGTGGCTCTGCGTGCTAAAGCACAGCACTAAGAAGCTAAAGCCACTTCAGCATGAGTTTGGTCCCCGCCCCAGAGGTGACCCACATGGCCGGCAGTGGGTCTCTCCTGACCTGCCCGCCACTCCCCTCAGCAGTGAACTTCCTCAATTGGCCTGTTCTGCTCCCCACTCTGTCTCTGGTGAGTCCTCTCACCATCCTTGCACCTCTGGCCTGTACTCCAATTCTGTATGAATAAACAAATAAATCTTAAAAAATAAATAAATAAAAAGGCTAATGACATCTAACCAATTTGCACTGATGAGGATTTGTGTATAGGTATTTTTATTGTAACACAGAGCCTATAAGCATCTGGTTTGCCACATAAAAATGCCCATGCAAAACAGCACAAAATCTCATGCAACTATACAGGTTTTCTCTTCCAAATTCCCATAGTAACTCAACCTTGAGTGGTAATAGTTTATTAATGACCTTACTTGACTGAGTATACATGTTTTTTTGGATTCCAGTTGCCATATAGAAACCATATGGTTGAGATTTCTTTAGACATTAGAAAGAGCATTAGTAAAATGAAAACAGAAATAATATTCTGAGGCACAGGATTCAATCAGCCAAAGACTGACTTCTTTTCTTGGCGGAGGCTCAGGTATCCTTCAGGATTCCACTCAGACATAGCCTTTTTTGGGAAATGCTCCTAAAAAAATTGTGTGTTTCTTTATCACTGTGCTTGTTACAGATGACTAAAAAAAAAAATAGGGTTCATTTATCTACCTGTTCCCTTAACCTTTGAATCTCCAGAGCAGTAGTTCTCCAAATAAAATCAACAGACCCCTTCAGGGTCCCTGAGATTCTCCTAGGGACATTTACAAAGTCAAATCTGTATGAATAATAATATTAAGACATTGTTTGTCTTTTTTGCTCTATTGATATTTGCACTGATGATGGAAATGTATCCAAGTCTAAAACTGCTAACACAGTAGTATGAATTAGGATGGTGGCACCAGAGTTATAGTATTAGAGTTGTTATAATCTTAATCACTTCACTCTTGTAGTAAAACAAAAACATAACATCATAAAATTAAGAAAAAACAAAAAGTAAAATACCAGTTTCAATAAAGACTGTCCTTAGAAAGCAATGAGAGTTAATATTTACTTTATAAAACCCCAATCCATGAGTACATGTCTTTAGCATTCTGTACAACAAAATAGAATATAAACAAAAAGCACTTCCATTGTTGACTAAAGTATGACTTTCGTCTCCAAGACAAGAGGTGTGAGATAAACATTTGAGTCTGAAGCTGAAATAACTGCTCTTTTTGTAGAATAACATTTTACTTTAATACTGAAAGCAAAGTATGGTTACTCAGACGTGGTTATTTCACACATATTTTTCAAAAGATGAATGAAAGCAAACAAGTCACTTTCAGGAAAACAACCAGTGGTATCTATTGCCAATAGTAAGTATTCAAGCAAAAAATATAATGCAAAGAACAGTTTGTATCTATCACTATGATCTTGACGACTGCCCATTATGAAATATTTTTTTGAGAAGCTTGATGTTGATATAAAAGTGGTGATTAAAAAAAGTTTTATGAAATTATTAACATTAGAAAAATCTGCATAATTCAGGAAAACAATATTTCCCAAATGACAAGTGTATTATGGTACAAAATCATACAAGTAATTCATGAACAAAAATGTATTCAAACTATGAGATCAACCAATGTGTTTTAATGCAACATATTTTAAAAAGTTCTTTGATATGATTTCAAATTCCACCTTTAATAAACAAATCATTAATAAACTATTATTTGACGAATTCTAGGGTTTAGCCAATTAAACCCTAGGAATCTGTCTGTAGAATGGAAGCCATTAGAGGCGGAAGAAGCAAAGTGTTGTGGGGACACAATGAACTATGGTGGAGGTCTGTGGGGACTTGGGTGGGGGAAGTGGTGTGATAATATAAATGTAAAGAGGTATGACCCTACAGCTCTGAACCATATACATCATATGTACCAACATTACCTCATATATACCATCATATATACCAACATTACCTCAATAAAAAATAATAAAATTAAAGTAAATTGATAAATAACAGATTCTAGTTAAGTATTAAAGTATACCAAATTCATCTGAAAAGGTTTTTAAAATGTTGCTCCTTTTTGCTACTACTATCTATGTGAGGCTGACGTTCTTCATATATTTCAAACAAAACAATATATTAAAATAGATTGATATGAAAGTAGATACAAAAATTCAACTATCCCAAACATTAAAAATATTTTCAAAAATGTGACTAATATCACTTTCTAGACTATATAATTATTTATTATAAAACATGATTTTGATATTAATGTGTTTATTATTGTTATTTTAAATTGAATTAATATGTGAGGAACCAATTAAAATTTAATTTATTTTTCCCCTGATCATTGGTTTTTGCCTCATAATGCCTACCCAGGAAGCTGAGATAAGGAAAGGGACTCTTTGGTCATAATCACTTAATTAAATCACTTCAGAAGCTTCTCTCAGGAAAATACTATTCAGTATAGGCATTAGTGGTGGTGAGGAGAAAAGGGAAATGAGTTATTATTTGACAGCCAAATCAAAGAATTTGTTTAATAATCTGTTTATACATCTGACAACTATTTGTTGGTGTAGGGTAGTTTTAATACCGTTTGAAGATTTTTACAAGCACTGGTTAATTCTCTTTTATATGGTTTTAGCACTGTATTTGAAGGACTATTGAATAACCACCTCTGTTGCGTATTCTTGTAACAAAAGCATAAATTCCTATTAGTTCCACAGTGCTCTGGAGAGGACATTTTGATGAGCACTAAAACAGAGACCTAAGGGGACGGAATGAATGTGGGAACAGAACCCTAATCAGATTAATATTTGGGGGATTTTTTAAAGCTATATTACTTAATAGCTTAAAATCTCACAGAAACAAGAATCAAGATAGGATGTTAAAAAAAAAATTCTAAACCCAGGTTTAAAAAAAAGTACTACTATTTTGCCTCCTTCAAAACAAAAGGCAACTGTGCTCTCATCCCCAAAACAAGTCAGTATGTGAGGTGATGGATGTGTTAATTAACTCAATGGGAGGAATTCTTTCACAGTGCTTACATGCATTGAATTATCCACTTGTACAATTTAAATATCACACAATTTTATTTATCAATTATACTTCGCTAACGTTAAATAAAAGACAAAGTTGATTCTCTTAAAAGACAATATTTCCTGATAACTTTGTGAATGGGAAAAGGTAGGATCAGTTTGGAACATACAACATTCTTTTCGTACTACTGAATGGAAAAGATAATGAATCTTTCCTTTCCAGGAAAGGAGCACTCTGCATTGTGCTGATGTAGTTAACATACTATATTCAAGAGCTAAAGCTCCTTAATTTATTTCATATTCCGTTTTATCCATTATAAGATGCAATTTCCCACTTTAACATTTCTGAAGTTGGGATAGGTTACTCCATGCAGTTTCATTGGCAAGGTTTTATATTTTCCTTGTAGAACATAAACTATTGGTGCATCTTACTGGTGATAGCATTTTAGTTTCAGTGAAATCTAGTGGCCTAGAAAAAAAGCTTGGTTTGTATGGAGACATCAGTTTCAGGATGGTGGTCTCTAATGCCTTGACTTCAATCAGTTCTGTTTCCTTTCCCTGTCTTAGTGGAAAATCATGGGCTCATCTTATAAGCAAATAAGCTGATTTGCTTAAAGGCAAGGTAAGCAAGTTTGAGTGACAGTATAGGATTCCTGAGAAATTAAGAATTTGGTATAAAGTTTGCAAAGGCCCCAAGGGGAAAAAAATCCAGATGTTTAGCTAATGTATAAATAAGATGTGGTCAGAAGACAAGACTTCTATATAAGAAGTGCATCCTAATTTTTATGCTTCAAAATATTAAACATCTCTTCAGCTTATAACTAAGTATATATGTATTTTTTTAATGCAGACAACAGCATATGTAATTTCCTTTGCAATATACCTCACTTCTGAATGCCAAGGAAAATAAATGTATGCAAAACATTTATGCCCACATCAGTATCTGTATATTGGTTAAACAATCAAAAGTACTTCTGCAGATGCACATATGAAAATTAAGAGCATTCCCACTTCCTCAGTCAAGACAGTCATGCTGTTCTGGCTGCACATACGCATAATGGAAACAAAATTGCTTTAAATAATCAAAATACACAAAGGCACATTTTTCTGAGTGATTGGAAATAACCCTGACAAATGCTCACATTTGGTAAATTATGAGCTAGCCAAGTTACGTTTGCATAAATATAATGAAAAACATTTTTTAAAAATTTAGTAAGCATATAAAGCAAAGCATTCTGTTGGTAATGAATTTCTTTGACAGATAAACCAACAACCATGCAGGGCAAGTTTATGAAGGTGCCTCCCTGCGTGCTTGACACAGAAAAAGAGAGAGGGAGAGGGTGTGAAAGGAAAAAGAGAATATATATGTGTGTGTGTTATGTGTATTCACATGCATATATAAGCAAATAAAAATTGGCAGAATCATATAACTGGTAGAGCTAGCCTTCCAACTGAAAGTATATGGTAAAGCCAGCAGTATCAAATAGCTACTTATATTTTAAAAGAACACAAAATACCATGTTTATATGTCATACACATAATTCATATTCTCCATACATCACCCTTTAATAACATAGAGCTTATTTATTAGGTAAACATATAATTATATTCTCTTCCAACAATCTAGATACCACACCTCAGCCACACACTTAAACAGGTATTGATAGATTGTTGGATAGGATTTCTGCATGGCTTATTAAAAAATACTATTTGAAGGCCTCCACAGTGTTGCAGGGGTTGAACTCAGTGCTATAAACTGCTGCAGGCATGAATTTGATCCCAACCATGGAGCTGACCCACATGGCATGGCAGATCTCTCCTATCTCCCCTGCTGCTCCTCTCCTCAGCAGCGTATTTCAGTAGGTCTGCTTGTTCTACTCCCTACTTTGTCTCTGGTGAATCCTTTCACCCCAGCCCTGCACCTCTGCCTTATACCCCAGTTCTTGCATGCATAAATAAACAAAAACAAATCTTTTAAAAACAGTATTTGAATAGGGCAAATTATAATTTTCTATTCATAGGGAATATAGCACTACTTATTATAAGATTGTTTTAGGTAGGTTTGAACACTGGGTACTAGAACACCTGGATATATTTAAGCAAAAGCTGAGGAAAGGTGTACATTTACTTAATATTTTCTAGGTTAACCTGTTTCTTTAGCTAAACATAATAATTTCTGGAGACTGACTTCAGGAATTAGCTCTATGGATAGCAGAACTGTTTGGACAATTCTGTAGCTTTAGAGGAAGAACACACCTTTATGTGTGAAGGGGGTATCATCAAGGCCTTTTCGAATGGACTTACCAAATGAGACAAGAAATTTTTCCAACACCTATGAAGTTAAACTGTACACAAAAAGATAAAAAGGACCAGAAACTGTGGGTGGAGTAGAGAAAAGTTTCTTATGGGGAAATTTTTGAAATTCTTGGGTCTGAAGTGTAGGAAGATTCAGATTGTTGTTTACAGCTTAGTCATCTCTGAACATCATCAACTTTTCCCTATTAAATGCCACCTACCTTTACTTGACAACAGGAAGTAAGAGCCTGAGAGAAACAAGGATTACAAAAGGCCTCTGATTGGGTAAAATGGTTCAGTAGGCTTAGTTAAATGGGTGCCACTTGCCTCACTCTGAGATTATCCCTATTCTTTTTTTGTCTTCTTCTAATTTTAGGGTACATTCTTAGAAAGCATAGTGCTTTGCATTAGTTTCAGTATTCAAGTGCACTAGACATTTGCTAACTTAGTCCTTATCACTAGCAATATCATCTCTGTTTCTCATCATTTAAAGAAACTTCTCTCCTGAAAGTCTCCAGTGACTAATTAATTGTGACATCCAAGTTCTCATATTTCTTCTTCCTTGTCCATGTCTCCCTGTTGCCTAATCAGGCCCTCCTTCCAGAAACTCTCCACCCTTCCTCTCTTTGGACATTTTGGTTTTCTTTTTGACTGTGGGACTTCAATTCTTGTTTCCTTTCTGTTCACACTCTTCATATATGGGATTTAAAAGTTTGTTCTTCAGCTTTTGTTTCTCTTTGGTCTCTTTCTTCCTTGATAATCTGATCTACTCTTTGCGTTTTATTTGCAGATGAACCCCACTGTTCTTTGGCCTCATCTTCTCCTCTGAGTGCTGGACACAGGTTTTCACTCACATATTTCCTTTTCTAGATGAACAGTTTTTGGCACCTCAAAAAAAATTCATTAGGTTCAAACTGAATTCAGTACCTTCCTGTTCACATTTTTGTAACCTCTTCATGTTTCCTATTTTTAAAAAATGTTATCACTAAACTTTAAAATCTCAAAGTCAAGTATGCAATTTTTCTGTTTCCACGGTAATATGCAAAAACCTGTCAATACTTCCTATGAGATATTGTGCCCATTTGTTTCTTCTCTTTTACTCCCTTTCATTTTTTAAGCTTTTATTTCTGCATACAAGAACTGGGGTATAGGCCACACGTGCAGGAGGTGAGAGGATTCACCAAAGACATAGTGGGGAGTAAAACAGGCAGATCCACTGAAATACACTGCTGAGGGTAGCAGCAGACAAGTCAAGAGAGGTCTGCTGTGCCATGTGGGTCACCTTCTTAGCCTGGGATCAAACTTGTGCTGCAGTGGTTGCAGATAGCTTCACAGTGCTGTGCTTCAACCAGCTGTGCCACCAAGGAAGGTCCCCACTCCCCTTTCTTCAACAGACTATCACTATAGCCTTGTAAATGTTTTTTTAGGCTTTTCCACATCCAAACCACTTTTATATTGCTGCCAGAAAATTTCTTTAATGTAGTTTGCATTTCCATATCTAAATATACCTGCTCCAACCATCTCCTTTGCCAATATTTCTCTTCTTTCTTCTTGGTACCTCTATATCATCAAATATTCTAGTCTGACAGGTTTGTCTTCCTATTTGATATATCCAATTAAATAAAGGGCCTGATAAGTTTGTCCTCAAATCTCCTCTGTACACTGCAGTGACTCACATATAGTAAGCCTCCAGAAATCTTTGATTTGGTACATTTGGGATCTGGAAAGGGTTGGGAAGAGAATTAGCAAAAGGCAGGGAAAGAGGCTCAACCAAAAAGAAAACTGAGAGAAGCAGCAAATGACAATCCAAGAGCCTTATGAGACATTCACTGTCTTGTCCTTTTGACTACTGAGTGCTACCTGGACCTTGGGGCCCAAACATTCCCATACCACATATCCAGGAATCTCAGAATGCTCAGTGGTTTTGTTGCATCACACCCAAACCTGACACTCCCAGGGGGTGCCCTGTGCCCATTGGCAGACAGTCAAGGCCCGATATGCTGTGCTGCTGTCTTCTGGCAGGAAAAGTGGAATAGCCAGCTAAACCTTAGAATACACCAGTTCTAAAAATGTGAATGGTAATTGTAGACATACTAAGAAGAGAATGGCCCTTTGGGGCCTTTTCTCTTTTTGCTCAGTGATACAGGTATACTGCTTTTGACTGTGGTTTTCAGGCGACACTATCCTGCTTTTGGTGCCATCTGTATAACTTAGGACACTCAGTGTCTAAACAGGAACTGTGAGGAATCTGGATTGTGTTGGAGTAAAGTACTAGGAAGAGAAACCTAAGCACCTTTGCTGCTATAGAACTTTCTCCTGTTAAAGTAATATATTTACTGTCACCAGGAGGCCAAAGGTGACCAAGGGGAGGAGGAGCTTTAGAGAGATGGTAGGGTTTTTTTTGCAAAGATAAGCTTGCTTGCTTTCTTTTTTGAGATTTATTTATTTATTTTTGCACAGACTTGAGGTGCAGGCTAGAGGTAGGGGAGGATGAGAGGATTCACCAGGGACAAAGTGGGGAGCAGAATAGTCAGATCTACTAAAAGCACTGCTGAGGAGAGCAGTGAGCAAAGCAGGAGGGTTCTACAGCACCGTGTGGGGGTTAGCTCCCTGGCGGGGGTGGAGGTGGGGTGTTGGGAGTGGGGGAGATTGAACTCAGGCCAATAATGGTAGGGTGTCTCTGTAATAGCAATAGTGTTGAAACTTATCCCCTAAGCCACTAGGGAGGCCCAACTAGATAAGATTTCTTTGTATAGTACTTGTCTTTTCATGTGCAGATACCTGCGCTGGATGTCTCCCCCAGTGTAAAATTCAAGAGTGCTAAACTGTAAAAAATTAGGTATATGGAGAATGTAAACTTACAGACTGTTTGCTGTAATGTCTGATCCCATTTCTGACTTCACCTTGATAGTAGTTAATGTGTCAGTGAAGCTTTACAATGACTACTTTCCATGTCTCCATCCCCCCTCCTTTCACATTGTAAATTATATTGCTCCACTGTTTTGTTTACTGTAAGAGAGTAAAATCACTTTTAATTTCTTTTTGCATGCCCACCCTTTCCTCTGCTGCCCAAAGAGATAATCTTACCAGTCTTCACTGGTGGATCAAGGCAGCCAGAATATATTCTGACAATTTTTTTCATTTCCACCTCAGCTTTTCTTTGTCACTATCCTCTTTTCTTCTCCATTCTTGCACCAAAATTAAAACGAAAAATCTAAAGCAAGTGTAGTTACCCGGACAATATGTAATTTCTGCCCCACGAAAGACAAAGGTCCATGTATGCCCTCAATTGCTTCTGTTCCACTAGCTTTTTTCTCTCCTATAAATATAGCCAAATTTCTACTTTCCAAAACAAAACAATACAAAACTTTTTGCCTCATTTTCCTTCAAGTTCTAAATAGAGATTCTATGTGTTCCTTATTTCCAATTATTTCCACCTTCATTCTTCTTTTGCTCCTAAAATACGCCTTCTGTACCCACAAATCTGAGGAAACTCTTGTTATTAACCTAATCACTGCTGAATCATTAGCTGCTGTCAGCTTGTCTATGGTTCTCACTCTGTAATAATCAGTCCAGTTGACCATCCTGAATCACCCTGGTGTGCTTTGCTTCTCCAGTGGGTTACAAGCTCTTTTTCAGACTGTGACGAGTTTCCTCAGTTACTGAACACTTTTGATCTCCATAGTAAACTTTCTTCTTTCTTCTTTACACAGTTGTTCTCTGTCCTTCCTAGTCTATAATTGTTTCATAAAATTACTTGAATCATCTATGACAGTTCTTTCATATATTACCACAAGTCATTTCCAATAAACAAAATCCCCTATTTTTTTTTTTTTTTTTT
>NW_004567109.1:49156727-49285138 GCF_000260355.1 Condylura cristata | reverse complement strand
TTTTTTTTTTTTTTTTTTTAACTTTGGCCCCAGTCAGATGGCATCTTCTTAATGCACACATATTTGGGGAATTTATTTTTGTTTTCATTTTCCAGTCTTGGGTGCCCAATCATGAAAGAGCTGTGAGGAAAAGTTGTTTGAGCTCAGGATACTTATAATTTATAGTTAGCCCTTGAAAACCACTGTTTCCAAATTACTGTGTTTGAGCATAATGGAAATATACCTTTGCATTCTTCCACTGCCCCAGATTTTTATCTATATTATTGATAAATAGGGTGAGAGGGTTATGACTACTTTGAGAGTGAAATAGGAGTCTACGTGGCAGGGATAATTATTTTTACTGTCATTGTCCCTTTTTGTATATACATATATCCTATATCATTAGGTTTTTTATTTTTAAAGATTTATTTATTTGTGCATACAGAACTGGGGTACAGCCCAGATGTGCAGGGGTGACAAGATTCACTAGAGACAGAGAGGGGAGCAGAACAGGTAGATTGAAGAAGTACACTGATGAGAGCAGTGGGCAAGAAAGGAGTGGCCTGCTGTGCCATGTGGGTCACCTCCCTGGTCCAGGATGGAACTCATGCTGAAGAGGCTGGGGCTAGGTTTGGAGTGCTGTGCTTTAACACATTGTGCCACCAGGGAGGGCCCGGAAAATGGAATACTTGAACAGACTTTTTAGGAAGGAGTGGACCTACTCTCTGTTCTGTATACCTTATGTGTGGTGTCTGTATCCTTCTATGTGATGTGCCCATTATTTTCCTTGAGAACTGACTATTTTCACAGACACTTTCACAGAAGAGGATTGACAGTCTTCCTCTTCAGTCTATACTTATAAAACTTAAAATATTGAGGTGACACTGATTAACAACTATATGTAGGTACAGTATTATAGCTGGACACTTACACATGCTACATTATGAAAACCTAGTTTCCATTCACTATCAAACAGTCCACTACTTTACTTGTCTTACTCACTCCCCACTGTTCTTCCCACCTGGTAACCACCACTCTGTTGTCATAATCTAAGGGTTTGTTTTTATTTTTGTTTGTTCATTTGCTTAGTTGTTTTCTTTTTCCACATTAAAGTGAAAACAGAAGGTTTTTATTGTTTTCTGTCTTAGTCCACTTAGTATAATCCTTTCAAGGTCCATACATGTCACACATGGCAAGGTTTCTTTATTTTTTAAACAATTGAATAATATTCTGTTGTGTATATATACCACATCTTTATTCACTCATCCCTCCATGGACACTTAGGTTGTTTCCATATCTTCTGTACTGTGAGTAGTTTTACTTCAGGGAACATGAGGATACATATACCTTTTCCATTTAATACTTTGTATTCTTCTGGCAGGTACATAGAAGTGGAACAGCTGGATCAGATAGTCTATTTGAGAAATTTCCATACTGTTTTCCATAGTGAGTGGCTGCTGGCCTGATAGATAGTTTCAGGAATCCTTTAGTTTTCATATAACCCTGGGGGCAGAGGCAACTCCCTTTGTTTACACAAGAATTGGCTTGAAGAAATATCCAAAGAGGGAGTTTGGTTTCCCAGAAAGGCCACAGTGTTTACAGAAGCCATAGATTCAAATTTCTGCAAGGAGAGGTTTTCCAAGATGATAACTGCTAAGAGCATGTTTTTCCCAGGTGCAGAACTGAGTTAGTTTCCTTTCTATGACTCCTGAGAGAAAAAAGATGGCAAATTCAGGGACTATATCTATCTTCTTCCTATTGTATTTCTGCTTCACCGTATCTGACAGAAATAGGTGTTCTATTACTACTTGTGGAGTTATAATGCATTGAAATGTTGGCAAAGAAAGAGACAGCAAAGGTAAGAGCACCAGATTTTGGAGACTTGAGCAAAAATTCCTTGTTTTCTAAGGCATTTCCCAAAGTGCTATCAGATATTCCTGAGGTTGAGATTTAGGAAGGTATTCCCCTGGGGCACTGCCAAGCTTTGGTTGACAGTGCTCTCTATAGGTGATTCAGAAGTCAGAATGGAAAATATCACTCAGTACATTTTAGGGTTCGTTGTTTTCTCAAAGAAATCAGTCCTTTCCCTCAGCTTCTGACCCTACCTGGGGGTGAAGAGGTGGGAGAGGGGGACTGATGCTACATTTGATATATGAGTAGACAATTCCACTGTGACCATTGCTTTATTCCCTGATTTAATTATGAAATTACCTTTTTTGAATAGTTTCACCAATTATGGAAAATAACCATATTGGATAATTACATGAAATGGCAAATAGAAATATCCCATAACTGGCATAAATGTTCCTGATAGTAAATAGCTACAAATCAATGTTATAGCAATGTTTATTGTACCCTCCACAGTTTTTTTTTTAAACCAAAACATTTTATTTTAACCAAGAAGAAAATAAGGTATGTCATAGATGAAAATGACACACATATTTTTGTACTTATTATTTAAAGAAAAGAAAAACATCTGAAATCTGTTTGCTAACTACAGTATAATACAAATTAGCCTGCAGGCACCGTGTGTGCTGTACTCTGTCTGCTTGCCAGCCCTGCTTAGTCCCACCGTATTAATGAGCAAGTGCAAGTATTTGAACAATCAGCATTTCCGCATTTGCATGCAAACTCTCATGCTGTGTAATTATACACAGAGCTGGCACTCAAATTAATTAAAGCTGATTTCTCTGTGACTGCAAACTGGTCATATCCTCCGTTTTGCCTTCCTATGAAGTCATCACTCTACATTCAATGTGACACTTCTGTCCCTGGCATTCTTAGTAATGCTAATGTTCGACAATTGAAAATCCGGGCAATATTTTAGACTGCAGCTGACAATGCTTGGGTGTTCTTCTGTTTTCCCTTTCCTCCTTATTTCCCCCTCACACCCCCCACCCCCACCCCCGTCTGTTATAAAGAGCTTTTGAATGCTTGCTTTGTAATTATCTCAAATAATAATGCAAACAAATTATATATATTGTTTCGTTGGTTCCCTCCTCTCTTTTATGACTCCACCCACTTGATTAGAGCTTACAAACAATTCATCAAACTTAAAAAATTTGTTTATTTGATACCAGCAAACAATTAGTTTTAATGATCTTTTCTTTTTATAGATAAGACTCTCATAATTCAAGATCAGGGGGATTAGGAGAGAAGGAAGCACCAATGACTGCTAGATTTGATTAAAACTTTGTGAATCCTCATCAAATAGAGCAGTATTGAAATGGAGACTATTATTTGCAAAAAGAGATCCATAAACATTAACTTCTAGGGCAGAAGGCTTTCCTCAGCTCTTGTACAATGAAATCATCTTTTTTGGGTTCTCAGTCCCTCTGAAAAAATTGTTTCTGTGTCAATTCCTTTAAAAAGACAATTAAGATATCATTCCCATTTTCTTTTCATAAATTTAAACCTTTGAATATGGTGGCTACTGAAAATATCATCACGCAGGACCTGAGAGATGAGCGACTTTCACACATTCCTCTGAAATCACTCCTTACCACTCAACCATAGCTCACCAGAGTCCTCATTTCTCTGAATCCCATTAGTCAGAAACAGCTGAGAGCTATTGCAAGGGTTGAAAGTCTCTTTCTAGAGCAGGTACCAAGCGGTTCTATACCTCAAACTCAAGATCCTGAATTATACTGCCAAGAAAAGCCCCAGCAATCTACACTTGAAAGGGATGATCAAGTACAGAACTTCTTTATAATCACTCTCTAATGATTAAACCAAAAGATACAATTGTCCTTACCTTATCAATGGTACTTCTGGGTCCACAAATACTATCAGTTAGCAAGCTCCCTTCAAATTCCAGTTGGCATACAAGCAAGAAAGGAGTATTGAGCCTTTCCCGGAGACTTCTGGAGAGATCACAGTCCCCGCACTATTATCATGATCAGAAGCCTGCCCTTCTGTCTTGTCATGAATTTCCTACGCAGACAGGTGTCATATTGGCATGAATTTCGTTGCCAAGTACATTTTAAAAGGTGGGCGTGGCTGTGATCATGTAGCCAGTTCCACCTGTCTCTAAACCTTCCTAACCTCCACTGCTTTTAATATTTCTCTCAGGTACCCAGTGACTTCATGAGTTATCCACGCACTGGGTCCAACGAACAGAGGTGTGGGAACAGTATCGAGTTAAGCAGCACCGTGGTTCTAGTACACAATGCACATTGCTACTGGCAAATACCTCTTTGCTGAATCAGGATTGGGCTTCACTGAGCAGGACTAGGCTGTTCTACTGCTTTCTGTTTGTTTCCTTTTTAGAAAGCACCCTCTTCTAATTAACTACTTAGCAAAAATAGATTCTTCTTGATGTTCACTCCATAAAAATATAGTGTTTTTAGGCATAGAGAATTATGTTTTCACCTTTTTTTTTATTTTAAAAGCAAGCACTTGCAAAATAAAAGGCAAAGAAGAAAATCAGGTTCCTAATTAAAACAGAAATCACTGCCTATGCAGTACATTTTGCTCTTAAATTTTCTGATAGCAAGTGAAATACACCTGTTAGTCATGATTCTTTTATTCTTCAGAGAAGAAGATAATAGGAAATGTGTTCTGTCAATTTCTCATGGAGAACCTGCTGGCACTCAATACTCTTCTTTTCATTGGTGGTGGCATTTTTTAAAAAGGTGGCTGGTTACATATTTCTTTATAGGAGTACATGTAAATGGAATTGAAGTATGGAAGTAGCAAAACAAAATGTTTAGAAAGATGCCGAATTTATGTTGTGTTCAATATTGTAAGTATAAAATGATCAGAACAGAGTCTGGAAAGCCTGGAGGCTCAATGAATATAAAGGATATGTCTTTGAAAAAATTCCAGCCACTTTATCAATGTACTTTAGAGGTGGAGGGATGTTAATTTTTTCAGAATTCTTGGTTCTTTAGTGACATTTAAATCAAGCAAAATTCTTTTGGGGGTGGGGGACTGACTTACTCTCAAATATCAAAGTTTGGGCCAGTATTCCACCTAAAGTAAGAATTTCCTCTATAGTGTTGTTTTTCTTCCATTTGCCCACCATCTAACACAAAATTGACATGTAATGATATTGAATAAATATCTGCCAAGTAAGAGCTCCATGTTACAAGTATAATTATGGACATGGACTTTGTGATATGAATCAACTAGCCTGCATAAGCTTGCTTCCCATACAGGCTGGTTCAAGGCTTGCACATGAATGTGAATGGCAATCATTTGGTAAATGAATTGAAATTAAATAACTTCGAAAAGGATATATTACTTTGTCTAAGCTAATCTAGTCTCTTTTTAAATAGATATTGTCTTTATTTTTAACCAATATCTTTCTGAATTGTCTATTCTTTGGTATGAGTTTTTTTTTTTCCCTGAAACTTCATGAAGCATTGAGGATAAATTTAATCCCTATTCCACATGAAAGTTATTCAACTATTTGAAAAATGGCTATCATTTTTCCCTAAGTCTACTCTTTTTTCAGACTGAACATTCCTTTAATCATTCTAATATGAGATGGCTTTTAAGGCCTCTCACCATATTGGATAGATTCCAGTTTGTCCATGTCTCTCCTAAATGTGGCATCGGAACTGAATGCATTACTTGAGATGTGGTCTAATTATGCAAAGTACATGGGTACTGATGCCTGTCTTGTTCTGGGCTCTATTTCTAATAATTTAGAATTTTATGAAGGCAGGAAATGCACTCTGAAGAGTGGTTGGCATCATTATCATACTCTTAGTTCTTGAACTTTTACAAGTCGAAAATGCTTAAATCTTTTTCATACCACATTCTGATCAAATTTTTTGCAACTTGTTCATGTTGCAATTGATACTTTGGATGAAAATAGTGGTCTTTATATCCAGCCATACTAGAGCTCATCTTTGATACAGATCCACAGTTGTAATTACTTATGGCATTTTTGAATCCTGATTTTGCTGTCCAGTGTCCTGGTTACTGTATTTCATTTTGTGTCACTCTTTTAAACACATCTGAATGGCCAGTATGGGTCAGGTATTATGTCAAGTACAACATGGTCACATTCCAGAAAGAACATGGGAAAGAGACTAATATCATTATCATGCCTTTTATGGTTCATTGAAGTTCACTGTTAAAAAGGTTGCTAATGCACCTCTCAGAGACCTCTTCAAATTTTCACAAACCTTAGATAAGAATAAAACACTTACATTTTTATCGATTACTTATGTAATGATACAAATAATAAAAAACAAAAAACAAACAAAACATTTTGGATATCATTTAAGAAGCACAGCATTATTACATTATAGGTGGCTTTGATTTCTCCATACAGTATAGGGAATTAAGGCTCAGGAAATTTATGTGACCTCCACAAATTCATATAACTGTAAGTTGAAGCAATTCAATTTGTACTCCCAAGGTCCTTGTGTGCTGTTGAGTTCATTCTAATTCACTCTTCTGGAGGTAATTCTATTCATACCATAAACTAACTCTAGCTTATCTTAGAGGAACATCTAAATATTTTGATTAAAAGAATTGCCAAAATTCAGTTATACTCTCCTTTCAACAATAAAAATAAATTAGCTTTCTTGGAACCACTTCATTTCTAGGGATCACATACTGATTCTTAATGGTTCCCACCATCTCAAAATGTTCACTTTGCTTCTCTTTTTTTGTTTCACTTCCTATGATGGGAAGGTTTTTCTGAGTACAACAGTGAATAAAGAAAGGTCTAAATTTTTCTAGAGTACATTATAAACTTAGTCTGGGAAGCAAAAACAGGAAATGGGGAGAAGGGAAGAGCTCTAAAAAGTATAATGGTATGAAGTGTTGCCCAAGTCATGGTAGAAAGTCCAGAATATGAAAGAGGAATAGAAACATTCTGAAGCTGTTCACACTCAAATCTCATAGTTGCCTTAATGCTGTGCTAGCCCAAGTGGTGACACAGAAATGACATATAATAAGACAGGATTTTTTTCTTCAAGATGGAAATGTGGGCCTTCCCTGGTGGCACAGCAGTTTAAGCACAGCACTAAGAAGCTAAAGCCACTTCAGCATGAGTTGGAGCCCCGCCCTGGAGGTGATCCACATGACTTGGAAGACCTCTCTTGAACTGCCCACTGCTCCCCTCAGCAGTGTACTTCCTCGATTTGCCTGTTCTACTCCCCACTCTGGTTCTAGTGAATCCTCTCACCACCCCTGCACCACTGCCTGTAGCCCAGTTCTGTATGCATAAATAAATAAATCTTAAAAAAAAAAAAGATGGAAATATGGAAGACGATAACCATTTTGTAAAATGAAGAGTAAATAGTTCTATTTGTTAACTTATTATTCCCATTTGACTGGGTATAAAAAACTAATAAAGTTCCTTATCTTGCATGGTAGTCTATTATTATGACTTTTCATTAATTGTATTTTTATTATACTGTATTTTTATATTAATTCTTTTCTAGAATAGTTAATGCTTTTATTGCATAGAAATTCCCAAGATTATTTCTGGCAGGTTAGCAAGAATAAAAAAGAGGTATATTACTAGAAGTCTGTAGAGTCCCCAGATGTAAGAAAATTTTTAAATATTATTTTATTCTACCCTGAAAAGACCAAAACATAAGTTTCATATGAATTTCATAGAAATAACAAAAGAGAGCCCTCCCTGGTGGCGCAGCGGGTTAAAGCACGGCATTAAGAAGCTTAAGCCACTTCTGCATGAGTTCGATTCCCGCCTGCCCCAAGGAGATCCACATGGTGTGGCAGACCTCTCCTGACCCACCCGCTGCTCCCCTCAGCAGTGTACTTGGTCCATCTGCCTGTTCTGCTCCCCACTCTGTCTCTGGTGAATCCTCTCATCCTGCACATCTCTGGCCTGTACCCCAGTTCTGTATGAATAAATAAATAAATCTTAAAAAAAAATAACAAAAGAATTAGCAGGAAATTAAAACCTCTGGAGATCCTTTTTAAAGGAATTTGTGTGTTTATGATTTTTTTTCCATGTTTCTAAAATATCCTCAATACAATAAAGGTTTATTAACCAAAATAATTCTGAAGGAAAGTAAAATAATTTTTATTGAATTAAAAAAGTTGTAGATGTGAATGTGCATATGTATGGAATAAAATTTAAGATTCACAATTTAAATCAATGTTTGAAAGTAAAAGTCATTAAGAATGGTTCTTTTTGGTAATATGTGGTATTAAAAGCATCAGCACAGTAGTATTATGATAATGCATTATGGCTGGAAGATGAACCTTACTGAAAAATTCAAGAAACTGACTACAGAACAGTGAGTTGCAGAAGGGCAATTATAAGCCCTGGTTTGATTTCATTATCTAAGATGAGTGAGAATAACATGAAAAACTGAAATATAAATGATGCAAAACATATTAGCTTTAAGATTTCTTTTTTGTCTTAATTATCTAAGTTTTTATTAATAAGTGCTTTGAAATGTACGACCCCCTTTATTAATGCTGGCTTCTTCAAAGAAATTATAACATAAGCTTATATTATACTATAATAATTCTAATAGCTAACTTTTGCAACTCTGGTGCTAAGAATTTCATATGTATTATCTCATTCATTACTGTCTCACTCTATTATCATCTTCTATTAACACTGGAGGAAACTGAGGTACAAAAAAGCTAAACTGTGTGTCCAAAGTCACATATAGCAAGTTACTGAGCCAAGATTGAAACTCAAAATCTGTTTGACTGTCTTTATGTATCCACTGTATATATATTTTTTAAAGATTAATTTATTTATGCATACAAGAACTGGAGTGTAAGCTACAGGTGTAGGGAGTGAGAGGATCCACCAGAGAGTAGGGAGCAGAACAGTCAGACTGACTGAAATACACAGCTGAGGGGAGGAGTGGGAAAGACAGGAGAGGTCTGCTGCACCATGTGGGTCAGCTCCTTGGCAGGGTATCAAACTCATGCTGTAGTGGCTGGTGAATAGTTTGATAGTGCTGTGTTTTCAACCTCTGTGCCACCAGAAAGGCCCTCCACTGCATTAAGTGGTTTTCATGTCACTTATGCCCTGATGGAGATGACTACTCCTTTCTATTCCCCATAATCTGTTCCAATAGATACCCAAAACATCCACTCCACCTTGCTTGGAATTGGAGCACAGTAGATGTTAAAGAACATTTGTAGAATGAATCAATAACTGCTACTAGTCCTTGTCTTTTCTGTATCATTTTTTGACACATAATTTTCCCTGCCAGGCATCAATTTGTCTCCTGCTGGGGAAAAGCGGAGTATTACCTACTCTGGTCTTTAAATTAATGTTTTCCCTAAAATGGTAAAGAAACATGAATTGCTCTACTCAAACAAGGAGCAATTTTGACAAATAAATAAGTTTAAAATGCTGAGTCAACCAGCTTTGTGTTGGATTACCTCAGAGAGAAGTTGCCAAAAGTTTTCCCACATTGCCCAGGATAGGTATGACAATGTTATACTTTCTAATATCTCCATTAGTAAATAACCTGTCCCACTGTCTAACCAGAGAAGGAAGCTGTAATGTTTGCATTCCAACATAAACCAGGGGAGAAAAGTAAGTCAAGTGCAGACTAATGTGTTGGCATAGCTTCTCTGTTTTCTGTCTTCATGAACTCATCTGACATTTACTGAATGAATGAGAAGCTGAATAAATGATGACTTGGGGAGAGGAGGGAAGTTGCCAGTGGTTCTCTCTGCCGCTGTCTGTCGGGGAGACTTTGAGTGAGGTACTAGGATTAAGATTCTGTCTAGAAAGCGAGAGTGACAAGTAGACACTATGAAAAGCATGAGGAATGCCACCAAGTCCCCAGGGGCAATGGGTTGCAGGATCTGTGAGCAACCGTGAGAAGTTTGGTGAAGAAGAAAACTCCTGGAGGAGAAGAAGGAATGTGCTTTCCTGCCCAATGTGGTAAAAGAATACAACAGTTGACTGTTGTGACTTCTGTCGTGACTTCAAGGCATGGTTGTATGAAATTCCTTTTTGTTTTTTTTAAAGATTTATTTATTCATGCATACAGAACTGGGACGCAGGCCAGAGGTGCAGGAGTGGTGAGAGGGGGGAGACAGAGTGGGGAGCAGAACAGGCCATCTGATGAAGTACACTGCTGAGGGGAGCAGCGGGCAGATCAGGAGAGGTTTGCCATGTCATGTGGGTCACTTCGGGGCAGGGATCGAACTCATGCTGAAGTGGCTTTAGCTTCTTAGTGCTGTGCTCTAACCTGCTGCACCATCGGGGAGGGCCCTGAAGTCTCTTTTATACCAGGAGTTCCAAAATCACTCCTAATGCCAACAAAGTCCATGCAAGAAATGATTAATGACTAAAAAGACTGGGCAGAAAGCAGGAGGAAGCAGTACTATATTGGCACGAGGGATATGAGTCCAGTACTATCCAAAAGAACCACACTTGCAATTTTTCTAAATAAGTCACATATCCATATTTTCATGTTAAGTCTCCAGTTTTTAAGGCATTGTCAACTAATTTGACCTTACTATCTAAAAATGCTAGTACCTAATAATAGTGCCTGATAGCTAATATCATGTTATTATTAATATATAAATATTATGTTCATAGCTAAATATTATGCTTGCAAAACATCTGTTACCACTCAACAAACTCTGAATTAAAACTTTCTACTCCACAAAGTGACTTGGTAAAGAGATCATTATAAAGACCAAATCCTTTATACTGAGAAAGTTATAATGTACTATGGCAATTTAAATATATATTATAAATAATGCCACTAATTCTCATTTTCTCTTTAAGATTTAAAAAATTTATTTATGCATATAAAAACTGGAGTGCGGGCCAGAGGTAGAAGGAGTGAGAGGATTCACCAGAGACAGAGTGGGGAGCAGAACAGACAGATGTACTGAAATATACTGCTGAGGGGAGCAACCGGGGAGACAGAAGAGGTCTGCAGTGCCTTGTGGGTTAGTTCTTTGGCTGGGGGCCCACAGTGGCTAGCAATAGCTTGATATAGCTGAGACTTTAAACTTGGCACCACAAGGGAGGCCCAATTCTCATTTTTTCTACAAAGATATCTGGATCTTTTCACTCTTCCTCATCTCATTTTTGTTTAGCAGTACCCCAAATAAGAACATGTAGTACCAAAGCCTGACTCAAAGGGACCATCAGCCCAGCATTGATCACTGCTGAGAGAAGAGCAGTTGGTCCCTCTGTTATCACAAAAGATTCAAGTTATTAAAGTATTGGCGCTTCCTTTGTCTGTAGCGTGAGTATAAATAATTTTAAAATAGTTTATCTAATTTGATTATAATATATAAATAAAAGTATTTTGACTCAGCCAACATAACTCTGGATAATCAAAAGACTACAAGAGACAAGTAAGTAGACATTACCTAAACATATTGGTATGAGCTATCAAAATATTCTCTATTTTTAAATTATTATTTCTCTTCCATAAAGTTGAGATTCTCGTCATGCACTTGCAGAGCTTTTGGCTACATTTGTACTTACCTAATTTGTAGGCTAAGGAAAACAAAAAACAAAAACCAAGCATCACGGGTGCTAATAAATACTGAAGACAGATTGTAGAACCTAAGATAACAGTCAGATTGGCAGGCCTTCCCAGTTGAAGCTGGAGAATCTCTTTCACTTTAAATCTTTACACAGGATTTATCTCATTTGTCTGAGATGATTTTAGTTTGGTTCTGCCAGTGACTTCTCAAATTCTCTGTACATGTCCTTGTGCTGGTTGAGAAGTCTGTGCAATTTTCACAGAATGTATTCAGATTCACTGTGACGAGTTTTTTTTTTTTTTTTTTTTTTAAGAAACTGAAATCTCATAAGAATCTCATAAATTTTACCCTGCTGCTGATAGGAACTTCTTCAGAAGCATCACTAGAATAACCAGGTCTTCTTAAATGCTTCTGTAAAGACTTTATTTCAGCAGCTGTGGTTGAGGCTTCTGCTGCAGGCAGCCCAATAAGGTTTAGATTAAAAGTGGGAAATAAAACTCTTGAAGTACAGTTCTGAATGTACCTACCAGCAAGAGTGAAATGAATCACATGTTTCCTGTAGGTGACATTTCACTCTGTGACTTAAGGAATCTCAGCAGGAAAAGTGAAGGTTTGCCTAGAGAGAAGTATAGGGAAAATTCACAGAGATGAGAAACTTAGAAACTAGGAAGGAGGTTATTAATTCTGTGATTTTTAAATAGGAATATTAACAAAAAAAACCCTGAGTCCTCTGTATCGATAGCCAAAACACCTTTTCCATACTTTCTGGGAAAAGTAATGAAATTGGGTTTCAACCTCTCCAAGACAGCCCTGGATTTCTTGATGACTTGAAGTTGGATCTGAAGCTTACATTTTTTTAAAGATTTATTATTTTTTTAAATTTATGCGTACAAGAGCTGGGGTCTAGGCCAGAGATACAAGGGGAGGAGTGTGAGAGGATTCACCAGAGACAGAATGGGGAGCAGAACAAGTGAATTAACTGAAAAACACTGCTGAGGGGAGCAGCTGGCAGCACAGGAGAGGTCAGCTGCACCTTGTGGGTCAGCTCACTGGCTGCTGATAAGCTTCATAGTGCTGAGACTTAACTCCTTATGCCACCAGGGAGGACCTGAAGTTTACCTTTTGAATGAGGCTAACTGCAAACTGAATATTGAGAAGTTCTGATCTATGACACCTGCTATTATTAGCCTGGCTCACAGAGAGAGAAATTGGAATACTTCATTCCTTCTCTGAATCAACTTATTTCCCTTCTTAAATGAAGTGTGGAGTTAAAAGAGCCTCAGATGGAATGAAAGGAAGAGTGTCTGAATTTCAGGTATCTACAAGAGATAGCTGTCCAAAGATTAAGGTTTTATCAGGAAAAACAGAGGAGCACTTTGTATGGGAAAACTCCAGTAGGAACATACCCTCAAGTGCATTGCAAAATCATAATCAGATAGTGCTTTGGGGAAGGTGTAGATCAAATCAGTCAAAAATACTTAGACTAAGTCAAACCAATGAGTTTTTTTCTTACTGGTTGATGACCTTTCCTTCCATTCCACTCTGGGAGTCACTTCTAAAGTTCCATCCTTTGTCACCCACTAGGCCCCTCTACAGCCAAGGTGGGTGGAATGGGATGGCATTGCAAACAGGTTTGGGTGTGGCTTTGTTCTTGTCATATTGTCAAAGGGCCTCAGTCATCTGTTTTGAGTCTTTGCAATTATATCTCAAAATGAGGATGGGCAATATGTCTTGGAAATCAGAGGCCTTATATAACAATTTCCCCTTTAACGAACTGATCAGATAGTTGAGTTTCTTTTCCTAGAAGATTGTCTAACAAGGATCTGGAAACTTCTGAGATTGTCTTGTGTATTTTTGAAATCCAGAAGGACCTTAAATATAATAGGTGTTTAGCAAATCTATACTGAATAAAGGAATAAATCTTGGAGATTTAATATCCTCTTAGATGGGTATTTAGCATAGTAACAGATTAGAGGTAAGGAAAGAATTATGCTATCCCAGGGAAAGTAGAACCAGAGTGTAAAATCTCCTAAGTGAGACTAAGACTCAGTCTATGAGGAAGGCTGACAAGTCCTACATCTTAATTATATTCTTTAGTCAAAATAAACTGCTGTATTTCCCTTACATTAAAGTCAATAATTGAAACTCTTTTGTACAAGGCAGTAATTTTTATGATTTGAGGGTTTACATATCCTTTTAGGAACCCAAGGGTTGATATGGACTCTCCCCTGAGGAGAAAATAACTGTGTATCCATTAAAAAAAAAAAAAAAAGACAAGAAACTTTATCATACACATTCAGAAGCACATTCCTCAATATGTGTATCCCAGGTTAAGAACTTTCCCAAAGGACCTTGAATGGTGACCTTCAAGGTCCAAAGAGGGCTTATAAGAAAAGGTTTATTTTAAGATTCAGAACAATAGACTTCTATGCAGCATAATCACAAATTCCATCCATTCCAAGACACTGAATTAAAAAAAAAAAAAAAGCCCAGGGAGCTGCCCCCTCTCTGTGGAGGTAATGGAATTTTCATGCACACCCCACAGGGTGGAAGGATTCAAAGACGCTTGTCTAAGCCAGATGACAAGCGGCTGTATTATGGTCATCACACCACACTGTCTTCACAATCAGAGAGACACACAGTAGGTTCACTGTGCTGAATCACAATAAACAACCAAGGTGTCGGGCTTGTTCCTTGTAAGCTTAGCAAAGCTCACAATATTTCCTAAACAAATTAAAGAGAAATTAGTGTCATTAATCGCTCTCATTCTTTAAAATGTTTTCTTCCTCAGACCTAAAATTTAAGCTGATTACCAGTCTTTCCCTGAGATTCAAAAGCCAGAGAGGAACTTGTAAAGGAAACCAATCTGCATCTCAGTGGTCCTTTCTGACCCCTCAACCCCCCTTCCCAGAAACTACTTCCTTCCCCTAATAGTTTCCTCCTTGCAAATGCAGGAAAAAAAAAAAAACAAAAAAAAAACAAAAAACTTTCTAACTGAGCCAACTTCAGATTGCCAAACTAGAATCTGGAAGGTTGCTTTTTAAAATGCTTTTGTAGCCAAACAGATGTAGTTCTAAATTTTACTTCACTTCATTCACTGGCTTCTCCTCCACTATATTTAGGATTCATTGCTCATTTTCTTATCATTTTCCATTTCATTGCTTTTGTTTCACATTTGAGTAACTGTAGGTCAAACTTACTCCATACTATTCTGTTAAAGACATGTTAAAATCAAATAGAAACTGTATGATTAACAATATGAATCATCTGTTTTTTAAAAACAGGAAAGTAAACAAGTACTTGGCGAAGCTCCACCTGCTTTGCTGCTGTTATGGTGCTGTGTGTACCAGGAGGAAAACAATTCCCCCTTCACAAGGCTGAACTAAAATTAGGCTCCACCTGCAAGATGTTAATGAAAACTTACACAGCTGCATTCCAGAAACAAGTTACGCAGATTGCTTTTGGAAAGCTCTGTGTAAAAGCAAACTTGTTCGCTCTTTGCCTAATTCCCAAAATGTAGTATTAATTTTAATGGCAATTATTAGCACAATAACCAACTGATAAGTAATCTCAAAATAGATCCAATATTATCAAATAGGAAATATACTGTAATTTTATCCACACATCCTGCTAGGTTAACCCCTTACTTACGAATGCATACTTCCTGCCTCCTTTCTGGCACTTGCTTTCAAATTGAAGACATGAGAACAAGTGAAGTCATTGGAAAGAGTCCCAAATAGTTCCAGTTTGCAAAGGGAGCTCCCTTATTTGCTGTTAATGGGAAGAAGGATGGGAAGCACATGCTTCCTCTGCCCTTGATCCCTTTTACAGATTCTCAAGCTTTCTTTGGAAGAGAAGCCTCAAATCAAAACCAAATTGCATCAGACCCACATCTACCCTTTTCTTTTAGATTGAAGATACAGTGGCAGCTCATGAATTCTCATCAGAGAAGGTGATTTCCCGGTCAACTTTTCACAGCTCTGTCCTGTAGACCAAAGGGCTTAGTTTTGATCCCCCATCACCTTTCCAGATTATACTATAATGGTTATAGTCAGAGAGAAAGAGATTATAGTTTAATTACTTACTAAATTATGTGTCAAAGTTAAAAAAAAAAAAAGAAAAAGCTTCCTTTTGGAGGTGAATAATCTCTGCTTTTTAAAAACCCCAGGCTGATGTGTGTGTGTGTGGGGGGGGATCCACTGCATCATGTACTTTACTTGCAATTTAGTCTTATCAAAGGAGCAGGGAAAAACATGCGTTGCATGCATCCTACAGATTCTTAACAGTTTCACAATTACACCTTCTTAAAGGCTCCTTTCCACAATTAAAAAAAAAAATTGTCCCGAAGTCAAATAAGCTCAATTAGATCTCGACCCGCAAATTCAGCTTCTGGTAGAAATGAATAGTTAAGAAAACAGCAATGTTAACAAGTGGGAGTCTGCCTTTCATTACCCTATCTGATTTCATTAGCCTAATTCACACTTATTAATTATTGGTCTGATGAGATCATCAATGTAAGTATGCCAGCTTCGTGATGGTTTCATTTGGAGAATATTCAGCCTTTTTCAAGACATCTTACAATACCCTCCAATGGTACTCCTGCTTCATTTTCATTTCAGGCTGCTGCCCTACTCAATAAATGCATCTGAACCACCTTTGAAAGCAACACTGCTAGAATAAACATTTTGTTTACTACACAGCCCTACCTGCAACTGTCAACAAAGAAATATAAAAGGAGATTTAAGTTTTCATTCCTAGATAGTGAACTCCTGTGTGTTTCTACAATGCAGATCATTACAGACGCGGCTGCCCCCTGGGACTGAGCAAATCGAGTGCGGGTTGTAACAATGGGCTGCGGGTCTGGCGATGTGGGAGTGGACTGGGCCGCTTAGATAAGTTTCATTCACAGTAGGAGCCCAAGGGAAGAGTGCATCAAGGCAGCTGCAATGCCTCGGTTCATGGTGTAACTTTACACTATTTTCCCTTTAAGTCGCTACTAATCCCTTGGGTTTACATGTTTTTCGGGGCTACATCAGAGAAAAGCAGTGTGAAATTGCCTGAAAGCCTCCTTATAAATAAGACTTACCATATAGACCAGCTCTGTTGATGAAAAGACTGAGAGAAATGTCCTTGAGGGCCCCCAAGAACCATTTCACAAGGCTCCCACAGTGAGTGTTTTGGTCTCTATAATGACTGCTAAAAAAAAGTTACTAACTAGGTTGAAATCTCACTGGCACCAAATTCAGTAGGAAAGAGTTTTAACATTAACATAATCCGGTCTATGTACTCATTAACTCATATTACTGCTTGTTTAAACTTGTTCTTCTCTTTCTAGAAAATATCTTACCTTTTTTGACAAACAAGAAGAAGGCAAAATGAGCAAGAAACCTGGGACATCAGAGACTGGAATCTAAACTAGGATCCCAGGGTCTCTGCTCTTGCTTGTTAAAACAGTGTACCAGGTTCTAGTGTGGACCATTCATACGCTTCATGCTTCATCGCATATTAATTCTTAGGTCAATCCTTTGAAGTAATATTGTCCCATTTTTTAAATGAGGAAACTGAGGCTAGTAAATGACAGAACCATTCATTTAGCAGGGGCGTGCCTTACTTTAAAAAACTTGTTTGATTTTTCTCTTGCTCCCAACCAGAGAAGTTGGAGGAAGTGTCCCTAGTTGCAAAGAAGATATGGAGAGATAATAGAAAAACACTTTTCCTTCTTTATTGCCTTGGGCTCTTCCTTATCACCCGTAGATCACTCAAGCACACGCTTAGCCTTCTGGAAATTGACCTGACCTTCTACCTATTTCTTTCATGAAAACACTAACTCCTCTTACACCTCCTAATTCCTTACACTTCTTCTTCCCAGCCCCCTTGCTCCCGTCGGTTTTCCTACCCTCTAAATCCTCCTGCAAACAGCCATTTGGAAACAATTTCGGGGTCCACCTACTTTCCTGTGCATCTGTCTTTTGTAAGGTAGAGGTTTGGGACTCTGTTTTCTACTTGTCATGTTTATGCCTCATGCTCTGTGGGTGCCTAATAAATGCTGAATAATAACAGCAGCTTTATGACAGTGCAGAACCAGAAACACAGGTTCTCATATTTAGTATTTCATCATCAACAAGAAACATTTATGTGTTGTCATTAGGCTAGACAGTAAATGAAGTTAATTACTGAAACCAGTACTGAAATTCGTACTCTGAAATATTTTACTTTCCTGTATTTTCTCACCAAAAAAAAAAAAAAAGGGATAAATGTTGGACATTCTCAGTAAATCCACAGCATCCTAAAGATATAGGATAGAAATTTTTCTTGGTAGAAAGAGGAGTCAAAGTCCAGTATGTTGATTGAAAAATCCTTCAAGAATTAGCCATATACAACATCCATATATAAAAGTCAGCAAACATGTAAAAGGAAAGAGTGGACTATGTAAAATTTATATTTTCTAAGAATCACAAAAATCTACATGTGTTCATGCTGTGCCTAAACAAGCAGAGTAAATGGAGACTTTTCAATTTGGTAATTTAACTCGAAGATACATTTGCTTGTAATATCATTATAATTGATTCCAAAAAGTTGTTGTTTTTTGTAGAGTTCCAGAAAAAATGATATAGTCCCATTTCTTTTGCTCTTTTGTGTGAATAGAGGCTACAAATATAGTATAAAACTTAAAGCCCACTTGCAAATTTGAGGCCTCTTCATGAGTAGACCTATCACAATGTCCTCAATTTGTTGTTGTTAATCATTAAATTCAGTAAATATCAAATACTTTCATATTCTTAACTACAGAGAGGAGCTCACAGTTCAGTGTAGGGATAAGCATGTAAGCAAGTAATTAATAAAATATGGTGTAATATAACGTAAATAAGTGCTACCGGAGTGATAAATTCTTCCAGTGTGCACTGAGAAGGCGACATGTGGGATGTGACATTTCAGTTATGTCTTAAAGATGAATAGTTGTTCTCTATCAGAGGGTGGGAAATATACATCATAGCAAAGGAAACAGCAAATACGACGACATACGCCCAGGAAGAAGAATAGAATCGTGTGTCTATTACATCGAGTATGTGATGAAAAATTGTAGTAGAAGGTGACGTGGAACTACCTAATTGATGGAGGCCCTCTTGTGTCCCTCTAGGGAAATTAAATTATGTTTTATGGGCATTGGGACATTATGAGAGTTTTAAACAGAAAGACATTATGATTCTATTTATTCTCTAGAAAGAGCTTTCAATATAAAGAATGGTTGGCCGTAGTTGTGTCTGTAGGTAAGGGTGAATTGCACAGCCATTATTTTGGCCAAGGCCTAAGGTAACAAGGGTCTTTACGAAACAGATGGAAGAAAGAAGATGTAATTAAAAGATATTTATGAGGTGGAATGACAGGACTAGGTAACTAATAGGATATGTGTGAGCGGGAAGTCAACTTTAACAATTTTCTAGATGGTGGTGCTCTGATAGGGATATGATAATAGCATTTTGTTGTACTTTAAATAGTTTAAGAACAGTACTGAGTTATTAGCCTATGTTAATTTATTCAACTCTTCTGATAATAATGTGGCACAGACAATAAGCATCATTATCTCTATTTTCTACGAAACTCAGGAAGGTTGAGACAGTTGCCAAATGTCACAACTAGAACACAATGGAGTCAAGTTGCTAAGATGAGTCTTACAAAAAGCCAGAGTGTTCTTAACACATTTCCAGAATCTTAAGTTAACATTTAAGAAATTTCCCTGCTAAAACACTCAAGTGGAATTTGAGGCAAATAATAAATTTGATTAATGAGCATTATGATAAATTCAAACTTTTATTTTAAATAAGTTCTTTTTTTCTCTAAAATTGTTTCATTACTTCTGGCTAAATACTTGGACAAATTTATTTGTTGCAAAAAATACACTACTCACCCCCACTCCTCAAAAAAAAAACAACAACAAAACAAAACTTATATTTCTATTAACTGGTTTGTAATAACAAAGATTGATATCTCTGCTAAGGAAAAATTCTTTGCCATGAGAGAGTCTGCTAGAGAAGATGCTTAATACACAAGTAGAAGAATACAGGTTTTCAAATAGCTAATCACTTGATTTCAATTTGCTGGAGATTTGACTTGCAATTTTTCAATATTACTGATTCAACATACTTAGAAAAACACATTTTCAGATAAAAATATCTCTAAAGTTCATTTTCTTTTTTCCTAATAAGCATGGTGGACTTTTATTACATAAAAAGTTATTAGGTGGGTTTAACCAAAAATGATGTACTTTTTCACGTTGAGGCCACTTAACCTACGATTATTCCTACTTCTCAGTTAGATTATATCACTTCAGTATGGTGGGTCCTGTATTCCCCAGTATTTGCTTTTGTGGTGATTTGAGAAAGTATTAGTTTGCATGAGCTATTTGCACCTGGCCTGAAATCTGTAAAAGAGAATGGGATGAAAAAAAAAAAAAATGGCCTCCAGCACTTTCTTCTTTCTTTTTTATTTTATTCCTTTTTTTAATTTTCATAGGAAACATTTTCCTGCAAGGATCTTCTATATACAGTTGGAGGATGCTTTTGATATGTAGATCAAGCAAAATGGTAAATACAGAGCACTCTCTTTTCAAACATTCCCTTCTTCTACAATGTGCCTGTAGTGTCACTTTCTTTGATTTCCATGAGGCCTGCCCTTGGGTTTGTATTGTAACTTAGTATTTCTTTCCATTGTCCCTTACCACAAAAATCCCTTTTAAGAAACTACATTCAGAATTTAATCCATCAAGCCTTCGCTCTTTTTTCTCTTTCTTCCTTCTGGAAGATTTAGTAACTTAGTCTTTGCTTTGATTTTCCTTTCTTTGACTTTGAGGGTTCTCACTTTCTCTCCTAATTGTTACAATCTGGTGTTCCCTTTTGCCTCAAAGTAAACAAAAACAGAAACAATTGGTGAAGAAACATACTGTGTCCTGAGCTCCTATGCCTGACTGGCTGATGGATGGCAAAATCGGGCTCTAGGGAATGAGATCTACCACACCCTGGAACCACAATTTCAAGATGGGCTTTTTGCCCAGCACAGGGAAAGTACTTTACATGCCTCAGAGTCCTCAAACCCAACTAGGTAGGTCCTGTTATCATTTTCATTGTTTCAGACTAGGGAATCAAATCTAAAAGACATTCAGTGTCCTTCTCAAGGTCATTTAATTACTGAGCATAGAATTAGTCTTTAAATCCATGTTGTTGTTTTTACTTTAGCACTAAATTACTAACTTATATTTTTTTCATATGAAAGTTTCTTAAGCCATTTAAAACAGTTTCCTGGTTTGGAAAGGTAGATTATCATTATATCATTTTTTGAGTTCTAATACTTCCAAGAATATATTTCCTCTGATGCCTATGAACTTAACAATCTTCTATAAACAGGAAAAATGGAAAAATTGCCAAAGTCATCCATTAAAAGAAAAAGGAAAGCAGAAAAGAAAATATATAAACATATTTTTTTATTGCAAGAAATTAAAAGTTAAAACTTGAGCCAGAGGATAAGCCTTATTTTATGCTGGCTCTGATTTTCTATAGGCTTGTCTTAGTTTCCTATAATAGTGAACAGGATATGCTATGTTGCAAAATATAAATGCTATCTGAACACAAATGGAGATACTGTGACATACCAGCAATACACATTCTATGGACTATATATATTAAGCATACATAAATTTAATTATTTTAAAGGAAACAGAGGTAAATGCTGCATGAAATTGTACAAATAAGAAAACCACCATTAAAATTTAAAAATTTCTATATTAAAGAGAGATTTGTTAAGCACAAAATGTTTTTTTTTTTAAAGATTTATTTATTCGTACAGAACTGGGGTACAGGCCAGAAATGCGGAGGGTGAGAGGATTCACCAGAGTCAGAGTGGGGTACAGAACAGGCAGATCGACTAAGTACACTGCTTAGGGGAGCAGCGGGTGGGTCAGGAGAGGTCTGCCTTGCCATGTGGATCTCCTCCAGGGCAGGCGGGGATCGAACTCATGCGGAAGTGGCTTAAGTTTCTTTGTGCTGTGCTTTAACCCGCTGCGCCACCAGGGAGGGCAAGCACAAAATGTTTTTAAATGTGATTTTGTTTTGTCTAATTGTATGTAAATGTTAATTTTTGAAATATTGCCATGGCCCTCATCATTATTAAAAATAATTTTTACATAGGTCATTTCTTAAAATGCTGCAATGATTTTGTGATCTTATTGAATAAAGTGGATCACTCCACCATGTATTTATCCATAGTCACTCACAGTCATACAAATTCAATTCAAATATTCTACAGCTATACCTCAATTAGAAAACACTGGGTTAGGCTTTTTTTGAAAAGTAACAACAACAGCAAAAAGATAGTTTGTCTGTTCCTCAGGCACTCATTTACTGGGAACACACATATCTAGTTGTGCCCACAATGATCACATTAAAACAAGTTGTTAGATCTGCATATATTTTACCGTCAGAGTGTAGAAGAGCAACAGAGTAATTCTGACTAGAGAAATACAGGTTTCCTGGCAAAGAAGGAATTTTACTGGGTCATTAAAACTGGATAGGATTTTGAGAGAAAGGTATGACTCTGAGGACAATTATTTGTTACTTTAAGATCGAATAGAATTCCTCTGTAAGTATGCCTTTAGTTTCTGGAAAAAATAAACATCTTTTTTTTTTTAAAATAAAGTATGTACATCTTGAAATGAAAAATTTAAATGGTGATATTCTTTGTTGAAATGCCAGAAATAAGACACTGTTTTCTCATTATGTGAAATAAATAAGACTAAAAGCTGGAAAATTATAAAAGTCACTTGACTAAATGAGGCAAGCAAATAAATGCTTTCTAAAGGTCTCAACTCAGTTACTCTTTCCCTGGGGCTAGTTGGAAATAGGCCATGGTCACAATTGCTCCATCATATGGGTGGCCAGTCAATGTGGTGCCAGCAATAAAATGTATAATCAGCTTTTGCATGTTTTTGGACATTTCCAAATCACTTTGATCATAACTAACAAGAAAACTGCCATTTCAGTTAATAATCTATAAATTCTCAGGGGGAGGTTAAGTCTAATACCCCAGAGAGTATTTCAGATTTCATTTTTAAAATGTAGAATAACAAAATCTAGAATTATATTTATCCTTAAAACATTAGTCAATTTTCCACTATGTAATCTTGGTTCAAAGTTAACATTTTAAATTGTCATTTCCCAGAAATCCAAAATTCTCCATAATTGACTGTTAACTGCCTTTGCAAAGTGTATACACACACACACACACACACATATATATTAGATTTCATATCATCTACATAAAATGAAAAATGGTGACTTTCATGAAGCTTTTCATGCACAGCTTTCATGCTGTGCAACCTCCAGTATTACTGTTCTTCATGTACTCGATTATGCTCAGTAAAAAGAAAAAATATAATTATTATGGCAAAAGAGATTCCAGAGTAAAATTTCTCCAAGCAAGTGTTTTCTTTTTTCTTAGCTAGTAAAGATGTTCTTAATATGTTCAACTCCTTGCCACAGGACACAGTTCACACGAGTAGTTAGAAAGGAACCTATAAGCACTTGTTGAGAACAGAAAATGGCTTAGAGAGGGATGTTTCAAAGATGATAGCTTTTAAAATCTAATCCAACCTCTTTTCTGTACCAGGAGACCTGTAGTCTTCTACTAACTCTAAAGCATTTCTTAGAAATCTGTAGGGTTCTAGAAGGCTGCTAAAATAACACCTGAGGGCCTCCCTGGTTGTGCAAGAGGTTAAGTCCCAGCACTATCCAGCTATCGCCAGCCACTGCAGTGTGAGTTCCATCCCCAGGCAGGAAGTTGACCCACATGGTGCAGCAGACCTCTCCTGTCTCACCCTCTGTTCCTCTCAGCAGTGTACTTTGTCTATCTGCTGGTTCTGACCCTACTCTATGTCTGGTGAATTCTTGCACCAAACCTGCATCTCTGGCCTGTACCCCAGTTCTGTATGCATAAATAAAATAAATCTTTAAAAACAAAACAAACCAAAAAACCTTCCATCTCTAAGTAGTAGAATGTATATATATATATCTATAAACACACACAAACAATACTGGTCATATTCACATAGGCCTTATAGGCCTTACTACTCGACAGAAAGCATTATGTGGGAGCTTGTTAGAAACTCAGAATGAGGAACCCCATTACAGCCTTATAAATTAAGAATCTGAGTTTTAAAAAGATACCTAAATGATACTTGTGCACATTCAGTTTGAGACACACTGGCTTAAACACAAGCCATAAAAGTTGCACAGCACTCTCATCTCTAAAACACATGCATCTCCAAACCATTATGAAATTCCCTATTATCTAAGGAGGACAGTTTAGAGAATGGTAAAAAGCAAGTCTTACCAGCAATTCCAAATGGCCTAGAGCCCATGTTCAGGGCCAACTTGGGCCTGTTCCCTGGGTCAGTCTTCCCAAGGGTGTGTCTGTCTAGCCTGGTGATCAGGGAGAAGAGGAGGAGAAACAGTTTCTTGGTGGGCCCCTCAGCCCTACAGAATGGAGCAGGGGGTGGAAGAAAGCAGGGTGGGGCCCGAGTCCAGACTCTCTCTTTGTGTTCCTTCCTGTGTCTTAATTTGTTAGGGAGTATGTGATTACTAAAAATCGATCCATGGCTATAAAGTTGATAATTATGAAATTAAGTCACTAGTCTTGGGGGGAAAAAATGCTTGCAATTCCTTCCACCCTTCTTCCCACTGCCTTGGTTGGCAAATAAAGGGATGGTGGTCCAAATGCTGTGCCCTGCCCTTTCTCTGCTTCCATTCACACTATGCTAGTGTGGCAGTGCCAAGGGCACTGTTGCCTTAGAGACTCACATCTAAGACTCGGGCTTCCAGGCTTCGTGCCAGAGGAGTCTGACAGTGACACAGAGGGCAATGTGCTTTCCTAGATATACAAGCACAGCTCCAACTGCCATCAGTGGGAGTTCTACAAATCAGATGGAGAGCACAGCACAGTATAGAGCTGGAAATTTGTCCTCAAGGTGACGCAGCATAAGTGGCCTAGTTAGAGCAGAGTCACATTCCACAACTGAATAGCAAATATATCGAGGATTTAGCAAGGAGTTTCCGCAAGTTCTGGAAGGTGAAACTGGTGAAAATAAGTTTAAACTATCGCCAGTCATCAAAAGAATTTTAAAAATGTCTTTGAAGTAGTAACCTGCTCAATTACCAAGAAGTCTTTGAAACTGTTTCACCTAGTTAGGAGATTCTGGAAATAAACAAAATTCCCTGAACACTGTGCACTTTCCTTATAACTGATCTCTTTATCTGGTCCCCTATGTGCGGCTCCTGCCGTTTCCAGTTTCAATGAGAAGACTTCCTAGACTAGCTTAGATGCCTTCTTTGAAATGGAACATTTCTCCCTTACAGCAGATAATTAAATATTTAATTAATTGATTCATATCATGGGCAATCTAATGTTTTGGGTAATCTAATGCAATGCATATAATTAAATATTTGGGTAATTACGTTTTCTGTTGATCATTCCAGTGGATTGAAAACTTTGTGAAGATAAAGGCCTTGTCTATTTAATTGTATGTCTGAAACACACTGGCCACTTGTTCACTGAATTTACACTTAATAACCTAAACCTATAAATCCAAAAGTCTTAAAAAAAGCATATCCACTGAGACTTAGAGAAAGTTACTAGGTCCTTACTCATACCTATTTACTTTTTAGACACAACCAAGTGAATTTTTCCCCCAAACCACAACAGAATCAAGTAATAAGATAAAAAAGAACAAAGAAAGAAGGGAGGAGGATGAAAAAGGGGAAGCTGATTGACAGCTTCACGGAGCAAGAAGAAACAGCAGGGAAAAAAGAATTAATAGACCATATGGACTCATTATCTGGGTCAAAATATTTTAGAGGGTATTTTAGTAAAACTTTGGGATCCCATAATTAATGTTGATAATAATAAGTCTCAGTTAAAAAATCCAAATAAAAATTTATACTGTATATGCTGCTTCTGAAGGAAAGAAAGAACATATCTTGGGAATTTTTTTATAATTAAATTATTTAAGTGTGTTTGTAACATAATAAAAATATACTTTTGTACTTTATAGTTATAGTTGATAGTGCACTTCTCTACACCTGGTTTTATTTGAACCTTTCCATAAAGTTTAGGAAAGGGGGTACAACTGGCAGGTTTGTTTGTGGGGAACAACCTTGTTTCTTGGTGAAGATGATGAATTACATGTTCCTGCAATTTTCCCAATTTTATCAAAAGTATTTAGATATTGATTTTTTTCAGGTAATTGTTAAACAGAGATTTGGTTATGATTTCAAAGAGTTTTAAAACCCAACATTCTTTTCAATAAGAATTTAATGGTCACCATTACATTTAAATTAAGTTACCTGAATCTGCCAATGGAGGTGCATAAATAACATAGACTAGATCTTATAAATATGCAATAGATGCAAATTTTATTATTTAAAGTATTTTAAAAGTGGATGTTTCCTGGACATTAACTTATAATTTTACATTAAGTATGTTCTGTATTTTGACAGTGCTTTTCCTAGAATGCTGAATTTTATAAAACCACTCACACATTGTACCTCAAAATCACGTTTACTTTAAGGAATACTAGGAATGCAAAAATATATTTAAAATTTACAAATGTTGCTAGTTTCCAGAATGGCATTTAATTTTGTATTAAAATAAAGAATAATGACAACCATGTGAAAAATACACATATTTCAGTGATGATAAGGAGAACTTGTTGACAGACATGAGAGATTCCCAGGGAAGTTGTTTAGTCAATAGCAGCTGTTACATAGCAATATAAAATCATCTTAATATAAAATGTTCATTTTATGGTTCCTTCTACAGGAGATCAAAAATTAAATATATGCAAGAACATAATTAGAGGATTAATGGCCAAAGCCAATGCACAAAGGGAGCGATTTCCAGGGAAAAAAAGTGTGTTATAAGCATTTTTTAAATGACTGGTTTAAAAACAAAACTGAATTATAACAATTGTTCTCTTGTTATGTGGGAAAGGTCACATTAAATAAATCCTCTCTGATTTTATACACCCAACAACACTCTTCCAACCAGACACAGGTTTTGATTTTTTGATTTGCCAGTGCACTGACTATTAACCCTTTCTTTTGTTATAAACTTATCTTGAGTCTAAACAGGCATTAAAGGCCAAAAAAATGCCCAATCACTTCTTTGCAATATTATAAAAAACCAAGTTGGTATTGTATTTTGAGTTCTGAACACACTATCAAATATCATTGATGTGACTACTTTCTAGTTCTTTCACTTCTCTTCCCCAATCTTACCTACTTGACATTTTCTCTTGTGTTTAAGCACTTAATATAAAACTTAGACTTGTAGGCCCTCCCTGGTGGCGCAGCGGGTTAAATCACACCACTGAGAATCTAAAGCCTCTTCCGCATGAGTTCCATTCCTGCCTGCCCTGGAGGTGACCACATGGTGTGGCAGACCTTGCCTGACAGCCAGCTCTTCCCCTCAGCAGTGTACTTCGTCGATCTGCCTGTTCTGTTCCCCACTCTGTCTCTGGTGAAGCCTCTCATTGCCCCTGAGCCTCTGGCCTGTACCCCAGTTCTGTATGCACAAATAAATAAATCTTTAAAAAAAAAAAACTTAGACTTGCGTTCTGCCTCAATTACAGGAACATTCAAGTCCAAGCCAGGTTTTAGGCCCTGTTTAATCAGATATGATAGGGTTGTTGACCATAAAATCAATAGTTAGCTGTGGCCTGTGTGGATTAGTTTGAGCTAAGAATGGAGTTTCAGGCCTTTGGGATTAACTATGTGAAGTTTTTCAGGAGCTTCCAAACAATCCCTTTGGTAACAAATAGTGAACTGCTTTAACTCTAACTGGGTTGTTGTATGTTTTATTCATGGACCATCACAGGAGCCGCCAAAACAGATTATCATGTTTACGTCAGGCCTCCTTGGAGAGAGCAATTCTTTAATAGTTGAACTAGCGGGGTCAGTCAGTACAGAGATGCCTGCAGGCACCAAATAATAAATAAATAAATAAGAGAAGAAATGAAATCAAACATTGAGAGTTTAATGATACCCTTCAGCAGTCACCAATCAATATGTTTTTATCTCTTGCTGAAAGGTTATGTTAAGGTTTCATCATTTTAGCTCTGTTGGTCTGTCTGTCTGTCTAGCTCTCTCTATATCATCTATCTCATCATCTATCTGTCACACTTATTATGGGGAGAAGCAGGTTCAGAGGAGCACAGAAAAGAGTAAAGCCCAAAGAAACCACTTCAATGGAGTTGACAAACTTTGATAAATGTCTATTTATGGTATTGCATCCTTTTAGCAGTTTTTCCCCCCCCAGTAAGCCAAGTGTCACATAGAGTTGTTCTATTGTTTCTGCTGGAAATAAATGTACTTTAGCAGATACTGTAACACGTAGCATTTCCTTTCCTTAAATCTAATTTCAAAATTGATTTCAAAGGTCACATTACATGGTGGTAGGCAGTTGCCTTACTGGATTGTGTTCCTTATTTGTTTAATTTTTTTTTTATTCCCAGAATTTGGTATAGTACCCTATTATTTAATTGTGAATTAATAAATGCATGAAATCAATGATTGTGGCCTAAATAACAGGCTCATCCTCTACCAAAGAAAATATTTTTTTTTTTTTAAATGAGACTAAGCACAGGCATATTTAAGTATACTCTAAGACAGAAGGCTACAGGACTATATAGAGACAGGAAAGGAAATGATGTGATGTTATTATTCATAGACTGAAATAAAGGAAGTTTCTTAAATTGTCTAAATTATCTGTGCCCTCAGAAAGCTTTTTAGATTTTGGAGACTAAGTGTATGTTCTTTTTCAATCACTCTCTGGTAAGCAAGGCAATCACTGAGAAATTTCTTGAATCTATGCCTGGTTAGGGAAACTCTTGAGAATTGAAAGAATTTGATTCACAAAAAGGTTTTGTACCATTCATGGAATGCATATTCTAATCACTACATGCTGTTATTTTTTTTAAATGCCACTGATTATTTCAGAAGGAAGCACATCAACATTATTATAGTGAAACTAGGGTGGAATTATGCGTTTCTCTGCTTGGAATGTTTTATTGCTTCTCTGAAAGGGATACATATATACATGCAGATCTTAACATATCCTTGAATTATGAGAACACGAGAAAACTATTTTTATTATAAATCTAGGATATAGTTTACCATATCTTTTTAAATAAATCTGATATATATGTTAAGATATGAAGAATACTTACCTTCTCATTTGTTTATTTGATGTATGTTTCTTTGAGCATTAGTTTTAAGGCATTGTATTGTGCACTGTGGAAAATATAAAGATTTTCCAGCAATGGAGAATTTGGAAATACAAATAAAAAGATGAAAAGAAAAAAAAAAAGACTTAAGGTACAGTATTCTCTTTTGACAGTGAAATATTTTATAACCTGTAATCATGCTTAATATCATAGATATACAAGATGTCCATGATCTTGTTAGCTTTATGAAACCCTAAATCAGGTCTCCCTGTTGGTCTAGAGGTTAATTCTTGCCATCATCACCTTGATAGGCTGCGATCCATTCCAGCCAGGGAGGTGACCCACATGGCGTGGCAGACCTCACCCAACCCTCCCACTGCTCCCTTCAGCAGTGTATTTCAGTTGATCTGCCTGTTCTGCTCACCACTCTGTCTCTGGTGAAACCTCTCACCCCCTGCACCTCTGGCCTGCACCTCAGTTCTTCTATGCGTGGATAATAAATACATAAATCTTTAAAAATTAACATCTTTAAAATAATAAAATAGACTTTACCAATTAATAGGGCAAATGCCTGAATCCTACAAATGGAACATTTAGCAGTAAGACCAAATGGCTAAATGTTCATCAGACGCTCATATTTTCTTGCAATCAAGCAGATCAAATTTAATAACCCAAATACAGTGATTAACAAAAAATTGGACTAGTGTACTATTACCAAATAACATGGGAGGAATTTTGCTACCAATATTTGAAAAATATTTAGCAGACTGCATTCCTTTTTTTTCCTCCTAATCCTTATAATTATATCAATATTAAAAATTTTATGTACATGATGAGAAGATATACAATGCAGAGTGGGGGTGGCTTTGGGACTCATTTTGGTGGGTTTTCAACTCATTTGACCAAAATATGCTGAATAACTACTTATCATTTATTACTGAAACATTGTGCTTTTCAAGTATTGTTTTAGTTGTTCATTGACCTAAACTGGGACCATCCCAGGACATTGGAATATCTGATGATCAATCCATGAAAAATTAGCCATAACTGAATAATTTAAGTGATTTAAGATAAATCAATAAAATTAATTGTTTTGTATAGGTTACCTAGGGTGATTTACTTATTTAAAGTTTGGTCAACATAGATGATGACTTAGTTTTTGACAATCATGTCATTAGTCCAAAGCAACTTTCCCTATTGTCTGTTGTACAGTATAAATGGCATAGATTTACAGTTTTCTAAGGATTCGTTCAGAATTTTTCATCTTTATTTTGCTAAAGCTGTTATCATTTAAAACTCTCAGCAATACAATTTCCTGGGCAACTAAAAACCTGTAATGATTGATAAGCAAGATGCATGAAGCTTAAAGACAAGTGGAAAGACCATTAGACTAGAAATAAAGCAATATAATATTGTTTTCACTCTAATGTTATTACCAACTAGGATTTACTTTCATTCTGTTTTATTTTTTTCATTGTTGCAAAGGTGATAGTATCCCATCAGTTTCCTAGGGAAGGCTTGTGGAAATAATTTAAACACCTAATATGCTTTATTTTCAAAAGTTTGTAGTAATGTAGAAGGTAAGAGAAAGAGGCATGAAAACTCTTAGAATGCATATAGTTAAGCATAGCATTTAAAATAGTACATAGAGAAGTACATTTCAGTAAAATGGAAGAAAAATAGATCTTTCTGACTAGAAGATTTTCAGTCCTTGAAGATCTGCTAACACCTTCAGAAAGCCTCTACCTTCACTCTGAACTCCCTTCTAACACTTGTTTTTGTTTGTTTATCTGTGGGCTATATAGGCTTTGCAAGATTCAACTATATTTTATCTGTCATTAACTTGCAGTGTCTGACCCCATGTAGATACGCAAAAAATATTATTTACCAAATTTATTAATGTGAATGATAAATTTACAAAAACAGAATATCACTATTTGAATACTAACATTCTCTATAAGATTTCTGCCAGATTCTGTTTTCTTTTGAATTTTATGTTTGCCCTTTTTCCAACATCCTTTTGTCACTAAAAGCTAGAAAAAGCAGCTTGTACGAACTACTAGAAATTCTATAAATTTTCACCATTGGGTACCTCTCCTTTGTGACACTGGAAGAACTGGTTTCAAAACTGAATGTGGATGTGGCTTTGTGCAAATCAGCTATTTACTTTCAGAGGTGTTAGCTCAGTTGGTGAAGGACAGCATTGATAAGGGTAAGGGTGTAAGTTTTATTAGCTTTACACAGAGAAAAACTGCCCCAGGGTCGCAGATTGTACCTTCAAGTTCAGTGATTTCTCTTGGGTCACAAAGAGAGTGCAGGTTACTCAGAACTACCCATTAATAGTTAGGAACAGAAGCAACTCATGGTAGCTCTAATATACAAAATATAGACATTATTGCTTTGCTGACTTCTAAAGCAAATTGAGACCATCAAACAAATATAAACTTAGAAGTGTAGGTCTCTCATCTGTTCTTGTTAGACCACAGCTTTAAAGTAGGGATACTTGGTGAATTTTATTGTTGTTGTTGTTGTTATTATTATTATGTATAGAATAACTGAGATATAGGCCTATGGTTTGGAGGGCATGGTGAAAGGATTCACCAGAGATAGTGGGAAGCAGAACAGGTGGATCTATTGAAATGCACTACTAAGGGGAGCAGCAGGAGAGACAGAAGTCCATTGTGCCATATGTAGATTAGCTCCCTGGGGAGGGATCAAATTCAGGCTGCAGCAGTGATAGATAGCACTGAGACTTAACCCCTAGGCCATCAGGGAAGCCCATTGAAGGAAACTTTAAATCCAAATTCTCAGGTTCCATCCAATTAGTTATTGGAATTTCTGCTTGGAATAAGATAACGCCATGTTGCATTCATAATAGATTGTCAAAAGGGCAAAAATCAATCTGAAAAATGATCAGTAGTAGTCACAATAGACAGTTGTAGGATGATAGATTCTGAAAAGATTTGTGATTGAAATAATGAGCTTCTTGTAAAAGTGTGCTTTCCCATACACAACAGCATTTTGTTATAAGTGAAACTCTGTTTTGCCAATAAACATTGATTCATGGATTACTATCTAAATTAATGCCAGAAAAAGAAGGTCCTTTGTAAATATTTTTGATGCATTATCTTACAGTCAGGTATAGCACATCTGATTATAATTGGTAAAACTAGCTGGATGGGCCCTCCCTGATGGCGCAGCAGGTTAAAGCACTGCACTGAGAAGCTTAAGCCACTTCCCCATGAGTTTGATCCCCGCCTGCCCCAGAGGAGATCCACAGGGCATGGCGGCAGACCTCTCCTGACCCGCCCGCTGCTCCCCTCAGCAGTGGACTTCGTCGATCTGCCTGTTCTGCTCCCCACTCTGTCTCTGGTGAATCTTCTCACCACCCCTGCACCTCTGGCCTGTAACCCAGTTCTGTATTAATAAATAAATAAATCTTAAAAAAAAAAAAACTAACTGGATGGAAACGAGTTATGACATGTGACAGCAATCTATAAGTCATTCAGTAACCATTAAATGCAATTTTATTTTGACTCTGAGTGCTTTTATTTTGTATTAATTAATTAATTAAAATTGAGGTAATAATTACCAATCAGGTATCACCATCATGGTGCACCCATCACCAAATCACCCACAGTCCACCCCTTGTTTTATTGTGATTCCCTTCATCCACTCCACCCCCCTATAGAAGCTTCAGTACTATAGTCAGCTTTCAAGAGTTAGCTTTTAAACTTGTCTCTAGAAATTGTATTTATTAAAGAGCTTTTCCACATATGGCAACACAGTAGTTTCATAAATGTGCATTCTGTGGTTAATACATATTTTAACTGAATGTGTGTGCTCTCTGGAAAGGTTGATAAAAATAACCAATTATTTTTTCTGCATTTTCAGATAAGAAAAATAACAAAAGAATCCATATCTTATAAAAGGAAATTCCTAGAAAGGATACTGAACTCTTTTTTTTCCAGAGTAATTCCTTTTGGGGTTCAAGTTTTACTTTGTTCATTCTCTTTACATACTGTTTTGGGGCAGGTGCAAAAATTATCCATCACTACCTTCCTAAAATTATAACTAGTAGTTATTCAGAAATGCAAGTGATACATTAGAGGTGACCATTTAAAAACAGACAATTTTGTGTGTTTTTGTGTGCAATTAAAAAATGGCCTGAAAAAAAAAAATGGCCTGATTCCGCATCACATGTGGTAAAGTTATATGGCAGTGAACATATCAAGAACATTCTTCCAGGCACAGGAAGACCTCTTGTCATTCTTTCTGTTTTCATAATTTGTAAGAAATTTGCTCATTCTCATAACAGTAAAATAAGAAAACACATAGGCACACAGGTGTATGCACATACACACACACCTTTCACAACTGACTCTAACTCTATAACAGTACAAGTAAGGGAAAAAAATTATTTTTTTTTAAGATTTATTTATTTATGCTTACAGAACTGGGGTACAGGCCAAAGGTATGGGGGGAGGGATAAGAGGATTCACCAGAGTACAGCGTGGAGCAGAACAGAGAGATAGACTGAAATACACTGCTGAGGGGAGCAGTGGGCAGGTCAGGAGAGGTCTGCTACAACACATGGTTCAGCTCCCTGGCAGGGGATCAAACTCATGCTGCAGTGGCTTTGGAGTCCTTCATAATGCGGTGCTTTAACCCAATGCGCCACCAAGAAGAGCTCAAGAATACAGCTTTTTTACAGTTGAGTAGTATTTCTTTATACATATATATAACATCTTAACCCACTCATCTGTTCCTGGGTATGAAGGTTGCTTGGCTATTGTAAATAGTGCTGAGATGAACAGAGAAGTACATGTATCCATTTGAATTAATGTTTTTATATTCATCAGGTGTGGTGGGTGAGAGGACTCACCAGAGACAGAGTAGGGAGTAGAACAGACAGATTGACTGAAATAGCCTGCTGAGGGAAGCAGTGGGTGGGTCATTAGAAGTCTGCCATGCCATGTGGGTCAGCTCCCTGGCTGGGGATTGAACTTGTGCTGCAGTGGCTTCAGACAGCTTCATAGTGCTATGCATTAACCCGCTGCACCACTAGGGAGGGCCCAGAGAAGAATTTTTTGGGAAGGGAATGGAAATCACCCTCTCTTTTAGGATATTTTAATCACGAAGGAATTCCTTCAGCAGGGTAGATCAGGTTTCATGTTGCCCTGATAAAACAGGACTTGCTGTATCACTGATTCACACTGCATTACATTCCCTAACAGAAATCATATGGATTCTCAACATTTTAAAGTTACATAGGGTACTTGGCAAAATGTCTCTGCATGCTGTTCCCTAAAACCTATTGCCAAAGAGATTCAGAGGTTAAGATACCTAGAGTTTTCTTGGGAAATGTGGTAGAGAGTATCTTGAAACTAACATTAGCCAATTGTGGTTGAGAGCCAGCTATCTCGCTGTGTTTAGAGTTAAAAGGTGAGATCAGATGATTAAATAACTTACCAGTATCACAGAGCTATTTAGAGACAGAAAGGAATTTGAATCTTGGCTCATCAAAACTCAGAATCTGAGTCAGATCTAGATTTGAATTCTCTTTCTAGTACTCACTAACAGTAAACTTGGGAAGATTTCTTGGCTTTGGTGAGATGGGTCTTCATTTCCTGTCTTTCATGTAGAGAGAATGCCTAGCTGCAATGATCTCAGAAAGGTTAAATATTTGAGACAGGATGTGTTAAAGCGTTACAGACAGGCTGTCCTCTCTTTGTGTAGACCTAAACTTGAATAAGCAGTTATGCTGTTAAGGGCCTGACCCTGTTTCTGCTGGAGACACACTACTTTTAAGACTCTCTTCCCACAAAGTGTTGGAGATGTAGTGGGAGAGAGAAGACAATAACTTATTATAGGATGTGTGCAGACATTTATCCAATATATGAGGCAGATAAAAAGGGTATATTCTGTGTGAAGGATGTGGGAGTGTGTGAGGAGGGCATAGGCCTACCCACTCAGCTTTTCCCAGCACCTCCTGCAATCTGGACAATCTCCTTTGAACCCTGGGGCTCTGAAAACAATCATTAGGCAAATAAAATCCTGTTTTCTCCTATAGGTGCACAAATATCTGTAATAAAAGGTTACAAATAAGGTAAGAACCATAACATCTATGTCCATTCAGAGAAATCAAAGTTATTCAGTTTCACAGAAGAGGAAGAGGGCAAAGGTCACCAAGAAGGTGATTTTTCCTAGGAATGGGTAGGATTTTAAGAGGTTGAAATCACTGTTAAAGAGGAAGGAAAAGGAAATACACTTTAATTGGAATGTATCATGAGAAAAGCAAAATACAAAAAGAAAGAAAAGGAAAGAAAAATGCAAAGTATCGTGGAGACCTGTGAGTAATGTAACTGAAACATCAAGTATACATGGACAGAAGTAGCAAACTAGAGGCAATTAAGGATCATGTTAAGAATGTGGGCTTGGGGGCCTTCTTGGTGGCCGAAGGGGTTAAGTCTCAGCATAATCAAGTCACTGCAGCAAGAGTTTGATCCCCAGCCAGGGAGCTGACCCACATGACACAGCAAACCTCTCCTGTCTTGCCCACTGCTCCCCACAACAGTGTATTTCAGTCAGCCTGCCGTTCTGTTCCTCACTCTGTCTCTGGTGAACCCTCGCACTCCAGTGCCTCTGGCCTTTACCCCAGTTTTTGTATGCATAAATAAATAAAAATAGATTAAAAAAAAAAAAAGGTTGTGAGCTTTAGAGTCCAGTTCTGATACTCACTAGGTGTGAGAGCAGGGGCAAATGACTTTACTTCTGTTAGCCTCAGTGTCCTCTTCTGGAAAGTGGAAATAACACTAATATTGAAATTTAAAAAAATTATCTATATAGCAGTGTTATAAAAATCACAACATATAAGTAAGTAAACAAATAGTATATTTATTCTGTGCCAGACATGGTTCTAAACATTTGGTAGGTATTAACACAGTCTTCACAACAATCCTGTGAGGCAGAACTAATATTGTCACAATTTTGCATATGAAGAGAATGAGTCAAGAGAAGGTAACAAGCCTGTCTAGCAAGTTGTTTGTCACAGAGTTGATAAGACAAGAATGGGAATCTAGGCATACTGGTTCTGGAACCCTCTTCCTTATTAGAAGTTCAGTCATCTACCTCATAGAGTATAGTAAGAATTAAAGGAGATAGCACCTGTAATATACCTACTGTGAATTTCAGGATATGTTACCTTAGACTATGGCACTAGAGCATATCAAATATATTAAGGTTTAGGAGTCTGAGAAATTGGTGGGCACTCCTCTCCTCACCAAAGAAACACCTTTCATGCCCTCTGAAATAGGCTGGAAAACATTCATGTGTAAAGTGCCCTCCCTTTGCCTAGAGGAAAGCAACATCCTTATCTCTGGAGACAAAGGAACAGCAGAAAGAAGTCTACAAACAGGACTTACTAAGTTTCTCCAGTTAATCGACCTCAAACTCTTCCAGCTCAAACTGCCTGCTCTTGAGGAAACCTAAGTATACTCTTCTGTTTCTGCTGGTCTTCATTTCCTTACAAAGTTTCTCAGGTCATGTAAGTGTGCTCCTCTCCTGTTAACTCTCTTTGTCAGTTTAACTTCAGACCCAGAGAACCAAAGAGGGTGGAGAAAAACTTCCCTTCATTCATTTGCTAAATGTCAGGCACAGAAAAAGTCTTCAATTGAATACTGGTTAGCAAGGAAAAGGAGAGGACAGCTTGAAGCCTCGGTGTTGGGAGGCTCTTCAATATCCTGCTGAAGGACAGTTTTGACATTTTCCAGTTGGCAATTTTTTAATAATAGATAAAGTTAAACAGACATGTGGGATGATTAGCAACACGAAAGAAAGATTTACATATCAAGTTAAAAGAAGAGAGCCACTGAATGGAAAGCAGTTAGACTGCCCAAGAAAGGGAGGTGACCATGGAAATGGAAGCGGAAACAGATGGGAAAGGTATTGCGAAAATTGAGCTGGAATGTGGAGACAAAAGATGACTCAAGGTTTCGAGGGTGGGTGACTGGGAGAAGGCTGCTGATGCCACTTAGAGAAACAGAGAAATCAGGGGAGAAGCTGGAATGTGAGGGCAGAGGAATTTTTTATGGGTTGAATTTGAGATGATGACCAGTCTTTGCATAGACTTCCTCAATAGGCAATCTGGTTTTGGAGAAATTCAACTCCCTGTAACAAATATCCAACAATTGTATCAAAACTCTTTTTTCCCTTAGTACATCCTCTTGATTAAATATTTTAAACATATGCCAATATTACAGGAACAGAGAAATATGTTGGATAACACCAAGGGGATGCAATCAATAAAATCTTAACTGGGGGTTATCTGTTTAGGACAAATGATCAAATGATTTACTTTATTCAACAAATTATAGTAACAGAACAGGGAACTGAATGGGAACTGCGATTAAGGAAGTAAAAAAATTAAAACTGGCAAATTAAATTTAATTAATATTTAAAGATGTCCACTTGAGTGGCAAATTATTCCCTTACTATTGTTTATTCTTTTTACACTAATGTGTTCATGTGCTACTTTTGTACAAATATACACTATATTTAAATATAACATTAAAAGGTAATCAATTGTTTGGCTGTGGATGGTGACTAGACATTTAATGGATTTGATGTGGATATGGTGTGATATGTACAGTTGCTGAAGGAAGAGAAATTATGTAGCTGAAACCTGTACAATAGTAAAATAACATAATATTAAAAGAGAAAGTATGAATCATAGCACATATAAGGTGATATTTTAGAATAAAATTTCCAGTGATATATGCTGGAGTGAGAATCCCACTTATTAATAAAGCTGAAGGTGGGCTTCTGTTTATAAGGACATTGCTTTCACAGATTCATCCTTGTTTATTTCACTTAGAATACTCTAGAAATGCATTTTGATTGCAGAATCACTTAGCAAAATGACTTAGCTGTTTTTCTCTCTCTAAGATTACTAAACATTTTTGTCTTTTATTCTGTTGAACTCAGTAATAGAACAGATAGCCTTTTCTAATTTGTTATCTCATTCTTGAGTCTAGATTCTAAGCTCCTACAACAAAATGGGCGTTAGCCAAGTATGGGAAAGTTATGAACTGCTGAGATGAAAATCTGGTTGATGACAAGAGTGTTCTGTTATTAGAACTGTTGTCAAAACAAAATGAACCCCCAGTATGAAAGGATGACTAAGCTGAAGAATGGTATAATCTTGCAATTACTTAGAAAAGTAGTATTGTTTATATTCTCTTCAGGTTTACTTATTTATTTATTTAAGAATCACATCTTTGGTTGCTTTGTTTATGTTCATAGAAAATGTTGCTTACTGAAGAACTATTAAAAACAAGTGTCCTTGCCTTATATGGTTTATCTGCCAGAGGAATAGCTGATTTGTGGGTAAGAATGTGTTAATCTGTTAGCAAGGCTTTGTCTCAATCCACTTTTAGAAATTCCTTCCAACATATCCTTGGTTTGATATTTAGATGCTAATAGAAATGATGGGAATTATACACTTTGCTTTTTTTTTTTTTCCTGATTCTTATAACAAGTAGAAAACTTGAAACTGAAATGAAGAAAGAAAAAAAACCCTGTGTGCATCTTTCCTTTTCCACGACCAACAATTTCCAAGCTATTTTGCAAATATAGGACAGCTGCTTTATTGAGCTAAAAAAACACTACAAAATGTAATGATAGCACTTTGGACTCTATTCTGATCTCCCTTAAACTCCACACAGCTTGGAATTTTCTGTAATTTTAATGAAAATGTGGCATGGCACATCTCTCTCATTTAAATTATGCACTGTCAGTATTTTCCTTCTTTGCAACTGAAGCACTTCTTGGGAAACATGCCAGGTACAAGAGGGGAGGGCGAAGAACGAAAATAGAAAATGGAGGTGGGGGTGGGGAGAGGAACTGGACTAAACAAACACACTCTACACAAAGCCATATTTTTAAAGACTTGCAAATCACTGGGAAATAGGGTACAGAAGTTCAAGTAGGATTAAGGTAACTTTAGCAAGCCTAACTGGAGCTGAACATAGGTCAAACTAGGGTTACAAGTCAAATCTTTAAACTCTGTTGATTTGTTTAAAACTAACACAAGATTTCATTTTAATGTAATATCAGAACACATCTTATTAATACTAGTTACTTAGGGCTTGGCAATCATGTGTAAGAAAATAGTATTTCTTCACACCAGTCATAATTTCTCAGCTAACAAAGCTAACAAAGTCTTTCACCTGCCCTGTACCTCTTTTGCATTCCAAAAACAGATCAGTCATCCATCTATTTAACAGATGCTTGTTGAGAGTTTGAATGAAGGAAAAAAGTCAGGGAGGGTCTCAGCTATGTCCCAAGTCCATTTTTATAGTATTAATGTATACAAAGAAACAAAATTTCCTTGGTGAGAGGTGTCATAAAAAAAAAATGAGGTGCCCTATTTTTATCAGTGAGAAATAGTCATAATAAGCTTGGTACCAATTTATACATCTCTATTCACATTTAATTCTCACTCGAACTCTGGCATAATAAGTATTGCTATCCCTATTTTACAGGCAAGAAGGTGTTTTAGAAAAGTGAAGGAAAATGACAATCATGGTTGCTTCATGACAAAGACAAGACTGAAACTTGCATCTTCCAATTAGGAATCAATGCTATTTCCACTACACTGAAAGTTTGGGAAGTGAGGCTCTGGAATCTCAAAGATTTGGGTCTGACTCATAACTCTACTCCTTATTATGACCTTAGAGCAATTACTAAGTCTGCTTTCTCTAAAATAGAGTCATGCTAGAACCTTCTTCAGAGAGTTGTGGGCAGTAGTAATAATACAAAGTTAGTGCTCAGCACAAAGTCCAGACCCAAAAAGGATTAACTAGGATAGATCCTGCCTTTAAGGAGGATCAGAAATTCCAATCACATTTCTTGCAGAACTCTTTTATAAAGAAGAAACTCCAGTCGGAACAAAATAAAATAAGATGCTCAGGGAGGACAGAAATGGAAATTAATCATTACTGTATTTTATTTGTCAGCAGTAGTGTTAGAGTCTGGGATACCCAAGGAAGTCTAAAGCCTTAGCTCAAAAACACCTTTTTTACATATCAAGAGATTCCTTTGGGATAAGTCAGCAGACCATTTAAAATGCAAGCCTTTGGGGATAGTAAGAACAAAGTGATAGCATTTCTTAGTGATTATGTTAGAGATTCTTTTGGTCAAGTAATATCTGACTTAAAATCTCCTGGACAGCAAGAGGGAGTTTTGGTGTACTTTAGATTAGGTCTAGAGGAGAGAGGACTGATGGAGGTCCAGTATCTTTGGCATGGATGATGGAGATCTGAAAGCCCTATGTGCTTGAGTGAAGAGACACAAAGTTTTCCAAAAGAGTAAGAGGAGTCTGGAAAACGTGGGAGAATAAACTTGCTTTATTTTGTTATTTAGTAAAGGACTGTTAAGTGCCTGATGTGACTAAATGTCATCTCCTAGTTTGCCTTTGGCAATAATGACATAATGCTCTGATGCCTGAACTTTTGGTCAGGGCAGACATATGGCACAACACTCTGATTGCAAGTGTCTAAGAGATTGTAAAGGCAGACTCCCGTCCAGTTGGATGAGTCAGTATTCCTAGAACTGTGCAGTTTGTTTTCTCCCTGAAACATGCTTTACTTCTTGATTTAAATTATGCCTTTAAAAGTCTTCTCTGAAATATTTCAAGCTAAGGAGCCCACCGCTACTGAGAGGATTGGTTAAGAAGAAATTAAGGTTTATGGAAATGTCAGTATATAACATATAACCTAAGAGCTATGAAAAACTGGTCCTTTATGCAGGACCAGAAAATTGGTTCCCTTTGGAGCCTATTAACTCTTCATTTCTCTCTCCCATCCAGTGCAACTGGTACTTGTGGCGTTACACTGTAGCTGCAATTAACCATGGCATCTGCACATGTTCTTGGGAGCTGCATGACAGGAAAAGGAAGATGAATTTCTTCTTTGCCTTTGTTTTTTTTCCTAGTAAACACAAAGGATTTATAAAGGGTTGGTCCTAACATGTTGATACACTCAGCAGAAAAAAAAGTGGGTGGCAGAAGGCGATGAGGGGCAGAAGTCTCTGAACCTTGTTCTTGTTCTAAGTTTGAGTCCCAGACATATCCCCTTTATGAACGTCAGCTTCCTGAGCTATAAAATGAATGTGCCAGATTCCATGGCCTGTGGTTCTAATCTCTGAGTTGGCGTGATCTGGGCATCCTTTATATAAAGGTGGTATTCACTTCAACACTAAATTTGCAGACAGCAAATTTCTTGTTTCTGATCTGACTGCTGGATTTGCTGTGAAATCCCTCTCTTTCAGTCTCAATTTGGAAGCAGGAACCCCAAATTCCTAGCTTATTGACTGATCTGATCACCCCCCCCACACACACACACATTTAGTTCCCTTTACATTTTCCCCCTTGCCCCCCAGCGACCCACATCTAAATAGGTGGAAGTTCCATGAAAAGAAAAAAGGCAGAAAGTTAAGTCAGAGCTGAACTGCAGATCAATGGCTGCAATTTTATGCCAAAGCAGGACTGTGCTTCTGGAAGGGCTAAGATTTATTGGTTTCAACACATGAAGATGTAAAATGTGCTGTTATCGCATCTCCCCAGAATGTGTACTGGCACCAGCCTGGGGAAATGCACGGAATAGCAACTTTCTAGTTGCTCTGTCAGTTTTACCCTTCATTTTGTGAGTCTAAATTCCAGAATATCACCTACTACCCATGGAAAGATGCTGTCTTGTTGGCAGTGAATCCTGAACTATTATTATACAATGCGTTTGATATCGATATGAATGATATTTCCCCTTGGATACTTACATATTTAAATGAAATGAAATTTCATGGCATTCAGAATTTGCATTTAAACAAACTTTTGTCAGTGTTGCCACTTAAGATACAGTTATTAAGTACATGCTAGAAGTAGTATGCTGTAAAGTGAAGGAGGCAGATTATGTGTTGCAAAGAATCTGGTTTTAGATTTAGATTTTGTGCTACATTTACCCTGATCAAGATTTTCATTTTTTCTGTGCTGCCACTTTCTCAGGGAACAACAATATTTATCTAACAATACCTGTATCTCTCAAGGCACATACAGGTATTCAAAAATGTTGTTTTATTAACTAAATTAATTAATAATAGTTACAGTTCCACTTTAGAATTGATAAAAGTACATTCAGGCCCTCCCTGGTGGCGCAGCGGGTTAAAGCACAGCACTGAGAATCTAAAGCCGCTTCCTCATGAGTTCGATTCCCGCCTGCCCCGGAGGTGACCACATGGCGTGGCAGACCTCTCCTGACCCGCCCGCTGCTCCCCTCAGCAGTGTATTTCGTTGATCTGCCTGTTCTGCACTCCACTCTGTCTCTGGTGAATTCTCTCACCCTCCACATCTCTGGCCTGTATCCCAGTTCTGTACGCACAAATAAAATAAAATCTTTAAAAAAAAAAAAAAAGTACATTCAGATATTACATAGCATTTTCATCTTACACCACACATAAGACATTTTAACTTTGTTTCAGAGATAAGGAAATTAAAGTATAGAGGAGACAGAATTAGCCATTTTCACAAACCGAATCCTAGACCAAAAACCTTCTTCTGAGACAGCATGTTTTCTAGTAAAAATGTAGGATGGAGCAGAGATCAAAACCTACTTCAGGAGCAAGTTTGAAGGACAGAATATGAACAATATATCTTTCTAAAACACACACACACATGCATGTTTATGTATTATACAGACATACACACTTGACAGAAAGAAAAAAAAATGGAAGTGTTCTTTCGATCCAAGAATAGACATGCTGAGTGGTCAAAAATGTCTCATCTCTGTTCATAAGCTCAGAAGAAATATTTCTGAACCACGAGTCAATGATGTTCCTGTTAACATAAGTGAATTTTGTTGCAGAATTCTCGTATCTCATCTTCCTCAACAGCCATACCACATTGCCATTCTAGAGAGTTCTGCACATTTGCTACTTGAAGAGTTCTCTGATATTGAGATGATCTGAGTGGCAATCAGCATAAACAAGTGCTTTCTAACCAGAACATGATGATTTTCCGCACATCAATGAATCACTCCTAGTAAATCATGGCCAGAGTTTTAATAGTGTGACTTCTGGAAATGGGAAAGCTTCCTAGATGAAGAAATTAATTTTCCTCTTATATTTATATTTCAATTACTTAATAATTTTTATTTTGTAATTAGAAATAAGGCTTAAATGCAAATAGTCATAAAGACAGCAGCCCATGGACTTAACTTTTTTATCTAGTAAGTTATACCAGATTATTTTTTGAGGATATACTTACTGGAGGAAAGGGTACTGGCTAAATACCTACCAGGATGTTGAGAGAAAAAGAAGTTGTGATGATAAGGTCCAGTACAGGAAAAAATGACTGATATTAAGGAGAAGGTAACAGTTTTACTTTTTAGACTGACTTAGTTGTGATAACATCAACAAGTATTGGTTCTGCAAGTGAGAAGAATGAATTGGTTCTGTGACTTAGGAGCATTAATTGACTTTATATTAAAATTAAATTTCATCTAAAAATCTAAACAAAGGTATATAAGATCACACATAGGGCCAGAGACACATGAAAGCCTGTCTAATACATCTTTGTTACTGTGGGGGGGGGGGGAGAGGGAGAAGTGTTCACACATAACTGGTGGTGGCACAGGGGTGATTTGGTGATGGGAAGCCCGTTGGGGGGGGGACAGAAAAGAAACAGCTTAAATATCCAAAGAAAGAATAATTTTATGATTCAGATAGCATTCATAACCTGAACTACTTAGGTAGTAGTTGCAGACAATGAAGAAAATCAGTACATATTGATATAGGAAGACAATATACAGTGTGAACTTAAAAAAAAAAACAACTCTTTCCTTTAAACTCTATATATATTTTCATATTTGTATAGAAACACATAGACAATGGGTTAAATGGATAACAGTGCTGGTATCTAGAGCTGAGATTGGACAGAAGTAGTTTAAGGAGTTTTTAGAACTATAATTTTGGAATACTGCAATGTGCTTATGTATTTAACAAGAGAAAGAATACACTGGATAAGTTTTAATATCTAACTGACAGGTTCTCTGAAAATCAAAGGTGGGTCATTCCATGGGAGAATACAGGGTTCAAAAGGTTTTAAGGACATGGCAACTTTCTCTTCTGAAGCATGAAGAATCTGCTGAAGATCCCACTATCTAGGGCTCAAATATATCTTTTATCTTCTGATTTTGGTTCTAACACTTTCTTTCGAAAATTTGAGCTCAAACTCAGGATACCAAACTCATCTTGCTAAAGTCCATTGGTATGCAAATACTTAAGATGCAATTACCCTTAAAAATGTGTAATAAGGGTTTAGGATAGGGGTAGCTTTGGGAAAGTGTGACTTCAAGGATAAAACATTTTACCTATGAAGCATAGTTCTCCCCAGAATGTTGTAACTGGCCTCCTCAAGATATCCAAAGCAGAACTTCCCAAGAAATGTCACTATGTTATATAGATTGCTTTGAGCTAAGGCCAATTGAGGACTTTTAAGCTCATGAGAAACTTTCCCCCACTCCCTTAATTAGCTAGAAGGATGAAAATTGGGCTATAACCCAGAATTAGGATTTTTAGTGAAATAACCTTTCTATTAGATAAACCTTACTCTATCTGGCAGGGCAAACATGAAATCAGAGTATCTGGTCTTCATCATGTGCGCTGCCCACCCCCACCGTGAACCCCTCTCTGACTTTCCTGAAGCTATAGGTCCCCATCCTACTCCTTTCCTTGGGATAAGAACACTCAGTTTGCTCCACTGACTTCAGCATACATGGGGGTTCTTAATTTAAAAATAAAATTATTTATGCTTACAAAGTTGGGGTACAGGTTAGAGGTGCAGGGGCAGTGAGAGGATTCACCAGAGACAGTGGGCAGCAGAACAGGCCGACTGACAAATTACACTGCTGAGGGGAGCAGTGAGCGTGTCAGGAGAGGTCTGCTACGCCATGTGACTCACCTCTGAAATAGGCAAGGATCGAACTCATGCTGAAGAGGCTTTAGCTTCTTAGTGCTGTACTTTAACACACTGCACCACCAGGGAGGGCCTGGATTCTTAATTTTTGTGTAATCAAATTTGTTCTTTCCCCTTACTATCTGTCTTAGGTTAATTTGATTGCAAGGGAATCTGGAGAGGGGTAAGGGAAATTTTCTAACTGATCCTACATATAGTTCACATTTTTGGTATTGGCTAGAACAGCTTATTTTATATCTTCCTTTTAAAATTTCCAGTAAAAGAATAGGTCTTCTGAGAAAGGGGGATGGGAGGAGAACAAATAAGAGAATGACTCTTAAATAGTTCTTTTTGGTTGTACACTTTAATAATATCAGCAGACACTGATAGCAACACAATGATGCCTTTGCAAAGAAAATTTATTAAACTTTTAAAAATTAAACAACTAATGTCCATTACATTGTGTTGTAGTGGAAATTGTATTCTAGATAAGGGATATCTGAGTAATACCCCATTTTGCCTAATAAAAGTTGAAAAATTTGAATATAATATTGGAAGACAATACCGTCTTTACAAATTTCTATAAAAATAAATTAGATAAGGCCCTCCCTGGTGGCTCAGCGGGTTAAAGCACTGTACTGAGAAGCTGAAGCCTCTTTCGCATGAGTTCGATTCCCGCCTGCCCCGGAGGTGACCATATGGCGTGGCAGACCTCTCTTGACCGGCCCGCTGCTCCCCTCAGCAGTGTATTTCGTCGATCGGCCTGTTCTGCTCCCCACTCTGTCTCTGGTGAAGCCTCTCACCGCCCCTGAGTCTGGCCTGTACCCCAGTTCTGTATGCACAAATAAATAAATCTTTAAAAAAAAAATAAATTAGATAAAATGTTTGAATTGAACTCTATTGTACTTTATTTGTACTATTATTTGTGCACATTTACACATTAAAAACAAAGAGGGGGATGAGATTCAGAGTGGATACCACAGATGTTAGGCAGACTTTGGAAAACTGATTGTTGCATTTCATAACATGTAGTTTAAATACACATTTAGTTTTTCCAAGTATCATTTTACAAATAAAAAAATTGAAAGACTCAGAGGTTAAGTGACTTGTCTAATGTCATTCAATAGGAGAAAGCCCACTCTCCAAAGTTTCACTCAGTTGTTTTAATTTTAGAAAGTTAAGAGTGGCCTCTTTTCAGCCCTCCCTGGTGGCTCAGCGGGTTAAAGCACTGTACTGAGAAGCTGAAGCCACTTTCGCATGAGTTCGATTCCCGCCTGCCCCGGAGGTGACCATATGGCGTGGCAGACCTCTCCTGACCCGCCCGCTGCTCCCCTCAGCAGTGTACTTTGATGATCTGCCTGTTCTGCTTCCCACTCTGTCTCTGGTGAAGCCTCTCACCGCCCTTGAGCCTCTGGCCTGTACCCCAGTTCTGTATGTACAAATAAATAAATCTTTAAAAAAAAAAAAAAAGAGTGGCCTCTTTTCAAAGTAAGATTGCTGTCATATTGTTTGCTTTGCAAAAGGGTACGTGGAATCTATCAATCTTGGGACACTGCGTAATTGGCCACTCTGTGAGTGACAGCATCAGAATGTTTACCCCAACAATATGCTCTCAGCTTCCAGCTCTTTGTCTGGTCATCACATTGAACTGTTGTCACTAATGCAAAAGGGAGCCTGCCCATACCCACCTCAAGGTCTCCTGGTGAAAAAATATGAGTGGAAGAAGAAAAGTCAAGGATAAAAATGGGATCTTGGACTGGTTAAGAGATGTCATTTAAATTATCCCACTGTCAGAAAGCTGATTTTCACTTAAAAAAATTATTTCTCAATTTTTTTCAATAGGGTTGCCAGATATTCAGTAACTGGAATTATACAGTTCTTATTCAACTGTCTAATAATATCAAAAAATAAAATAGAGAGCATTTGAAGGTTTTCAAGTTATTCAACTTTTTAAAAAATTAAATTGAAATACATAAATAGTAATATCCAGACAAATAAGGCACCTTTTGTAAGATGATTAGGCCAACAAATGGGGTATTGATTAGCTATGCTTCGAATTGAATTTTAAGTTAGTGTTTTCATAGTTATTTCAGAAATGTGGACAATTTCTCTTTTGAATGCTTCCACATAAAATATTTTCCAATTTTTAATGTTTTGAACCATATGCAGATTGATTACATAGACTGTGGACTGATTACATAGAATTGATTCAAATTGAAAATTTCTTTTTTCTTCAATTACATGCCATTAATAAAAAATAATTATTTCTAAGAATATAAAATAAAACATAGCTGAAATAAGCAATTACTTAAAAATGTTACATATTTATCCCCTCACCCTATTTTGCAAAATCCCTATTTTTAAGACATCTAAAAGCCCTATTCTTTAGTTTTAGAATAAGCTCTTTACAACTTTTTTTTTATCCAGCTGTGTTAGTAGAAAAATGGGCTCTGAAATAAGACTGAAATGGTTTTAATTTCTTTTTTTTTTCTTAAAGATTTATTTATTTATGCATATAGAACTGGGGTACAGACCAGAGGCAGAGGGGGCGAGAGAATTCACGAGAGAAACAGTGGGGAACAAACAGGCAGATGTCCTGAAATATACTGCTGAGGGGAGCAGTGGGCAGGTCAGGAGAAAGGTCTGTGGTGCCCTGGGGGTCAGCTCCCTGACCACCTGCAGTGGCTGACCATAGCTTCGTAGTGCTGTGCTTTTAACCTTTTGTGCTACCAGAGAGGGCTCTAGTTTTAAATTTCTTCACTACTTACTAACTGTGGAACCTAGGTCAAATTGTATTATTTCTCAGTTTTTAGAAATTAAAACCTACCTTTAAGGTTTTTGTTTTTAGATTAAAAGGAAATCACTCCTTTACCTTATAGGTATACAAATCCTAATGAATAGCCCTTTGCGTGATATTTAGGATTTGGAATTTTCTCTTAGGTCAGCAGCGCTTTCAAAAAAAACTTGTAAAAGGGTTTCTGGGTCAATTAAATTTTGGGGGTGAATATGTTGTCAAATGCCCTTTTCCTTGACATAAGAAAATGCACATTAGCATATTAAAGACTCTATAAAGGGCTTAATCTGGTGTTTTATAATCTTATTTGAGCACAGATTTCCTTTAATCTCTAGAGATTATAAAATAATGGTTCTAGGGAACTCAGTTTGGGGAAAACTGGGCCAGAAAATGGGGTAGTATGGGTAATGGCTTTAAAGCTCTTGAGAACAGGGTAAAAGCTTAGAAAAAAAATTAGGGACAGTTTGTGTAGCCATCCATTCCCATTGGAATTTCCTCTCTTTTTCCAATTAGAGTATGGGTCCCTTAGAGGAAGGTTTTCATACTTTCCCATCAAAGTACCCCTAAAGCAAGGGACATCGAACACTTACTTTATCATGAAAGCCCTTGAGAACCAATCATGTTACTCCATATGATAGTTGTTTGTTTAAATATAAAAATAGAATTTTTAATTATGGAAAAATGACTGAATACCTCTCCTGACCTCCCCTCATGCTTATTGGGTGTATCAATGCAGACTCCCTGGTATAATAATGAACAACTACGGGAAGAATACATACACCAGAGCATGAGAAATAGGGCTTTAATTTGGTTAATTTACAAATATTTACTGATTTCAGTTCAGGTAAAGTTTTAAGACTATGAAAGAATGCAGAGAGTATGTGCCTTTAAGAAGTTCTTACAGTTGTGGGCAATCTTATGTCCCATGAAAGTGTGTGGGGATTTATGTGCTGAGCATATGAAGGGGAGAAGTGAGGTAGCCAATAAACTCATGAAATGACAAATAAGATAAATTTTAGCTGACTGAAGCCATGAAGGAGATACAACAGTGATAGAGTGACTAGTGGAAGCTACTTGAATCAGTGAGTCAGGGGAAGTCTTTGAAGATGAAATGTTCAGGTTGGATTCCACTGCTAAGAAGGATGTCAAGCAAGGATTTGAGCAAAGAGCTTTCTAAGTCAAAAACAAAGCACCCTGCAATGGCCAAGGATGTGAAGTGGCTTGACATTTGTTTAGTTTGGATTTCTCATAATAGACTTTACAATAAGGACTAGAGAATATGCAGTTTGTTTATTTAAAGATTTCTGTATTTATGCATCCAAGAGCTGGAGTACAGGCCAGAGAGATGCAGTGGGGATGGGGTGGGATGAGAGTATTCATCACAGACAGAGTGGAGAGCAGAATAGGCAGATTGACTGAAATACACTGCCGAGGGGAGCAGCAGGCGAGACAGGAGAGGGAGAGGTCTGCTGTGTATGTGGGTCAGCTCCTGGTTGAGGGGTCCAACTTGTGCTGCAGTGGCTGAAAATAGCTTCACAGTGCTGCGATTTAACCCCTTTTGCCACCGAGGAGGCTCCAGGTATGTGGTTTATTAAAGAGGTCCCTCCAGGAAGAATCAGAGAGGAAATGGAAAAAAGTAGACAAATAGAGAAAAGTGGGCAAGAAGAGACAGAGAAAGGAATAAAGGGGGAGTTATGAGTGGCTTATTGCTATGGACAAGAGGGGCTTCTTTTCCCTAGGGCAGAACTCTTTGAGAAGTTACTGGAACCAACCTCAGAATCATCATACTGGGGGCTAAGAGGTAAGGCCATGAATTTGCCTTCTCCAATATCACACTGGCTAAGTATTCTCAGGTTTTAACTTCCTGCACTTTTATGTTGTACCTAGAGAGATCAAGCAAACTCCTGAAGAATTAAAGTCTTCAGGCAAATAAAGAGAGACACACAGGTGCTAAAGATAGGCAGCTCAGTATGCTAAAAAGGCAGGAAAGATAATGCGGGCATCATAACCTTCTGTCTTCAACAGAAAATAACTCAAAACTAACTTGGGGAGTGCAGGAGGGGAACATGGAGACAGATGAGTTCAGAGAGACAGGCAGTATCCAGGTAATTTCGAACTTGTCAGTTTTTTTTTTATTATTTTTAAAAAAAGATTTTTATTTATTTATGCATACAGAACTGGGGTACAGGCTAGAGGTGCAGGGGTGGTGAGAGAATTCACCAGAGACAGACTGGGAAGCAGAGTAGGCAGATCAACGAAGTACACTGCTGAGGGGAGCAAGACAGGAGAGGTCTGTTGTGCTATGTGGGTCACGTGTGGGGCCGGGGATTGAACTCACACTGAAGAAGTTGCAGCTAGCTTGCAGTTCTGTGCCCTAACCTGTTGTGTCACTGGAGGAGGCCCTAACTTACTATTTTAAAAGAAATCTGGAAGAGAAAATCAATGGTTTTGTTTTGATTATTTTAAGTTTGTAGATGCCTTTAAGTATCTAAATGGGGTATGTGAGGTATTTGAATGCTTCTTCTAAATGGAGATATTTCCTCATTCACATTTATATTTAAAAGGCCAAATAAGGATTTTACAAAGATGCAATCCATCTAAAAACTCTATTTTTCTCTATATTGAGACAACAGAGCCTACAAATGGGTGTGGGACTACAGGCCTAAAAGTGGAAGATAGGGCCTCTCTGGTGACGCAGGAATTAAGTCTCAGTGCTATGAAACTGTTGCCAGTCATTGCGGCATGAGTTCAATTCCAGGCCAGATTCCCGACCCACATGGCACAGCACACCTCCCCTGCCTCACGCACTGCTCCTCTCAGCAGTGTATTTCAGTTCAGTCTGCCTGTTCTGCTCCACACTCTGTCTCTGGTGAATTCTCTCACTTACACTCTCCAGCCTGCACCTATGGCCTACACTGTAGTTCTTGTAGGTGTAAATAAATAAAAAATAAAATCTAAAAAAAAATAAATAAGTGGATGATAAATGTCCTTAGCTCTGAGAAGAGATCAGATCATGGAATAGACAACCACACAGTGTTTAAATCCAATGTGTGCTAACTAGTAGGAAAATGGAAAAGGCAGGTTGGTACCCAACAGAAAATGAGTTACAGACAGTCACAGATGGTAAACAACATCTATTTTTAGCTCACATTGACCAGGCAGAAATTCTTGATGTACTCCTGAGGAAAACAATAATGAAAGCAAAGATAATGGAAGAATAAGTGATCATTTTTCACAGTTCTGAAATATCATAATGTTCACTAGTCTCAAAATTATGCTGTATTACTTATTAGTGAATACTTCAGCCATCCAAATATTAAAACACCATCTAAAATTAGGAGAACATGTAGAAGTCAACAGCAAATTAAAAATTGTTTTGCTTTGTTAGCTTTGTTAAAATTCCGCTAAATTTTATTTTTCAGAAGCATAACTTATTTCCATATCAAGAGCATAGTTGACATCTATTTTTTTGCTACATTATATAACTATTCTTACAGTTGCAAACCTTTCTGTTATAACACATTTCACATAATTTAAAATGTATGAGTATATTCAGACATTCCTCTAAGCTACTAATCAAGTCCAATGTACACTTTTATATCACCTCGTTGTAAATGCATGTGCTGACTTCATTGTGAAGACTTTGAAAGTCAGGAAGTAGAAGAAACCTGAGGCTCATCCTTGGAATATGATTTGTGATGATCCCTCTCCTATTACAAAGAAGTCTAGCACATGGATTCTATATGTTAAAAGTTGCAATTGGGGGCTCTCCCTGGTGGTGTAATGGGTTAAAGCACCACATAATGAAGCTCTCCAAAACCACTACAGCACAAGTTCTATCAACAGCCAGGGAGCTGACCCACAAGGCATGGCAGACCTCTTCTTACCCACCCCTCCACTGCTCCTCTCAGCAGTGTACTTTGTCAATCTGCCTGTTCTGCTCCCCACTCTGTCTCTTGTGGATTCTCTCTCCACCCCACCCTCCCAACCTCTGGCCTATACTCCAGTTCTGTAAGCATAAATAAATAAATCTTAAAAAAAAAGTTGCAATTGGGTTTTGAACTACCAAATTGTAATTCCTAGAAAAAATCCCAGGCTTTAAAAACATTTTGGACATAAAGTAAGTGCTCAGTAAATATTTGTTAAATGAATGAATAAATATCAGCTGTTAGACTGGGAGAAATCTGATTTGTTGTTGTTCCTTTTCTGGAAAAAGGGATTACTCTTGGCTGATGGGAGCTGCCATTTCTGGAGGGCTGGGAGGTACTTCTGAAGCCACTGCTTTTTTTTTTTTTTTAAAAGATTTATCTATTTGTGCATACAGAACTGGGGTACAGGCCAGAGGCTCAGGGGTGGTGAGAGGATTCATCAGAGACAGAGCGGGGAGCAGAACAGGCAGATCGAGGAAGTATACTGCTGAGGGGAGCAGTGGGCAGGTCAGGAGAGGTCTGCCATGCCATGTGGTCACCTCGGGGGGGGAGGCGGGAATCGAACTCATGTGGAAGTGGCTTTAGCTTCTTAGTGCTGTGCTTTAACCAGCTGCGCTGCCAGGGAGGGCCGCCACTGCTTTTTTTTGTTCTCTCATCACTACCTTATACTACTTATCCCTCTCAGTATACTAATACTCATCTCTGTCAGGCATCTTCTGAAAGCATTCTCATTACGTTACTTGTAGAGTAACTCCCCCCTCAGACTCTGCTTCTGGGTGGGGTGGGGGATTGTATTTCTGATATTTACAATATATAATAGGTATATGTATGTATATGCATATAGGTAAATAGATAAACAAACACAAGAAAAACTTCCAAATGTTTATCTTATCCTACTTTAGATATGCATCTCACATTTTTTATCTATTTAACTACACACATCTACATACATTCACTCATTCATTTAATAACATATGTTTATTTATTGCCCATTAGGTTCCAGGCACATTTCTTTGTCTTATTTGATGAATACAGAGTATATATTCATATGTAACATTTTGGCATGCATAATATAGGCTGATATATTCTAATTTTTTCTTTTAAAATCTACTGCATTCTAATCCTTTTTAAAAATGTTGTCCCACTCATTTGATTTAACAACGTGCTTGAGAGTTGTAATCTTATATGTCAGAAAATATTGTCTTTTAGTGTCAGGTCTTATTTTATAACATATAAGGAGGATTTTGTTTCTACCTTTAGGCATTCAATATGATATAATATTTAATGTCAAGAAGAAATATGTATATGTATATATATATATATATATATATATATATATATAAATTTCACTGGTATATGCATGGTATTGGTATCTTCTTCCATGAAGACTTATGAGGCAACTTCTATTTTATTAGTATTTCTTTTCAAAATACTCTTTTCATCTTCCTCAACTATAGTCAATAAATGAAGCTTTTGCCCTATGTCTAAACTGTCAAGGTCTCTAAGAGAAAATGTGCTTTAAAGAAGTAGAAGTTAATGGTCACTTTTGCGCTATAAATTCTATTGGCAGATTCTCTACTAGCTGGTAGATTTAGGGATGACTTTCTCCTTGAAAACTCTAATGAGACTTGGGAATAATATACAATCTGTGATTCAGGAACTATCCTCTAAATGTAAGAGCTTTTAAACAATCTTAAAACCTTATCTCAAATAAATCACATTATTTCTTGTTATCTCTTAGAGAAGTAAAGATATTTAATATAGGTAATAAATATTTGTGAAGTAAAAGAACTTTACTTCACAAATTTTTTGAACCTAAAATGTTCTTTTTCTTCTTGAGAAAAGGTTATGACATATGTTTGCCATTTGACTGATTTAGAAGTAACAAAATACTGTTTTTCTCAATATTCTTTATGGAGAGGGAACTGAAAAGTCAGGACTAAAGCAATTGTGAATGGTAGAACAAAACCATTACTCTAAACATGACCTGGGTTTAAATACTAATTTTAGTGAAGAAAAAGGTGGTATAGTATTTGTTTATGAATTTCAGTTTTCTTATCTGACCTGCCTGCTGGTGAGTTTCTTAAAATGGTATAAAACTACTAATTTCATAAGTTTTTTTCTGAGAAAAAAAATAATGAATTGAGTGATTAACTTATGGCTTTCAGGGTTCAGTAAATGTTGATTTATATCACTCCATCTTCAACAATATTCACAGTGGGGGGTGTAGAGGGACATTTAGCTGGTGAGAGAAGTCACAGAAACTGTGAAAAAATACTGATTCTTTAATATCTGCATTAAAACTTAATCATTCAAACAATAGCTCTGAGAGACTATGTGTATGGCCAGTCATGATGTCCTCATGCAGAATTACCTTCAGAACTTCACTTGGGAATTGCTCCAGGATAAATCTTACTTTAGAGACATAGTTTATGATCAATCTTATCAGTATTTGCCCAACTGGCTCTCTACCTTTATTATCAGGTTTAGATCTCAATGACTTCAAGTGGCTTGAAAGGTCCAATTCAACCTTAAAAGGTTAAGTTATTTTAAAAAATGCAATCAAGGCTACCTGAAGGCAACATAGAAAAGGAATTCTAAAAATGCTGTGATGCACTCCCAAGAAACCATAAAATAGAAATGAATGAATGGGAATGCTCATCAATTAGATGCTCAATAAATTACATAGCTAGTATTATTTTTATTCACAGCAGTGAAACAGAGCCCAAAATACCTCTGTGTTCAGTTGAATGCCTAGAAAGTATAGGTCAGTTAGAGGCCTATTCCTCTTACGTCTACCCTAGAAGGATGTTAGAGACCCATTACTGGGGTAGGGAACCTCTCACATAGTGTCCAAAGTCCAGCTCATTGCAGAGAAAGCCATTAAGGGCACTAAGTTAGTTAGATAAATTGGACTTATAATGCAAGTATTTTTTTTAATGGTCATGTCACATTTGTTATTCCATTATTTATTGCTTATGCTATTAACTATTTCTAAAATAAAAAAAATAGTAACAGAAAGAATAATAGCTTACATTTACTGATGAATATTAAGGTTGCTTCAAAAACTTTTGAAATGCATCTGGTTTGGTAACACTATAATGAAAAAGATGTCATAGCAGAAAGAAAGGAACTGTCCCTCCCCCACCTTTTAGTCAGCTCTTCCCACCAGTCTGCATCCTTCACTATTCCAGTGTTAACATGTGTCAGGCATCATCAAACTGTATAACTGCCAATTTTTGCTCTCCATTGGTAATGTATATGTACAAATACTTTCATTTGCACACTGGGAAATATTAACTGAATGCCTGCTGTAAAGTCCTGGTCTCAAGGACCGAAGTAGAATGTTCTTTCATGCACCGTCTAGTCCAGAGGTCTTGGGATGTCTCACTGGTTTACTTCCCTGGCCAGTAAATTATGTTCCAGTGAACAGTTTTCCAACAAAATTTTATGCCATGTAAAAACATGTTTTACACCATAATACCATGCCCTATTTTATAGGTTATGTGAAGTGTAGAGGTCATTAAAATAATCATGCACTGACTATTTGCACAAGATAGTAGAACCCTATCTTGGTGTTTGGTGGTGTTGGTTGATCTTAAGTATCTACTAGTCAACAAATGGGAGAGAATGGATCACTTCTAGTCAAGTGCCCCTGGGAATCCATGCTAGTAAACCCTTCATTACTGATGGGTTTTGGTGGCAGAATGTTTAAACCACTGTGTTTTGGTTCTCAAGTTCCCATAGCCTAACCCACTTTTTAATCATTCAGGAGGTGTCCCTTGGGACTGTTATTGTGCCATACTGGGTAAAAAAATGGCTGAGGTTGCTGCAGGCTAGTCACTCTTCAAAGGCAAATGAAAGAATGAAAATTCTTCTCCGACAGTTTATTTTAAAGAATTTTTAACTGTATATTTTCTATACCCAAGTGGCACAAGTCATGCTGTTGTTTTTGAGTATGTTATGCTCTTAACTTGGTTTGGGCCACTAGGAAGATATAGTTGTTGGAGAAGTCTTTTCAATACAAATCATATTGTTTTAGTTGCTGTTGTTTTCAATTTTTAGGTAACAAGACACAACCTTCCCCATGCAACTGTGATAAGCAATAAAATTTTAACACTTTGATAAGGCATATAAGGGAACATCTCTTTTGAAGGGGTAAGACAGTTTCATGATTGTTTTTTCCTTAAGAAGAAAATGAGTCTCAACTGTTATAGCATAGATTGGGCAGTTCTAAAGTTTCTTAAGTAAAATACCATTGATAGCTACTCTAGCCCCTTAAGACTGAAGAAAACAGACAGCTTTACAAAAATTATAGAGTACCTGATATATATATTTTTTTGAAATTTTTATTTTGTTACGTATACAAGAACTGGAGTGCAGGCCAGAGGAGTAGGGGGGAGGTGTGGTAAAATGACTCACCTGAGGCAGAGAAGGGAGCAGAACAGGCTGATCCACTGAAATACAAGGCTGAGAGAAACAGCAGGCAAGACAGGAGAGGTCTGCTGTACCATGTGGGTCAGCAGCCTGGCACGGGATGGAACCCATGCACAATGGCCAGAGAAAGCCTGATAGCGCTGAGACTCTAAACCCTGCACCACCAGGGAGGCCCCACTATTCTTTATTCATTAACCTAAAAGAGGAAAACATTTGAAATAATGGGAAGAAAACTACCTGTTTCTAATCACCCAAACATGTCACTTATTTCTCTATTGTTGAATGTCAAATATCCTATAACCGAAATGTATTTTTACAAATCCGGCAAGGTAATTTAGAAGAGAAAGGGAGGTAGGAAAAAGAGAGGGAGGAGGGAGAAAAGAAGGAAGGGACGAGGGAAAGGGGGAGAATGTGACATATCTATGCTCCTTATATTGTATTTCTATGCTCTTTATATTGTCATTAGTTTTTCTCCTGATAAGCAGGCTGCTTCATTGAGGCAATATATTACACTGAAGAATCTTTTTCATTTAATTCTCCTGTGTCTCAGTTTCTTTAGCCTTTAAATGATGATAATGCTTGTTCTGCTTCATAGTGAAGGTGTTAGGATTAATAGTATATTACAGATAAAAATGTTTTGAGCTCCCCCGAAAGACACAATACACAGTATTCCTTTTGCTGTCATTGTCACCAAAGATACTCAGTACTTCCCTCTTATTGTTTCTTAGCTGCCTGTACCTAGTCAAAGTAGTACCTTAATGATAGATGTAAACCAATAGAGCTGCAAAAGAACTCAAAGATTGTCTAAACCAGCCTTTTCATTTTTAAAATGATTTATTTATTATTTATGCTACAGAACTGGGGTACAAGCCAGAGGTGTGGGGGTGGTGAGAAGATTCACCACAGAGTTGGGAGCAAGACAGGCAGACTGACAAGTACACAGCTGAAGGAAGCAGTGGGCGGGTCAGGAGAGGTCTGATCACCTCTGAGGCGGGGATCAAACACTAACTGAAGCAGCTGCCACTAGCCTGCATTGCAGAACTTTAAGCCTTTGTACCAGCAGAGAGGGCCACCAGCCTTTTCTTTTATACTGAAATGGAGAGTGGGGCTCACAGACTTTAAATGTTTTTGGGGCTTGCTATACTTCTTGCCTCAGTTTCCTCAGCTAAGGGTGATTTTCAAGACTATGCTGTAAATTCTCTTATTTTCTTAGTATTTCACCTACTTAAAATGAAACAATCTCCATTCTAAAGTTTCTAAAATTGACACCTCTGTCTGTGACTAGTGTATTCCTCAATCTTATACTTCTTGTTTTCACAACTTTTAATGACTAGATAATGGTATTTGTTTCTAGACTTGTTAGGATAAACTTCATATAATGGAGAGCTTAAAATAGAAAGCTATTCTCTCACAGTTTTGTATGTCACGAGTCTGAAGTCAAGTGTCAGTGGGGGCTTACTCCCTCTGAAATCTCCAGGAAAGAGTTCTCCCTGGCCTCTTCCTAGTTTCTGTTTGTTGCTGGTGATTCTTGACATTCCTTGGCCTCAACTGTGTCACTCTAATCTTTGATTGTTCCATCATGTATCCTGCTTCCCTGTGTCTATCTCTGTCTCCAAATCTGTCTCATTAGCAAGACACTAGGCATTACCTTTAGACCTACTCTCACCCAGAATGACCTCATCATAACATGATTATATCTACACAAACCTTTTGTCCCATATATCATCACATTCATAGGTACCCTGGGTTACGACTTCAAATTATCTTTTGGAGGGGGATTCGATTTAACCTATAGCAATCTCGTACTCATCCATCAAAATCAAACTCATCACTATCTTGAAACTGACATAATTTCTGTAAACTTGAAGTATTCCAGTCTAGGAAATAAATTTTTTATTCTTCTGTTATACTTATGGTCTGGATTTAACCTGTCCTGATGTTACAGTCTTTCTTCCTTTCAAATAGCCATCAATTTCTTGTCTTGTTGATTCTGATCTCTCCTTTATATTACTACTTACTACTCTAAGTGTGGTTCAAGGATAGGAAATATCAAAATTTGGTAGAAATAAAATTTCTTGCCTTACTCCAAACATGATTCTGATCCTAAATTAGCACCTGCATTTTATTTATTTATTTTAAAAGATTTATTTAATTATGCATATAGAACTGGGGTACAGGCCAGAGGTGCATAGCCGGTGAGAGGATTTACCAGAGACAGAGCGGGGAGCAAAACAGGCAGATTAACCAAGTACACTGCTGAAGGGAGCAGTGGGTGAGACAGGAGACGTCTGCCACGCCATGTGGATCATCTCTGGGGCCAGGGATCAAACTCACACTGAAGCAGCTGTGGCTTGCTTGCAGTGCTGGTTCTAACCCATTGAGTCACCAGAGAAGGCATGAATTTTACCATTTCTTAATGCTTCACTTGTCTGAAATTTTAAAGTCCCTTCAATTTATAGATCTATCAGATTGATTAAATAAGAATTTTTAAATTGAATCTTATGTGACTTCAATCTCACCAATAGTATATATGAACCCATGTACTTCATATGCTAGTTATATATTTTACAGTTTTCAATTTCAATTGAAAATACACAGTATTAAAATTAAGTGTTGTCCATATACCACCTATAGTCGTATCACCAGTAGTGGGTATACAACTTGCATAATGAGAAATATTTCTCGACCCAGGGTCTGTTTCCAGGATGTCAGTCTCTAAATGCAGGGTAAGCATGACAATAACAATAGTAACTAAATGTTTAATATTCAGTACATGTACCTGGCAAAGTTATAATCATTTTATATGTCTGTATTTATTAAATCTACCCAAAAAAGCCTATGTTATTATCCCCCCCGCCTCCTTTTTTTTCAGGCAGATTCTAAGGCACAGAGAAATTAGGTAACTTGCTCAAAATCACATTATGAGCAAGGATCAGAGATTTGAACCTAGACAGTCTGACTCCAGAGTCTATTGCCTTATACCTCATACATTTCTTCCCTAATTTAATCTGGTGTAATGAAGATTAAATGCCAAATAAAATAACACACACACCACACACACACACACACACACTCACCACTCATCTAATACTGGACCGAATGTATAGAAAGAATTCAATCCAATTTAATGATATTTCATCTTTCTAAAAGATATATAGGTATATTTTATTTTATCCTTTCATAGTGACCTGATGAAATGGTATTCTATCAGTTTTTTAATCCTCATCCTGGACAAAGCTAGTGCCTTCTCACTGAGGCAACTAAAAGAATGTTAGACAACTTTGCAGTGGGGTTAGAGAGCAGAAGTGCATCTGATTTGAGGAATTTTACATTGATCCCTGACACAATAATAGTGGCTTAAATTGACCTTCCTGAAAGTTTGCAGGTCATGAAGACCAATTAGTTGCTATGGTGTCAATAAGTGCAAATTGCTTTAGATTGTTGGTGAATAGGGAAATCTCCACTGGGTCAGTGCCCAGGGCAATGAGGTACTGAAGGAACTGCAGGTGGTTTGAAGGCAGCCATTAAAAAAAAAAAAATCCACAACTGTGCTGGGTTTAGGGAGTCCACTCATAAATGGTGATATGCCGGGGCTTCTTCAGCACACACATGTAAATCAAGATCTGATCTCAGCCTATCCATCTAGATGAGTTTTATTTTAGGGGTCTTATTCTCTTTAGTCATGGTGCAGCAATTGGGATTCGACCGAATTACTCATTTTGCAGAACTTTTGATATCAGTAAAATATCAAGATATGACTAAGTAAGGGTCCTTCTTCTCAGTGTTCATTTGAAAGGATTTCAGTTAAACAAAAAAATATATAAATAAATGTCTCAGTTGAAATGTGGAAACCAAATGTTCAACCAAGAAAAACAAAACAAAACAAAACCCAATTCAGAGCTCAACCTAGACAAGGCATTAATGTTACATTAACAGTTAAAAAAAATCTCTAAATTAATGATGCATATACTGTCACAATAAACAGAGTTAACTGAGATAATTAAAAGTATTTTTATTCAGTTAATAAGATAAAATGTCACAGTTGAGAATGATTACCATGAACTTCTGCAGATAGCGCAGAGCAGAACACCTTGTCTTTGTGAAAACATAACTATATTCAACAATCGCAACATGTTTTATTCATGTGGTGTTTATGTCTGGATATGTCCAAGCTATTTGCCAGGTGAACAGTCACACTTGATAGATCCAGGAGGGAATTTCTTGGTACAATGAACAAAAAGAGCTATTTTGTTCTTGGGCTCCAACCTCAGACCAAGGGAAAAAAAAAAAAAAAAACTGTCATAAAAATATGGTCACCTTTCTGCCTCTAAAACTGTGCTGGTGCCTGGGGAAGGATTCTCAGACTATAAAAAAAGTGGTGACATTACATGGGAAGCTTTCTGTTCTTCTTGTAATAGTCAATCTTGTTTAGACAGTTGCCTCTGAGTGGACTGGGGACAGTGTATTATGAGCAATGGCAAGGGATTCAGGGGCCAGGAATGCATAAAACTACGATGTAGTGACCAAGAAGTGACTTTTCCCTAAAACTTAACTGTTTAAAGTGTTTCTTTCAGATACTTTGATGTAGTTAAATATATCTGTCCAGTATCATTACTTATCTATGATAAAAATAAATCACTTATTTAATGTACTTTTATATTTTTGCTGGCTTTCCTATGATGCAAAGATCTACTCCTTCTAACTGGAAGGGAAAACAAGCAACATAGCATTTAAAAAAAAAGCTTTTTGTTATGTCACTGTAGAAATTCAGCAATTGAAAATAAAAGAGGGATATAACCCAGGGGAAGGTCCATAACCTACTAAGGTTGTGCCCTGGGGTGTTGCGCCTTCTACATTTCAAGGGTAACATTAAGTCACCATCAGAAATGAGTGGGTAGAATTTTTTTTGTTGTTCATTTTAGTTTCAGTGACCCTGGCAAAGGGCTACTTACTGAAGTGTGTTTGTTTGTGGAGGTAACTCCACGGGGAATATTTTAGATTATGCTACAGGAATGACTCTTACAATGAAAAACACCATTTAAAGCAACATCGACTCAGCATCTGAGCTCTGCTTCCACTCTGGTACATTCTGGAAGCCAAGTCTATTCTTGAAAAGCAAAAGGTTCTTTGTGTGGACTGTGTGCCCTGTATCAATGACATAATTGTAAATTCATGGTTCTTCATATCCCAGATGGAGATCAACTACTCAAAAGCAGAACGGGACTATTACCCACAGCCAGGAAAGAAAGCTGCTCTGCTGGCAATTTGGGGCATTTGAAATAAATAACCCAAGTGGAGGGTACCTGAGAGAAGGACTGCCTGCTGACTTTGTAAGAGTAATGTATTTTTTTTTTTAAGATTTATTTTATTTATGCATACAGAACTGGGGTATGGTCCAGAGGTGCAGGGGTGGTGAGGGGATTCACCAGAGACAGAGTGGGGAGCAAAACAGGCAGACTGACAAAGGGACACTGCTGAAAGGAGCAGCAGGTGAGACAGGAGAGGTCTTCTGTGTCATGTGGGTCACCTCCCTGGCCAGGGATTGAACTTGAGCTGAGGAGGCTGCTGCTAGCTTCATAGTGCTGTGCTTTAACTGGTTGCGCCACTGAGAGTGATTTAGAACAAAGTTCAAAAAACTTGCTTGTGGAAGTAAGTACCTGACCTCTTTGAAAGCTAGAATTAGAAACTAGTGAAGATATGGCCTCAGACAGAAAGAGAAAGGACCTACAGTGCTGAAGGCTTGGAATCAGCAGCTTTATAACATATAACACTTGGGACAAATTGACCTTAAGGAGGGATAACCAAAAATGTATAATTCCTCCAAAAATTCCTCTATTTGCACTGAGCTGAATATGACAGCACCCGAGCCAAAAGAGAAATTGAGCCTAAGTGGGCAAATAGTGACCAGAAATAGCCAGACTTTGCAAGATTCTATATATAAAAATTCAGATATTAGAGCTACCTCTTATTAAGGATACTGAGGCATCTTCCCTGGATGCTGTGCTTGAGGTCCGGTGGAGGGAGAGAAGTAAGTTTGGCTTTCACTCCACAGAACACCATTAAATTTAGTTTTATAAGTTCTTGCCGAGGAGCCTATAGAAGTTGTCAGCTAAGAAGCCCAAGTACATTTCACGATGGGGGTGGGCGCTAGACTAGTCGAGAGGCCCAGCTGCCAAATACTTTTAGGGATGGTGCTGTAGATGACCTTGGCACAAGAGGATAAAACTGACTCTCAGTTATTGACATTGGGTGGAAGTGGAAAGGATGTTTGCAGTGAGCTAAGGGATGCATATGGTGGGATGATTGGTGTGTGTGTAATCTGAAACTGCTTTGAAACTCCCAACCAAATCAGATTAAGGAATGTCAGTAATAGACCCACTATTAGATACCATTTTGGAAATGGGGGAATAGGAAAACATAAGCTCTGGGTTACTTCCTCCTAGTCATTCTTCCCAACAAGCATTTAGATTTCAGCATTCTAAAGAGGCTACTATTCTTTATTTTTCAATCTTGATTTTATCTTTTTGGTGATTCTAGATTAGTGTTTAATCCTTAAATGGAGCTTCAAAAATAGTTGTTGAAAAAATGAATGGAAAGGCAATATTTAGTAACCAAGTCTAGAATTGTCTACAATAGGCAGGCCTCCCTGGTGGTATAAGGGCTTAAGCACAGCACTATGAAACTCTCAGCAGCCACTGCAGCACGATCTCCAGCCAGGGAGCTGACTCACATGGCTCAGCAGACCTCTCCTGTCCTGCCCATTGCTCCCCTCAGCAGTATATTTCAGTGGATTCACCTTTTCTGTGCCCCACTCTGTCTCTGGTGAATCTTCTCCCCCCAACCTTTGCACCTCTTAACGGTACCCCAGCTCTTGTATGCATAAATAAATATTTTTAAAAGAACTGTAAAAAATGCTCTACAATATATTTTGTGTTTATGTTTACTACTTTTTGATTTACTGATGCCTGTTTTTAGAATGGCCTCTTGTGTTGGGGAACAGCCTCTGGCCTTTTTTTTCTCATATCATTCTAGTGTGCCAGAGAAGTCTGGCTGGCACTTCCTGTAGAACTGGAATCCAGGGGATGAACTGTAGGTGGAGTTGAGGACTGCAGAATCAGGGGTAACCTGAATGCTTAAGATGTCTGTGAGTACATTATGCATTCCTTATTTATATAAAGATCTCTGGACCACTGGGAAAACCTGTTTTCTTTATAATAAATTAGAAAAGGTTTTGATGCCACATGATCTGGTTTCAGAAGCTCATTTACCCAACACACACACACTCATACTCCAATTCTCGATGAAGAACTAATAGATTAATTAGTTCTATTCATTAGGACATTTGTATTGAAGAGTACATTGAGCAAGAAATGATTGATTTACATGTGCCTTATCAGTAACATCATTTTGGACTTCACATATGTGCCCTGTGAGATACTATATCAAGCTGGTCAAGGCTAACGTGACCAGGCTAGAAGGCCCCTGTTCTGCCTCATTAAAGATAAAACATTTGTCTGTTTATCTTGTTCACAGATATGAACTAGAGCGTACGAAGGAAGTTTCAAGGAGTTTAGAGGTATTATGCCAATAACAATCAGCATATTGAACTAGGTGGTAGTGTTCAGGGAGGGAAGTGCCAGAGGCAGTGATGGGTCTGGTTTTATTTAGCGCATTTAATAATGATCTGGAAGACGACGGAGAAAACACATTAAAATCACAGATTATACTAAATTGACAGGTGGTGTAAACACAAATGAGGGCAAACAAAAGGATATAAAGAATTTAGAACAGAAATGAGATTCCATCAGAAAAAAAATGTTCTTTCACATCTGTGCAAAGTATCTTAAATCAGCAATGGAAATTGTTTTAAAAGTCATTTAGCTCAGAAACTGTTCATAGGCATTGCTCACATTTATAAGTGCTAATCCCTCCCCACTTCTAGCTATTTTTATTCCTTGGATTATATGTTTTATTCTTATGATTTGAATATACAAATCCAATTGTGTCATTTCTTTGTTAAAGTCCTTAAAAAGTTCTGGTGTCCTCCAGGATGGAGTCCCAGTTCCTTAGCTCTTTCATTCACTGTTTTGTCCATCTTCCCAGGCTCCTTCATGTATCTGTCTGCTCTGCACTCCTCATTGCATCCAGGCTGAATTATTTGTAGCTCCCTGATTGCATCCCACCTTATTACTAACTGCACCATCTGCTCACTGCTCCACTCCATTCTTTTTTCTGGGTTATCTCCATATGACCTTCAAGATTCAGTTCTGGCCTCATCGCCTTCATGGGCTCTCTTGCACAGAAATCATACCCTCCCCTGATTTTGGTTTGGCACGGCTTTCACACCTACTGCTAATTCTAACACACTAATTTCATGATGGTAATGGCTGTATTTACTGAGCACTTAATTATGTTCCAGACTCCTCCTCGCTATGTGTTTTCATACATTGTCTTTGCAATCACCAAACTTTAGGTCTCATTTCTGTACATGAAGTAATTTCACATTAGGCTAAGTAACTTGTCCAAGATTGTGCAACCAGTAAGTGGCAGAACTGGGATTCCAACTGCTTCTAGAAGCCACTCTTTTAAAATTATGCTATTAGCAATAACTTGATTTCTTGTCTATCTCTATTACTTGTGCAAACTTCTTGGGGAGAGGGACCTGTCATGATCATTTGGCATCTTGACTACCTTGTAGGATACACAGAGTACTAATTATGCCCAGCAATTTGCATGTATTTTTGCATGCATTACTCACAAAACATCACAGAATAGAAAAATTATTTTAGTTTATACTAGAGAACCTGACGCTTAGAGAACTGAGTAAAATTTTCAACATTAAGTAGCTCTGGTTCCAAAATCTTCCCCTTTTTGGATAAACCATTTTGCATTCTCATCTGACAGAAAATAGTCACAAACCATCTGTAGAATCCTACAAAAGAAAGTTCCAATGAACCTTAACTTAAATACATACATGGGTGAGACCAAGTATATGCATAAATGTAGACACTGTCTAATTTTTGTTAGACCTGGTAATTTACTTTTCTTGAGCTGGTTCACTTTAACCATTACTCTCATGTGTATTTGCATTTGTGGTTAAATTGAAGAGATTCACATACTGCTTTTGATATCAAAGGGAATCAGCTATTACTATGGTTAACAATCACAGTTTTCTTATTTGGAAGGATCAGGAAGACCCAGTCCCTGGATGGTGCCCTGGAGATACAATGCAAAGCATATTGAAGGAGACTGGAAAGACAGCTCTCAATCTGATTGTGTCAGTCACCTTAACTTCTTTGAATTTCAGTTTTATGCCCTTCAAATTGTCTTTTCAGGTGGTAGACTATGAGCCAACTATATCATCATCACTAAGGGAGTATTTGATAAATACTCATGGGTCCCATTCATAGAGATTCTGATTTTGCAGAGTCCTGGCAAGTAATAGTAAGAGCTCTCCAGGTGATTTTGCTGTATGATTCTTTTTTTTTTTTTTTTTGCTTGCTGTATGATTTTAAAAAATTATATTTATTGAGGTAATGGTGGTTTACACACTGTATACCATTTAGTATGTGTTTATAGCTCTACACATGTATGTTTCATATTACACTCTCAGCAAAGCCCCAATAATCCTCCATTCTAGTCCACTAAAGACCCTCTATTCACACCCACCCCAAGGCTTCTTTTCTCCTTCTTTCCGCTACCCCTTTCCTCCCACCCTTAGCTCCCCACTGTAGTGTCTTCTGGTAACATCAGTTCTACAGTAAGATGTCAATGGTTTCGTTTTGCCTGTTCCTTTGTTTTGTTTCTTTATATTCTACATATGAGTGAAAATCATCTGCTTGTGCATTTCTTTATATTTGTCTTTCTCCTTCTGACATTTCATTTAGAATTATACTTTCTGGTTCCAGCCATTGTGTTGAGAATGGCAAGAATACAGTTTTGTTTTTTTTTTTAAGATTTATTTATTTATGCTTAGAGAACTCAGGTACAGGCCAGAAGTGTGGTGGGTATACACCACAGCAGCGGGCAGGTTAGGAGAGGTCTGCCACACCATGTTGGTCAGCTCCCTGGGGGGAGGGGGATCAAACTCATGCTGCAGTGGCTTCTGTGAGCTTCATAATGTGGTGCTTTAACCCATTGTACCACCAGGGAGAGCCCAAGAATACAGCTTTTTTATAGTTGAGTAGTATTTCATTATGCATAATATCACATCTTAACCCACTCATCTGCCCTTGGGCACGAAGGTTGTTTGGCTATTGTAAATAGTGCTGAGACGAACAGAGAAGTACATGTATCCATTTGAATTAATGTTTTTATATTCTTCAGGCAGATGCCTAGAAAAGAAATTGCTGAATTATATGGTAGATCTATTTTTAATGTTTTATGAAGTCTCCATATTGTTATCCATAAAGGCTGGACTAGTTTATATAACCACCAATAGTTTATAACCTCACCAACATTTGTTATTTCTGGTTTTTTGGTAGAAACCAATCTCATTCACAGGTATGAGTTGGTTTCTCATTATGGTTTTGATTTGCATTTCTCTCATAAGTGATGATGAACATTTTTTCGTGTGCCTGTTGACTTTCTTAATGTCTTTATCTGGGAAGTGACTATTTAGTCCTGCCCATTTTTGATAGGATTATTTGTTTTCCTGTTGTCAAGATGTATATATTCTTTGTAGATACTGGATATTATTCCTTTGCTGGATGTATGATGTACAAATATTTTCTCCAATTTGGTAGGGTATCCTTTTGTTTTAGTGATAGCTTCTTTTGCTTTCTGCAATGAATTTTTGCATACCACAGGAATAAGTGACTTTAAGCTAAGAGATAGTGCAATTTATTATCTAGGCTGACTACTTGGAGGCTCAGGAGAATATATTTTTTTGTTAGAATTGGTAATTTATACATACTAAAGGCCAATAAAATGAGGGCCTTGCATACAGTGAGCTCAATGAATGGGTTTCATATTTATTACATTCACAAATGAGGCCTATGTTACTGGGGTATTTTTTTTATAGTAATAAAAGTAATGGCTAATATTATGTAGCAGTTTTACTTGGTTACATTTTTTTTTTCCACATATACTACTTTATTCAGTGTTCAATTCATAGATTATTTCCCTTTTATAAATGAAAGAACTGAGGCTTCCTGACTTGTGCAAAGTCATAGCATAAATCAGGAGCATAGCCAGAATTTGATCTGGTATCTTCTGAATCCGAAGGTCATGATGTATTCCATTCCTTAATATACCTTCTTAATCTAATAAGTACCTTGCAGCCGTTGACTGACTGTTAAAGTAGAACTTCTAGTCTTTATGAGAAAAGGAACTCCATTTCATTTACACAGAGCTTTAGATTCTTAAGAAGGATAGAATTTTTTTATTGTAAAACAGCTAAAAGGAATGCATATCATGATGCTGCTGGAGGCTCTAATGTGACTCTAGCAATTTCCAGAAACCTTAAAATTTTTGGCTGGTGTCGGTGGGAGAAATGGGCTTGAAAAACAATAATTTGGAATGTGTGGTATACAGATAGGTAGATCCTTATCTTTTTGCTGAGGATCTCATTCTGTGATATTTATTCCACTCCATTCATCCCCCCTCAGATTGTATTTCTCCTTCATTCCATCCCCAACAATTTTAATAAATGATACCACAAGCAGTGTAGATGCACAAGCTCAAAACTACAGATTTGATTTTTGTTATCCTTAATCTGCTTCCTAATTCCTAATATTCACTAGTCCACCTGGCTCTATGACCAAATAAATCTGAAAATGTCCTGTTTCTCCTTTCCTTCCCTAATACCTCCATAAATTAGACAGCCATAGTCTCTTACATAAGTTGCAATAGCCTCTTAAGTGATCTCAGGAATTCCTTCTCTTGTCTACCCCTCCCTTCAAATCTATTCTCCCTCAGCAGAGTCCTCTTTTAAAATGTAAATCCCATGTCACTCCCCTACTTAAAACTGCAATAAATTCCCATTTCATTTGGAATTAAATCCAAACTCCTTATCATGGCCTTCAGCAACAGTTTCATCTCCTCTCATTCTGAAAAGTGCCTCATAGGCTCAGTACAATGGACTCCTGTGGGCTCCTTGAACACATCAAGTGTACTTTGGCATTGGAAAATCTGCACTTCCTTTTCTCTCTCCCTGGAAAGCACTTCCCCCAAATGTTCAGAATTCTAGCTGTTGTCTTCACACAGATATTAGTTTGAATACATTAAGGTGTCACCTATCTGCTTTCTAGAGTCTGTTTCATATAAACTCCTAGTCATGACTGGTACTGTTTTCTTAATCCAACCTAGAGAGGCCACACTGTAATTTACATAAAATGTACTGAAATGGGTCTTGTGGTATAAGAATGAGGAAGTTGAAGTCAAACCCAGGCACATATGACATTCTAAGCAGGAATTCGCTCCCCCACAGGAGGGTGGGAAGCTGTTAGCTAACATTGTGCAGAAAGGCCACACTCCAGAGGAGGCTACCACAGGCACTTCAGCTCTTTATCTCTGATAAGAGGTTTTGCTAATTAGCATAGTGAATGTCAGAAGTGGATTTTTATTGGTGAAATTAGTGCCTTGTTAATTAACATGATAAATGCTAGACATGGACTCTCACTGGTAAAATTAAAGGTGAATGTGTCAAAAAACATTTTGGTTCTATCATCCAATCTGGTAAAACAAGGTATAGGAGCACTTTTTCCCTTAGATTTGGAATACAAAGGTTTTCTTAGGTTTGAAGTCGCCTGGGTCCCACCATTGGTTTATATGACTTTTGACTTCCTGATGTTGACCTTGATGGTAGCAGAATCCTGCCCCTGGAATATTGTCATGCCTATCTATCTACTACTATTTGTATAAGATTTGGTAATAAACCTAAAAGGACAGAGAGGCAGCACCTCATCAAGTCATGAAATAAGTGTTTTAACTCTTTTGTGCCTGTTTGCTAGTAAATTTTATTTAATAAATTTTGGTGTGGTGGAATTTGGTATGAGTCTTGCTGTCATTTACAAGCTAATGGCAAGGCTGTAGGGGGAGTAGTTCACTCAACTCAGAGATCATGATGTAACTATTACCTATCAACACACACACACACACACACACACAATCCAAATGGTCTTTGCTTTAGCTCACAAGGGGTAGCAGATAAAATTTACTTGCACGTTTATTCACTTACCTGTTAAGCTCCCTCCTCAACCTGTAACTGGGTGGTCCCTAGGAGAAGGGAAGTTCCAGGTTCCCTGCCCCACCCAGAAGGAGGGTGGAGCTGAGCAGAGAAAAAGGAGAAAGAAGAAGAGAGAAGGGGGAAGGAAGCCAGATGGAGAAAAAGACGGAGACCTAGGGAAGCCACATGGAGCAGCAAGCATGTGATGAGGAAACTGGGCTTGTTTCCTGACACTGGGCTGGTTAAAGGCAGATGTGGGTGAGATACCTGTAGGGAGGTGACTATGGCAGTGTTTATATTGATTTTGATTTTGCTCTTTTCCTCCCAGATTTGTCTGGCCATTTCTGACCCTTTTCCATGGGTCCCGGCCAGAAGGTACGTTAGTCTTGTGGCGGCCTTTCAGGCCTTGCTTTGGGCCAATCCTTTTTGGGTGGACTTTTGCCCACGAGGGTCACTTCAGGTGTTTGATTTAGAAGTTATATTCTTTGTGTTCCATATTGTATATTCACTGTATTAAAGTCCCTTTTCATTAAAGCTTTATATGTTTTGTCTTGTTGCGGCAGATGGCAGAACCCACTTAGAGCAGGCAGGTTTTGGGGCTTAAAGGGTGCCTCTCTCCCCCTGTCCTCTAATAGAATTGAGGTGCCCTATAACAAACCCACCAAGGTAACCATCTGAGAACAAGTGTCTTAGGTGATCAGGTCCCAGACTCTTGATTAGATGTTGGATCTAAAAGGTTCTATTTGAGTTTTTCAAAAATTATTTTTTTAAAGATTTATTTATTTGTGCATACAGAACTGGGGTACAGGCCAGAGGTGCAGGGGCGGTGAGAGGATTCACCAGAGACAGAGTGGGGAGCGGAACAGGCAGATCAACAAAGTACATTGCTGAGGGGAGCAGTGGGGAGGGCCCTCAATAATTATTTTTAAATTTATGAAACAGAATAAGAGGGGGAAGAAAAAAAGATAAGACTAAAAACAGGGATTTAAGAAGGGATGCTTGGAGAGGAAGTCAGCAAACTAAAAAACTCTTAGTCTTAAATAGGTAGTGGAGAGAAGCTTATTTCTTGGGCTTCTGGCCTTGTAAAATGCTATGAAGAAAAACATAGTTAAGTTAAAGAAGTTACAAAGAAATGGAAAGATACACCATGCTCATGAATTAGAAGAGTTAATATTGTTAAAGTGTTCATAATGCCCATGACAATTTACTTAAGTGCCATCCACATCAGTCATTTTTTTTAAACAGGGATGCATTATATATTTCAGACATGAAAAGTGAAATCTTGCTATTTGTGATACAAAATGTACTAACCTTGAGAGTCCTATGCTGAGTGAAATAAGTCAGTCACACATATCATATGATTACACTTACATGTGAAATCTAAAAGAATGAAACAAGCAAAATAACAAAACCCCAAAAATCATAGAGATAGGCAACATAGAGGTTGGTGGTTACTAGAGAGGTAAAAGGTTGAAAGGAAGAAAAAATGGGTGAAAAGGATCAAAAGTACATACTTCTATTCACAAAATAAATAACTAAAGGAGATATGACTATAGTATTGGCAGTATAATTATAGTATGGTATTGCAAACTGGAAGGTTACTAAAAAAATATAGTCAATAGACTTAATGTGATGATGATTTTGAGAAGTGGACAAATGTTTAGTCATTATGTTATACCTCTAAAACTAAAATAACCTTGCATGTCAACTTCAGTTAAAAAAAATAACCCACCAATATATAGAGAAAATAATCATATTTAGTCATTAAGATTGAAGGGACAATACAAACTTCATTTCTTAAATATCCATAATGCATATGACCATGTTAAAGACAACCCACACACACCCCAAAAAAATACCTTATTAACTTTGTTTTACTCAGTATTTCCCAAACTTATATGTGAATAGAACTTGGCTCTTTTTCTCTGTGGCATTTATTAACAAACTCTGTAAAAGGCTTTAGCAAAGGCATAAAGAATGTAGATAGGAAACTGGTAAAGAAAATTCCAGCACTTTCATTATCCTGTGAAGCTAGTTCTGGGGTAGAATCTAACCTTCTTTTCTGTGTGCCTCATGTGTAGAGAGCATCTGCAACTGGGTTCTGAAGCAATCAGGGAAACAACTTTCAGTCTAGTTCTACCTTCTGACCCACCCTTCACCCAGAGAAAGGAAGATGGACTGAACGGCTGAACCTCCCTGCCGCTGGAATACTGAGAGATAACTAGGAGCAATCATGCACTGAAAATCGGATATGAACGTGCTACCCAGTGTAGCAGAAAAAATGAACCCATGAGAGTTGCCAGTACAGTGAAACCCACTTACTACATCCTTTTAAAGATCAGCTTAATGCGCACACATGCTCAATGCTTCCTTTCCTTAGCCCTCGGAGAAATATTATAAAGGTGTTTCACTTTAGTAAGGTTCATAAGTTTATGGCCTTGAGAATGCCCTTGAGAATAAACTCTAGGGACTCAGAGAGAAAAAGAAAAGCAACTTTTAATGGATTTGTCTCTATCTCCATTCCATGTATTGCAACTAAAACATCTGAATTAGTTAAATTTTCTAAACTCAGTAAGTGCAAAGGGAATAAGTCTATTTTCCTTTTTTTATTAACTTTAATTAACTAAAAATCAAATCATGTCAGAGAGGCAAATACAATTCGGGAGTAATTCCTAAAATAGAACTACATACTCAAAATGCATACAATCACATTACCAAATGTTTGACTAACACTAGGGACATGTGAATATATGCAAAGTTAAAAAAGTAATGGCAAGGTGCATTTTTTTGCCCAATGAACTTCTATCTGTTGTTTTTCAACTTGGAATTCATTGATCTCATCTTTCCTCCACTAACAGCCATTCCTCCTCAGTCCTTGTTTTAGATGGCATTTACCTTGCCAAGCCTTTCCTGAGTCACCCACCTAGTCTAGAAAAACCTGGTTAGGTGCCCGTTGTAATGCCCCTTATCACACTTCCTTGTGTATTGCATTGCCCACTTACCACTAGATTACATATTTTATGATTGCATGTATCTCTTTCATTCATTAGTCCACAGAGTCTAGCAAACAGTCTGGCAGGAAACTGGTGCTTAGTAAACTGGTTAACATAGTTTTGGTTGAAATTAGAATCTGTATTTTGATACCCACACTGCAGTTGAGGAAACTTACATGGGTATACTTATTAGTTCCATGTTCATACATATACTGTAATAGTCATTTAGAGAAAACTATATTCTGGGAGTGGCTCCAGGGTAATTTAACCAGAATTCAAAGAAAAGCTCAGTTTAAGAGAGTAATTAAAATGAAAGACTTTGGAGATGAAGCTGCTGAAGCAATCTTGACTTTTGGAAATTCATTGAAATTATTTTCTTCATGAAAACATTGCTTTTTGTTATACTCAAAGTTTGATGATTGAAAGGCATTTCACTGTTTTAGATGCTTGCTTCATCAAAACATGTGAGTTTGCTTTGTATTTTTCTAGTCACATGATTGTAGAGGTCAAGTACTCATGTGAAATCTGCAGATGAATAAGCAAATAAATGAAAGACTTAGTTTACACACACACAAATACACAAAAGATGCTTTTCTTCAGCTATTTAGTTGCATACATGCGTGTGGGTGTGAGTGAGTTAGAGATGAAAAGAAAGAGAAGGAGAGGCAGAAAACAAAGTAAAAGAAAATAATGACATAGACAGAGAGGGAAGAAAATGAATGCATAGCCAAATTCTTGTTTTTCTGATATAAGTAAGTCAACCGAACAAAAACAAAACAGATATTTGATTGTTAAAAGCTAAACTGAAGCCTGTGTGTATGTGTGTGTGTTTATGTCAAATTCTCGTCTTGGTAATCTCTGTATTCATTGGTTTATGCATACATTGTATCAGGTGTCTGTAACCTTTGATAAAATTCTCCTCTGTACAAATAAGTACTAAAGGAATTTTTAAAGACCAAAATTTGATTGCACATTGCATACAGATCATGTGAGATGAACTAGTTTTGAGATTTAAATGCAATTGGTTGCTATGTGGCAAATACATTTTTACTGACCAATCAAGACAGCAAAAGACCAACCACAACAACAAGAAGAAGACAACAAAACTGAGGATACACAGGGTAGGAATTTTGAAATATAGTGCATGCTCAGAAATAATATGGATGATGCTGGAACAGAAAGAAGGAGCACGAAATACACCGAGGGAGTCAAATCAAGAGAATAGAGTAGAATACAAATTTTTTAAGTCAAGTTTCAGAATGCTAGGTTTGAGTACAGTACAAGCTATCTTCACTTTATTCTAAAAAAAGCTACTTGAACATTTGGAGAGGTACAAAGAAGGAACAGAAAGATAGAGGAGCTCACGATGAGCTATAAATCTTGATGTTTAAATTGAGTGAGGGGAGTTGAGACAGTACAGTGCAGAACTTGTTAAAAAAAAAAGTGACAAATGGTGTTTCCATTTGTGAAAGTCATTTACAATCGGCCATTAATAAAGGGGTTGGGATAGCGGAAGCCTCTTCCAGAAGTTTAAAATTTCAGTCATCCCAGTTAGCCTATTTCATTTAACTCATAGAGTTGATTTTATTCAAATATGTATAAGGTCTCAAATGGAAAACATTTTGGTAATTTGCATGGCTATTTTCAAGACTGCAAAATCTAATTGTCACAGACAATAGAACCAGACTGTCAGCAATGGAAATAAGGGACAAAAATGACTGATGTAAATCAGTCCTTGAAAACTTAGGTTTCTCCCAAGATAACCCAAATCAGTACCATGTCCTTGCTCACAAAGTTGATGTTCATGGAAGTACATGATGACATTCCCAGAGAAAGCCAAGTCCTGCCTGGGGCCATGGTCTACTCTCCCTATGGTGTTGTCTTCTACTGTGAGGAAATAAACCTTTCATCTGGATGAAGAAAGGTCTCAACTTGTTTTATTACTTGGGGCTTAGTTTAAACTCCTTTTCCTTTAAGTGTCTTTGGGGGTGACTGTTAGATTCCTAGCTCTCTTGGTATCCTGCAGATCCACTGGGTACTATAATTATTATAATTGTGGGCCATAACTGTCTTGTTTTGGGGCCATCTGCTCTTCTCACTTGAATAATATACTTTGTCATTGGGCACACATAAATCACAGACAGGATAGTTTCTCTCTTCCTGGCTTGACAAACACCAAGCACACTTAGAATTCAGTCTTGTAATTAAATAGGGCCCAATTTCCACAGTCAGAGCTGATACAAAAGGATTTGCAGCCTGGGGGGAGGGCTATTTGCATTGACCTTGGATGCAGGCATTACAGAGTCTGAGGGAATTACTGCAGCCACGCTGTTCTTATCTGTGACCCTAAATCATATCTCCAGATTATGTGGGTTAGCAGGACACTGGACACTAAATTTGGAGTGGGAAGACATGGGAGTCAGTTTTATCAGTAAAATTCCCTTTTTTGGAGGCTGAAATGAGATTACGTTCAAGTGCTTATCTACTAGTAGGAAGAACCAATTGGTGATAAAAAGGAATAAACATTTTTAAGTCTTTCTCAATGTCTGTGGGTGCTCAGTTGTATACCTGTCCTGTAGTTCATAACATGGGAACTTTTTCATTGTTTTTCCTCTCATCCTTATCAAGGAGCACACAGCTCTCCAATGCTAACCGTGCAGCTGAATCCTAATGCATTGTTTCTATGTGAAGATGTTGCTGCTACTGTTTCATCATTAAAACACATGATTTGACTTGTCATCTAGACTCTCAAAGAGGGTCTCTTCAGTGGAATGATGATCAATGGTTCCAATTTGTTCAGAACGTCTTAATTTTAGCTGTTAAAAATTTTCTTTCCCTAAATCCTTCACCCTGGGATTGGCAGATTCTCAGTTTTTAGCATTCATTGAACAACAGTGTAAGATGATTGCCGTTGGTACAACTGTCTGTTCCTCTAACACGTTTTGATTCTGATGAAATCCCCCCTTGGATTACCTCTATGTTGACTAGCCTGAGTCTTCAAGCTGCATGTCACTGAACTCTGGACTGCATATGAAGTCCAGGTCACGAAGTTCTAACTTTCTTCTCACAATTGCGACATTTTGTTTAAGATACTGAATTTATGAAAGATTGATAGTGAGAATATATTACTTTGTTAAACAAAATTCAAAACATTATTTAGATTATAATAAACAAACCAGACTGCATTAAAAAAAAAAAGGGAGGAATAAGACTAACCTTTATAAAATAACTTTTGCATTTTTTCCTTTTTGATGTGTGTAAGAAGTATTGCTCTCATGGTCAAATGTTGATCATTGTAAAACAATTTCTTCAAATGTCCTGTCTCCCTGAGCATCATTCCTGGTCTCCAAAGTTACCATGCAATAGTTCCCATATGAATGAAGTTGGGGGACTGACTAATGGATGATGACAATTTGCAATATAAGAACACAATTTTAAAAACCTGCTGTTTCAGATTTTTTCTTAGTTTGTCAGAAATATATGGAATCCTATTAAGTCAACAGTATTTTGGCTTATAGACCTGGTGTCATTTTAGCTTGATTTAGTTATGAAAGAGATGCATTGCTTTGAAAGGCATTCCACATTTTCTGGAAAACAATTATGTGTTGTAATGTACACATCCTCCCCCTCTCCTGCCCCCCCCACCCCCACCCATTTGGAAAGAACCTGTAAGGGAAATAGGATAAAGTGTTGAATTGAAGAACAAATGGCCAATTGGGATTAGAAAAAAATTCTTGGGTAAGGATTATAGAGAAACACCTAAATTCAGGTTAGGTTTCATGAGAGGAGCTAAATATTTCAAGGCCAAAGAAAAATGTTTTAATGAAAATTCAAAGAAGCAAGAAGAATCATTAGGAATGTGAAAGAGAAAGAAAGACTGAGCTTCATATATTTGAGTGTTCATTTTTCCACTCGTCATTAACACCCCACTGTCATGTACTAATCTATTAACTCCAGCCTTTCTCACTAACATCCAGTGCTTCCTACACTCTCATTCTGATGTTTCCCCTGGTGTCAGTCACTGCATTTTTCATTTTGCAACTGTACTATTTCAGTTTTTTAAAATAAGAAAACCTGGACTATATGTTAAGAAATGTTGGTTTGGAAAACAAAAAGAGGTAGTTCTTTGCGTGTGTACAACTTCTAGACTAAAACTAGCATTTGGGAATAGTGTCTTCCTTGCTGATGTTCTTAGTCTTGTCAAGAGACCCATACACTCTCTGTTCCCACAGCACCATCTCATGAAGTATTTCCTCTTCTCTTTTCTCCCATTCAGTCTCTTTTTCCCCATCTACATGTTTTTCTGGCTCTGATGTTCACTAAACTGATACATACGTCTTTCCCTCCAGAATGAAACATAGATGGGCAGCAAAGATTGTTTATGAAATAGGAGAGGGGTCACTGTTGCCACACATTTGTGGAATGATGCAAAAACATCTGAGGGAATGTGTGGAGGACATTATTAACTGGGAAGAGATTGGCCACATTCCCAGATGAATCTAGAATTTATCGGTGGTTTTCCTGGTGTTGCATTCTGTTAGTTTCAAAATTTTCTTTTATCTGTTTTTTTTCTAGTGAAACCTAAGGGGTATTCCTGGACAGAGTCAAATGGCCTTTGTCAGGTTCTGCTCCTCCAGGACAAGAGGGGAAAGGGTTGGATATGACGTGCTAATATGATTCTAAGTGCTTTCAATCCATTCTGTTTAATTCTCTCTGCGGTGTGTAATTCCTGAGGGATATGCACCAAATTGATAAGCTCAGTGCTGAAGTGAACTGTCTCATCTAGTCCCCAGGAGCTTGACTGAAGTGTCAAAATACAGTTATGTGCCACAGTACTGCTGTCCTGTGGAAGGAACACTTGAGCACACTATTGACATCACAAGCAAATTAAAAGACTCACCAAAGTTAATATTCTCGCATTATAACAACATCTCCTATAAATTATTAAAGCCCACACAATTTATTACCCATGTTAGGGAGAAAAAAAAGCAAGTTGAATCATGAGCCATGCTACTTAATGATTTATTTTTTTGGTCTTCAATGTGTTGAGGTTTATAAATCATCCTGCTCAACTGTACACAGCACCAAGGAAAAAGCAGTAGCTAGTGATGCCCTTCTCTCACCAATGATCACCTATGCCCGGGGTGGAAGCATGCTCATTATTTTAGCATCTATCAGCAGCCTCTGTGTTTGAGGCTGGCTGTTCCTTTTCATTACTGTAATGCTTAAGCATGGCATTGAATGGATATGATTGAAGGCTCTGGATGATAGATCTAAGCCTTTTCAGAAATAAATATTAACCTCATTATTTAGGCAGGGAGGCCAACCTGGCTTGTATTCTGTCTCAAGGCTTCTAAGTAAATCAAGATTTACTTAGAAGTCTTGTGTTCTAAAGTCTGGTCCACCAACTTCACCACTAGTCCATCTGGATTACAGTTCACATTTTTAAGTAACATTTTATTCCATTCCCAGTGGTGCCTTTGAGTCAGTGACTTGAGCAAGTCATTTCAGTTCTCAGAGACTTGTTTCCTAATTTATTTAATAGGCATGCTGTTTTAAGTAATCTCTAAATTTTCTTCCAGATCTAAAATTTAGATAGTTAGAGCTTATCACTGAAAATCAGTCATGAGTTTCCTGCTGGTGGAGTTCCTGAGAGTCCTGTGAATATTTGTCTGGGAATTTTAGTTCTAAATTAGTATAGGAGGCCTCAAGTCTATGCCGGGCTCCTCTGCCCCCTTTTGTCTGTACTGGCCATAGGGCAGGAGAAAGATTTTAAGAGGAAAAGAACTACAATTGAGAAAAATAAGAAACTGGAGATGGGTTAGAACCACCTAAATTCTTCGAGTAATGATGAGCACATTATGATGATGCTGTAAAACTCTAAAAATATCCTCTGGGGTTAGTTTACAATTCCAAGGCCTTTGGTCACCATTTGGTCCAGACTGCTTTGCTTGTTTGCACAGAACTCCTAATGAGGAGATTCTGGTCTTGGTTCATTCCTATCTGGCTGGGGCTCCCTGGTGTACAAATACCGATCTCTGCTCCAGAATAGTCACTAGCTTGTCAGATTTTTAAAATAGCATCGTGTTATATCACTGTCCTAAAGTTAACAGTAAAATAAAATAAACACTCAAGTGTAAACAAAAAAGCCATGTAAATACAAATTGTTTTAATACAGTTTCTCTTGTAAAGGCAATGTGATACACATACTTCTTAGGAATTAAAATAATAGACATCAATAATGCATGGACTACACATTTAATTTGCTGTGCAGAAGTAAATAAACATTCCTGTACTTTTTATATACAGCCTCAAAACCTAGGAAACACAGTCTAAACTTTATATTTGATAAACTTGAGTCAATAAACTCTCTCCAATGTCATTTGAATGGAATTCTGCTTTTTTCTTTCAATTAAATATGTAACTGGGACCATCACTTAAGTTAAATCATTTGGTTTTCTCACCTGAAAAATGGAGCCAAGTGATCCATGGTTGCTGCATAGGACTGATATGTGACTAAAAAAGAGATCAGGGAGTAGTAAAAGTGCTATTTGAAATAACACAACATTAAAGATTATTCTTTTAATTTTTATCAGTGAAGTCCCCATTTCTGTCTCAAGCAGAAAGATAGAATTTTACTCTTCTACAATGAAAACCTTTCTCAGATAACCTTTACACATTCCATTCCCAGCATGAAGAGGTTATGGGATGAGTCAGGTAAAGGAGGGAAACTTCTAACCTCCCAGAAACTATATCATGTTACAGAAATATTAAGACACTCAGTGACATGGGTCCTCCCTAGTGGCACAGCAGGTCAAAGCACAGCACTGTGAACTTGCGCTTCAGTGCAAGTTCAATCCCTGGCCTGGGAGGGGACCCACATAGCACAGCAAACCTCTCCTGTCTTGCCTGCTGCTCCCCTCAGCAGTGTACTTCTACCTGTTCTGCTCCCCACTCTGTCTCTGGTAAAGCATCTTACCGCCCCTGCACCTCTGGGCTATACCCCAGTTCTATTTCCATAAATAAATAAGTCTTAAAAAAATAAAAACACTTGGTGACAAAAGCTGTTAGTTTCGTGATGTACTGGTTGATTCATACATTAAGTATTTTGGACTCCAGCTATGTGCTAGGCTCCAGATCATTTAGTCAGCTTGATCAGCACGTAAGGGTTTACTATACCTAGAAAAGTGATTTTTTGCTATGGGAACTTTTCTCTAAATGTTTGAATGTTAGAATGTGGTGAGGGTAGGGTACTGTAGAGAAGGTTAAGTTCAGGCATTAGTTACCTATGGTCTTTGTATAATCACACTCTTGACTTATTGCAGAAGGCGTAGGATAATGCCCCAATGCTGAACAAAGACTTCAGCAGGCTTTGCTGAAATGGAAGGTTCTCTCTGTTGATTAGATAGAATCATTGAACCTTATGCTCCCCTATATATACAATGGAATCCATAAGCACCCTCCCAGGAGAGGAGGCATTTGGATGAGATCTTTAAGACTTAGGTATTGTGGACCGTGAATGAACATGAAAGGCCGGTTGGCATAAATAGCCATTCATTCTGTCAACAACATTAATTGAAAATTCAGGGGCACATAAAGCCCCATTCTGGTTTATTGAGTAAGCCACAAGAATACCTTCACATCTGTATGCAAATATTTCACAACTATGAAAACCCTCAAGGGCTGATGAGTGAGCGATGTTGATGTGAGAGGTTGTCCAATGAGACACACGCTTCTGCTGTGACTTTCTCACACAATGTTTGCCTAACTACTTGTGTGTCATAATTTTCTGCGATATACATGTTCTTTAAATGTATTATGGCATTTGTAAATACTAAAATTTGTTCCAGTGTCCTTGGCAAAATGCCTCCAATTGGACTGAAAACCTTGGCAATGTATTCTGGCAAGGTTATAGTATGTTTGCTGTGTAAAGCATTGGTATTTCATTGCATTCTATAAAAACTAAGCCTTTGAATAACTTTATTATATGCACAGAATAAATTTTCAATTTCTGTAAGATCTTTTGAAAGAAGACTTTTTCATGATTTAGTATATGTTCTCTTTTCTTTATGCTCTCTGCTACTTTGAACACAAGGAATGCCATCTATTTTATAGTATCAGGAAATCTACCCACACAGTCAGAGCCTACTTCCTGTCCTGGCTTTGTCAATCCTTGCTGTGTGATTCTGGAGAAAAATGCTAACCTTGCTGAGTTTGGCTAGCACTCTGTCCTGCCCCAATTTTGTTCCTTCAATATTGACCTCTACACCCAAAGATGGCTTCCTGTGAACATCCGTGACTCTAGGGATAAGAACATATGCATAGATATGAGTGGATCTCTCTCTCTCTCACTGAATGTGCTCAGTTTACAATTAAATCAAACTGGAAATTTCTAGCTTCTTTGCCTCTAGGTTGGGCTAATGTTCTAATGCTGTGTACTCAACAGGACTGAGCTCCAGTTGCCAAAATGGAAACTGCTTTGAAAATGCACATTTTATTGGCCTTCTTACATTCCATCTTTTATTCTTCACAACCTGTTAGTGTCTCCTTGAGTCAGGTCTGAAATAATATGTTTGTACTTGTAAGTACAAATATAAGCTTCTGGGAAAACACACTCAAAATATTTAAGTCTTTTATGTGTAAAGTGAAAGTAATAAGACCTGCTCTTGTGGTGACTGAGGGGTCAAGTGAGATAATTTATACACAAGTGTTTTAAAAATGGTGGAACACTAAACAAATCCACATATTCTAACCATTATTATTGCTGTTATTATCTATGCTTCAAACTTTTTTGTTAAAGATTTATTTATTTATGCATACAGAAATTGGGGTACAAGCCAGAGGTGCAGAGGCAGTGAGAGGCTTCACCAGAGACAGAGTGGGGAGCAGAACAGGTCGACTGATGAAGTATACTGCTGAGGGGAGCAGCAGGTGGGTCAGGAGAGGTCTGCCATGCCATGTGGGTCACCTCCAGGGCTGGGGATCAAACACCCAGCCCTGCAGCTCGCTGCATCCTAACCTGTTGCACCACCAGGAAGGGCCCGGCTTCAAACTTTTATTCAAGCATTTAAAATATTTACAAATATAATTCTTCAGGTGAGAGTTAAAGGAAAAAGTATCTGAAAGTAGTAAGAGAGGAAACTACTGACAAGGGGAGGGAGTTAGCACCCCAGGATGTAAAGAACTTTTCAACTACCATTGTAGTACCACCCAACACCCACATAACCTTCTCCCCCAAATGACAGATGTCAAAGACAAAGCCTTAGAAAAGAGACAACTGGCTTTTCCCTATTGTCACTTACTCTTTAGGGAAAGAATATCTTTCTGTCTTTTCTTTGTTTGGAAGGTGCCTTTTCATCATATTATAAATTCACAGGGCAGGGTTGTATTTAAATCTTAATTTTATGAAGTGTTTTAAAAAGTTAATCATGTTATTGAAATATTCAGAAGGATAAGGCAAAATCATCCGACTGACCCAAATCAGATATTGGGGTCAAAGAGAAGAGTTTTAGAAGCAGACATATACTTAAGACTCTTCCCTTTCCACCTCAAAGGTAAGTTCAACATGGAGGCAAAGAATTAAGCCTGTGTGTTAACTACCAAATAAAAATGAATGCATGGGGTATTTTTCGGGAAAAAAGTTTGTCAAGCTAGAGACTTTTGTTGCTTGATAATACTTTAAGTAGCTTGCTCAGAACACTAGGGGGAAATGTATGTGCTTTCTGTAAGTAAATGGGGGAGAGGAAGATAATCCAGGTTAAGAACTGTGAGTGGTGATATATTTAACAGCTTATGGAAATATGAAAACAAGTACTAAAGCAATACATTCATACTTAAGGTTCATGTAATTATATCTTGTTGACTAAATGAGTTTTATTAATTGAATGAAGAGCTGAGGACTTCAGTTTTTGTCACAACATAATTTTCTTAGATATTAATCGATTTTGACCACATATGCTCAGAACTGAATACACCACAGTGAAAATTTACTTTTAGCATGTGGTTGATTGCTATATGGAAATAATGATTGTTTGTAATTGTTAATGATTTCAGTGAAATTTAGCACATTTACTACAGTTAAGGGAACCAGAATGGGGTCTGGATGTTTTAATTCATGTTTTTCCTGGGGTGAGGGGGGCAGTTTACAGTTAAGAAATTTCCTCTCTGTTTCCACAAAAGCTTTTGCCAATCTTCATTCATATACTGACTGACTTTCTTTGTGATCCTTGGCTTTTAAAAAATTCTCATTGCATTACTCAATTTTAAACTATGTTTAGGCTGTCACTTGTTTTTTTTTCTGCTCCCATAATACTTAGCTGAGTCTCCTGGTACAGGACTTGTCATACTGGATTACAGATAGTTGCCAAAGAGACTGTCACCTGCATTAGACTATGAGTTCCCTGAAGGCAGTAACCATTTCATTTTTGCATTCATAGCACCTGTCACAGCTCCTGTCTACCCTGTACTCAATAAATATTTGGTGATTGAAGTAAACAGAAAACGCAGTTTGTTGATATTAAAGGGTGTGCTGGTTTGCATGACACTCATTTTTCTTTGATATAGTCTACTTAAGGTCCTGATGAAAAGGTAGTTTTAAAACCAGCTGGGCATAATCACACTTTAGTTGAAAATAATTTAGTTCTCTAGTTTAATTTTCTTTCAAAAACTGTTTGCTGCCCATTGCTTTATTGATTTTAAATATTTCTGAGATCAAGATTGAAAAGTTTTCTAATATTTAAAAGCAGGTTTTTTTTTTTACATTGCCAAGAAAGAAAGCATAATAGGTGAGATCAAAATTTCACCTGATAAGTATTAGAATTCGTACTACGTTGTGATCTGTTCAATTCAAGCGACTGATTTTAAATAAGAAAAGAAATTGAATAAATGTTTTTAAAAATCCCAACTGTTGAAAAGTTCTGTAATATAATCTAAAATAAATATACCAACTTAACTTTTCCTTATAAAAAGGAAGCTGGTAGGTTTAAAAACCATCTGCAGAATAAATATTTATGGAGCAGAATGACAACTTGACTTATCCAAAGCATTGGCATACATTTTCTTAGTTAATGTTTGATGAAGCACTTCCACTTACAATTCTTCAGTGAACTAAAAGAAGAGTTTCATTAACTATTTTTTGAACGATAATGAGGCCATGATCCCTTTCCAGATATTTCTCTTGTCGAATAATTGTGATCTTTCTTTCAAATCTCCCAGTTACTCGGTTCCTATTTCCTTGTTTATTGAGTAATGTTTTAGAAAGATGAGGAAAAGTAGAAGTGCTAGACAGATGATGAAGATCAGATATATTTTTATGTGGGCCCAATATAAAAAATTTTGTACTCTGAGCATTACTATAAACTCAAAAATATTTTAAATAGATCTAAAAGTTGGAAATAGAATTTCTTGAGCATTGTACACAAATATAAAATAAACATTAATCTTTAAGTTTTCTATATAGATAGCTGCAAATCTACTTATGAAAATGTATAGAATATTCTCTAAGTGAAGACTCACTTAACCAACAAACATCACAAAATAAAGACATGATTTTATCTTACCCCAAATTGGAGGCTCTTGAAATTTCATTACCAAAGAATAATTATCTCAGATGTGGATAGAGGCAAACATATTATAATTTTTGCTTGGAAACATAAGTACACTTCCAGTGCTTTGTCTATTGCAGAGACTCATAAGCATGGGTCTTACAGAATTTCCTTTGGACTTAGGAAGGAGACTTGGACTTTTGCTTAAAAAGCACATTAATGTAATTCTATTTTCTAGCACTGCCAAGTGCAGAAATAAAAGGAATTTGAACCTATAATGTGTACTAAAAAGTTACATTTAAATATAACATAGCCAAGTTAGAGATCACAATAAATGTAATGCCACAAACAGCAATCATAAAGTTATCATTTATATGTATGTCACACACCAAAAACTGTTACAAACACTTTCGTGTATTAATTCCCAGAGTAAATGGATGAAGCAGGCCTTAGCATTGCACCATTTTACAGATAGAAAACTAAGGCACAAAAATTTAGTAAATTTTAAAAAAAGATTTATTTATTTATTTATGCATATGAGAACTGAGGTTTAGTTCAGAGGTGCTGGGGTGAGAAGATTCACCAGAGAGAGAGTGGGGAGCAGAATAGGTAGACTGAGATACAGTGTTGAGGGGAGCAAAAGGTGAGATAGGAGAGATGTGTTGTACCTTGTGGGTCAGCAACCTGGCTGGGAAGTGAACTTCTGCTGCAGTGGCGAAAGGCTTAATGACACTGAGATTCAAGCCATGCACCAGGGAGGTCCAAATTTAGTAACTTTTATTTAACACAGCTAGTGTGGTGTAGGATGGGATTAGAAACTGAAACAGGCAGTGATTACTTTTATGCTATGTAATTGTGAGCATCCAATGACAGAACAACTCTTCACATCTTCATGTGAAGGTGAATTCTTCCCCTACATGTTTCCCTTAATTATTCCCCAAACTGTCATCCAATTTTGTCCTCTATGACTATGTTAATTCTAGTTATGATAAACTGACTAAAGAAAATGCTCCTCACCAACATCTATAAATTATATAACAAAGTTAACAGTATTTTATGTCATTCTGGCATCATGAATATTCTTTTTGTTTTAATCACACTATTTCTATACCTGAGAAATTACGAAGTTAAATTGGGGAAAAGGTTTCTTTCTCCAAAGGCAGAATAGAGATACCCCCATTCTCTAGGTACTGTGAGTGTTGAACAGCTTTTGCAGTTGTCTCCTTCTTCTGACAAGGGAAACTTGCTAGCTTGGAATGCCCCCAACTGGGGTCACCAGCAGCCATTGTTTTACTAATGTAAGGAATATAAAAGGCCTACTTCTCCAGCCCTCTTCTTACTGCAAGGGTGAACTGAACCCTGTTGCTCCAGAGCTTCCATGGGACCAGGTTGTCACAATTTTTGCTGAGCAAGCATTGTAGCTTAGCTTCTTCTCTTGCCCTCTTTTGTTCCCTCCATTTCATTTTATTCTAAGAGCACTCCTTCAATAAAGCATACTTATGATGCTTCTCGTAGGTTCTGCTTTTAGAGAAGCTAAGCCAAGATGGATGGTACTGGAAGTGGTCATGAGAAGCAGAATATAAGATGGGATTTTAAAAGCTCTGCAATGAAGTCTTTGTTTCCAGTGGCAGGTTAGTCCCTGGCATTCTACACCACAGAGATTTTTAAGGCTGAGGTCATCAAAGTATAGCCTGTAGGTCAAATTCACCTCACTGATTTGTGAAAACAAAATTTTATGGAGTCTATTCATTTATGTATTTTCAGATAGAGCTAAGCATTTGAGACGAATATCATATGAACTGCAAAGACTAAAATATTTACTACCAGGTCCTTTACAGAAAAAGTTTTCTAACTCCAGGCTAAAATGTTTATGCATGGCATAAATCAAATGGGCTGAATTGCAGATAGGAAAGGTACTTAGCTAGTGTAATGTCTCTGGTTTGAGAGGTATAAGGAAATTAGAATTATAAGGACTGTGGATTTGGGTGACTGTTACTGATTTGGGTGACTGATACTGATCAATGTATCGCTGGTGCATTGAAGAGAGAAAACAACATGCTTCATGTGTTATCACATGTGTGTAACATTATCACAAATGTAGCAGCCTAAAACAACACATACTGATTATCTCCTTCTATGGGTCATGAGTCAGGGGATATCTTAGCTTATTTTCTGTTGTAGGATCTTTTAAAAGGCTGCAATCATGATCATTTAGAGCAAGGGTCTCACCTGAAGGCTTGACTGGGGAAGTCTACTTTTAATTACTGACAAGATTGAGTTCCTTGTGAGCCACTGGCTGCAGACTATTGTTACTTCCTTGCCATAAGGACCTCTCCAACCTAGTAAATTAATTTGTCAAAGTCATAAGAATGATTTTGCTTGCAAGAAGGAAGCGACAATCTTAAGAAGACTAATCATGAAAGTCATCTCCTATCATCTTGAAATACTGAATTGGTTAAAATCAAGTCAGAAATCCTGCCCATACACAAGGAGGTGGATGATGCAATGATGTGAATACTCAGAGGTAGGTCTCATTGGATGTTACCTTAGAGTCTACCTGCTACACAGGCTAAGATGTGTTACCTAGAACTTAAAGCAAACTGTGAGAGTCAGAAAGGTCAATTAGCAGTAGTTAAAGGTCCATTAGCAGTAGTTAAATAGCACAGCCAGATTTGAATATTAGGCTAAAGCAGTAATAGTAAAAGTGGCATAAATTTAAAGAAGGCTAAATCCTCAGCCTAGTTAAGTCTCTTAAGTCAAATCCAGGGCCCTGGAAGAAAAGGGGTAGGTTCTTGAGATTTCAGATAGTGATATCTGGGTACTTGAGAACTTTAAGTCTGCTGAATATTCCTCTAAACACTTTAGGCTCATAGTAGTGGTTAGTATGCTGCCTCTCTATTGTTGGAAGAGAGAACCTCTTTCTTGAAGACTATACTGAAATCTCAAATGAGAGACGTTCCTTACAAGACAATTTTTAGGATCTGCCTGTACTTTTACAGGCTTCAGACTGAAAATCTAGGCCACATTACTAAGGGAGAAGATAAGTTAGCTATGAAAGGAGTGCAAGGAGTTAGCTTCCATATATCCCGAAAGTGGATGTCTGGGGGTGGATCTTAAAGAACTTGGGTAATGCTAACACATACAGAGCTATATAAGGGACAGTTTGCTTATAGAGAATGACTCTGTTTTGACATAGAATTAGCAACCTAGCCTAGCCCTGAGTGACAAGTCTAATATAAGACCAGGATAGCTTTCTTGGTGGTTTCGAAAAACTAATGGTACATGAAATGAAGCACAGACCTCAGGACTGTGTTAGATCATTGAGGAAGAACAAAAACATAAGATGGACATACAAAATTTGGGTTAGTCTGAAAAAAATTATACTTGACTGTGTTCCTTAGGAAGGCTTAAAGGACAGCTGTTTACTGATATGGTGAGGAATATGCGAGGTGATTTCAGCAGTGAAGAGTCATAGTTCTTCTCGATGAGGGAGAGTAGAATCTATTAGAAGACTGGATTACACTGTAGCACCAGGGATGATAGCAGTCCACATTAACAGAGGCTACAGCCAGCATTTAACTGTCAGAATCAAGGTGGTGGGTGCAATTACCTTAAAGGAGAGTAAGTTTGGAATCTTAAATCTCAACAGAGATTTAAAAAATAGATGACAAAAAGGCTAAGGTCAATTAACTTAATGAAAAGTATTAATTAATCTTTTGCTCTATCTTTAGACAAAAGCCAGTTAGCGGATGCAGAACCTGCTGACTGAAGTAGATGTTGGATACTCATCAAAATAGAACTGCAACATCACAGCAAACATGTCAATCCCCAGTCCTTCCCTGAAAGGGCAAGAATTCTTTACTCAGGACACTGTACACTAAGGAAAAGGCTAAGCTCAGATCTCTCCGGGGCTATTAGATACAGTATAGGCTTTAATATTGATAACACCATCATAGACACCCTGTTAGAGCAGATTCTTTCCATTCTCATTCATACACTCACTCAGTGCTCATGTCATTGCATGTAGTATTGGAATGGACCTATTAGAGATCAGTAGACTTCTACCATTATTTTCTTGACAAGCTATTGTATTAGCAAAGGTTAATGCAAGTAGAACCCCTTAAAAAAAATTATCCTTACTGGCCATGATAGAAAATGGTCATGTACTGATAGAAATTGCATAGACTAATGCCATTATACAATCATGTTAATTATACCAAAGCACTCATTTTCTGGCAAGGGAGGAAGTTGGCACATGACCATGGAACTCACTGGTTCTACCACACTCTGGCACAGCTAAAGCACCTGCTTGGAGATGACACCCTGACGGAGTGGGTATCATCTTTCAAGGTATAGTATACTATTTAAATCAGTGAATATTATATGAATTTTAATCTACAATAGCTAGAAAAATGATTCCAGGAATTAAAGAGTGGACATAAGATGGATGCCATTCCTATCACTCCCTATGATTCACCCTGCAATTTTTTGTCTAGTAAATCTAGAAGTTCTGGGTCCCCACAGATGGAAAGCTGGAAGTTCTGCCTGCCATCAGGCAATATGTTAAAAAGTCTCTGTAAATTTAAACTTATATCCAGATTACTTTGGGATCCCCATGCCAGTAGAGGAGTTGGCATAAGAGTTACTATGTTGACAGGGAAACCGACCTGATTATCATGAGTAGGCAGCATTACTCCCACATATTGAAGGCAGAGGATAATATTTATGTCACTCAGGTGATCTGTTGGGGGGGGGATGTAATTTGGCGTTGTCATGTCTTATTTAACTGAAATGGGCAAAAGGAAATGGCAATCAGAATTTCAGTTTCCTTAGAGAGGAAAATCTGCTTTCTCCTTCCAGTCAAGCCACCTAGTCCCACTGAAGATTTATGCCAGTCCTTAGGAGGAGTGTCAAGAAGAGTGAAGGTGGAAGGGCTCATGACTATGCTACAGCCATGGGACAAACTGCAGCAGAGGACAATTGGCCCTTGTTCTGCTAATGTTTCTATTGCACATTAGCCCAGGAAATGTGAGCTGAACAACTAACTATGCCTGGAAGAAATGAACAATGTAAGAAGCAAGGGGGTCTAAGAATGCAGGGGGTGGACTGCAGGGGGGTCTTGTTGCATTTCTCCCATCCCCCAGGTGCTAACAGTTCAGGAATACGTGCCCTTTCCAAAGCTTTGCCTTCAGCTGGAGAATTACCACCAGAGAATTATCCTCTTGAAGGATCAAAGGGGTTAAACCTGTGGTATAATTTATGTTTCAGAGCTTTCCAAGCAACCAGGCTAAGCTAGAAAATTTCCAGCCAGGATCACATCCTTCTTAGCTTTCTTCTTTGACCTATTCTACTTCTCTTACTCCCCTTCTGTTGAGAGCACACCTTGATTAATCATTGTTAGAAGAATTTCAATCTTGGGCTCTACCTCTAAGACTTCTGCTTTCAGACATCATCTTCTCTTAGCTCTACTGGAAAATCTTAATCTTTTACCCACCAAAATCACTCTGACCCAAAACAGATAATATCAACATGAGAAGTTGTACAGATTGAACTTTTCAAGAAATTTTCATCTGAAATCTCTTTTTAACTTATTAGCATAATAAAGGCTTTCATTCATTTTCAATTCTCAACTTTAACTGATGACTATTAATTTGATTCTTATTACTCTTCAAGGCTTCCTCTCTACTAAGTTTCAAAATACAATTCTGATCATGTTACTCTCCTGTTTAAACATTTTGGTGACTTTCCTCTGTTTCCTGGATGAAGTCTCAACTTCTTAGCATAACATACAAGGCTTGGTTATTGGGCTGCAATTTGGAACAGAACTATGATAGACTTTTCCCCTGCCATCCAGCCTGCATGCCATGTGCTACAGTCATACCAGGCAACTTCTTTTTCCCTGAATAAGCTTCACTCTGGTTGGAATCTATGCTAGGCTTTTTGCCTGGGATGACTCCTTACTCTTCTGGTTGGGAATTTTGTTTATAATTTAAGACACAGCTTATTGATCAACTTTTTATTTATTTATTTATTTATTTATTTGTGAAACTGCTTTTAACCAACTGATTGCATTCTTTCTGAACTCCAGGAAGAATTAATAACTCTCTGTGTTATTGTAACACTAAGTACACAACTGTATTATGATGCTTGTCTTATGTTTTGTGTCTAACAAGATTTTCTTTCCTGCCTCCTACAACTTTTAATTTTTCAAGGACTGTGAGATCACACACACACACACACACACAGACACCAATTGAATGGGAAGTTGGCTTTTTTCTCTTGTTGGAGATTTGGAGGCTGAAGACATCCTTTGGACAACGTGTGTTCATCTGTGTGAAATGATTTTCCTTATTTTCAGTCTACAAATTGCATGAGTTTATGTACCTTTGCCTACTATGTACTCCCACATTCATGCTCCTTTGTAATAAACAGGCTAAGAATTAAACTTTCAAGTGGAGATTAACAAGTCTGAAATTTAGCTAGGTGACATAAATGCAAATCTACATTTTATCTTTCCTCAAAAGTAGAAATATGCAAAAAAGAACCTAGCTGCAATTGTATCAGCGAGTAACCCGACACCAACTTCACAATTCTTCTGCCTTGTAGTCACTCTGGGTCCCAGTAATTGGCTAATGTTTCTGATTCACCTACACACCCATATAAATGAAAATTTTGCTTTTTTAAGTTTTCCATTTTTTCTAAAAAAACATTTTTCAGGAGTTGGGGTGTGGATCTAGCCTTAAGAAGTTCAAATAATCATACTTAAGAAAAATACCCAGCACACTGTTAGAAATTGTACTAGTGATTAGGGAATAAACCAGAAGGTAAAAACAATTAAAAAAAAAAAAAAGGACCCTCAGTATTATGGGAAACTCAATGGTTAATGTGGCATAAAACCTGGTTATGAGAATCTGACCTGATAATATTCATTCTTTTCCTCCAGCCACATTCTCAGTTCAGCTCCTCCAGTTCCCTCTGACTTCAAAGGAAACTGCATGAAGAGGGAGGGCACACAATAGAAGAATTGCTCCCATTATCCTTCTCTGTTTGGAAATGGGGAGAGAGTATAGATATATTTTCTTCTTTCTGTGCTTTGGACTATATAATGTCAATTACCACAAGCAAAACCCCCTACCCAGGCTAATGCATAGATTTGGATTATACCAAAATTGCATAAAATTGGAAACAAGATATTAATAATAATCCATAATAGTATAACATACTGGAATGCATGCTTATTTTCATTGGCTTTAGCTTGCACAATAAAAAAGTAAATTAGTTTAGAGATTTAAATTTTATGTGTATTACACCCTGACCTTTTCTCCCCTATCCTCATCACTCTGTATTAAAAACGAGGTCATTAAAAAGAATCCACATCTTTCTGGGTTTAGCACATTTTTGCGCCCCTAAATATGTTTGTGTGTTTGGGATGTGCATGTGTATGTACACTGGTTCTTTTAACCAATGTTTAAAAATGAAGTTGTAATGCTGGATGCCAAAGGAACGAATTGGCCTAAGCTGGCAATTAAAAACCATAGTATGTGATGTATTAACCAGAAACCACTGCTGCACTTTTCATGTCCAAGTCCAAATAAAAAAGCAGTATAATAATCCCACTTCACCTCTGAAAATGATGTCAGGAAATGTTTCTCAGAGTCAACTACTGGTCAAAACTTACATCAAATTAAGCAAAATAACGACGGATCAGGGATTCTGGAGGGGCCAAAAGGTTGAACAGGAGGCCTTTAACCTTTGTCTGTAATGTGTAATAATACTTCCTGTTTGTTTGATAGGTGCTTACTATTTCCTGAAAGCAAAAGCATTCATAATTTTCATGCTGGGAATGGAGTGCGTTGGTCCCATGCTATTTGTTTAGGATACTTTCCAAAGGAATGAATTAATACACTTTGAACTACCCAATAAAAATGCAACATCCCCGTGGGTCAGCCTACTGAAAGCTGTGTCTTTTTAAGCATCCAGAATATTTGGGATTGTCCAAACAGCATAAGAATTATATACAACCTGAATGAATTTCTCCGAAGTTGAGATACTGGTAAAATATCTCTAGCAGAGACTCTATTTTCCTTAGGAGAGTCTGAGTATAGGTTATATAATTCTGTATTAACCAACTAAAGATTAGAACATAAAGTATCTGGAACCTTGAAAAAATGCTTTAGTTCAAGCTGTTTCTGCTCCCAAATATAGAAGACTACAGTAAATAACAGGAAGATATTTTTTTCACTACTAAAATAGTTTAGAAATACATAAAATATAAAGGAGATTTTTTATGAACTGGATGATTTAGTAAGCCCCTAGCTTTGGTGATTTGTCATTTTTTAGACAGCTTTTAGACCTGTCTTACTGATGCCCAAAAAAACAGAGCTAGAAACTTGAACTCAAACCTTTCAACCAGGTAACTGTACCATTTATAAGTGGCAATGAATGACATTTCCTCAGGAAAATCTTGGAAATGGCCAGTGTTGCAGATTTTATTAATCCATGTTTAACCTGAAGCCTAGAAACCAGCTCCCCTTTCTTCCTTTTTCCAAATTTCTCTAACCAACTGCACTATGTTGAAGTTTATATGACAGGTCATTTCAACACTTTTGTTTAGTTAAATGGAAGTGCATCACTTTTAAAGAAAAGCCCTATTGCCAAAAAATATAAACAGCCCTAACTTTGATTAATATAAATATTTAAAAACCAGAACATTCTGTTACATTTTATAAAAACAATTCTGATATAGCTGATGGGAAAGAAAAAGTGCTTTCATACATTAGAAAAATCCAACAAAATACAGCTGTAGAACAAAATTTTAAGTAAATATGAATTGTTTGTCTTTTCACAGGGGATGGTATTTACTCACATGGAGTTATTTTAGAACACTTGATGTTTCATTAGCAGAAATGCAAGTTTTTCCCCTGCAGGTTTATTTCCGAAGTATTCGATTTAAATTTCAAAGTCCTCTAATTAAAAAATACCATTAAAATCATTCCTCCTGCCCAGTTTAGGGTTTTGCTAATAAGCCACTGGACAAGAGATGTGTGAAATGAATAGATGAAGAAAAACGTTGACAGCAAAAGCAAGGTCTGGAGGTGAAGTTAGTTTATTAGGCCCCGTTTGTCACGAATGGCCTTGCTGCACATATAAAAGCAAATCCCTCTACCTTAGAAGATTAATTCTGAAGGAGGCACTCTTGGGTCAGAGTATACATAAGCGTGTGCCTAATCTCAGAGAAATCAGGCTATTTTCTCACAGCAATTAAGCAGAGGTCTGGGGTTTCACCCACAGTGTATTTAAACACAGGATACAATTAAACCCCAAAGTATTAATATCTTTGCTCTGCAAAATTACCCAGGAAATAGATTTTGCCCTCTTTCAAATGAAAAGCAAGGCAAATTAAGAGAATAACTTGATTCTTAGCTAAGTTGCATGAAATAAGAGTGTCGTATTTTCATCTAATTGCAAATGTCTTATGTACATAAAAAGAATTCTTACTTTACAATAGGGTAAGAGTTACAAGTTTTTTAATTTCTTTAATCTAAATAATGACTCTTAGAGTTTGCATGAAAATGTAATGTTTTAAACTGTAATTAAATTTCTTATTCAGTATATGTTAAAAATCAATTCTTTATATAAAAAAAATCAGCTCACTTTTACCACTAACACACTGTCACAACTGAGAAGCTTTGAGACTTCTGTAAAGAGTTAAATATAAATCTTAAGTAATCAAGTGTTCAGAGGGATGGCTTTTCTGAAGTTATTTTATTCATATACTCAAGATAAGAGCTAACATTTTAGAGAAAATTATTGCCACTTAAAAGTACTGCTTTAAAAATGGTAAATAAAAAAATAACAAAATAACTTTTATTTGCTGTTTCACTTCTCTAAAAACAATATTTTTAATAGTACAAGGTTATATCAAATAAACCACCTTTATTTCTATCTTGAGTGTATGAAAATAAATGTTGCCTATATTATAATTATTGTTACCACTCTCTTGTCTACATATCAGATTAACATTCTATTTTATTGGCAAATCATATTCTTTTTGAATTTTTGTGGAAAGAGGAGAGGGAAGTTCTATGGACTGGGAAAGGGTAGAAATAAATAATTCTACATTTATGTAGCTGAATCAATAGTTATTTAATTTATATAACAGTTTCTAGAAGGATAATTGTTGATATAAGACCTAGTGAGAAATCGTATAACCAAGATATAAATTCAGTTAATAAATACTTTTAAATTTATTTAAATACTTTTAAATTAATAGTACTGAAAGAATGACAAAATAGGATGAATCAGATGTGGGATGGTGTGTGTGTGTACTAACATATTTTCCCATCTGGCATTCTATTGTTGTGTTTGTTTTATTCATTGTCTTAAGATTTATTTATTTCTCCACAGAAGGACTGGGGTTTAGGCCAGAGGTGTGTGTGTGTGTTGGGGAAGGGTGCGACTAGAGGATTCATCATAGACAGAGTGGGGAGCAGAACAGGCAGATGGACTGAAAAACACTGCTAAGGGGAGCAGCAGTCAAGACAGGAGAGATCTGCTGCACCGTGTGGTTTACTTTCCTGGCGGGGGATAGAGCTCAGGCTGTAGGGGTGATAATGCTGAGTTTAATTCCTGAACCACCAAGGGGGGCCCAACTTTCCTTTTAAGAGGAACCAAAAACTTAAGGTAAAGTGCAGTAGCAATATATCCTTGAAATCATGTTACAGTTAAGGTACTTCTGTGATGTGTCCTAGGCTACGTGAAAAGGCTTGCAATCTGAATTTTACGAAGGATTGTTTTAATAGGACCAATAGTACTTCTTGCTGACATCACTGGCAAATTGGTCTACTCTGTAACCTTTAAAAGTGCAGCATATCCCAAAATGAGTTACTTATTAAACAAATGTTCTTTTTTTTTTAGTGCAACTGACCTTTAAATGATTATTTCTCAGCACTTGCAACAAAGAGAATCTCACCTATCACCTTTACACTTTTGATGCTACAGTGAGTAGATCCATAACCTTTTCACAACACTTAATGTGCCACACAACATGGAATTACAAACGCTAATGAGCACTTTTTCTTTTAAAGAGAAGCCCTATTACTTTATCAAATTATTGCAGTACACAAAGCCATGGAAAAGTATAACCATAAATGGTTGTTTTGATCAATCTGTGACCATTTTAGAAAATATAAGTCCAAAACACCATCGAGCAATTTATTACTCAAGACAGTTTCTACTGAAGTGTTCTCCCCTCAACTTCGAAGGGGTGTTCGTGTGTGTGTGTGATTTAAAAACTTGTATTTGATGACAAAAACACTAGATTTAGACATTTAGACAATATTTGCAGGCAATTGTAACTAAACTTACATGCAACTATCACAGTAACCCTTCTTACTAATTGAAGAAATGCTTTTGAATCTTTTGCTTTGAATACTTTAGAAGTATTGATGAAAAAAATCTTTAATGGTAGAGATTTTATGATTACACGTTCCTAAGAAACAGACACTTTGTCAAGATGCAATGGGTATAAACTAGCTGTGTTGTCTTTTAATTAAGTGGTAGTGGCAATTATATGCTTTATTCTTCAGGAATCAAGTGAAAACAAGTACATATTTTTGAAGAACTGATATTCTCTGGCATCTGCCTAATGCAACAAAGTCCACATTTCATCAAACACCAATGACCCTTTCTTGAGCAGATAACCTATTTACACTTTTGTAGAGCTATTAAACCACAGAGAGCTTTCATTGGTGTAAATATTTTCCCCTTTCAAAGGAAAATATTATTTCAATGTTGAAAAAAATCAAGAAAACATTTCTTGATGGAAAGGATTCAAACAAGTTTATGTGTATACTTCACATTCATGATACTGTAATATTAAGGTACATGTTGCTTTCTGTGTTCAAGAATAAACCCTTTTGTCTTGTGAAACCTACTTTATTTATAAAATGCTCTTTTAGAAATTTGTTGGACTCAAAGAATTTAAATGCCAACATTGCACAGATTAAAAAGGCATTTTTCATATTGTTGTTTCTCCCTCCTCTCCTCTCTCCTTTGTACATATCTCTTACAAAGTGAACACAGAGGAAAGAAAAACAAAACAATGAAACATTTAACAATGAAAACAGAAGTGTCGTGAAGTAATATTCACTTATGATTTTCAGTTTTCACTCTGACTTGGTAATATTTTATAAAGTACGAAGGGCAGCCACAAGCTTTCATGAGAGAAATAAAAATTAATGTCTTTGGAAACATTGGGTCCTCTAAGAAGAAAAAATAGCAGAGATATGACTTATTTGGCTTGCTTTAGTTTACAAAAAGGCAAATCAGTTATTTTATTGGCATGTAATCACAAAGAAAAATACACAGACTTAAGACTAAACCTACTCATTGTCAAGACTTCCAGGGTCTTATTCATTAATTATGGTGGCTGCTGACAAACAACAGAGGAAAATCAACAGTGCAGGATAAAATAATCATCAAGGGTTCCTATGTCTGTAAACTATTTAAATTCTTGAAATTGAATATTTATGATGAGTGATGCTCCTTTAATGTATACCACATTTCTGTCAGTTCTCAGCTCTGGCTGCATCAGACACCCCAGATGCTCCTGACCATTTTTCACACCTACCTTTCACCTGGCTTCCTTGAGGTTCTCTCTAATATTTGCACACTTATTCCTAGTCAAACACTGAACATCCAGTGTCACTGTCAGTTTCTTAAGTACCTGCTCATTTGGTGATTTTCCCCCACCCTTAGCAATACAGTCGTTGCATTTCAATATTCTATTTGCCTTTTCACAGCCAGCCCCTGAGAAACAGTTGTGAAGTTTATTTTGCGCTTATCAATATAACGTAAACCAGTGTGGGCTTACCTCCTTGGGGTTAGTGAACCCACGCTGTCTGTGAGCACAGACAGCACTTTGGCCACAGATGTGACTGGTTAACTGTACAAGCAAGGAGGATAAATCCACATAACAATACTTCATTCACCAAGGAAATCTGCACTGGATTACAGCTTCTCTATGGTAAAGTCTGGTCTTAATTTACTGCTTTTATTCAGTTTTCAACCACAAACGAGCCCCTTATGAGGCATTCACTATGCAGAATTGACAACTCTTTTTATCTACTTGAAAAATATTTTTGGATAATAATTTATGGTTACAAAATATTTTAAGCAGTTTGAATAGTTATATTATATTCTTTCAATGCTTAATGATGCAGTATCCCCTGTAAAAATGGAATGCCAGGCAATCTGGTAACTTTACATACAGTATTTATAACAACAGAGCAATTTGACCATATAGAAACAGAAAATTTAAAAAAACTGTATATTTCATAGGAAGTCATTTAAAGACTTTTTAAAAAAAGCCCTTAAATTGTATTTCAGGAGACAATCAGGGTTCAGAACAGTGTCTAAAGACCCTACCTACAGGGGTGAAAAAATAATTTTGGCAAGCTGTATTTTATTTATGGATTATTATGTTTAAGATAGCACAAGTTGAACACCCTTCAAAAAGAAAAAATAATACCATAGCTCTCTCTGAGGACACCAGGGAGAGTTCATACGCTATTTATATTTTATACATGAAACCAAAATGTGTGGGTAGGCTTGTACTTTTCTACCACCAAACGTATTCTCTTAATTTATATTCTGAACTAATGCCATCTTTTAAAAAAATCCATCTGAAGGTGCTCATTATTAGTGGGCATAGAGTCATTTTCAAGGACTGATGGCCAGTAACTGAAACTACCCTGGAAGCCCCAAGCAGGCTTAAAAAAACCTCATATAGTCTTAATAAGTGGCAAGTGCCAGCCTGAGAGTTTGTCATTTTAAACACACGTCTGATAGCATTGCCACAGAGACCCTGTGACGAGACCCATGTAAATCAGATGGAATGTATTTTATAAATGAAGACAATGGAAGCAGTGTGGTTGATGTTCTCTGAGATGACAGAGCTCCTTTGCATTGCTTTCGATTAAAGTGTGGGTACACAAAGCTTTATAATTTTCCTCTTGGCAGAATTTGTACCCTTTCAGACTCATTGATACTAAGGGATTCTCCCCATTGCAGAATGAACTACTGGTAGGTAAACAAAGGAAAACACTCAACTGAGGTACTTGCCATGCTTTCCTCATTAGTGGCTATACTGTTTTGAGCAGGGAATGAGCGTTTGGGGAAATGCATCCTTGGCATTAACAAGGAAGGACATTACTTTTGCAAGGAAGAATATTCATGATTTCCTAAAGCATCTTTCCTCAACTGCCATATATAAATCACATATATATATATATATATATATTTTTAATCCAAACTATGCCTGTGCTTCAGGGGTGAAAAGTACATAAACATGCAATAGAAAAATAATGAACTGTGTCATTTTGGTTTGTTAAGTAATTATTGCTTCTTTATAGACTCAATGCTGCTTGGCTTGCATCATAAACACAGGTGGGGTTGGTTGTTTATTGTTGCTGTTGGTTTGCAGCTTTGCTCAAAACTATTCTTGATGCCATAATTTTCATTATTTTAGAATTTGTCACTTTCTACCTTTATTCTGGTAGCTAGATTTCATTACCTTAATAGATGTTGCAATGAAGGTGTAAAAAGAAAAGGTCAGAAAGGTGATAAATTAGACAACAGAAGTCCCAGATTCAAATGCCACCAAATATATTCCAGAATCTATTTGTATTAGATTAGTTTCATTAACATGATTACTCTTTCCTTCTGTTGTTTATCTCAAACTATTAAAATATAGATAAAAGTAACTTTGGTAACAGAATGTGGAGGTCTGGAATGGCAATAAGAGCAATGAACTAGCCTTGTTAGTTCAGAGAAACATCCTTTCTAATCAGCAGCCATGGATCAATGAACCCAAGATTCTGAGGAAGGTTTTCTGATCCGTCTCCCTCATATACTTTGTGCAAAAAGCCATGATTTCCTACACCATTTATATTCCTGTGTGCTTGATGCTGGTCTCACTCCTTCTTCCTCTTCCTGCCGAGCATTATATGTGAAGTTAGAGTGGGAGGGTCATTTAACAATGAATTTCCCCATTGTATAACCATTACAAAGCTATCCAGGCTAAATAACTTGTTGTTTTTTAAAGTCACTGTGCAATTTCAAGGTCTTAATGGTCCTTAAAATATAATACCCTGTGTCATTTATTTCTTGAAGTGAAAGCTAGAGCCAGCCTTTGGAATTCATGTAAAACAAGTGGTTCAATATGGTTTGAAGAGAGAATGAAAACTTGATAAGCAATTAATCTACTCTGAATGCATTCCTAATGGTTTGTGCCTTTTCTCACTGATTTTTTTAAAAATCTAATTTATTCAAAAAGAAAGTCAAATAAAACATACATCAAAATCTTTCTATAGCACATTTGTTAGAGTTACAGTAAGACAGGAAAGATTGAACATTTAAATAATTTAAAAATTAAAGGTGTTTCTGGTTGAATAGTACCAATTTGAATCCCCCCCCCCCCTGCTTTGTAGTTGTGGGAAAAGGGCAAAATTTGAAGCAGGAAATTGGATGAATGTACATGAAGAAAGAAGTTAATTTCCTCACAGGATAATTCTGCCAGTGACACCACATTGAGAAAAGAAATTGCCCTAATCTGACCACTGATTTTCAGAAGTCCAGGCTCATGAGTTAAGGCAGGAAGAGACAACGCTGAGACTCCAGACTGAGCTAAGTCTGAGTGGAGTCATTTGCTGTGTCTGCCAGCCAATATCACCAAGGAACATGGTTAGCACACAGAGAGGACTTGCCAGTAAAGTCCAATTTTCAAGAGATGTTGTGAAGGTAGAGGAGACTTGTGGGGACCCTCCCTGAGTAACATGTGGATTGAACACACAGGAATCCATCACGAGAGCGGAATGGCTATCTTCGTTTAGTGTGGTCCAGAGAACTGGTGTTGTGGACAAATTCATGAAGGGGGTCAATGGTTGAGTGCCCACATGAGAACACGCTTTTCCAATTCAATAGAGATTATGTGTTTCTCCCTCAGCAGAGTGATGCAGGGCACAAATGGCAAATCCAAAGATATAGAAATCAATGAAAGGTTGAAGAGTTACCAGAGCAGAATTAACAGGGACAGGAATAAAGTCAGAGAGCTTGCTCTTCACTAATCTGCTGAATCTCAGGACCTTCTGCAAGTGAGGGTACTACATGATATTCCTTGTAGGAAAATGGTAACCGTGCCTGAAAAGGTCAAGCCTGGGGCCTAACAAGATGATGTGTCTGTCCAAGACTGAGACTAATTCCATTTCTCCATATCGCCCAGAGAGGATGTTTTGGAGGTTAAAACACTATTCACTTGCCAAAACTAATTGCTTAGTAAAACATACATGTCACCTTTACCCAAGTTGCTAAGTTAATCAAGAACAAGAATACTGGTTGTCAAAATCCCAAGGTGGAAAACATTTATTCGGATGCCTGAAATGTGGGCGTGCCAAACTAAGCATTCCAACATATTTTTGGCATCTATCAAAGACTGGCCTCCATTGAATCTGTAGCACACTCTGTTAGCTGGAGGAGTACCGCATACCTCCGTCTGAATAGGGGCAGTCTCTGACTGGAGTATTGCCAAGTAACCCAATTTTAGAATAGCACAAATTTTAATTATATGTTTCATTTAACTGACACCTGTCCTTGGAGGCTGTCATTAAACTCTAACAAGCAATGATGTGGGAACTATTATTAAGTATGATTTATAGAAAGGCAAAAATAAATAAGAGAGAAAGAAAGACAAGCTGAGAGCTTTAGAGGAGCATACGACTAGAACACTAGAGATTCTACTGGTGAAAGACTTGCACCATATGAGTTACCTAGACAATTTGCAGAAAATAATAACACAGACTATTGAATTTCTGGTGTGGGAATCCTTTTGCTAAATGCCTACCTTATCCATCACTTTCTGTTGTGGGTAGTATACCAGTCCTGTCCTCGGTAAAGGGTGGGGGCGTTAACACAATGGGCCATAAAAATGCACCATTAAAAATATAAGTTCTACCAATTTAAAACTGACATGGCTTCTACATTTATTCTGCTCAAGAAAAAGTGATGAGAAAGGGGTTTGGGCTATAGATACAAGACAGTGTTGCTAATCACTGATTTGGAGTGTGGGTATATGGGGACTCATTACACTATTCTGTTTACTTTAGTATAAATTTGGAATTTTCCATAATAAAAAGTTAAAAGAAATCCAATTTAGAGGAGCATTTAGATACTTGCACAAACTTATTTGGGCAAATCAATTCATTTTATACAGCAAAACTTGCCCATAAACAGGAGAACAGAACATCTTATATTAATTATATTATATTGCTATACTTATGTTAATGATCCCACTGTAACTATACCAAGATCTCCTAAAAATGGAAAACGAAAAAATCTGTGTACATATTCTAATCTCTGCATTCACAGGCAGTCTTTTTATAAAGTCCTAGGTTTCTAGACTGAATGCCAAATGTGTTTCCCGTTTAGATCAAATTTAGCTTTAACTAAAATAATTAGCCCTTGCTCCTAATTCTAATGGAAATGTAAGACTCTCAACTACTCAGTGATACTAGCACTATTATACACTGCTGCTACAGTGATTTGTATGAAATAATTACCAGACTGTTTCTGTTGTAGATACTTGCAGAATTTGTCCTAAACCAAAGGCAAAACAATAATAAAAACTACTGCCTTTTAACCTTTCCCTGAATTTAAATAAAAAATGTGTACTGGAACTGCACATTAATAAGGCCTGTTAAGCTTGGAATAGTATTTTACATTTGCCTGTAGTTCATCAGACAGGTTCATGACCTCAGTGGAATTGCTCTAGCTCCTGCAGTTCTAAAGCGGCAAGTGGGGAGACACGAAATACTATTTTATGACCAGAAAATTTTACTAGAATTGACAGAAACAAGGAAGAACACCCAGTATTGAGTATTGGCTCTGAAGTTAGCAGCGATAAAAACGACAGATATTCCATGGGCTGACTTATTACTCTAGGGACCTTAGAGAAGCTCACCTGAAGAGCATTAGCGTAATGCAAGTAACCGAAGGGTCCTTAATCATTTTGCATCTGGAGGTACACACAGAAAGGGAAAGCTTAGCCTTATTTGATAATTTTCTAAGTTACACTGTCATGACAGAATATATAATATTTCCTGTTAATTTCTTCCCCTAAACAAAAAATTTCTGCTTTGAAAATATTTTAATACTCATTTTCAGCTGGTTTCCCCCTAAGTTTCCTGCTGATTTATATATGTGAAGGCCTTCACCATTCAGGGTATCACTGCTAACAGAGGTCCCACGAAAGCAGTGAAGTAAGTCCAGTTGCATCTCCATCACTCAGCCTGAGAAAATTTCATCCACAGAGCTGATTCATGCTACTTCTTTGGATCTGCTACTGGCAGCACAATAAGAGATGAATGAAATAAGCACTCAGCAGCTGAATGCCCTTAAAGACCACTTGGGAACTTTATTTGGTGCCAAATAAAGTGACCTGCCAGTGTCAGCTGCGGGAAGCATATTGTACTGGGCTCTGCAGTCTGTCCCACTTGCCTATTCATTTCTGAGGAAATTTTCAGGTATTGAATTTTAATCCATGATGCCCAATTATAATTTGGGACCCTTTTACATTAGAGACTGGGCTTTACCCCATTTGGCAATTAAGTCAGAACTGCTTAATACATGATTTTAATTTCCGGAAAGCAGGTGCTTCCTTTGGTCAGTCACCAATCTCTGATTTTCCTTCCTTTTTTAGCTTAAACTATTTTCATTTTCATACCCACCCACCCATACCCCCTCCTCCTTCTGTAAGTACTCGCTGCATGCTGTTTGATTTTCCTGCTTAAGCCTGTAGTGATTCCCATAGGCTTTTTTATAAAGCACTTATAACAAAAAAAAAAAAAGAATCCTTTTGTAGGTATCTTTTTGATCATAGTAATAACTTACTATGTAGTTTTTAAAGTAATTTGAATGAAGACATGTTTACAACATTATCTGATACTTGCAATTACAAAGCCAGCTTCCCCAGGAATAATAAATGTCTGTGTTAACTTTCTTTGTCTCCTATTTTTACCACTTCAATTAGAGACTGGTAATGATTCAAAACTATTGTTTCAGTCTTTTTGAGGATATGTGTCTTTTTCAAATAGTACCATAGTGTTCAAAATAAGTAGTTGAGAATGCACCTTATGACATGAGAAACTCAACTATAAGATTCCTGATTTAGAGGAAAATATTGTATAAGTCACATCCTATATAAAATGTAGTTTTCCTTTATTCACATGTACTAGATGATGTGGCTGTATCACCAACACTGCTCTGTATAAGAATGAGTTGGTATCAAATCAGCCAGTAGAGAAGAGATGGAGAACAAATGTCAGTTTCTGCTAAGGATGCCAGCTTCTTCATTCCTACCATTATTATGAATGAGATGCTTACTTCACTATTCATTTTCTTGCATGAATGATAAAATATTGCTGAAATATTGTTATTAAGTGGACCCTCCATGGTGGCGCAAAGGGTTAAAGCACAGCACTGTGTAACTATCTGCAGCCACAGCCTTTTCAGTGAGAGTTCAATCCCTGCCCAGCCAAGGAAGTGACCCACATGGCACAGCAGACCTCTGCTACTTTGCCCGCTGTTCCCCTCAGCAATATACTTCGTTGATATGCCTATTCTGCTCCCCACTCTGTCTCTGGTGAATCCTCTCACTGCCCCTGCACCTGTGGCCTGTACCCCAGTTTTGTATGCATAAATATATAAAACTTTAAAAATATACATTGTTGCTATGCTACCCATACAGGTTATGCTAAGTCACTGTGATAACCCGTTGTGGGGCGGAATCTAAAAACCTTTGGCGGCCATCAACAAACTTTGGATAAGGGGGTGCATAAGTTAAATGGAGAGAAAGCAATGAAACAGAGTGGGAAAGGAAAAATAAACTTGTGAAGAAATAAGAAAGAGAGAAAAGGTTGGAGGAAAGGAAAGAAACGGACTTAAAGTGAGCACACAATTCATTGCTGCTATCAGTTGAATGACCTGTCATCTGTACACAGAGGCCACATGTCTAGCCACCTCAGTGAGTGTCCCTGTACGCTATCCCATAACTAGGAAAACCTGGTAGTTTTTGAGTGGGGCCTTGGACAAATGTTTCTTTAAAACAGCATAGAACTGGTGGTGCAGCGGCTTAAAGCACAGCACTGCCGCTAGCCATAGCAGACCTCTCCTGACCCACCAGCTGCTAACATCGGCAATGTATTTCAGTAGATCTGCTTGTTCTGCTTCCTACTATGTCTCTGGTGAATCCTCTCACTGCGCCTGCATCTCTGGCCTGCACCCCAGTTTTGTATGCATAAACAGATATATATATATTTTAAAAAGCATAGAAATCATATTTTAGATTTGAAAGATGCAAAATTAGAGTTTTGCAAAAATATTTCTGTTGCCTAATTTAAAAAATTGTAAATATTTTACTTACAGAATTAACTCTTCTATAATATAGTAAATACATTTCATTAAAACGTGTGAAATTGTATTAGTTTTTCAAATTTTGCCCCAAGATATTCCATGCCCTGCTAAATATGAACTAATACCTCCTTTTAAAAAAATCATCAAATACACCTCTAAACACTAAAACATGCCTTCTGAGTGAATTATAGGTACTGAGGGGTCCAGCAGTGGAAAAAAAAAAAAACTTTGTTGAATACAGGATTTTACAAAAAAATTGGTAAGCACAATTTTCTCCCTAAAATACTTTAAATAAGTGACCATTTTTTTTTTAAAGATTTATTTATTTGTGCATACAGAACTGGGGTACAGGCCAGAGGCTCAGGGGCGGTGAGAGGCTTCACCAGAGACAGAGTGGGGAACAGAACAGGCAGATCGACGAAGTACACTGCTGAGGAGAGCAGTGGGCGGGTCAGGAGAGGTCTGCCACACCATGTGGTCATCTCCGGGGCAGGCGGGAATTGAACTCATGCAGAAGTGGCTTTAGCTTCTCAGTGCTGTGCTTTAACCCGCTGCGAATAAGTGGCCATTTTTAAAGGAACAATTATAAAACAGTATATTTTGGTAATAATATAGGTGATTTTGTTGTTATTTTTGGTTAGGAAAATAATCAATTTCTTTTGTTGTTATTTTTGGTTAGGAAAATAATCAATTTCTAGCTGAAGAACATGATAAATGCTGTCTTTGGGGCCAGACAGACTGAAGCTTAATCCATTTGGAAATTGCAATCCATTAAGTAAGATCTGAAATGTGTACCTTATGATGTTCATTTTTACCTTCTCTGTTTCCTATGCTGTAGCTTTCATCAGTCCCTAAGTATGCTAAAGTCAGTTTCCATATTTTGTTTTCTGTGGTATCTCTGAGAACCTGTACAGTGTTTGACATGTCGTAAGCAGTCACTAAGTATGCATCTGAATGAATTAATGAATACACTGTCCTAAATGTCTTTTAAAACTAACCATATGAGAAGGTGGGTTTCAAAAAACTAAAGGTTGGCCTCAAAATAAAAATACCAGAAGTGAAAGTGAGATGACTAAATTGAACTGGTCTTTAATAGCTTTGTCAGTGGCCAATAAATTCCTCACCAATTACTCGATTGTATGATGCTTCATTGCTCCTGTTAGCTGGTCAATTTGAAGTCAATTTTCATACTATTCTATAATTTTCCAATTTGTTTTTTAATTCTTTATATCTTCGATAATTTTCCAATAGCTATTTCTTACCTGCCCTTTACTTTTTGTTGAATGACTCCTTAGAAGCAAAACTAACAGTGAATTTCATTTATCATAATGTGCTCTGACAAACCTATTTGAGACAAGAAAAGACAGTGAAGGCCGACAAGTGAGGAGTGTGAGGTGCAGAAGAGGGAAGAGTGGAAAGATATTTAATTCATTCAGCAAATATTTATAGAGTACCTGTTCTTTGCTGGGCATAGTGTGTAAAGTCTAGACAATTCAAGGTCATCCAAAAAAATGAAATATTCATCAGACCAAATATCAATAGAATCAAGAATTATCAAAATTTCACCCTTCCTAAATCAGTTCATATTTTTAGAGAGATCATTTGACAAGTGAATTGTTTGTCTTATCTATGTAATCTGTTTTTACAGAGGTCCATCTTTTCTATCTTGACAGTGCTGCAAATATTCCTAAAATTATACATTATTTCATAGGCCATGACAATGCCACTTAGTATGATTCTATAATAATATTTAAAATCACTTTAGTTACCTTAAATCAAAGTAGTAATTGTACAGAAGTCCCCCTAAAAGTAGTTTTAAGTAAGTTCACAAGCCATGACTGTGTGGGCAAGATCTCACCTAACACATGCTTTATAAAAAAAAAGATTTATTGAAAAACATCTAACTATTCACTTACATATTGTCTATGATTCTTTCCACGCTGCAATAACAAAACAGAATAGTTGCAAGTTGGATTTCATTGTCTGCCAATCTAAAAATATTTGCTCTCTTGTCCTGTGGAGAAGTAGCATACCAACACTTTCTAGATGACTACTGGCAAGTTGGTGAGAGAAGAATGGCATTTGCGGGAAAGCAAAATAATGGACACTAAAACATATTCAGCATTTCCCTTTTGATGTAATTTTGCTGCTATATTTGATTCTGATGTGATTATTATGGAAATTCAATTTTTAAAAAAATTGTAATGTAACATTGTTTTCCAATAAAAATATCCTCTAAATATCTCAACCACTAGTAGTTAGAATTCCACTTCAGTGATGTTCTTTTGTTTAATATCTATAAGTATAGATATGAAACATTAGGACGTGTTAAGTTTTGTAGTAATACATTTTATATTGGGAGTATAGAAATAATCTCAGGAAGTAGTATCCATTGTAGACTCTGAGATGTTTCAAATGATCTCTATTCATAAGGCTGGTAGGAGTAAGCAATATGATATTGCAAAAATTGTGGAATATGACATTTGAGGATGACTTATAAAGACATTGTGAATTCTGGACATGCTGAGAGAACTATTGAGGCAGCTTTTGAGAAGGTAGATGTAGAAAAGAACTGTGCCTTTGGTCAACAGCCTAAGAGGAACTGAGACATTCCCAAAATACTCATGTAACTGAGACCTTTTGGAAGCATACCCTCTAGTACCAAGCGTTTAGATGGTTACAACTTCTGCTGATACCTTGATAATAAACTCGTAAGATATCCCAAGCCAGAAACACCAAACTAAGGTATTCTTGAACACCCAACCTTCAAAATCTATGAGATAATACATGCTTATTGATTTAGACTTATAAATTTTGAGGTAATTTATTATGTAGCAATCAATAACAAAAATGTTAAATGAGAGTATGGGTTTTAATATCATGCAACTTACATATAGCTCCCTGAGCTACACCTTACTAAACGTGTGACTCTAGGCAAATTAATTTTTATCACCTGCAAAAATGGAGATATGATTCTATATATCTCTTGGAACTATGAGGAATTTAATGAATTAGTGAATAAAAAGCTTTTCTGTCATGTTGCAGTTGTTAGTAAGTATTCACCTTTAAGGATTAGCAGAATTGATTCCAAGTATCCACCTAAGAATTCTTTTACACCTTTTTTTTTTTTGACAACGAAGTGATTTCATCAAAGAATTTTAAGAAATTTTAACCTATTTTCTAGAGTTTATGCAATTTAGAAGACAAAGTGAAAGAGGTAGATCAGTACAAAAGATACTTAAAAACAGGTAATTAAGAGAAGAGGCTATTGTTAATAACTTGAAAACAAGATATCTATTATTATTACATGACAATGTATATAAATGAAAGAGGAAGAAAAACAAGTTGTTACTAAACAACAGATGTAGAATTATATAGCCTAGCTTCGGTCATGAATTTTAAAAAACAAAATGACAAATGTAATTTTTGGTCTAATTTGCTAAGGCTCAAAACCAAACAATTTTTATAGGTAAAAAATAAAAGATAAATAGCAAAATAATGTGATTCTTTGCAGATTGTTTGAGTTATCTAACCCTTCTTTAATCCAAGGGATTATTGAACAAAACCAATGTTATTCAAAAACACTTACAAAATCTGTTGTGGATTACCAATATCATCAGTTAAACCTGTTTCAAATTTATTGCTTTCATTCAGGTTAAATAATAAAAGGGTCCATTTGTCCCACCACATGTATATACACGAATTTAGCTTTCATCATTCTCTACAAGTTTAATCCAGTGATTTATGTTTTTTAACGCATATTCAGGGAATCTGTTGAAGAAACTCATCCAGGCAGACAAAAGAGCTTGATGGGCTTAATAGGATGTGTGCAGGATTGAAAGCTAGTTGATTCAGTTTGGAGTAAGTTAAAAAAAGAAAAAGAACATAACACTGTAACCCTCCTTGAGGTTCTAATCATTTTAATGACTTTAGCAAAAGAGAACAGGTTAAGGTCAAACAAGTTCAGAGACAATGATCCTTATTTCTAGGAATATATTACATGGACGAAAAGCCATTGCTTCAGCTTTTCTTTAACAATGGAAAACACTACTATATATTTGTAGAGAAAAACTCCCTTCTATTTAAGTCATTATATTAATGGTTTAATATGAGGTTTCAGAATTCGTGATTTTCTTCATAAGGTCATTGTAGTGCAGCTTTAAACTACTACTACCAGTAAAAACAAGTGAAAAATTGGGCAATTTGACTTTTTAAAAAATGTTTTATTTACAGCAATGTGATATATTACTTTGAGATCCTCATGCACAAGTTCTCAGATTTTAAAAAAATGCTATGCTTATTATTGATAAACGAGTATTTAAAAACATTCAGCTCACAACAAATATCTCTTTTTCTCTAGTAGAATGAAACTCCTATTATTCTACTAGGTATATCGTTTCAATGATATTCTAATCTTCTACACACATTAAGAGCCTCCTTTCATAATACCGTTTTGTGTAGGGTACAAAAGTATTTTAACAAATATGCTTTCTTTCATTAACTTCCTTCCAAACACAGAGGACAAATGGAGAATTGATAAACATCTTTTAATGCTTCATTGAGCCCAATGTATAATTCTAAGCATCTTCAACACTCATTTTGTTATAAATTCCATAGTTTAATAGAACACCTTGGGCAATGAAGTATTTGTGTTCATTAACTTTTAAAATGGAAGAGGAATGATATCCAGTATCAGCATTTGGAACAGAATGTTAACTGTGCTACGAATTTTCCTGATTCAACCCAGGGCACAAACCACACACAAGGACATGACAAGTGGGAGATGGAATTCAGAGCTATGACTGAAGTGTGCTGTACTTCTATTGTCCAAAACTGAAATCGTCAACTCCAGGTGACTACTGAACACTTTGTGGACTGTGGTATCGAATTTTACATTTTGTTTATTCTAATTTATTTATATTTAGATAGGCACATATTGCCAGTGGCAACCCTGGACCATTTAGGACTAGATCATTTGGGACCACATTTACAAAAGAACAGCCAATTCAACCATGAATTGCTTATCTTCATTTCTAGCTCCTGCAGCTCTGATTCTCACACTGATGACAACTTCTAGAAAAGATTAATTTCTGTGTTATTTAAAATGTTGTAGACTTAAATTTACTAAAGAGTGCCTTTGAAGTATTTTGCATATGAAGATACAAAGACATTTAACTATTTGCAAGAAGTGAGCTGTTCAAGGTGCAATTTAATTTAAATTTACTTCTTTCAGAGTTGTGATTTATTAATATAACCGGCTTTTCTCCTTGCTTCAAAGCCATGATTAGTTTGAAATTTTTTCAAACTGTAGTATCAAGAATAATTTTCAGAATAAACAATACTATCAGATCATAATTTCCACTTTTATGAACAGTTAAGTATTTTCAGATATCATTTAGCCTTGTAGAGAGACCAGCTAGACTTAAAGAAGTTATTCTTTTCCAGAGTCTTTCTTCCTTAGAATCTCCTCAGCAAGATTCATATTTGCTTGGTGCAGAGGAACGCTTGTCTCAGGAAAAATACGTCTGTGGGCAGTTAATAGCATACTATTTTAAATGTTGCTTACAGATAACTTGAGTTCTAAGTAAATGTGTGGAGTGAAAGGGTATGATGAATGCAAAATTTTCAAGATACTCCTCCATTTTCATAACTGTGGTTTTACTTATTGTATTAGTAAACATTTTATCCTGTTAGCACAGTTGTAAAGTCCTTAATTAATCATTCTATCCTTTTCCACTATAGAGTACTACAAGGTTATTGGCAGAGCTTTGGATTCAGGATTTTGTTTGTTTGATTAATTTCAATTAAATGAAAAATGTCATTATTATCTGTTGGTAAGTTATTTTAAAATAACGTCATTTATCAAATTTAATTAGAATACCCTAATGGCAACCACTGCATATTTGTGAGAATGGGAATGTTTTCAAAGTTCTGCTTCTTTCTAATTCTGTATGCAAAATCCTTTTTTTTGTTTGTTTATTTGATTTATAAACATTAACTAAACCCTAGAGTAAGCAGTTTCTCAGTACTCTGAAGTCCTTCTTTTTCTTTCTTAGTTTGTGTTCTCCATAGATTAGCTCTGCCCATTCACCTCTACAAAAAGCTGCAGTATCGTCACTATCCCAGCCCAAAATCTATTCTTCATTGCCTGTCAATCACATCACCTTCCAAGGAACTTCACTGCACACAAATCAAGTTTGAGTCAAGTCTACTTCTAATCAATAGATCCTTATAGATTGTTTTAGTATACCTAAATCACTTCCCAGAAATTATCTTGCCATCTCATTTCCAATGGGAAAACATTAGATGTGATTTCAATCTGGGCCACTAAAGAAGAAAGGCTAACGTACTCTTCAGGTCCATCAGGGGCCAAAACTCCATGTAGTTCTTGCATGAAATGGGAAAAATGTTTTCTCTCAAGTCAAAGACACACAGCGGAAACATTTTAACTGGGAGCAGTGTGGAATGAAGTAAAGCAGCTAAGGGAAGTGTGAGCTGCCAGATCGTTTCAACACTGCAGAAAACTCATGCTTTGCCTCAAAATGTCTGCAGTGTGCTTGAGGCAAGCCAATTCTAAAAACAGTGCCTCTTGGAAACAAAGCTGCCTGGGAATTTTTTTTTTTTTAATTTTCTCTTTAGTAAATCAACAATAAATATGGCTATTTACAGTACTATTGAATCCCATAAAAATACAGTTCATTTATTATCCACATTCCAAAGAGTTATTTCTCTAACAAGGTAGTCCACTTCCTAACAGGTATCCTGTTTGGTGAGGGAAGAACTGACAAAATTTGTGGTTTGATGTTATACTTTCCACTTAAATAAAATACAGCCATATATAAAATTTTATTTAATCCTCATAGGAATACTGTGAAAGTTAGCATGTCCTTGAACCACAACCAGGAAATTGAGGCTCTGTTAGTGTAAGTAAGTTACCTATATTCAAACAGTAGGCATCTTTAAGTTGTATAATTAAATATGGTCAGAAGATTCTAGAAGCTGTCTTCATTTCACTCCATTATACAAAAGTGTTACTTATAGCTATTATTTTACTTTTCTGGTATTTTAAATGGAAATTTAGTTTTTTTTTTTTCACTAAAAGAAAAAGATAATTTTGGTTGAGGTGATTCCTAGGCAGAATTACACTGTTTCTAAGGCTGCATAATGTTAAGCTCTGCCTGAATGAAGATGGAGGCTACTGAAAGAGATTCACTTCACGAGTTTCACTAGAGCCAGATATAGTCCACAGTCAACTGAGCCTTTAGTCCTCAATATCCTCTGACAACACTCCATTAACTTTGGAGGGCAGCTTGGAAGATGGCTCCCAGTGATCTCCCCCTCCTGGTATACACATAAAATTTCCTCTCTTGGAGTACTAAGTGAACCTAGTGACTTGCTTCTTTTGAATAAAATATGGCAAATGAGATGGGTGTCACTTCTGAGATTAGGTTACAGAAAAACTCTGGCTTCTGTCTTGGCCGCCCTTTGTTTTATTCCTTGCTCATCCTGATGAAAGCCAGCTGCCATGCTCCGGGCTTCCTTGTGGAAAGGCCCATGTTGCAAGAAACTGTAGGAGGCTCCATCCAGCAGTTAGTCCAACAACCCAAGAGGAACTGAATCTTGTCAACAACTGTTTGAGTGTACTTGGGAGTCTATCTGCGTTCCGTACACCCTGAGCCGGCTTCAAGGACTACTAGGGATTTGGCTATAGTTTTATAGGACTTGATACAGAGGAACCAACTAAGCCATTCCTAATAGAAATTTGTGAGACCAAATGTTTTAAACTTTAAACTGCTAAACTTTAAGGGTAATTTGTTACACAGCAATTTATAACTAATACACTATTTTAATAGAATTTCTTTTTTTCTGCTCTAAGTACGTAATGCCTATTCCCACTATCTGGACTTAATTTTGGGAAAGGACTTGATGTCAGTAAATATGAAAACTGCATCGTGGATAAGATCATTGCTTTGGGATTAGAAACATCTGGGCTGTGTCTGGATTTGCCATTTACTAGCTTGAAGACACTGAGGAAGTCATTTAATATCTGCGATTCTCCCTTTTCTCATGTGTAAAACAATCTACCTATATTATCTAATGCACAATTTTTTTTTTTAAGTGAGAGCATAAAAACAAAACAAAAATGTTAGGAAGTACTCAGAAAGTGTTAGCTATTTTATACTTATTCTTTCATTTGAATTTACATCTATGAATGGCATCTACCCATTTTGGTTTTGCATTCCTGACATTATTCCTAAGGTAATAATTAATGTTAGTTAATGGCATTATGTAAAATATCAATGAAATAACATGATTTGGCGGAATCAACCTTCCTTTCTGGGAAAGAGGAATCTAGTGAACACACAAAGTGGGTGGTGACTTCTTCCCTATTTTCTGTTGACACATAAAGGCAGGTAAGGTGATATTCAGAAACCTTGAATTTCCCATACCTTAAATTTCCAAATTCTGCTTTCTTTATTACAACTATGAGTATTTGGGTGTAGCAGTAATTTTTGCATCTGCAACTACATTGTACTAGAAGAATAAATTTGGCATTCATATTTATATCTGGTACTACTGTTTTGAGATGTTAAGCTCATCATAGGCTGGATGGAGATATGCGAGGAAATATAGGCAGTAGAGTTAGGGAAGTAAAATTTTATTTTCTTTTTCAGAAATTATTTCTTCACTGTAGAAAGAGGTAGTTCAGTTATTCTTGTACAGTGTAAGTCATCAAACTGTGTAAAAATATGACTATTTTATATTAATCATGCCATTAATAAGATAAACATAACAAGTCAATTTTATATTCATTATTTCTTGAGCTTTTCTCCCCTTTATCTCCTCTTTCTCTATTAGACATGCTTTTCAACAAAGGAGGTTGGTAATTAATCCCAAATGATGTCCTACTCCCTAAATAGTCAAAGAATTCCCAGTAAAGACAGAAATAATAGTGATCTGAACACCAGGATGCTGTCAAGGAAAAACATTTATAATATTGTGCAAGGCACAAAAATAATAAGTGTATGGTAATAATAAAGGTGTAATATCTTAAAATAGGAGCCAAGTTCCAATGATTTTCATTAGATGCTTCTCAAATCCTATGGGTAACATGAGTCCATCTCTACTGTCACATTTATGAAGAGATAATTGCAGGAAATACTGTAAACAGCTTAACATTCACAGGTCAGATTGAGAAATCTTTATAGCTATTGACAGAGCTAAATACAATGTATCGCAATACCAGACCTAATGTGGCATCCACCTAACAATATGGTCCTGTAAATTAAAGCTGTCAAAAAGTCAGGTTTGTTTTGTTAATAAAGGAACAGAAATATTTCTTGAATGGCTGAATGAGTACGTGCATGAATGAAATGCTTTTTGTATGAAATATTAGAAACAGTAGTAAAGAAAATATTCTTTTCTTTAATATTTCCATACATTGATCCATTGGAATTATAAATGAAAAAACTTAACCAAAAACATGAAAACCAGTTCTCTAAGGTCTTTCTGAGGTAGACACTAGATATATAAAAAAAATATTTCCTAATGTTTGTGAGGACATGGAGAAAAGGGAGCACTAATATACTTGAGGAGGGAATGTGATTTGGTATGGTCGCTACAGAAAACAGTATTTAACATACCACCTCACACACGTGAGAATGACCATATTGAAAAGACCGGAAATAATAAGTGCTGGCAGGGATGTAAAGAAAAAGAAACCTCTTACAGTGCTGTGGGAATGTAGGCTGTTTCAGCTCCTGTAGAAAACGTAATGGAAGTTTCTAAAAATACTAAAAATGTATCTGCCCGTGACAAGGGATTTCTACCCAAAGAATATGAAACACTGATTTGCAGATTTGATACCCTGAAGTTCATTTGATACCCTTAAGTTCATTGCAGCACTATTTAAAATAAGTAAGCTATGGAGACAACCTCAGTGCCTAAATACAGGTGAATGGATCAGGAAGGTGGAGTATATGCACAATGATATAGTACTCAGCCATCAAAAAAGATAAACTCTTGCCATTTGTGACAACATGGATAGAGTTAGAGGGATTATGCTAGGCAAAAATAAGTCAGAAAGGGAAAGAAAAATATTGGATGATGTTACTTACATGTGGAATGTAGAGAAACCAAATGATATGTCAGATAAAAGCAAAATGAGAACACTAGAAAGTTGAATTTGGAACTGAGATTACCAGAGGGGCAAAGGAAGGGGGAGTGGGAAGAGCAAGGTGGAAGAGAGCCCAATGGATTTGGTGATAGACTATGGGTAACTTGTATCTGTGGTGTGGTAGCATCACCTGTTGGGGGAGATCCTATGCTTCTTATACATGGATGATGATGTAAAACAATGTTACAGAAAAAATAATAACAACATAAACTTTAAAAATAAAATAAAAATGGAAATGCCACATAGTCCAGAAATTACCACTGTTTAGCCTTTATCACCACTAATATGAAAAGATGATTAACTCCTATGATCGTAGCAGCAGTATTCACAATAGACAAGTTAGAACCAAATGAAATACCCAAAGAAAGAAGACTGGATAAGGAAGTCATGGAATACATACTAAAAGAAATACTATTCAGTTATACAAAAGATGAAATAGAGCCTCTTGGGGCAAAATGGATGTATTTGGGGTGATTATACTATTAGAGAATGAAAGAGAGTAACCACATGGTTTCACTCATTTATGGAATTTAAATGACCAAAACCAAACTAATGAAGCAAGAATAATTTGGAGATATTTTGAAAAAATATGCTGGTACCTTAAGGAATGTAGGGGAGTGAGAAAGGGTTAGTGAAAGGAAGCAGACAGGATAATGACAGTGGAGCTTTGGAGAAGGGAAAGAGTCATATGAGGTCTTACTTCCCAAATTATAAAGTTATATGTATATGATTGACAAAAAAAAAATAATAATTCCTAACATTCACAGAATGTTGATGCAAAACATTTTTAAGAAACTGAAAAATTGGGCCTCCCTGGTGGCACAAAGAGTTATGTCTCAACACTGTGAAGCTACTGGCAGCCACTGAAGTACAAGTTCAATCCCTGGCCAGGGAGGTGACCCACATGGCACAGCAGACTCTTCTGGCCCACCCGCTGATCCCCTCCGCAGTGTATTTTAATAGACCTGCTGGTCCTGTTCCTATTCTGTCTCTGGTGAATCCTCTCACCACCATTCCCCCCACCCCCCAAAACCTCTGGCTTATACCCCAGCTCTTGTATGTATAAAGTAAATAAAATAAATCTTAAAAAAAAACAAACCAAAAAACCTGAGGGCCTCCCTGGTGGTACAACGCGTTAAAGCACCACATTATGAAGCTCTACAAAGTCATTTCAGCATGAGTTTGATCCCTGGCCAGGGAGCTGACCCACATGGCATGGCAGACCTCTCCTGACCCGCCCGCTGCCCCCTCAGCAGTGTACTTCCTTGATCTGCCTGTTCTGCTCCCTGCTTTGTCTCTGGTGAATCCTCTCACCATCCACACCTCTGGTCTATACCCCAGGCTCTGTAAGCATAAATAAATGAAATCTTAAAAAAAAAAAAAAAACAAACAAACCTGAAATATCATAGTTTATAAAAATTAAGATAAAATTTGTTAAAATCTTAATAAGAATACATACCAGGAATAGCAAACAAAGTCTTTATCAAATTGTATTTTCCACCTAAGAATGCATAATTTAATATTTCTACTAAGTGGAAATAAACAAAATTTACTTACATTGATTGGACTAAGAAATATTTAAACATACACGTAGACTAAGCTTTGCCTAAGGAAAAAAGTGTTTCTCGGTCAATGTTTGTTAGTCAGTCAGTATTATTAAACATACACAGTCTGGATGCAATTGTTTCCTAGTCCTTTAATGAACATATGTGTGGGTGGCATGAATATATGTACATACTTGAAAATTTATATACAGCACTGTGTTACCAATATTTCTAATTGAATTACCTTTCTTAGCTACCTAAATGTGGCTGAACCAGAAGCAGGAAAGGCTGTTTCTGAGGGAGATGTGGTAGCACAGATATTTCACAAACTCATAAGCTTTTGTGAAGACTTGGACTGACAAGTCCTTTTTTTTTGTCCTTGCCTTTCTTACCTACACATTTTGTCCTAAAGGACCTCTTTTATTTTATTTTACTTTTTTTTGGGGGGGGGGAATTTGTTTTCCCCTTCTACTCAAATTTTCTCTATCGTATGCTCATTATTTATAAATCTGAACTTTTATTTGCAACCAGAAATCCATATTGATGGTTGGGAATGTTGATTTGTTTGCTTGAAAAGACATTTAAGTACTTGTTCTTATTCCTTAAAAATTATAAATTTAAAAATATTTTGGCTTATCTTGGGTTCCTTGGTGATGGGTGTCATGTAGTAACATATTTTTGAAAAGGTATGGGCTTTTATTTCTGAATCATACACTGTATTGAAAACCAACCTTACCTCAATTAAAAAATAATAAAGATTGAAACAAGAAATATTGAGTCAAGAATGTTTTTATACAATGACACAAACTTTTGTATTTTGTGAGTTTCCCAGAAAAGAATGAAATTTGAGTGTGTACAAAAAAAAAAAACACAACAAAGTAAAACCTTGTACTTCTAAGTCTAGTCTTTGCTCATATTAGAACTAGATTGCAATAGAGCAAGTCATCTGTTGTATGGAACTTGTATAACCAAAGTAATATCACTACGAAATGAACATTTTTTATTGGATTTAATCAGAAAGAAAATACAATAGTAAGAGAGAAAGGATTAAAAAATGAGAAATCTTACAACTAATATTTATTTGATGCTAGGCATTGGATTATATCAGTGACTCAAATTAACAAAATTCATTCTCTTAGGGCTCACTTTCTAGTGCAGCAAGGGAGCAGTAGAGAGAAAGGAGACAGACACAATAAACTATATAATATGTGAGAAGAGCCCATATGCCAACAAGGAAGGGAAATGTAGAGCTGGATGAAGAGAACTGAGAGTGTGGAGGTGGGATCAGGGTGTGGTGTCACTTACGGGACAATGTAGGCAGGTCTTGCTGAGAAGGTGGTATGTGAGCAGAAACTGAACAAAGCAAGGAAATGATCCCAACAGATATCAGAAAGAGTGTGGTACATCCAGGAATAACAGGAGGATAAACGTGGCTGAAACAGAAGCAGGAAAGGCTGTTTCTGAGGGAGACGCGGTAGCACAGATATTTCACAAACTCATAAGCTTTTGTGAAGACTTGGACTGACTGTTGTCAGTCCTTTTTTTTTGTCCTTGCCAGGCATTATCTCCTCCTTACCTTCCTCCATTCCTTCCTCTCTTACTTCTTTACCTTTATTACTGTGGTACTTATTGAAAACTTGTCTTTTTTTTTTAAAAAAAAGATGTTATTCATTTATGCATACAGAACTGGGGTACAGGCCAGAGGCATAGGGGTGGTGAAAGGATTCAGCAGAGACAGAGTAGGGAGCAGAACAGGCTGACTGCTGACAAAGTACACTGCTGAGGGGAGCAGCGGGCGGGTCAGGAGAGGTTGGGGCCCGCTGTGTAGGTCAGCTCAGGGCTGGGGATCCATTTGCACTGAAATGGCTGTGACTCACTTGCAGTGCTACACTTTAACCAGTTGTGCCACCAGGGAGGGTCCAACACTTACCTTTTTGTCATTTTTGAGCAATAACAATGTTCTAAAGTTTTTGAAGTGCATTGCCACAGCCATATTTATTCTTATCAATTTTCTTCAATCCAAAAAAAATGTATGGAATTCTTAATACGTACAAAATTGTGTTAGACACACTTGAAAAATGGAAACGTAATCTGCTGGATACTCTTGAACAGGATACAAAACTAAATGTTCCACATACATTAACTCATTAAAATCGCAGCAACCCTATAAGGTGGCTGCTATTGTTTTTTTATTTTACAGATATGAAAAACAAAACACAGAAAGGTGAAAAAACTTATCCAAGACACATAGATAGTGTGTCATAGAACTAAAACTTGAATTCAAGTATTTTTGATTTAGGATCCTGTGTTCTTGGTCATTCACAACACCAATTCATTTTGTTTTAATCCTTTACAATGTGAACACTCTTTGAAATGTTTTGTTTATAAGCTTGTTCATTCACAAAGTATTAACATGCCACTGTCTTCTCAGCTCTGCTAGGCATTGTGGAAACAGGACAGCTGCAAGGCTGTCTGGTGTCTTTATATGAATCAGAAGGTGTCTCTTCCTCCAGGCCCTGTGTGATTTGGAAAATGGCCAAAATATTCAGATCTTTTAAGGGAAATATATTTAAGTGTCACTGATGAAAATTTGTCATAATAAATACAAAAATGTGTTTGTATTTCCAAAGTTAAAATAAATATGAATGCCAAACTATTAAAGATATTTGTAATGCAAATAACACTCTTTGGATGTGATGCCCTTGTAAAGTGCACAACCTGGATGCTGTATATGACAGCTCTATTGGAGTTAAATAAAAGATAACAAAATAGGGTCCTCCCTGGTGGCACAACTGGCTAAAGCACAGCACTAGAGATGATCTGCAGCCACTGCAGCATGAGTTCAATCCCTAGCCAGTGAGGTGACCCACATGGCACAGCAGACCTCTCCTAACTCACCTGCTGCTCCCCTCAGCAGTGTATTTCAATCAATCTGCCTGTTCTACTCCCTACTCTGTCTCTAGTGAGTCCTCTCACACATACACCCTCCCCAATCTCTGGTCAGTACCCCCAGTTCTTGATGCATAAATAAATAAATTTTAAAAAAAGAAAACAAAACATTGTTCCTTAGAGATAAAAAAAAGTAAACCACGCTTAATAGGTCAGAAAACTCATTTCTTTTCTATAAGGCCTTTTGGGACTTTATTGATAGACTTCAAAATCTTACCATGTGAACTCAGGTAACAGCAATATTGAAAATTACTATCATTTGAACGGTAATAAGACACAAAGTTTATGAGTTTATTTCTTCCATTCTTTCAGATTGATCTCTTATTAACTCCATTCCATTCAAAAGTACATACTGGGCCTTCCATGGTGGCGCAACGGGTTAGAATGCAGCACTGAGAAGCTAGCGGTGTCCACTTTTATGCAAGTTCAATCCCTGCACTGGAGCTGATCCACACGTCATGTACTGACCTCTCCTGTCTCGCCCGCTGCTCCCCTCAGCAGTGTACTTTGTCAATCTGCCTGTTCTGCTCTCCACTCTGACTGGTGTATCCTCTCACTGCCCCTGCACATCTGGCCTGTATGTATATGTAATTAAGTAAATCTATTTAAAAAAAAGTACATATTGAGTTCTGAACAAGCAGGCTATTTAAAAAACATGGAAGTTAGCCTCTTGGGCACCGACCATACACCATCATGTACTAAAATACTATTGAGCTGCACATAATACTAATTCTCCATAGTCCTTATAATCATCATAACTGACATTAATCAGTTACTTGCATTGAAGAGGTTTTTCTCTCATCAAGATCAGAGCAGCATCCCTGTGCCACTATTTTTATATTAATTAGCACTTATCCTCGAGAATATCATTATTAATTCCATCCTCACAAATAAGGAAAAGAAGCAGGGAGGTGATTGCGGGAGACCCAGTTCAAGTCTGTCATGCCAGGTTGCCTTTCGGCATAATTTGGATGGGTGAACAATCCCAACACCACAAGAATTGGAGGTGAAGATTATAGAAACAGAGAGAACATACAGTCAGAACAGTGGGCAAGTGAGCATTCTATTTATGTCAGGCTCTGGCTTGTTTACACCTGACCCAGACAGCCACAGCTGCTTATTATTTAAGGAGCCAATTCAAATGACTGAACTCAGAACTATCATTTCAAATGCGCAAAATAATCCAAGAATTTGCTGCAAGGTTCATTATATCAACTTTGCTTTCATCTATGGCTTGCTTTTATTCTTAGATATGCTGCTCTTGATAGGGTAACTTGCCGATATCAGAAGGTACGAAATAATAATAAAAAACACTTTTTCAAAACTAAGCAGGTGCCAAGAATTATTATAAATATTTTATTGCATTAACTCATTAAGGAAGTGAGTTTCAGCTTTTATGACTTTCAAGAGCAAGTTTTAAGAAATTAGACCAAGCATAGAAATATGCCTGGAAATGAAAGCTTGGGTTAAAGAAGGAACATAAAGCAATCTTTGTACCTTAAACTCTCCCATGTAGCAATGTGGCCCTGAAGGCATTGTCAACAAACAGTAGCTGAGACATTTCAGCTACAGGAATAAGTAAAAGCTTGCTTATGAAAGTTATATGACTTCATATAATTCCTTCATCCAAAGGACCATTTATTTTTTGCATATTTGCATAGTCTGTAAATGACTAATTTGAAAAAATGAATTTTTGCAGTAATACTTCTAGCTGATGAAAATGAGTTACTTTTTTCTTAGTTCCTTTTCTTCTCCTTAACATCAACAACAAAAAATCTGTGTTCTATTTCTTCTACCCTGTGTGTAGGTTCTTCAATAATAGGGCTAGATATTTTTTGTCATTAATTTTTTAACTAATAAAATTTATACTATTTTTAAACATGTATGCTTAGGCACTAAGTCCTATATTATTCATTTATGATTTATATTTTATGTCATTGTTCATTTTTGTACAATGTTTGCTTTCTCCTCTCAAGTGTAGTTCCTATAAAATTCCCACCACTCAAGAATGGGTCTACTTTTTTAGCCCTTAAAAATTTTCTAGTTTTTCAAAAACAGACAATTATAAGCCAGAGATATCCTACAGGGGAGAGGCAGAGAGAGAGACCAGAAGGAGGGGAGGGAGGGAGGATTGTGGGGGACTGTGGTGATGATATGTGGGCAAATGGGGGGGCTAAACATTATTTTTAAATGAATAATAATGTAAATAGATATATGAAAGAATCAATAAGTTTTCTAGTGTTTAACCCTTCAACTTTGCATATGAAAGACTTTACTTACTTATGAATTTTTGAGTACCTTCTGTATGCCAGGTATTGGGTGGTCAAAAGGCTACAAAAAGTTAAGGGAGGGAAGGGCAGATAGATGAAGTGAACTGTGAACTATGCATAGTTGCTAAGGCCTTCAATCCAACAGCAAGTTTAGTCTGTTCTGGGAACTTAAAATATTTCATTATGGCTAGGAGCACACTGAGAACCTGACCCAGGAGACAGCTCATAAAGGGAACCCCACCAAAGTTTGTTTTTGATGTTGATGAGACCTTTGGCAGGTGATATGCTTACAGTAGGAATCCCTATAGGTGTGGCTGAAAGGAAGATGTCTACACACACCAGTCATTATGACAATCTCCAAGTGCCTCTCACAAAGGAAAAAAAACAAAAGGAGTCGGAGTGTTCTCATTCCAAGTTAATCTAGGGAGTATTATAATATGGGTGGAGTTTCTAAGTGTCATCGGTTTCTTAACCTGTCTGCTATCATTGTCAGAGAATTAGAAGAAAGGTGGTATCTAGTCTGTAGGTGACATTTACTCATTTTTTCCAAACTTGTTTAGATATCATCTATATCACCTTTAGACAAAGTAACTTGAATCTTGTAAAATACCTATCTTTATGTAAGCAAAACAGCTTTTGTTCTATTTGCAGTTTGCAAATTAAGCATCTTCTGAACATATATATTCTTTAGCAGGCAGCCTTTGCTTTGTTCAACCTTTCCTGGCTCTAAAAGCATCTCTCCAATATGAGCTAGGTACTGAACTTTGAAGAAGAGTCCACTGTAATAACAGTAAAGTTTAATGATGCATAACTTTGAGAGACTGACAAATTTCCAGCCAAAGTATTGATTCTTACAGAATTTATGAAGCACATGCTGTATTCTGTGTCATTATGGTCCATTTTTGGCTGAAAGAATCATGTAAAATAGATTTTTAAATGAGTGGTAATAGCCAGACATAAAGAAGGTATTGATGTGTGTCATGAAGGGTGAAATAGCATGCCAGATTAAGGCATATAACAAATCAAAAACAACAATACCTTCGCCACAACAAATATACATTTGCTTTTCCTTTTAATCACCCCTCCTATTTACCACTTTGCACATCTACCATTTCCTTTTCTGTAGACCTCTTTTGAAGAGCATTAAGAATGGGTAAAATTTTTGCATTGTTACATATACTGCTTTGGGGGATACTAAAGTTCAAAAACTCATTTAGATTTGGCAAAGTAATTTGTTCTTAAATGTAAAGAATGCCCTTTGTAAATAATGCTTGAAGCTTATAATCTAATCTTGATTACGTACATATAAATGGCATATTTGGTGAGTCAATATTTAAGTAACATTTATCAATTCAACAATTTTAAAGAAATACTGTAAATTTTTTCTTGCTTTTTGGAAGCATAAAATCTTGCCTTTCCTCTATACTTCCAACCAAGTGTCTTCCTGTCCCCCAAATGAACTCAAAGGAGATGTTTTTACATGTTTCTAACTTATGTTAGAAAGGAATATAGATTATTATTCTGGTCTCTGCTTTCTACTTTTGCCCTGTTCATCCTACTATCTGTTATGAATGAATTTCCCAAGAAACAATGGAAATATAAGTCTTTTTTCCTGCTACTTGACATTTTGTTTTGACACACGAGGGAAAAAAGTGGCTTTCAAAAATAGTAATTTAAACTTTGATTTTACGCTTCACTTTGGAATACATGTTTATTAAATGCGTATCTCACCGACAGAATAATCAATACAGATTGTGTAGTACATTACAAGGAAACCATGTCTGAGATTATTAGAATAATTAAATGCTTTTAGTTTTGCTTACTTGAGCAATACTTGAAAATTAACAGTTTAAACCCTTTCAGGCATCCAACCAGACACAGCACTATTATCCTAGTATTGAGGACTTCTTTATCTATTCTATTTTCTCTTCTTCCCCAATCCCTTCCTCCTTCTTTTTACTTCTGCCCCTCCCTCCCTCCCTCCCTCCCTCACACCCTTCCTCCTTCCCTTCCTTTCCTCCTTGTAGCGCTCTCTCTCCTTTTTCTCAGGAAACCAACATATACCTTACTTAGTTGGCTTTTAACTAGTGAACAACAAATTACCTGCATTTTAATGACTAACATTTATAGAGAGATACATATTAGGTGGGAGACAGGAGAGGTAAGGGAACTGTTTTGGCAGCTATACCCTTCTCTGAAAGTTGTACTTTGTTCCATCACACCTCACAAACCTTTTTAGAGCTAGAAAGGGAGGTCACCCCGGTCTCACTGCGTTAGGGACCAGTGGCTCCAAGGCACATACGTATTAACCTCATATCGAGAAACCCCAAGAGAATAAGCTAAATCCTTTTTTGAACATCTGCTTTTCAACAATTCAGGAGTTTATCAGCCAAAAAAAAAGAGTAACGGCATGAAGAAAAAGGCCAAGTCCCTCAATAGTCTCTCCTCAGACTCAGTGGAGCCTGAAGAATTCTTCAAGGTCTTAGTCAACAGTAAACAGGGAGTTGGAACTAGCATGCTCCACCATACCACACAGAAGCTACTGAGACTCAGAGACAGGTGATTTTTATATAAGCATTTTTCCCAGGCCAAGTACAGGTAAATTCAAATAAAATAGGCCAAATCACGGATGGAAGATTAGATGAAAAGCTCAGGGAATAGGAATGTGAACGCCTACCTATCTTCAATACAATATCCGGCAAATACTGTACTTTACACATTACAGGTAACTAGGGAGTGTCTCAATTCATGGTGTGCACTGTCAGTTTTCAATAAGAGTTTTTTTTTTTTTAGTTTTCAAACTAAAATTTCTATTTTGGTCAATGGGCTGAAAGAACTAAAGGGGCCCTCCCTGGTGGCACAATGGGTTAAAGCGCAGCATTGCAAGCTTCCATCCCTGGCCCCAGGGGTGATCCACTTGGGGTGGCAGACCTCTCCTGTCTTCTGCCACTCCCCTCAGCAGTGTATTTCATTGATTTTGTTGATCTGCCTGTTATGTTCCCCACTGTCTCTGGTGAGTCCTCTCACCACACCTGCACCTCTGGCCTGTACCCCAGTTCTGTATGAATAAATAAATAAATCTTTAAAAAAAAATCTAAAGTGCTATAATGCTATGAATTTCAGAAGAATTTTTCTTAAAGTAGCCACATTCAAATATATTTGAATGCAGAGGCTGTTATTCATATTTAGATTTTGGTTTTCTGTTTTTTTTTTTTTCCAAATTAGGCCTTGCATTTTTAGACAATATAGGCAAACAGTACCTATAGAATGTTAGAATGTATACATAAATGTATATAATTGTAGCACTTGGTTGTGACAAACTAGTTTTATTAAAATGGAAGATTTAATAGGTGAAATGATGAAATACGTCAATGTAATAGCATATTAGATTTTGCGAATGAGCTATTCCTAAGGCAACATGAATTGCTTTGCTTTTATATTTCTGCAATCGTTCGTTTATCTGACAACTAACATTCAGAATCCATCTTTGATCTTTGAGGACTCTTACAAATCAAAGTACAATAAATTTACATTTTGGAATTAAAGTGACACTGAGGAAAGATGTCTTGTGATTACATCTTTGGTCTGTTGGACATGCTGATCTATTATAAGACCTGAAGTCAGGGCTAGCTTTAGACAGTTTTGGGAAGAGGATATAAATCTCTCCAGGGCTTTTCACCTTACTTTATGTCACATTTCTCACCAAACATCAAGAACCCTAAAATTCCAGTTATCAGTAACTGGGTTATTATAGACCATACACTTCACATGTATTATTTCTGATCCTTCCCTGAATTTATAGGACCAGTATTTAACCCCCTCATACACATGAGCATGAAGCTCAGTCAGTCTAAGTAATTCTAATGGGCAGAGCCAGGATCCAATCCCAGGACTATTTTAAAGCCCCTCCTCAAGACCATGGCAGATCTGAGGTTTCCCAGAGGGCAGAGAACTCACCAAAACTCGTTCTTCCTGTTTTGACTCCAGATTCCCTTTGACTTTGGGGCTTTGGAACATAGGCAGTAATGGAATGTTGTTCTTGGGGGGAAGTAGGTGTGGGAGATGAAAGACACACAGGATTCTATTTCTACAAACTTTTATGACTAGATTTTCTTTACTTTCTGACAGGGGACCTATTGGAAATGATACCTTCACCTAAAGGAGCTGTAAAAGGATGAATTTCAAGCAGCATGGCACGCTGTTGATCAGGCAGGCGCGACTGCCAATTTAGCGTACTGTTAAGATTAGCCATTTGTGTCGGCTCCACAATGTTGTGAAAACTCCTGTTAGCTTCTTGGAACTACAAAACATGTGATGAGAAATTTTCCTTATTTTGCTTTGTGAATAGCTGCCATTTGATTTTCATTTTGAAACATAAACTGACATCTTTTGGGCTGGTAACAGAATATTTCCATTGTGAATAAGTCTTCAAAACACACTTGTTTGACAGAACAGCACAACGATCTGCTAAAAATTCATTAGAAATGTGTATTTCTATTAAAGACCCCTCTCTAATTTACTGTGCGTCTCTGGACAAGGCACTTACCCCCCTATAAACCTTCAAATGTGAAATGGTGATCATGAGGATCAAATGAGATAGCTAGAAAAAAAGGGCTATAAGAATTGTTAACTATTATACTAATATAAGGGCATTTCTGGGCATTATTGTTAATCCGGTTCATTCCTTTCTGAGATGCAATCCTGCAATATAAGGCATTGACTAGAGCCTTCCATCTGTGATACCCTTTTGACCCTTTTCTATAAAGGAAGAACTAAGACTCCTAGAATTTTCTCTGTAATTTACCTCTGCTCTGCCAATAATCAATATGTCATGAGCTCTGAACATTTTCTCTGTGGATTTCCTAATCCTGACTAAATGTCAAATTGTAAAGTTATTAGGTAACAAGAGTTCATTTATCAAATCCTTAGCAGGAAGCTTCTCCTTTTGGAATTTGTTTTCCTCTTCTATGTGTTAGTAGTTTGTCTTTTATAATCACTGATTGCTGTCTATGCTGTCTACTTGAGATAGAAGGCAGCAAGTAAGAGAATCACATGAGGAATGATAAATGAAGCCATCTCTCTGTTTCTCTCTTTTCACTTGCTTGTTACATTTGGGGTAACAAGTACCTACCCATTAGTGAGTCTTTCTCTAAAAGTACCTTAGTGCCCCCTGCAGGTTATATGAATCTCTCCTCCCACAATTTTGTGTACAGAGTTTTCTTCTTTTTTTTGCTAAACCTGAAATCAGTAGTTCTAGGTTCTACTCAAGAACTATGGAATCCAAGAAGTTTATTTATTTATAACATTCTCTGAAGCGTAAAGTTGAAGAAAATGACTAAAGTGAAGCTTCAATCTCATGTGCAATTTGAGGGTAGTAATGGATTCAAAATAGCTGACATTATTAGCAACTATAAAACCATGTATAGGAGAGAATTATATGGGGCATTTATAGTGAGAAATCTGAAGTCTAAAAAGTCCAAGCAATCTTGTGCTTGGACTTTTTGACAAATAAAACCTGTGATTTTAGGATGAGAAGTCAGGTCTCTCCAACATTTGTTTGGGTACCCTCCCCTGTACTGCGTTTTGCATAGTTACTTTAGCATATTTTCAAAAGTGTCCATTTTGTCTTATAGTTGTGTAGCTCAAGGATGCTTACCATTTGACTTCAGTAGTAAAGGATGGATTAAGGATTCCAGTCGGCCAGGAGCATCTGCTTGGCTATACTAATCCAATTTGTTGCCATATCCTGGCACTATTACAAATGTCTCAGAGGTCAGAGGTATAATTTAGTGAGAAATAGAAAGTGCAATAAACATGGGAGAAGGTTCACTTCTTGATTTACTTGAAAATTGCCTAAAGCAAACTATTCCAAACATACAACCTTGTAATCATCATTTAGTTGGAAAGGCAAAAAAATTGTTGACTTTTTCTAGGTTTTATGATCTTGATATTCTTGTACATTTTCTGAATCTATTTCCTAAAATGTAATTTTTCATCCTAAGTTATTGTTACTAATTAATAATCCTGGATTTTTTTCCCTTATTCTAAGTACAGAATGTCCACTGACATAAAATCCATTATTCATGAGTTTAGTGCTCAAGAAAGTTTTCTCATTTGAAAGTCTTTAAGAATTTTTGAATATAATTTTGAAGGAACCAATACTGCATGTTTATTTACGTTCTTGGGAAAAAGACAAAGACTGATATATGGTTAAGTGCTGCACATCAAAATTAAGGGTGAAAATGTCTAAGTAGAAGTTCTAAGAAGCAAAATTAAAGAAGACTGCTAAAATGGCAAGTCTTTAAACCACAAATCTATGTTTGTTCAGCTTCTGGATTTCCTCCTGCTAAGTAGTTTTAAAGCTACTTAACGGTATTTAATTGACATTTTACTCACTATTTTACTTGCTTCAAGTCTTTCATACTCAAGCTTTCCCAATTACAACTTGTACATGAAAAATTACCTCAGCCTGATTTCCAAATGGCTAAATAGTTTGATGTAATTTCTATTAGGATTCTTTGATACTGCTAGTGCTGGTGCTGGAGCAGCATTTTCAGCTGTCAAATCTGACCCATTAGTAGGTTGTAAAATCAATCTTGTTAGGTGTGACCAGCATTGAAAAATAATAATAAAAGAATAGAAACACATAAAATATAAGAAAGGAGTGAGAGCTAAATATTGTTATAGGAAACTCTTGCATCAGTTTATGTGCATATTAAGATTGTGGCATTAATTGGATTTCTTATGTGAGTTGAAGTCAAAATAAAAAACTCTCTTTTATACTGATGTGGATATGAGCAAGAACTCCTTATAAGCTAAGGAGCCTTGCTTTTTCTTTTTGAAAATATGCATCATGAGACTTAGGCTAGGATTGTTGTAAAAGTTAAGAATGAAATAAATTAGTGTTGTGCACAGTATCTAATATAGTGAGAACCTATTATTACTTTAGTGGAAGTTTTAATAAGACTTTATTTGAAATTACACTTGAAGTAATATTTGAATCATTTGACATAAACTTCAAACAATAAATAATATTTGAATCATTCACCATTCAGTTATGTCCATATGCAAAATGCTGCTTCTTGAACATACAGCTCCAGGGAAGAAGCTGGGCATTCCTAAGGTTAGAACAAAGAACCCATTGATGAACTTTGGATTTCATGAGCTGAGGCTTATGAGACAATAGTCATGAAATGGTTGTAAGAAAGACAAGAATTTGCTCAATTCCCTTATTTCTCCTTTAACAAGTTGAGAAGTTGGTTAGACAAACAATGAGATAGCTTGACAGTGCTGAGATTTTAACCCCTGTGCCACGGGGGAGGCCCTGATATCCGAGTTTAAAATGAAAGCAAGGGTGGAGTAGGTATGAAAAGCCTGGCTTCTCAGGTGAGAAAATAATAAGAATAATGAACAGCCATATACCAGAGACATTTTGTTAGGGGTGGAGTGGGGAATGGGATCAAAAA